>NC_056071.1:14417500-15042500 GCF_016772045.2 Ovis aries | reverse complement strand
AAGGCCTCAGTTTCCTACTCAGTTGTTATGCCCTGCCTTGGCTGTGATTTATAGGTACTTTTAATTCCAAACATGTGAAATCTTCCGTCTTAAGGAGACACAGGTTATGTATTTGTTTTAGTGTACCTCAGGGAGCAAAGCCAATGTGCACTGACGCTTCTATTCGCAGTAGTAAGAATGGTGATTAAAGAGCTAGACATGTCTGGCTGATTCATCTGGTCTCTTTTCATTTCATTTTGTAGGGACTAAATGTAGCTTGAAGCAAAGTTTTATTTTAAATTAGCATTCAATGCTATCCAGCCAAGAAAGACTGTTTATTTATTTTTTCTCCCAAATGTGTTCCCTTGTACACAGAGAAATTCACGATCCGCTTTCCAGTATGTGTGAACTTCTCAAGTCATATGAAAGAACTGCTAATCTGGAATGTAGGGAAAAGGTCCACTGTATGGCTAGAAGATCACCTTTCACCTTGTCACTTTAAAATCACAGACGTGTGATGTGTGGATTGATCAGTGTTTAGAAACTTCTCAATTACTTGATAACATCAAGGGAACTCCCGGGCGATCCAGCGGTTAGAGCTTCCAGCAGCAGGGGCGTGTTCGAACCCTAGATGGGAAATTAAGATTCCACATGCTGCAGTGGCGTGGCCAACAACAAACAAACAAAAAAACAAAAAAGGACTCGAACTGGAGAGGCATCAGGTAATCTAAACTTCTGGCTTCAAGTGCAAAGGTTGAGTCACGTTTGGCCTTCTCCCACTGGTCACGCATTCTCCAATTTGCATGGTTCCCACTTGATAAATGTCTTGCATTTATGTGGCCTGCTTGATTCCTACATGCATCTTCCTGCTTTGAAGTTATCGGTTGTGTAAAACTTCATGACCGCACACAGAGACATGGAGGCGAGGGGCAGAGAACAGAGTGGGACTTACCCATCTGGATTTAGACAGAGACCAGGAATACACCTCACTCAAAGGTTACTGTAAATATACTTGAATTAAGCTTGGATAAGGACACACATTTATAAATTTGAAGACCCTGATGCTGGGAAAAATTGAGGGCAAGAGGAGAAGGGGGTGACAGAGGATGAGATGGTTGGACGGCATCATTGACTCAATGGACATGAGTTTGAGAAAACTCAGGGAGATAGAGATCGACAGAGAAGCCTGGCGTGCTGCTCCTCATGGGTTCTCAAAGAGTCGGACATGACTTAGTGACTGAACAATGACAACAGGGGAACTTACTCTGAGAGGGAGCAATCCTAAGACTGAGGTCAAAGACATCAAGAGTCATCTTCAGGAGCAGGGGCAGCAAATATAATGTGGCAGGACTCTGGCAGGTAAGGAGGGGGACTGTGGTGGGGAGTCATCTTTTGAGAGGAACTTTAAGGACTAGCAAGGAACTCTCCTGCAAGAATAGGGTGCAGGACCTCATTCCCTGGGAGGGTAGACAGAATGAAGCAGAGACCCCCTTTGCTGAGAACTGAGGCTCATGACAACAAATGTAGGACTCTGACTCTTTGGGGAAAGCGATGTGGCAGCTCAATTGTTAAATCCAGGACAACCAGATATGCTGAGTTTTGGTAACCGGCAGGCTGAAGTTGTCGGTGCCTTCTCTAATTCAAGAATAGGGTCAAGAACCAGAGCTGGAAGCAGCCAAAAGATGGGAGATGTCCTTATATCTGACCTTGAGAACCTGGGGAAATGAATGCAGAGCAATTAGAGTAGCTCTGGGATGCCTAAGTGGGTGAAAGGAATATGGGAGAACTCTTGATTTCATACGTCCATTTAGACATAAGACTAAACTCTTATGTTTAGTTAGCATAAAGTCTGAAGTCTATTAAAAAAAAAAAACAACTCAGGGTAGAAATCTGTGCAAACACATTATAACAAAGAGAATATATCAAATATTTCCCTTTGTCCTTCAGTGTCTGTTCAACCTGTATTAGCTAAACTCACATTGAGCGACCACTCATATATATAAATGAGAATTAGGGTTTGAAGTCCAGGGACTTCCCTGATGGTCCAGTGGTTGGAACTTCGTCTTCCAGTGCAGGAGCATGCAGGTTCCATCACTGGTCAGGGAGCTAAGACCCCACATGCCTTGCAGCCAAAAGACCAGAATATAAACAGTGGAAGCAATATTGTAACATGTTCAATAAAGACTTTAAAAAATGATTCACATTTTTAAAAAATGTTAAAAATATAAAAGAATTTGAAGCTCACAGTTCTTGCCTTAATCCCCGACTTGGTCCTCCCCATGAGAGAAATAGCCCTTTGCCTCTTGAGCATTTGAGGGTTAACTAGCCAGGGAATGGATTACTGCTTAAGCAGAGGGAGAGATTAGATGAGGGATGATAACATGCAGCCCTGGGCTGTTATACCTCTGATAGGCATCTCTAATTGATTATAGCACTTGTTTCCTGCTCATCTTGGATAAGGCCTCGGAATCTCTCCCAATGCCATGCTCCAGGAGCCAATCAATTAGGGTTGACACTGGAAATGAAATGCATCTGCCCTTCTTTTATTAGGGTTTTACTGCCAAGTTGCTGTGGATGAAGCCACTGACTGGGGAAGAGCATCCGTGTCCAGATTGAAAGCAGGCAAATTGCCAGTCAGGGAAGTTTACACCAGAATAAGAAAAGGTATATTAATTTGTGTTTATCCCTCCTTCTCTCCCCACCTCTTCTATGTAGGTAAGCAAATCCCTTATAATTCCTTCCTTCCATTATTGCTGGGCAGAAAGCATGCATCCATGCATGCTCAGTTGCGTCTGACTCTTTATGACCCCAGGGACTGTAGCCCGCCAGGCTCCTCTGCCCATGGGGTTTCCCAGGCAAGAATACTGGAGTGGCTTGCCATTTTCTCCTCCAGAGGATCTTCCTGATGCAGGGATTGGACCTGCATCTCCTGCATTGCTGGTGGATTCTCTACCACTGAGCCCCCAGGGAAGACTTACTGGAACACTTACAGTGGCTAAAGTCTTAGACTTCAGGTAGAAGTACAGCTGAACTTACAGCATCCCTTGATGAAGGGGTGGTTGGCAAGACTTCACTTTGCCTTTGTGATCAGCACAAAATCTTTTCATGCAAGTTCAGGCAGGAGTGAAGGTTGAAAGGAAATGGTTTGATGAGTGACAGACGTATTCCATCTGATCTTTGGATTCCTGCCTCATCCTTTTCCACCTTGCAACCTGTGCAACAACAGACTCCCTTGCCCTTTGGTTTCTGATCAGTTTTGGCCATAGGAATCCTGGCAGGAGAGAGAAGGGAGAAGAGGGAGGGATGCAGGACTACTTACCTCCCTGGCTCTGTCCTCATGTGGCTTCCTGGAGCTAGTTTGTCCCTGCACCAGTGATCACTGCCGCTGTCTACATCAGCCTGCCACTCTGTCCTCTCCTTCCCACTCTGCAGACTGCTCCTCCCCTCATTCCTCTGGGCAAATTGGCTATAACTGCTCTGCTGCTATTGGACTCATGATACTTCCCTCTTCCTGTGGCTTCCCCTCTCCTAATTTGAAGACATCATCTCTTTCCTGTTGGGACCCTGATCGGTACAGGTTGTTTATAGTCTCCTTCTACCCACATCCCTGTAGGATTATCACTGAAATGAGCCTAAATAGCTCCTTCTTCCCTTCTTTCTTTTTGGAACACACAGAAAATAATCTTTTTCTTCAGTTTTAGCTTTTACAAAAGAGAGGTGGTACTGTTACACTGGGGGCTTCCCAGGTGGTTCAGTGGTTAAAAAAAAAAAAAATCCACCTGCAATGCAGGAGACCCAGGAGACATGAATTTGATCCCCAGTCCAGGAAGATCCCCTGGAGGAGGAAGCAGCATATCACTCACTCCAGCAATGTTGCCTGGGGAATCCCATGGACAGAAGGACTGAGCAACCGAGCACAGCAACCGAGCAACTTCATCTATCCCTGGATGTCTGGGATCCCTTACTCTGAATGGTAGACCACCATGTCATTCAGAACCAGTTGCTAATCTGTGGAAGGTCTTTATAATTTCCCTTTCTCAGTTCACAGTAATTCTGTTAAATGGCCATGGGTTCCTCTGGGAAGGAACTGGTGACTCATTTTAGGTTTCTTTCGACCAGCCCTAAGTTTGTTCACCTATGTATGTCAAGCATCACCTCTTTCATTTCTTGAGAGTCCATAATCAATACACTACTAATGCATATTCTTGGCAATCAAAACACTCTAAGACAGTGTCATCGATAAGCTGTACTAAGATGTTTAAGGAATTCATAGTGTCAATCATATATGTCATGCTAGAGAACCGAGAAAATGTCTGCGAGCGTGTGTGCCTCATCCCTTCAGTTTTGCCCACCTCTTTGTGACCCTATGGTCTATAGCCCACCAGGCTCTTCTGTCCATGGGATCTCTAGGCAAGGATACTAGAGAGGGTTGCCACTCCCTTCTACAGGGGATCTCCCCAACACAGGGACTGCAGGCAGAGTCTCTGCTGTTGAGCTACCAGAGAAGCCCAAGAAAGAGTATAGATACTCCAATTCATGTCATAAAGCTAGAATAACTTTAATTCTAAAACCCCAAAAGACAGTATTATAAAGGAATAGACAGGCCAATATTATCATGGATATATTTGCAAAGTTTCTAAACAAATTATCAGCAACCCAAATCTAGCAATGTACACCTGGATTAATGGCTCAGTTGAAATTATCCTAAGACTTGCTCGAGTATTCAAAAATCAATGAATGCAATTCACTGCAACTGAATAAAAAGAAAACTATATGATTATCTCAATAGACAGAAAAATACTTTATAAAATTCAAAATCTGTTCATAATAAAGAATAGATATATGAAACTAAAGAGACAAGACTGAGTGACTGAGCACGTGAAAATAAAACTAAAAATTATTTTGAGCTAAATGGCTCGCCATAATGAACTTAGTGATAGATGGATGATCTTTTCAATGATTTGTGTCAGGTCAATTGTATATCTGTGTTCAAAAAGTGAAGCTTGACCTCTGCCTTTCACCTTAAAGAGCAATTCTTTGTGATGAAGAAAAGGTCATGACCTAAATCAATTAAACTTGTAGAAATTAACAGATGGAAATATTTTCATAATATTGGGATAGGCAAGGATTTTTAAATAGGATACCAAATGTCCCAATTTGGTATAAAAGACAAGATTTATAAACTAGATCTTTTTTTAAAAAAGACCCTGTTAAAAAAGTGAAATGACAACTCCTAGGAGGAGACATTTGTGATACAGAAATCCAAAGGAGGCCCCATGCTTTGGAGTCAGATGGTTTAGGTTAAAACTCCCATACAGTGTCTGTGTGAACTCTGGATAAATTATTTAAACTCTTTGGGCTTCATTTATTTCATATAAAATGGAGATGATAATGGATACACTCTAAAGATTATATGTGATAATATATAGTGTTTCTCTATAGTTTTCAACTATATGAGCTAACAAATTTCCTTTATTGTTAAAAAGACAAAAAACAAAGTAGGACCCATATCCAGAATATATATATATTTAAATGTCTACAAATAAATTATAAAAGTTAGACTCTGAAAACGGGTAAAAGACTTGAACCTCATTTCACAAAAAAAGTGAAAGTGAAGTCGCTCAGTCGGGTCCGACTCTTTGTGACGCCATGGACTGTAGCCTACCAAGCTCTTCCGTCCATGGAATTTTCCAGGCAAGAGTACTGGAGTGGGTTGCCATTTCCTTCTCCAGAGGATCTTCCTGACCCAGGGATCAAATCCAGGTCTCCAGCATTGTAGGCAGACTCTTTACCATCTGAGCTTCCAGGGAAGCCATATTTCACAAAATAGAATACCCAAATGCTCCCCTAAATATATAGATACATCACTGATATAATATTATCAGTGATTTTATTAATAAAAGGTGGAAACTGAAATCACAATATGATATTGCCACACTCCCATCAGATAGGCTAACACTAAAAAGCTGATGATGCCCAGTATTCTACCAGAGGAAGTGATTACTTGGTGCAACCAGTTTACAAAACTGTTTTTTGGCATTTAGCAAAACTCAGCACCTACTTTATTAGCCAGCAACTCTACCCCTGAGTACATATCAGATGAATACTTATATTCACCAAAAGATATGTTCAAGAATCACCAGAGGAGCTTTTTCATAACTGTCCCAAATTAGAAAAAACCCAATTAGCCATCAAAAATAGAATGAAATAAATTGTATTGTATGCATACAATACAGTTATGCAGAAATGGAGAACAAACAACCCAAACTACTTTATACATACAATAACATGAATGAATTGGAAGAGAAAATGGCAATCCACTCCAATAGTCTTGCCTGAAAATCTTATGAACAGAGGAACCTGGAAGGCTATATAGTCCTGCTGCTTTTGCTGAGTCGCTTCAGTTGTGTCCAACTCTGTGCAACCCCATAGATGGCAACCCATCAGGCTCCCCTGTCCCTGGGATTCTCCAGGCAAGAACACTGGAGTGGGTTGCCATTTCCTTCTCCAATGCATGAAACTGAAAAGTGAAAGTGAAGTCGCTCAGTTGTGTCCGACTCTTGGTGACCCCATGGACTGCAGCCCACCAGGTTCCTCCATCCATGGGATTTTCCAGGCAAGATTACTGGAATGGGGTGCCATTGCCTTCTCCGCTATATAGTCCATGGGGTCACAAAAGAGTCAGACATGACTTAGTGAGTAAACAACAACAAATAGACAAAGAAAAATCAATGGTTTTTATTTTCAATCATCTAAACTCTCCTGGAGAATTTGACTATACCATCAAATAGCAACTAAGTAAAGGTACATCTGTTCTATAGGGTTTCCCAACATGCGGGTTCATTAGATCTGTCCACTGTCTTTCTCCCTTTTAATATTTCTGTATTTGGTCCTCTCTCTTGGCTTGTGAAGCAGATGGTCTTTGTCAGTTGAATTATACCAGACCTTTGAATTTTCCCCACAAGCATACCTATGCTCCAACCGCTTTTTTCTATAGGCCAGAATAATATACCCATCATCTTTATGCTTGCAAATGGTACACCAGATGAATGCTAAAGCAGAAATGATATACAGATACCTAATGAATACACAAATGACTCAGGAGATACAGAGTCAACTGAAATTGTCTCCCGTGATTTGGGTAAATTTAACAAAGAAAGAGGGTTAGCTTTGTCTATGACTCTCTTTTTTATTTCATTTGATCATGATTTGGTGAGTTTGAGGAAAATGCATTTTAGATTGCTTGAGTTTTGGTCTGCACACATTAAGTCATTCATGAGTGAATACCTACTATTGCTAGGGACCAGGGACATAAAATTAATGATGTATGGTTTTTCCATGAGCTCAAGTAGGTAATTTAAAAACTGTAATTTGTTAAAAAGTACGGGTAAACAGTTTTATGAAAACACAAGAAAGAAAGAATTTAACTCTCCCCTGAAAGGTCAGGGAATATATATTTAGTTAAAACTATTCATCTGGGTCAGGAAGATCCCCTGGAGAAGGAATAGGCAACCCATTCCAGTATTCTTGGGCTTCCCTGGTGGCTTAGGCAGTAAAAAACCCACCCGTAATGCAGGAGATCTGGATTTGGGCATGAAAACCCACTTCAGTAATTGGGAGACTCCCCATGAACAGAGGAACCTGTCCATATCCACGTGGACAGGAAAGGCAATGGGATCTAAGAAGAGGACATGCCCCAACCAATGACGGTTCGATTCTCAATCAACTGAGATCCTTTTTCAGCACACACACATTACTGTAAATATGTTGACTATTATTGATGAAATGGAATTACAGAAAGAACCACCTAAAGTAAATCATAGTCTCTAATTTACTAAGATCAAAAATTCAGTGTCTTACTTAAGACAATCAGAATTGTGCTTTGGGGAGAGTTTAGAAAGCAAAATGAAGAAGAGAAGTAGGTCAAGTGAGTGAGTGCTCAAGACTGAAAAGCCTCCAAGAGACAGTAAACCTGAAGACATTTGCCCTTTAGTATGGCAGGAAAGCCACCCCTCGTGTATTTCTTAGACCTATGATAAACAGTCCCTTTACCCACAGCTAGTTAAAGCAGGGGTGCTGGGCAGATAACTCCATGCATGCCAAAGTCCTTCCAGGATCAGGAATTGGTTTTATTAACCTTGTTTAAGGGTATGCAAATTTTAGCACACCTTTGGCTCAGTGGTAAAGACTCTGTCTGCCAAGGCAGGAGATGTGGGTTCAATCCCTGGGTTGGGAAGATCCCTTGGAGATAAAAATGTTAACCCACTCCAGTATTCTTTCCTGGGAAATCGCAGGGACAGAGGAGTCTGGTGGGCTACAGTCCATGGAGTCTCAGAGTCAGATACGACTTAAGGACTAAACAATAATAACAATGTCATATTGCATCAATAACTTTTTCTGAATTTGTGTGGGTCTCAAAGTTCTTCCCAGGCCCTGGATCACTAGATTCTTTACTTTTCTCCATGGGTCTGACACTTAGAAGGGAATCTCCTATAATATTCCCAGTAGTAGGAATCTCTGCTTTATTCTCACCACACCCACTAATTCCAAGGCCGCGTTCTCTTGTGTACCAAAATGGTACTCAGTGTACTGGAGGGGCAACACTTTTCCCTCCTGCTTGATGCTGTACAAATGAATTAGGTCTTCAAACTGATCTCTGTAACACTGAGCTAGCTCTGCATTGAAGCCACCCATAACTTATCCCCCTGCTGTGACACTCTGGCTTTGTTCTTAGCTCCAGGACTTTGTTCTTAGCTCCAGGACTAATTTGCTGACCTGGAACTTTTTGAAACACAGTTTTCATTTGCTCCCATTCCTCCTGGCTTCCTGCTCACTGAGCCTGATCCTTGTGTCTATACGCTGGGTGTAGACCACTGTGTTGGGACCCTTAACTGGATTTGCTTTGATTCTGATTGCAAAGACCTGCTACATATTAGATGATGATAATAATAAGGTCTTGTGTGAGAGGCTTTCTGTACATTATCACATTTAATATTCACAACATTTTAAGGTTATCCATCACCTTCCTGACTTTTTAAATGAAGAAACTGCAGGTCAGAGAGTAAGACATCTGCTAGAGGTCACACAGTGAATACACAGAAGCTCAGGTTGTCTCCTTCCACAGAAGAAGACAAATTCCTACAAATCATGACATACCCTGCATCCCTGTATATAGAGACAGAGGAGATTCTGAATTATAACCCCCCCTCCACCAGTCCGAAAGGCCATAACTCTATCCATCACTTTGCCAGCATTTCTCTTAGTTCTCATCAGTCAATTGTCTCCTTGTGTGGGGAGATCTTCAGCCTGCCCTCGAGCATTGTCCAGATGCATGCTGGTGTTCTGTACAAACCCCTCCAGGAACTAATTTTGCAAGAAACATCTCAAGGCAACAAAGAGTGAGATACTTAGTGGAAGGGTGCTCTAGGAAGGAAAGGAGCAAATAAAGAAACAGCTGGATTCTCAAGAGGAAATCCTTTGATTCCTATTATGAAGGTACCTTGTTAAATGAAAAAGGTGTAGCATGAGTGTACTTTTGCTGCCTCTTATGTATGAAACACATGCAAACACTGGCTTTTTTAAAGTAGTGGGACGATAAACTAAAAACTAACAAAAATCATTATTCATGATGGAAGTGAAAAAGAAAATGAAGAGGATTATTCTTTGTTTAATGGTCTTGACTTTGGAACCATGGAACCATGGAAATGTTCCATGGAACATTGGAACCACGGAAATGTTCTGCTGCTGCTGCTAAGTCACTTAATCGTGTCCGACTCTGTGCGACCCCATAGATGGCAGCCCACCAGGCTCCCCCATCCCTGGGATTCTCCAGGCAAGAACACTGGAGTGGGTTGCCATTTCCTTCTCCAATACATGAAAGTGAAAAGTGAAAGTGAAGTTGCTCAATTGTATCAGACTCTTAGCAACCCCATGGACTGCAGCCTACCAGGCTCCTCTGTCCATGGGATTTTCCAGGCAAGAGTACTGGAGTGGGGTGCCATTGCCTTCTCCATGGAAATGTTCTACATTACTATAAATAAAAAGGGGAACATAGTCACAATCTCCGGAATTACAAAGCAGAATTAAAGCCGTGAACACAGTTGTGTGTGAAGTTGGCAGCATAATGACACAGAAAAATTAGTACCAATTACTTCTAACCACAATAATTTGAGTAATTCTACTATACATGTCTAATAAAATAATCCCAAGAATACAAGAAACTGCTAAGAAACTTTAGACTATTTTAGTAATAATGTTGGTATTAGTGTTTTGAAAATATTAGATAAATGAAAGTGAAAGTGTTAGTTGCTCAGTCGTGTCCATTTGTGACCCCATGGACTGTAGCCTGCCAAGCTCCTCTGTCCGTGGAATTCTCCAGGCATGAATACTGGAGTGGGTAGCCATTCCCTTCTCCAGGGGATCTTCCTGAACCAGGGTTTGAAACTGGGTCTCCTGCATTGTACACAGATTCTTTACCATCTGAACCACCAAGAAAGTCCATTAGATACATATTTAAAAATAAAATTAAATAGGTAATTAGTGCAATTAAGGGGAAAGAGTCTCAGAGTAAGACAAAACGCATATAAAATCAAGAAAGGAAGGTAAATTACTATAATTTTTCATTTGAATTGGAAGTATCAACATGAATTTAGAATTTTTTGTCTTTCTATAAAAACATGTATTTCCTGGCCTTGTTTTTGGGAAAAAAAAATGTCTAGAAGTAATAACAACCCAGTGGCAACTGCAATGTTGGCATCCAGATTGTTGCTTTATATGCTATTTCTCACCAAAAGGAATCAGGATGTCTCAGAAAAAATGGCTCATTTCCTCTCTGGGACAGAATTTCTATAAGAGCCAGAAATACCTTGGTGCACAAGACAAACTGGTGAGATTATAGTAGAAAGCCATAGGAGCCAACCTGAATGGGGTCCCAGTGGCCAAAACAATTGGCACAAATTAAGCATCAAAAAGAAAAATGAATTCAATGGATTAAAATATATAAATTACATTATAATTCATAGAACTATTCCTTTAATAGGTTAACTCTGAGTGTTGCTAGGATACCAAGTCATTGTTTGAAAAGTAAGCAAATAAAAGTAAGACATCAAGTATTTATCTTGTCTTTTATACAAATTATGTTTCAGAATAGCTAAATAGTTGGTAAAAGACTATTCTTTATATGTGAATTCCAGTTCATAAATGCAGAAAATAATAGAATTAGAAATTATTACTTTGCAACTCATAACGAAACAGTGTTTGTAGTTAACACTAATTATTGGCTGCTTAAGCCAGTAGATGAAAAGTTGATGGTGAATTTTATAATGGATGGATTAGGCTGGTGAAACGAGACCCAGACATTCGGGCCTCCTGATCTAAGGCAATATGAAGTACAGACTTCCAACCATGAGGCAATTTTGCAAAGAAAAAGAAAAAGTTGAATTTAATCAAGATTCTAACTACCAATTTATAGGAATGATAAAGGATAAGCAGTGTATTAAATCACAAAGATGCAATTGGTCCAAATCATAAAATAGGGAACTCTTTAAGATGAATTAGATGACTTCTTCAATAAATACTTAGCACTAAAAAGAGAAATCTTAAAAGATTCTTATCAACCGAATGTAATGTGTGCAGTGTATGGACTCTGATTTTTAGGAATCTAAGGTGAAAAGAATTTGCTGAGACTCTATTACATACTTTTAGGGATTTATAATTAATTTTTATGTGTAATAATAATACAGTCTTAATACTTTAAAAAGGGCTTCACTAGTGGTAAGGAACCCGCCTGCCAATGCAGGAGACATAAGAGATTCAGCTCTGATCCCTGGGTCTGGAAGATCTTTTGGAGGAGGCCAGTCAACCCATTCCTGTATTCTTGCCTGAAGAATCCCACTGACAGAAGAGCCTGGCCAGTCATGGTCCATAGGGTTGCAAAGAGTCAGGCACAACTGACGCAATTTAGCACACAATACTTAGAAAAGAAAAGAAAAGAAAAAACTTTGTTAATGATACACACTGAACAAAAAGAAGAATGAAATATGATGCTCAGGCTTTTCCTGATAATAACCCATACCTTGGTCCCAGAAGCAGAGCCTGAGATGAGGATTTAATGCAAGAAATACAGCTCGGAAGCGGGGCTAGGCAAGGCTGGTAGTGCGCGTGGTCAGGGGTGCACACAGGGAGCGGAAGTCAACAAGCATGTGCTGTGCTAAGTCGCTTCCGTCTTGTCTGCCTCTTTGAGACCCTATGGACGGAAGCCCGCAAGGCTGCTCTGCCCGTGGGATTATCTAGGCAAGAACACTGGAGTGGGTTGCCCTGGCCTCCTCCAGGGGATCTTCCAGACCCAGTGATCTAACCAGTGTCTCAGGTCTCCTTCATTGGCAAGTGGGTTCTTTTCCACTAGTTCTATCTGGGAAAACCCAACATGGGTGTAATTTCAGGCGAACTGTCGTGAAAGGTAGCTTCAGCTCTGATTATCAGGGGAACTCTGAAGTTACACCACAAAGCCTCTCTGTCCTGAAGCAGAGAGCTTGTTCTCACGTGTCTCACCCATCCACCACTGGCTAAGGATCACTTCAGTTCAGTTCAGTTCAGTCGCTCAGTCATGTCCGACTCTGCGACCCCATGAATCGCAGCATGCCAGGCCTCCCTGTCCATCACCAACTCCCAGAGTTCACTCAAACTCATGTCCATGGAGTCGGTGATGCCATCCAGCCATCTTATCCTCTGTCATCCCCTTCTCCTCCTAACCCTCAATCCCTCCCAGCATCAGAATCTGTTTCAATGAGTCAGCTCTTTGCATGAGGTGGCCATAGTATTGGAGTTTCAGCTTTAGCATCAGTCCTTCCAATGAACACTCAGGACTGATCTCCTTTAGAATGGACTGGATGGACCTCCTTGCAGTCCAAGGGACTCTCAAGAGTCTTCTCCAGCACCACAGTTCAAAAGCATCAATTCTTCAGTGCTCAGCTTTCTTCACAGTCCAACTCTCACATCCATACATGACCACTGGAAAAACCATAGGCTTGACTAGACAGACCTTTGTTGGCAAAGTAATGTCTCTGCTTTTGAATATGCTGTCTAGGTTGATCATAACGTTCCTTCCAAGGAGTAAGCTTCTTTTAATTTCATGGCGGCCATCACCATCTGCAGTGATTTTGGAGCTCCCCAAAATAAAGTCTGACACTGTTTCCACATCTATTTCCCATAAGTGATGGGACCAGATGCCATGATCTTAGTTTTCTGAATGTTGAACTTTAAGCCAACTTTTTCACTCTCCACTTTCACTTTCATCAAGAGGCTTTTTAGTTCCTCTTCACTTTCTGCCGTAAGAGTGGTGTCATCTGCATATCTGAGGTTATTGATATTTCTCCTGGCAAACTTGATTCCAGCTTGTGCTTCTTCAGTCCAGCATTTCTCATGATGTACTCTGCATAGAAGTTAAATAAGCAGGGTGACAATATACAGCCTTGACGTACTCCTTTTCCTATTTGGAACCAGTCTGTTGTTCCATGTCCAGTTCTAACTGTTGCTTCCTGACCTGCATACAGGTTTCTCAAGAGGCAGGTCAGGTGCTCTGGTATTCCCATCTCTTGAAGAATTTTCCACAGTTTATTGTGATCCACACAGTCAAAGGCTTTGGCATAGTCAAGAAAGCAGAAATAAATGTTTTTCTGGAACTCTCTTGCTTTTTCCATGATCCAGCGGATGTTGGCAATTTGATCTCTGGTTCCTCTGCCTTTTCTAAAACCAGATTGAACATCTGGAAGTTCATGGTTCATGTATTGCTGAAGCCTGGCTTGGAGAATTTTGAGCATGACTTTACTAGCTTGTGAGATGAGTGCAATTGTGTGGTAGTTTGAGCATTCTTTGGCGTTGCCTTTCTTTGGGATTGAAATGAAAACTGACCTTTTCCAGTCCTGCGGCCACTGCTGAGTTTTCCATATTTGCTGGCAACTTGAGTGCAGCACTTTCACAGCATCATCTTTCAGGATTTGAAACAGCTCAACTGGAAGTTATGACCAACCTAGATAGCATATTCAAAAGCAGGGATATTACTTTGCCAACAAAGGTCCATCTAGTCAAGGCTATGGTTTTTCCAGTAGTCATGTATGAATGTGAGAGTTGGACTGTGAAGAAAGCTGAGTGCCAAAGAATTAATGCTTTTGAATTGTGGTGTTGGAGAAGACTCTTGAGAGTCCCATGGACTGCAAGGAGATCCAACCAGTCCATTCTGAAGGAGATCAGTCCTGGGTGTTCTTTGGAAGGACTGATGCTAAAGCTGAAACTCCAATACTTTGGCCACTTCATGCGAAGAGTTGACTCATTGGAAAAGACTCTGATGATGGGATGGATTGAGGAAAGGAGGAGAAGGGGATGACAGAGGATAAGATGGCTGGATGGCATCACCGACTTGATGGACATGAATTTGAATGAACTCTGGAAGCTGGTGATGGACAAGGAGGCCTGGCGTGCTGCAGTTCATGGGGTCGCAAAGAGTCGAACGTGACTGAGCAACTAAACTGAACTGAACTGAACTGGAATTCCATCACCTCCACTAGCTTTGTTCGTAGTGATGCTTCCTAAGGCCAACTTGACTTCACATTTCAGGATGTCTGGCTCTAGGTGAGTGTGAGTGGTCACACCATCATGATTATCAGGGTTGTGAAGCTGTTTTTTGTACAGTTCTCCTGTGTATTCTTGCCACCTCTTCTTACTATCTTCTGCTTCTGTTAGGTCCATACCATTTCTGTCCTTAATCGAGCCCATCTTTGCAGGATATCTTCCTTTGGTATCTAATTTTCTTGAAGAGATCTCTAGTCTTTCCCATTCTATTGTTTTCCTCTATTTCTTTGCATTGATCACTGAGGAAGGCTTTCTTATCTCTGCTGGCTATTTTTTGGAACTCTGCATTCAGATGCTTTTATCTTTACTTTTCTCCCTTGCTTTTTGCTTCTCTTCTTTTCACAGCTATTTGTAAGGCCTCCTCAGACAGCCATTTTGCTTTTTTGCATTTCTTTTTCTTGGGGATGGTCTTGATCCCTGTCTCCTGCACAATATCACGAACCTCCGTCCATAGTTCATCAGGTACTCTGTCTACCAGATCTAATCCCTTAAATCTATTTCTCACTTCCACTGTATAATCATAAGGGATTTGATTTGGGTCTTACCTGAATGATCTAGTGGTTTTCCCTACTTTCTTCAATTTAAGACTGAATTTGGCAATAAGGAGTTCATGATCTGAGCCACAGTCAGCTCCTGGTCCTTTTTTTCGCTGACTGTATAGAGCTTCTCCATCTTTGGCTGCAAAGAATATAATCAAGCTGATTTTGATGTTGACTATCTTGTGATGTCCATGTGTAGAGTCTTCTCTTGTGTTGTTGGAAGAGGGTGTTTGCTATGACCAGTGCGTTCTCTTGGCAAAACTCTATTAGCTTTTGCCCTGCTTCATTCTATACTCCAAGGCCAAATTTGCCTGTTACTCCAGGTGTTTCTTGACTTCCTACTTTTGCATTCCAGTCCCCTATAATGTAAAGGACATCTATTTTGGGTGTTATTTCTAAAGGGTCTTGTAGGTCTTCACAGAACTGTTCAACTTCAGCTTCTTCAGCATTACTGGTTGGAGCCTAGGCTTGGATTACTGTGATATTGAATGGTTTGCCTTGGAAACGAACAGAGATCATTCTGTCATTTTTGAGATTGCATCCAAGTACTGCATTTCGAACTCTTTTGTTGACCATCATGGCTACTCCATTTCTTCTAAGGGATTCCTGCCCACAGTAGTAGATATAACTCAGTAGATCTGAGTTAAATTCACCCATTCCAGTCCATTTTAGTTCGCTGATTCCTAGAATGTCAACATTCACTCTTGCCATCTCCTGTTTGACCACTTCCAATTTGCCTTGATTCATGGACCTGACATTCCAGGTTCCTATGCAATATTGCTCTTACAGCATCAGACCTTGCTTCTATCACCAGTCATATCCACAAATGGGTATTGTTTTTCTTTGGCTCCATCCCTTCATTTTTTCTGGACTTATTTTTCCACTGATCTCCAGTAGCATATTGGGCACCTACTGACCTGGGGAGTCCCTCTTTCAGTATCCTATCATTTTGCCTTTTCCTACTGTTCATGGGGTTCTCAAAGCAAGAATGCTGAAGTGGTTTGCCATTCCCTTCTTCAGTGGACCACATTCTGGAAGATGTAAACTCCCAGGTGCTCCTGAGCAAAGCAGTTCCAGAACCCAAGGGCAGGCATTGGAAGAGGAATCTCATGTGTGAGTCTTCGGATATAAAAGCACACTGAAGCTTGGACAGGGACACAATGATGGTAAATGGATCTGAGAGCATCTGAGTTGGGCATCTACAGTGTCTATATTAAGGGCCCTCCAGTAGAGAGAGGGAATGTGGGTGGTGATTGAGGAAAGAACAAGATGCACATAATATCGAGACATGTTGGAGCAAGATGAACATGCTGGAAATTTTCCATAAAAACTTGGAAAAAGTAAGCAATCATGACTGTCTCACCTGTTAAATATATTGCATGATACAAGCAGTTCTAATCTTGAAAAGATTCATTGGCTGTGAAAGTTTGTTCCCATTCAGTTGTTGAGAACTTGGAAAGAATTTACCTGTGGAAACAATGTCATATGGTGGTTAGTTCCTACCCACAGAAGACACATCTGCCCGTAATTGGGAGGGGGTCCATATGCTCACAAGGAAACATAGTGGAAAACACCACAGAGGCAACACAAGTAATTAAATCACACCATACTTCCGAGAAAGAAACTGCTTTTGCTTTGTCATTGATGCTTTTAGGGAAAGCAGCTGTTCTTTTTTTTTTTTTAAGCTTTTTATTTTATATTGGAGTATAGTTGATTAACAATATTGTGATTCTTTCAGGTGAACTGCAAAGCGACTCAGCCATACATATACATGTATCCATTCTCCCCCCAAACCTTTCCCCCATTCAGGCTGCCACTTAACAGAGCAGAGTTCCCTGTGCTGTACAGTAGGCCATTCCTGGTTATCCATTTAATTTTGTTTGGTTATCGACTTTAATTACAGCAGGGGTGTCCATCCCAAACTCCCTATCTTCCCTCTGTCCTTCCCCCTGACAACCATGTTCTCTAAGTCTATGAGTCTGTTTCTCTTTTGTAAATAAGCTCATTTCTTTTCATATTCCGCATATAAGGGATGTCATATGATAGTTCTCCTTCTCTGTCTGACTTACTTCACTCAGTAGGACAATCTCTATGTCCATCCATGTTGCTAAAGCAGGTGTTCTTAGAGCTCCTTTGGTTTCAGTTTTTTTCTCTGCCAGAAGGCCACTTTACAACTTAACCATCAGCTAAGAGATGGTTGGAGGCGTGTGTTCAGGAGGGGTGTTTACTTTTTAATATCAACAACCAAGGGGTTGCTATTGCTGCTGCTGTCTCAGGTGGTGTCACACTCAATGCTCAAATCACAGATTTCCTAACACAAAGTGCTCTCTGCCCCCTTCAACACCCCACACCCTGCTTGCTTCCACTTGAAACAAGGTGAAAGTTTTGGTTAGAAGGTAAAGTATGAGGGGAGACTTCCATAAAATGAGCTTGTCTGTTTCAACACACTGTAGTACCTGGGCGTAAAGTTTGGTCTCTTATGAATCCATCTTTCATCTGCTCCTTCATGAATGCACTATGACTCAGATGATTGCTATTAACTAACATCCAGGCCTTTTTGTACTCGAATAAATATTTCCTATCCAAGCGGTATGTCATGCACACACACTGTTGAGTTCAATGCTCATTAAAAATACTTGGCACCTTTATACAGATGTGGGTCAGGATGATGCAGTACCTCACCTAAGTCATGCTGCTGGTAAAATATAGAGCCAGGATATATGCTTGTCTGACTCTAACTGTCCACGTTCTTTTCTATTCTGCCTCAAGAAGAGCTGGGGAGATGTGGCATGGTCCATCCTTCCTTTTTCTGACCGTTTTCTAGATATCCTTTGGAAAAGTTGTCATTGCTTTACCAAGAACTAGGATAATTTTCTTTCCATCAAAGGATGCATAATAGCTCTATGTGATATATACTATTGCTGTCCCTATTTTAAAGATAAGGACAGATGCCAAGGAATTAAATTTAGTCAAAGTCACCTGGGTAAATAAGTGGCAGGACTGGCTTCAGAATATAATATGATCATAAGGGCTTCCTTGCTGACTCAGATGGTAAAGAACCTGCTTACAATGTAGGAGACCTGAGTTTGATCCCTGGGTTGGGAAGATCCCCTGGAGAAAGGAATAACTACCCATTCCAGTGTTCTTGCCTACAGAATTCCATGCACAGAGGAGCCTGGTGGAGTACAATCCATGGGGTTGTGAAAAAGTCAGGTACCACTGAGCACATGGGCACACACAGTATGACTCTAAGGCCTGAACCAGTATGCAATCAGCCTCACAAGGACTGAAGGTTTAGCTCAATGGCAAGGCAACAGTATTCCCAGGAGGGCTCATCAGTAAGTCCAGACCACTGCTAGTCTAGCCAATACTTTTGTGGAAGATTGCATTTTCCAAAGATAGTGGCAACACTGTTTCCCATCTGATGTGCTCTTCTTAAAATATGAGCTAGGTAGTCCTTCTGTTGTGTGGAGTAGGGTCTGTTTCCTCTCACTTGGACCTGGGCTGATCTTTGCAACTATCTCCACTAATTGAGTCTGGAACCAAGGACACTGTATGGCTTCCAAGGCTGAGTTGTAAAACTACCAGCACTCCCGCCTTATTCTCTTAGAATGCTTGTCCTTGGAGCTCACCAGGACTGTAAGGAAGCCCTAAGCAGTCCACGGAGAGCTACATGGAGGGGAAACCGAGTTCCCCAATCCATGGCCCTGGTTGACCTCCCAGTCAATGGGCCAGCACCGAATCTTCAGTCACAGATGGGTACTGCCTTGAAAGTGACTCTTCTGTTCTCCACTTAACCTGCCCCACCCAGCTGACATTACATGGAACCTGCTCAGCTCTACTCAAAACGCAGATTTGTGAGCAGCATATAAGACTGCTGTTGTTTTAAGACCTTAAGTCTTGAGGGGTTTAACACATTAATAATTCATATTAATATATTGCAGCTGTAAGACATTATAACAGTTCCAAAAGCAATGTCCTCTCAGAATGATATCTGGTGCCTAACAGTGGTGGTGGTGATGTTAGTAGGACTGGGATAGGATAAATGATTGACATTGATGACTCAGGTACCTTACCTGGTTCACCACACACCTTATCTGGTCTGTTTCCTAAATTAACCCTGTGCAGAAAGTACTCTAAGTTTACAGGGAAGGGACCTGAAGTCCACAGAGTTCAGCCCCTTCATTATCTGACATTCTTGGCATCAACAGATGCCAAGTGAAACTGCGGTTTAAGTAAGGCCTTTTGGAATCTAAACACCTGTCTCATCACTAATATTTTACTTCTGCCTTGAATCCTGGTCCATTAAAAGATGGTGACTACATGTGGTAAACTAAAAAAAGCACAGGACTGAAGAGGCTAATTAAAAACAGAAGCTTTCCTCAGGTCTAGGATAGTAGAGTACACTGTTGACTGTGGAAGTCACACCAAAAATGTGGTTCCCAACTGGAATATAATAATAAGAAGACTGGTGGTGACGATGGTGATGAAGATGATGGGATAGCTACCACTGATGGAGTAAATATTAAAAATATAGTGTATTTTAAAAAAAGCCAGGAAAGCAAGCGCCAAGTTCTACCATGTCAGGTGCTTCATGCAGATAAACTCTTCAGCCATTCTAGGATGTAGGTGTTATTGAATCCCCACACAGGATGAAAGCACTGGGAGTCACACGGGGGGCAAAAAGTTCTTACCTTTTTTAAATTGGAGTATAGTTGCTTTACAATGCTGTGTTAGTTTCTGCTATATAGCAAAGTGAATCAGCTCTCTCTGTGTGTGTATGTGTATATATATCCACTGTTTTTTTATTTCCTTCCCATTTAGGTCGCCACAGAGCACTGAGTAGAGTTTCTTGTGTTATACGGTAGATTCTCATTAGTTATCTATTTTGTGCATAGGAGTGTATATATGTCAATCTCAATCTCCTACGCCTTCCCCTTACCCCCTTCAATATTTATTTAAAATTAATATTTAAATTCAAAGTGAGACATACGTTTGTTCTCTACGTCTCTGTCTCTATTTCTGCCTGGCGAATAAGTTCATCAAAACCATTTTCTAGATTCCACATATATGCGTTAATATATGATGCTTGTTTTTCTGTCTTGGACTTACTTCACCCTGTATGACAGTCTCTAGATTCATCCACATCTCTGCAAGTATGGCACTATTTCATTCACCTTTATGGCTGAGTAATATTTCGAGGTCGTATAACTTTCTGAAAGCTGACAGTGAGTGACTCTGATGGTACAGTCCACCTCATTATACTGTCTGAAAGAGGGAGCTGAGGAAAACATACATACGATTCCAGTGAAATGCATTATATTGACTGACAGTGAGTGAACAAGGCAGGAAGCAAGGGCAGGATGGACAGATATACATCAGTAGCTAGATATCAGGTGGTAGCTAACCAGAGGCAGTGAGTGAGTGCTTTAGGGTGCTCAGAAGGCTGCAAGCTACTACAGGGAGCTTATGGGCATAGCTGTGACTTGAAGTTCCCACAAGCTGGGCCCTTCTCTGCCTGGCATTTGGGGGCTGTTGCAGCCCCAGAGAACACTTCTCCACCCTCTGATGCTTGGAAATCCCAGTACCTAATGCCACCATGCTGCTGGAAACAGTGGCAGACATTAAAGCTTCAATGCCACTTGTACAAACACTCCTTGCTTCTGCTGGCTCTTATTAAAATGTATGAGTTAGTTCCCTGTCCACCAGGGGCATCTCTGATCTGTTCCAGAGAACATTTCAAAGAGGCCAGCCAACCTTGAAGGACTAGTCCTCCCTATCCCAAAGGAAAACACGGACCAGTAACAGAACAGCCTCAAGCCCTGACCCCATGACAAAGCATTGGTCCTACTTGAAATTTCCCCAAAGACAAATACTTCCGAATAAAATTGAAATCTGGAGGAGAGGAGGTTTTGAAGAATATTTCTTCTGACTTGTTGGCAAGAGACCATTTGTGGAGGAAAGCATGTTTTAAAAATATAGTCACCTGTTTCCACTGTTAATTCCAATTCTGAAGTTAGGGGTGTCTGCTTGTATTTTTGAAAGAGAGGGAGCAGGGTACAAAATCCTCGTTGCCATAGGAATGAGAATTCTCTTTCAAAGGAGTATAAATTCAAGTGAAAAATTGGGATCAGAGAAGGTGAGCTATTCTGAAAGAACAGTGATATGTTGGCCTGCAAAAATCTATAGCCAGACAGAAAAAATAAATTCTAAAGAATATGCAGAGTGTGGAATTGTGAATTTCCCCATATATTTTCACTTAATTTTTCAGTAACAACTAGGAATCTTTGGCTGATATGGTTTAAAGATCAACCTCAATACTTATTTAAAATTAATATTTAAATTCAAAGTGATGTCTTTGCTTTCTGATATGCTGTCTAGGTATTAAAAAGAGACAATTGAGAGACATCAACTTAGCAACTGAATAACAAATATTTAAATTTCTTTTCACCTCTTTCACTTACATTACAGAAATAATGTGGGGTCTGACAGGTACTTGAAAGCTTTGGAGAAGGTCTGTGGTTTTTGAAACACCATGAATGAGTGAGTGCCTTGGAGTCTGTTTCTTTGAAATGGCTGATGACAAAATGTTGCATTATGAGATTTGGAGTTGGACAAATTTACAGATGAATCCTGGCTTCACCACAGGTTGTCTAAAATAACATCTGGCCCATTTTTTCACCTGTCTGAACACAATGAGGACAGCAATTCCTACTTCACAAGGTTAAAAACCATGACACATTTTAAAACTCAAAACAGAGACTTCTCTGGGGGTCCAGTGGTTAAAAGACTTCACATTCCAATGCAGGGGATCCCTGGTCAGGGAGCTAGGATCCCACACGCCTTGTGGCCAAAAAAACACACAAAAAACCCCAAACCCAAAACATGAAACAGAAGCAATAACAAATTCAACAAAGACTTTAAAAATGTTCCACATCAAAAAAATCTTAAAACAAAACAAAAACTCAAAACAATGCCTGCCACATAGTAGGCAACACTGACTGGCAGCTTTTGAGACTGTCGCAATCACATGCCATTTGGTTCAGTTAACTGTCTCACTTTTTCAGTTTAATTCAAACCACGTATTCAGGGATCAGGACTCCTAGATTTGGATTACATGGGATATCAGATAGGATTGGGTGTGACGGCTTGTGACAGAAACCCCAAATAATAGAAGTTTAAAACAAGATACAAGTTTATGTTTTCTCCTGTGTTAAATAAATCCCAGGATATGCAGCACGGAGCTGGTACTGGAATCAAGGGCTCAACGTTCTGTTCCTAAGGAAGAACAGGAGCCCAGGTATTGGAAGGCAGCTGGCAGCCTGTGTGTCAGTTCCCTACTGCATCTTCCTTCTCAGTCCTGATTATAAAGCCTCGTGCTCTACTGTTTTTCTCAATGGAAGGAAAGGGAGAAACATGCAAACTGGCCACAGTAAGTGAAACACCTTTGTTTCCCTGTTTTAATTTACCCAGGGTTCTGAGTAAGTGTGCATTCCAACAACAATGACAACAAACAGAATTTATCAGCATTGCACTAAATGCTGGAGAAAGAAATGGCAACCCACTCCGGCATTCTTGCCTGGGAAATCCCATGGACAGAGGAGCCTGGCGGGCTACAGTTCATGGGGTCACACGAGTCGGACACAACTGAGCCCATACACACGTACTAAATGCATTAAATGTTGCCCATATTGATGCTATATGTATTTATAAAATCATGTGAGCCGTATTTTGAACTCTTATTTGAGAATTTGGACCAAGAAGGACTTTCTATACAGGAAAGGCTAGTATGTGTTGTAAGAGCAAATCAGCTGCTAAATTTGGTGAACGCAGGAAGAACAGATCTAGGATTTTATGATTATTAAATAAAAATCAACTATTTTTACCCTGTGAATCAAGTACTGCTTGTTACCTCTACTTTGAAGGTGATGAAGTAAAGTTCAATAAGGTTCAGTAATGTTGCCATAGTCGCATCACAGGTGATACCATGATTTGTAGCTAACTTTGCTTGCCTCCAAGGTCTGCACAGTTATACACACACACACACACACACACACACACACACACACGAACTGGCTACTAAAGCATTCTGTGAAAAATGAACAAAATATGGTCATGGAACAAATTTAAAAAGCAAACACCAGGAAAAAAACAGAATATCATATTTTATTTATAATACAGGCCTAATTGTGTGAAAATGCCCCCCAAAGACTGGAAACAAATAAACTATTTTCTTTACAAGGGTAGACTCTTGGTGGTGGGGTTAGACAGTAGTGTGCTAAAGCTGGCTAGCAAGAGCCTATTGTTAAATATTCAGGAGCTTTGAGAGCTAGTTGTTAAAACTGTTGGTAGCTTTAAAAAGGCCAGGATGGGTGTATATACAACAGGCAAATTGACACAGACTACAAACGGCTTTACTTCCCCCCTAGAAAGCCAGCTTACCAACATAATACTTGTTTGGTGCTCACATCTTTCATGCTTTTGTGTATTGTGTTCTATATTAAACCATTTTGCAATAACATAAATTAGCATAGAGCCAAGAAAAAAGAATATGGTAGAGTTCATACGGCATAAAGGGCTTCTCAGTTAGTGCCAGTGGTGAAGAACCTGCCTGCCAGTGCAGAAGACGTGAGACTCGGGTTCAGTCCCTGGGTCAGGAGGATCCCATGGAGGAGGGCATGGAAACCCACCCCAGTTCTCTTGCCTGGAGAATTCCATGGGCAGAGGAGCCTGGGGGCTACAGTCTGCAGAGTCAGACACAACTGAACAACTAACACACACACACACACACACACACACGTGCGTGCGCGCATTACACTCATTGGGCACCTTCGTTTCTATTGTTATTACATCAGCCCCACCTCAGGTCATTTCGGAGGTCGGCGAGCCCTGATGTAGACGATCTCTGTGTGGTTTCCTTCATCCTTGCTGCTGCCTTTGAACTCAGAGTTGGCTGTGGGTCCAGAGGAGAGGTAAGTAAGTCCTGAGAGTCGTTTCCAGGTGCAGTGCCCATCTCAGCCCTACCTTCCTCACTGCAGAGGGTGGTGAACAGCTTCAATAAATAGAACACCTGTGTGTAATGGACTGTGAGTCATACAGCATGTTTTCTCATATAGTTCTTGTTGGAAGTTAATGCAACTTTAGGTCACAGGTGGTCTTCCAGTACCTCGTGTGGTTTGGAATTTTTTTTTTTTTTACCTTCCTTCATTCTGTAAATCTAACTCCAAGTAGAGGAAAAAAGACTTAATTTAAGAGGATCTGTAAGAGACCATTGACCTCCTTCTTGAAGAGGCTGAATTCCTCGCCTGAGCACTGAACAGGCACACACTGAACAGGTTGTTCCCTGCAATCCCTAACCCCCAAGCACATGGCCAGGCTTGGCAGGTGTGCTTGGCACATGCTGTTAGGCCCATGAAAAGCAGACCTCCCTCAACAAAGTGCTCCATCCACCCGCCGCAGTACTGACATTGATATTCTTAGGTGCACGTGGCAAACGCGGTTGTAGCTTTGGTGGGAGTGAGTCAAGGCTGTAACAAGACACGTACTGCAATTGTAGAGTCATACGATGAGACGGAGACCAGATGAAGCAGGCGGCTTTCAGTGCAATGTCCAGAAAAGCACACAGGGGCTTTTTTTTTAGTCCATTGCCTGCCTGGTGTGCTGAGTCACAGCCCTAGCTTCTGTTGTGGGAAAAGGCTGCTTATATTGAATTATCCTGCACCCAGGGAGGCAGAGCAGCTCCAATTGTCCTGGAAACATTGCTCTTGTTGAGTCACTGAAACCAAAGATTCCAAAGACCCATTATTTCCTCTGCTCATCCTCTGGGGATTGATGTAAACTAGATCCTTCTATGTGCTGCCTGTTTCTTCTTCCATTTGGTTCTGATTAAAAGAGTTGAGAAAATATCCATGGTCTAATTTGGAATCTGCAGAGTGAAAGAACAGTGATATTGTCAGATCAAATTAACCAGTATTTATTGAACAACTACCCTCTGTTAGCCACTTTGATATGAACCTCTATTGAAATTCGTCTTGGCAATTCTCTTCTTAGCAGTTCCACTCCCTCAGCTGACTCACTTGATCCAGAAAACTGTAACTCATTGATTGGGTAAATTTAAAATATATATATGTGTGTGTGTGTGTGTGTGTAAAAATCAAGTGTCAATTGATCATATGTGTCTGATGTTATGAGCTTCTCCATTGGCTCAGCTGTAAAGAATCCACCTGCAATGTAGGAGACGCAGGAGACATGGATTCGATTTTTGGGTTGGGAAGATCCCCTGGAGGAGGGTACGGGGACCCACTCTAGTATTCTTGCCAGGGAAATCCCATGGACAGAGGAGCCTGGTGGGCTACGGTCCATGGGGTCACAAAGAGTCAGACACAACTGACGTGACTTAGCATGCACGCAGGTCTGATGTTAGGCTATGTGCTGTATATTCATTAGTATTCATAAATTTGCAAATGGTAAAATCACTCTCAGTTAGAGGGAGAAATGGAAACGCAGAGATTCCCAGAGAAAGGAACAATCTGTGAGACATCCAATCCGCCGCACAGCAACGTCAGAAAAAATAAGTGCCCCGCCGGGTGTCATGGGTGCCTATTCCCACTGGCAGGGCCTGGGGGAGATAGCTGCCATCCTTCCAGGCCTGTGTCTCTTAACCAAAGAATAGAGTGACAGAGCCTGTAGTTCTGACCAATTTCCCTGGAAACAAACACAACCTTCTGCTGCTATGTATGTAACTACTCCTGTTCTAGCATAATGCTTAAAGCAGAGCTCCACCGAGGGGATGGAGAAATAAAACTCTTTGTTTACACTCTTGCTCTTAGCAGAAAAAATATGTATTCCAAACATTAGCTTTGTCCTTTCTATTAAACACACATATTACGGCAAATTCTTCATGTACGTTTTTTCTTCAATATACAGGTCGATAAATGCTATCATTATGTAATTCATCAGAGGGTGATCTGTTGTGATGTTAATCCAATTCAGGAGAGTCTCCTGAACAATCCCCTGACATCCATAAACTCTCATTTTTTTTTTTAAATTTCACCATCAAAAGAGTGTAGCTAACGCTACACATTTATCATGCCGTTTCTCTCTGTGTGTCAAAGGTTAATCACATCATGAGTCTGAAGGCTCTTTTTCCCTTATTTCTTTCAGCTTTATGAGTTATTACATTGGCCTTCAAGGTTTAAATCAACATATATCAATTGGAATTACAACTCAAATTCCATTTGAGATTTCTGATTGCACAGAGTTGCTGCTGAAATCAATGATAAACATGACCTCCAGAAGAGATGTAAAGAACTCTCCAGGAAATATTGGTCAAGAAACTGTTAAAAATGAAACATCTTCAAATCAAAATTCTACCCCTATAGCATTTAGAGTTGTACCTACTAGGGAAATGCATAGACTGAGTATTTTCTCAAGTTCCAAATAGTCTCAAGATCTTTCATGCATATCATTTTCATTTATATGTATAATATATTTTTACACTCTGTTTTTCAAAACAGAAAACTGTAGTTAAAGGTTATGTGAGAGAAAAATTAGACATGTAACTTGATACTTTTAAATATACACCCATATATTAATATATACTTTTTTAGAACAGTTTTAAGTTTACAGAAAAATTGAGCTGAAAGTACAGAAGTTTCCTGTATGCCTCCACCCCCATTCATACAAATATCCTCTCCTGTAATCAATATCCCCCTACCCCCAGAGTGGTACATCTGCTATAATTGGTGAACCTACATTGACACATCATTGTCACCTAAGTCCATAGTTTGCATCAGATTTCACTCTTAATGTTGTACATTTTGTGGGTTTGGACAAATGTACAAAGACATATATCCATCATTATGGTCTTATGGTATTATTATACTTTCTTCAGCTCTCTGCCTTCTTTATGGCCCAGCTGCCACAACCATACGTGACCACTGGGAAGACCCAAGCACTGAAGGATTGATGCCTTCTAAGTATGGTGCTGGACAAGATTCCTGAGAGTCCTTTGGACAGCAAGAAGACCAAACCAGTCAATCTTAAAAGAGATCAACCCTGAATACTTGTTGGAAGGACTGATGTTGAAGTTGAAACTCCTGTATTTTGTCAGGGAACAGCTGACTCCTTGGAAAAGTCCCTGATGCTGGGAAAGATTGAGGGCAGAGGAAAAAGAGGGCATCAGAGGATGAGATGGCTGGATGGCATCACCAATGCAATGGACATGAACTTGGGCAAATTTCAGGAGATGGTAAGGGACAGAGAGACCTGGGATGCTGCAGTCCATGGGGTCGCAAAGAGTTGAACTTGACTGGGTGACTGAACACAGCACAGAATATTTTCACTGCCCTAAAAATCCTCTGTGCTCCATGTACTCTTTCCTTCCTCCTTCCTAATCCCTGGTAATGACTGATCCTTTCACTGCGCCCATGATTTTGCCTTTTTCAAAACATCATATATTTGGAATCATACAGTATGTAGTCTTTTCAGATTGGCTCCTTTTATTCAGGAATATGCATCTAA
Organism: Ovis aries; assembly: GCF_016772045.2. Taxonomy (NCBI): domain Eukaryota; kingdom Metazoa; phylum Chordata; class Mammalia; order Artiodactyla; family Bovidae; genus Ovis; species Ovis aries. The sequence continues at coordinate 15,014,835 of NC_056071.1, read as the reverse complement.
GTTTTGCTCATGTCTTTTCATGGTGTTAAGTGGCTAATTTCTTTGCAACACTGAATAATGTTCCATTGTCTGCATGTGTTACAGAGCAAAGAGTTGGCTGCCCTATGAAAATAGAAGTTAGCACTATGGCAGGCTATAGTACAGGCTTTTAAGAAAAGAAAAAGATTTGTGGTGAGGTCTATGGGTAAGGAGACAGGCGGAAAGGCTTGCATCAGTGTCTCCCAGATTGATCTGGGATTTTGGTCAAACTTCCAAGGGAGGAGAGTTAGTATTCAGAATCACTGGTGAAGCAGGTTTCCATTGGAGAGTTTTGAAACTTTGCTGTTTATGGTAAGGTATGGTAAAGGGGGCTTCAGCACTAGATCTTCGTGGAGAGCGATTCTGGTCATGTTCCCATCATGCCCCGGTTCTTTGGTTCAGGTCGTTGTTTGAGGTCAAAATCATCTTCCATGTGTATGATCCAACTGTATGACTTGTTTTGTTCTGTTGTGTCTGAAAAACTAATCAGGATCTTGTTAGAAACAAGATATGAACTCCACTCGCCTGCAATGGAGGAGACCAACCTTGGGTTGGGATGATCCCCTGGAGAAGGAAATGGCAACCCACTCTAATATTCTTCCTGGGAAATCCCATGGACAGAGGAGCCTCGTGGGCTACAGACCATGGGGTTGCAAAGAATCTGATATTACTTAGCGACTAAACTCAGATAGGGCCAGTTTGGGGCTGGTTTTCCAGTTACAGAGGTACCACTGTTTATTTATTTATCCACTCACCTACTAAAGGGTGTCCAAGTTACATCTGGGTTTTGCTAATTATGAATAAAATGGCTGTAAACATCTGTGTTAGTTTTGTGTTTGTATAAGTTTTCAACTTCTTTGGGTTGAATACCAAGTATTGTGACTGCTGGAATTGTTTGGTAAGAATATGTTTAGTTTTGTACCGAGTATCTTTTTGAAGTTCTTGTCTTCAGGTACAGCGATCACACTTTTACACCACCACTAAATAAAGCTGAGATGAAATGCACTGAAAACTTTTGGGATTTGCCTTTTCCTTTGATTTTACCCTGGGATAAATTTTCCAAACTTTCAATTCCCTCTCATTTCTCAAAGCTGAGACCAATGGACTGTTTCATTCTGCTCAAGCATGACACAGATAATTATTCTGAGTCACCTACAGTGAATACTACCTCCTAATTTCTATCCTTCTTTTTATTTTTTTAAAAAATATTGTAATGAACCATTTTTAAAGTCTTCATTGAATTTGTTACAATATTGCTTCTGTTGCTTGTGTTCTGCTTTTTGACCATGAATCATATGTGGAAGCTTAATTCACTGACCAGGAATTGAACCTGCACCACCAGCATTGGAAGGCAAGATCTTAACTACTGGACCAACAGGAAAGTTCCTCTATCCTTATTTTTAATGTATATATAGATAATATTTCACAATTCCCTCAAATACTGTTTGGTTGAACATTTCACTTGAAGGTCCCTTTGAAGGGGAAAGGATATAGTTGAAGACATGTCTATCCCAGCCCTGGAATACTTCATAGAATAGTAGAACCTCAAATTCTTTTCATGATGAGCATGCATGCATGCTTAATTGCTCAGATGTGTCTGATTCTTTGCAATCCCATGGACTGTAGCCCATCATATGACGAGAAATTGATGCCAAAAGGAAACTTATTATGGAGGAGTCTTTATCTCAGTAGCCCTTGTGTTTTTCTTTGGTTTCTAGTCCCCAAGTCTTGGGTAGGATAAGAGTCTGCAAAACAGTTGAAGTGATCAGTCACCATAAATATGTACCCAGGGTTTCAGCTCTCAGGTTAAAAAGACAAGACGGTTTCCTGCACTTGAATAATGTATTTTCTTTGTATGATTTCTATATCAATGTTCCATTTTAGAAAGTTATTCTGTTGGATGATTTGAAACCTAGTGTCACAATTAAAGTGAGGTCCTCAAATCTTTCATACCTCCTCTCCCATCACAACTCCCAAAATATCACCTAAATTACTGGTTCTTTCCTGTCTGAGATGAGCAATGTAATCGGGAAATTCTCTTCGCCTTGAGATGATTTTCCTGTGCCACTTTCCCAGCTTGAATGGGGGACTGAGGAAGAAGTAGAGGGAAGAGAAGACTACAGTCCTGGTAGGGAGTTTTACTTGAGTGAGTCTAAAGTCTGAACTGATTAAATAATGATCCCACAGAGATAGTGTGAAGCAGGAGACACTAGTCACTTGCAGTGGAAATTCCAATTCTTCAAATAGTAAGAAATACTCTAAAGAAAGACTAGAGATAGCAATCTTATTGGAAGAGAGGAGTAGGGAACTATCTTGATTTGAATAGAACTTCTTGTAGGTGCCAAGATTAAGAAGTGCTCCACATTGATGGAAATGGGAGCTCCCAAGGTAAGATGCTGTAGTAAATGTTATGCCTGATTACCCTTTCCTTTGGGATGTATATTCCTGTAAAGTTTTTTATGAGCATCTGAGTTGCTTTGGATGATGAAATATAAGCAGAAATGATGTGCATCACTTCTCTGTGGAAGAATTTATGGGCTGTATAATGATTCTCCAAGCTCTCTTCTTCTATACTCAGAGAACCCGGGAGATTTATGTTAAGATACTGATGCCATAAGATGATGGAGGTTTTTATCACCCTGGGTTTGTGAATGACTACTATAGATCCATAGCAGACACATATCATGAGTGGGAAATAAGCCTTTGTCATTTTAAGCCTTTGAGATTTGGGGATTTTTTGTTACTAAAGTTAGGAGATTCTGATAAGTAAAGATGTCTGGTTATAGAAAAATAAAGTTCTATTCTTGTACATCTAATTTTGTATTTGTAAATTTCAAGCCAGCTACACACTCATTTGATGCATAAGAATTTGACTATAGAAACTCAGCAAAGAAAAATAGCATGTTTAAAAAATGTGGCTGGTTAATCCTGATACCTTTCAAGGAACATACATTTTAACTTGTGATGGAAACCTGCCGCTACTTCTGTGGATCTTGGCTCCTTTGTGCTGCACATAGTGAAGAATTTTTATACTGAGGGACTCAGGCCTTTAAAGACATGCATAATTTCATACAAGATAACCCAAACAGAAACTAAAGGCTTCATCTGGAGTTTTATTCAAAACAAAAACAAAATACCTTCCCACATGGAAACAAAATATAATCTGTGCCACTGTTCTCAAGCTAGAGTAAAGAAATGTGCTTGGTGGACAGAATATTGGGACTTACTCTCAGGCTGACATATGCTGGTGGAATTTAGGGGCTTTGGAACCTATTTAGTGGAATCCATAGGTTTAAGTCTTGTTTGAATGCAGGCAGTGTTGGTGGAGCCAGCAAATGCTGGATCAGAAGCCCTACTAAAGAGGCCACCCTGGACACTTGCCCAGAGGTGATGCCTGAAGACCCCCAAAAGGCTCAGGGGTTGGGACACTGGGCTTGGACCGCCCCATTTCTTGCTGATATTCCAGAGCAAACTGAGACTTCAAGGTTATGTCCATTAAAGAGATTTTGGAAAATGGATTGCTTCTCCACAAACCTCCTAAAATACCCATCAAACCTTAGAAGGTCTTTAATTCATCTTAGCAGGGCAAGTTGGTAATAATAATGATTTTGAAAGGCTGCTGCCCATCTCTAATTTTTATGACACCATTTGCTCAGTAGATTTAACTGAAGCCAGCAGAATTTACTTACATGACAAGGGGTAATTTTAAAGCTCTTTCTCCCAAGTAGGTCAGTAGAAGGATAGTTCAAGAAAACCAGTTATATTATCCAGATATAAGATAACAAGATATAGATAGAAGACAATAGCACCACATGAAACAGTTTCTATCCAAAATCACTTTTTTTGATTAATTTAACATCAGGAAGGGAAGATGGGCTCCCAAGTGTCTCAGAGTATCCTTTTAAATTTCAGAACTCTAGAGGAAAGAATATTGCCCTTCTGTGTCTTTTTAAAAATTATCATAGCTTTTGATAATTTGTGCTTTTAAGATCCATCACTGGAAAGTTTATTCCCTACCAGGAAGTCCAAGATATTTTATTTTAAAGTGTCTAATAGAATTTGGTACTTCAAGCATGTCTGGATTTAAAAAAAAAAAAAACTAGCTCAGTGGGGAAGCATTTGAACAATGGAACACTGAAATAATTCTGTTATTCAGTAGACTTAAAAATTTTTTTACTTATTTACTTGACTGTGTCGGATTTTAGTTGCAGTGCAAGGGCATGGAGGCTTAGTTGCCCTATGGCATGTGAGATCTTAACTCCCCAACCAGGGATCAAACCCATGTCCCCTGAACTGGAAGGCAGATTCTTAACCACTGGACCACCAGGGAAGCCCTAGAATCAGTTGGTTCTATGGGGTCACACAGAGTCGGACACGGCTGAAGCGACTTAGCAGCAGCAGCAGCAAGGAAGTTTTATAAATGATCACTCTCAGGCACTGCAACATTCCTAGGTCTTGTTGCCCTATTTGACATCATTTGCCCCAGATGCACACGTTTTTTTCTTCTATTTTCCTGGCAACTGGGAGTTGGCAAAACAATAGTTCTCTAGATTAAATTTTAGAGTCCACCTGGGAGAACTTCAAGATGTGAAGTTTGGAGAAGCAGCCTGTGGCTCCTCTTCTGTTTTCTGTAGTCTTTGCTCATCGGTAGTGGAAGGGGGAGTCACCCAGAAACTTTGGCTCTGGGTAAGCATTTGAAAGGGGCTTCCGTAGCTCAGTTTGTAAAGAACTCGCCTGCAATGGAGGAGACCCATGTTCCAACCTTGGGTTGGGATGATCCCCTGGAGAAGGAAATGGCAACCCACTCTAATATTCTTCCTGGGAAATCCCATGGATAAAGGAGCCTCATGGGCTACAGACCATGGGGTTGCAAAGAATCTGATATTACTTAGCGACTAAACTCCACCACCCAAGCATTTCAAATCCTGAAATGAGTTCCTAGCAACACAAACATCCTGCGCACCTTTTCTGGATCAAAGCACCCAGCTGCTTACCTCACCTCACTTTAAGATTTTCCTCCTTGACCATCAGATAATGAAGAAAGAGTAACACAGCCTAAGTTTCTGATTTTTAAAAAATGAATATGGCTTTAAGTGAGTCTTCTAAAATGTGTCTGAAAGGAAGGGATGAGTTCAAAAAAGGGATCAATAGAAAGAAGCAGATCTTGTTAATTGAGCACTTTCTGTGTGCCAGAAATGGGGCTGGGTGTTTCACATACACCTAATGGGGCCATCAGTAACTATTCTGTTCCTAAGTTAGTGTCTGAGACAGAACCAGAGGCTCTGAAGTCCTAGAAAATTGTGGGAGCTGGACTGTGAAAACTGGATAAATGGTTTCTTCATGTTCCTAGCTAGAAAATTTGGGGTACTTCTTCTTGTGTGTGCTCAGTTGTTCAGTCATGTCTGACTCTTTGTGACCCCAAGGACTGTAGCCCACCAGGCTATTCTGTCCATGGGATTTTCCTGGCAAGAATACTGGAGTGGATTGCCATTTCCTTCTCCGGGGGACTTCTTCCTAACTCAGATCAATCAGTTTGTATCAACAATAATTTTTCCTCTTCTCCCAGCCCAAGTACTTGGGGAATATTTCACCCAGGACAGCTGTTGCTTGTGTATTTGTTTCTAGTGCACACAGTGAGACTATAAAACTACACAATCATTTTCAAACAAACAAACCAAAACATACTTCAAAATGGATGGTGCTGTCTGTGCAAGAATTCTTATCAGATACTAGGGATTTGTTCCAGCGAGAATTTCAGGGTAGCACTGGATCTGAGTGGCAGTGGAGCGTTGGATGTGTTCTAGGGAATTGCCTCCAGAGTTTATGCATCTTTTTAGGATTTTCTCAGGATGCGCAGACCATCTGCAATGAAGGAGCCATGTAGCAAGTTGTTCAGTCCCTCAATCATGTCCAACTCTTCACTACACTATGGACTGCCGCACGCCAAGCTTCCCTGACCTTCACTATTTTCCGGAGTTTGCTCAAACTCATGTCTGTTGAGTCGGTGATGTCATCCAACCATCTCATCCTTTGTTGTCCCCTTCTCTTCCTTCCTTCAGTCTTTCCCAGCATCAGGGTCTTTTCTAAAGAGTTGGCTTTTCACATCAGGTGGAACAAAGTATTGGAGCTTCAGCTTCAGCTTAAGTGCTTCCAAGGAATATTCAGGGTTGACTTTCTTGAGGATTTGATTTTTCTGTTCAAGGGACTCTTAAGAGTTTTCTCCAGCAGCACAGTTCAAGAGCATCGATTCTTCAGCACTCAGCCTTTTTTATTGTCCAGCTCTTACATCTGCATGTGACTACTGGAAAAACAATAGCTTTGACTAGACAGACATTTGTTGGCAGAGTAATGTCTCTGCTTTTTAATATGCTGTCTAGGTTGGTCATAGCTTTCTTCCAAAGAGCAAAGTCTTAATTTTGTGGCTGCAGTCACTCTCCACAGTGATTTTGGAGACTAAGAAAATGAAGCCTGTCATTGTTTCCATTATTCCTCCATCTCATCTGTTTGCCATGAACTGATGGGACGAGATGCCATGATCTTTGGAATGCTGAGTTATAAGCCAGCTTTTTCATTCTCCTCTCTCACTTTCATCAAGGGGGCTGTTTAATTCCTCTTCACTTTCTACCATTAGGTGGTATCATCCGTATATCTGAGGATGTTGATATTTCTCCCAGTAATCTTGATTCCAGCTTGTGCTTCATCCAGCCTGGCATTTCTCATGATGTACTCTGCATATAAGTTAAATAAGCAGGGTGAAAACATACAGCCTTGACATATTCCTTTCCAAATTTTAAACCAATCCATTGTTTCTTGTCTGGTTCTAACTGTTGCTTCTTGACCGGCATACAGATTTCTCATGAGGCAGGTAAGGTGGTCTGGTATTCCCATTTCTTTCAGAATTTTCCACAGTTTGTTGTGATCCACACAACAATTGTGTGGATCAACAAAATTGGTGTGATCACACAGTTTCTTGTGATCCACATAGTCAAAGACTTTAGTGTAGTAGATGAAGCAGATGTTGCTTTTTTTTTTTTTTTTCTGGAATTCTCTTACTTTTTCTATGATCCAATGGATACTGACAAATTGATCTCTGGTTCCTTATATGGCAAGTAGACAAAAATTAAATAGACTCTATTATTGTGAGCTGAAAGGATGCAATGAAGGATCCTCTGAAGAGCAGGGCAGAGGTTGGCCTGGATGGACATGTGTGGTTGGAGTTCAGGTGTCTGGAGATCAGATATGCTCATTAGGGATGAAGAGCTAATAACAGGTGGGAGAGGGAAGTCAGAAGATGGTAAAACTGGGGCACAAATAAAGTGCTGTAGTGTTCTGAGTCCTCTTAGAAGCAGATTTCAAGATGAGATGAATATATAAAACTTTTAAGAGGGAAAACATCCTTGTGAGAGAAAGCAGAGAGATTCCATAGCTGGAAAGATCACCAGATTTCAGTGTATGCTTCCTAGATGGCCATTAAATCTAAGGAAGGCTTGGAGAAGTTACTGCAAGTCCTTGAGCCAAAGCTGGTCATCAGAGGACTCTCACCTCTCCCAGGCAGGTTATCCCAGCCTTGCTCTGTGATTGGCTGGGAGCCCCTAGCAGAGGACGTTTAGCTACATGCAGGGGGTGGTCCATAATTCTCCTGGGTAAATGTTGGAAGTCTGTAAGGTGCATTTCCATGGCATCCAGAACAACCAACAGGAACTCTGAGAAGGAAGGATTACATCCAAAAATTATGATACCTAAAGAAACTTCTGATTCAGGACTGGGCTCTGAAGCCAGAAAGATCACTGGCTCACTGGTGGAATGGTAGGTGGGGGATCCCAGGTGTGGAATTAGCACCAACGCTGGACAATTAAAGCAAAGGACAGTGCAAGTGAGAGGCTCCTGTGCAGCTGCCCAGCATCTGAGCCTAACTCCAGGCCGGTGCCTTTCTGCTTCCCAGGGGAGCTCTGAAAGCATCTGATGGATGCTCACACTGTACCGAGTCATTTTGATTGTGAAACATGAGAGGTGATCCTCAAATGAGGCTCTCTTCTGGTGTGACTAGTAACATGGCTTGAGAGATAATGTTCTAGTTCCAAAAATAACTTGATCAATGGCAGCACTGTTGGGATAACTGTTTATTTTCCCAAAGGGAATACTTTGAAGGGCACAATGCTCATTTGGATGTGAAAGTTCTAGTGGCTTTTTTCCAGAGTAGTATTTACTATTGCTTGATTAGCAATGTATGATTTTTTTAAGAGTGATTTGCAACTATTATTTTTTAAATCTCTCCATCCATTTTTTTTTTTCCAGTAAACAAACCCAACACTTTATTCGGATTTGTTGGTTGTTTCTCCTGATGGTCTTTTTTTTTTTTTTTTTTACACTTTACAATACTGCATTGGTTTTGCCATACATTAACATGAATCTGCCACGGGTGTACATGAGCTCCCAATCCTGAACCCCCCTCCCACCACCCTCCCCGTATCATCTCTCTGCGTCATCCCAGTGCACCAGCCCCAAGCATCCTGTATCCTGCATCAAACCTGGACTGGCGATTCATTTCATATATGATATTATACATGTTTCAATGCCATTCTCCCAAATCATCCCACCCTCTCCCTCTCCCACAGAGTCCAAAAGTCCGTTCTCTAGTGTCTCTTTTGCTGTCTCACATACAAGGTTATCATTACCATCTTTCTAAATTCCATATATATGTGTTAGTATACTGTATTGGTGTTTTTCTTTCTGACTTACTTCACTCTGTATAATCGGTTTCAGTTTCATCTACTTCATTAGAACTAATTCAAATGTCTTCTTTTTAATGGCTGAGTAATACTCCATTGTGTATATGCAATGGGCCAAAGAACTAAATAGACATTTCTCCAAAGAAGACATACGGATGGCTAACAAACACATGAAAAGATGCTCAACATCACTTATTATCAGAGAAATGCAAATCAAGACCACAATGAGGTACCATTTCACACCAGTTAGAATGGCTGCGATCCAAAAGTCTACAAGCAATAAATGCTGGAGAGGGTGTGGAGAAAAGGGAACCCTCTCACACTGTTGGTGGGAATGCAAACTAGTACAGCCACGATGGAGAACAGTGTGGAGATTCCTTAAAAAATTGCAAATAGAACTGCCTTATGACCCAGCAATCCCACTGCTGGGCATACACACGAGGAAACCAGAATTGAAAGAGACACGTGTACCCCAATGTTCATCGCAGCACTGTTTACAATAGCCAGGACATGGAAGCAACCTAGATGTCCATCAGCAGATGAATGGATAAGGAAGCTGTGGTACATATCCGCCCATTTTTTAAAAGGTTTTCTGATGTAGACAATTGTAAAGTCTTTATTGAATTTGTTGCAATATTGCTTCTGTTTTATATTTTGGTTTTTTGGCTGAGAGACATGTGTGATACAGGGATCAAACCCACAACCCCTGCATTGGAAGGCGAAGTCTTAACCTCTGGACCGTAAAGAAGCCTCCCTCTCCATCTTTTTAACATGCCCTATATACCATCATCAATAAGATCTTTTGCTACTCTTCATCTTTCTGAGGAGGAAGTTAGGGAAACTGGAAAAGGCAATCCCCGTTCCCCCTCTATGCTTATTTGTTGTCTGTCTTCATCCTCTAGAGTGTATAAACTCAAAGAAGACAAGGACCCTATCTGTTTGCTAACTACTGATATTTGTATCAAATATTCAGTTCAGTTCAGTTCAGTTGCTCAGTCGTGTCCGACTCTGTGACCCTATGAATTGCAGCACACCAGGCCTCCCTGTCCATCACCAACTCCTGTAGTTCACTCAAACTCACGTTCATCGAGTTAGTGATGCCATCCAGCCATTTCATCCTCTGCTGTCCCCTTCTCCTCCTGCCCCAATCCCTCCCAGCATCAGAGTCTTTTCCAATGAGTCAACTCTTTGCATGAGGTGGCCAAAGTACTGGAGTTTCAGCTTTAGCATCAGTCCTTCCAAAGAACACCTAGGATTGATATCCTTTAGAATGGACTGGTTGGACCTCCTTGCAGTCCAAGGGACTCTCAAGAGTCTTCTCCAGCACCACAGTTCAAAAGCATCAATTCTTCAGTGCTCAGCTTTCTTCACAGTCCAACTCTCACATCTATACATGACTACTGGAAAAATTATAGCCTTGACTAAATGGACCTTTGTTGGCAAAGTAATGTCTCTGCTTTTCAATATGCTATCTAGGTTGGTCATAACTTTCCTTCCAAGGTGTAAGCATCTTTTAATTTCATGGCTGCAATCATCATCTGCAGTGATTTTGGAGCCCCCCAAAATAAAGTCTGACACTGTTTCCACTGTTTACCCATCTATTTCCGATGGAGTGATGGGACCAGATGCCATGATCTTAGTTTTCTGAATGTTGAGTTTTAGGCCAACTTTTTCACTCTCCTCTTTCACTTTCATCAAGAGGCTTTTGAGTTCTTCTTCACTTTCTGCCATAAGGGTGGTGTCGTCTGCATGTCTGAGGTTATTGATATTTCTCCGGCAATCTTGATTCCAGCTTGTGCTTCTTCCAGCCCAGTGTTTCTCATGATGTACTCTGCATAGAAGTTGAATAAGCAGAGTGACAATATACAGCCTTGACGTACTTCTTTTCCTATTAGGAACCAGTCTGTTGTTCCATGTCCAGTTCTAACTGCTGCTTCCTGACCTGCATACAGATTTCTCAAGAGGCAGGTCAGGTGGTCTGTATTCCCATCTCTCTCAGAATTTTCCACAGTTTATTGTGATCGACACAGTCAAAGGCATTGGCATAGTCAATAAAGCGGAAATAGATGTTTTTCTGGAACTCTCTTGCTTTTTCCATGATCCAGCAGATGTTGGCAATTTGATCTCTGGTTCCTCTGCCTTTTCTAAAACCAGCTTGAACATCTGGAAGTTCACGGTTCATGTATTGCTGAAGCCTGGCTTGGAGAGTTTCGAGCATTACTTTACTAGCATGTGAGATGAGTGCAATTGTGCAGTAGTTTGAGCATTCTTTGGCATTGCCTTTCTTTGGGATTGGAATGAAAACTGACCTTTTCAAGTCCTGCGGCCACTGCTGAGTTTTCCAAATTTGCTGGCATATTGAGTGCAGCACTTTCACATCATCATCTTCTAGGATTTGAAATAGCTCAACTGGAATTCCATCACCTCCACTAGCTTTGTTCATAGTGATGCTTTCTAAGGCCCACTTGACTTCACATTCCAAGGTGTCTGGCTCTAGGTGAGTGATCACACCATCATGATTATCTTGGTCGTGAAGATCTTTTTTGTCTTGTTCTTCTGTGTATTCTTGCCCCCTCTTCTTAACATCTTCTGCTTCTGTTAGGTCCATACCATTTCTGTCCTTTATCGAGCCCATCTTTGCATGAAATGTTCCCTTGGTATCTCCAATTTTTTTGAAGAGATCTCTAGACTTTCCCATTCTGTTGTTTTCCTCTATTTCTTTGCATTGATCGCTGAGGAAGGCTTTCTTATTTCTCCTTGCTATTCTTTGGAACTCTGCATTCAGATGCTTATATCAGGCAGTGATTATTTGTTCAATGATCATTGAACTTAAGGTATACAGTCTTCATATATTAGAAAGTTATAAGATGAAATCGTAAGATCCCTTCAAATTCTAGTAGTCAATGATCCATGGCTTTCTGTTTCTTTGTTGTCAATACTTTTTCGTTTCCTTACAAATACTCCATGTTTTTCCAGAAACAATTCTTTGAGAAAGCCTAGTAGCACATTTTCATTTTAGAGGTCAGAAAATCAAGGGCCACGGTGATAAAGCACTGACCGTTTGTACTGCACACGTAGTCTGTGGTGTGTCAGTTTTTTCCTGCTGTGCTCTGACTTTCCCACTAGTGCATTAAGAGAGGGATTGCACTTTATTCTCTCTGCATCCCCTCTATGTAATATACAATCTCCACTGCACAATAGTCCAAGATTCAGGTCTGACAAGGTTCTAAGAGCCTTCATTGTACGGACTCTTGATCTGTTGGTCTTTTTTATGATATAATCCCTCCAAGTTTCAGAAAACAATATTTTTTAAAACTTATTCTTTTGGACACAGTATTATATATATTTCCTTTTTGCTGCTCTTCTTCCTAAACTATCTGTACTTGTGCCTCCGTGCTCAGTCGCTTCAGTTGTGTCCGACTCTTTGCAACCCAGTGGACTGTAGCTGGCCAGGCTCCTCTGTCCATGAGATTGTCTCATGTAGAAAGGCTACCCACTCCAGTTTTCTTGAGAATACTGGGTTGCCATGCCCTTCTCCAGGGGATCTTCCCGACCCAGGGATCAAACTGGAGTCTCCTGTGTCACCTGCATTGCAGGGGGATCCTTTATCACTGAGCCACTGGGGAATCCCCTCTTAAACTATCCATCTCCCAGATGTCTTGAACTTCCATCAGTAGAAAATCCTCTCCACCCACTCCCGCCCTCAACAATTATCATTCTGCTATAAAATATCAGATGAGAAAGAACTGGGCTTGAACTCTCACACTCAAGTATGGAGGTTTTGGCTCCTTATCTCTAGCTCTAGGGCTTCCCTTGTGGCTCAGCAGATGAAGAATCTGACTGCAATGTGGGAGACCTGGGTTCGATACCTGGATTCGGAAGATCCCCTGGGGAAGAGAAAGGCTACCCACTCCAGTATTCTGGCCTGAGAATTCCATGGACTGTATAGTCCATGGGGTCACAAAGGGTCAGACATGACTGAGCAACTTTCACTTCATTCAAGCTCTAAGAGATTAAATATGCTAATTTCCATGTATGTTTTTCTTCCCCCATCACATTAGCATTATGGCATCACAACAGTGCGCTCAGCTTGCAGTCACCATAAGTGATAGCCTTGGAGTTCAGTCACTGCCAAGAAGACTAGTCATAAAGCAACCACTTCCGGGAGTCAAATGTGTTTTGCTGATATCCACATCTGTTAGGTGCCAGCAGCTCCCTAGGAACCTCCCCAACCAGAAATAAAAGCAATTGCAGTAATGATGGTGGGAGAAGCATCAACATCCATAATCATAAGACAATGACAAAATTGATGCAGCTATGCACAGATTTTAGTTCTGACACCGCATGTATTCTTTTCAAGTGCACACCCAAACACAAGTATTCTGGTTTCCTGAGAAGATTCTGCTTTGCTAGGCAGTTAGGGTATAAGACAAGAGTCATGTTATCCTTGGGGTCTCTGGGATGGAGAATATGACTTCAGAATTATTAACAGTGGGCACTGGAGCAAGTAGCTGATGGTCTGGTCCAACTGGCACACAGAAAGCACTCAATACAAATTACTGACAGACGACCTGTGATGTCTGAAGGTTTTACAGATGTCGACAGTCAGGATGTTCATATATTTATATGATGCCTTGGAAAATCATTTTTTCTGTTCTTAGGATGACTTTGCTTTAAGTGTAGTAAAAGGGGCTTCCGTGGTGGTCCATTGTTGAAGACTCTGTCTTGCCAGCCAGGAGCCACCAATTTGATTCCCAGTCCAGAAAGATCCCACATGCCACAGGAAAAGGACGCCAGTGCACCAGAACTTCTGAAGCCCATGCACCCTAGAACCCATACTCTGCAACAAGAGAAGCCCCCACTGTGAGAAGCCCGTGCACCTCAGCTAGATTGAAGCCCCCACTTGCCAAAACTAGAGAAAGACTGTGCGGCAACCAAGATCCAGCACAGCCAAAAATAAAACATATAATAAATACAGAAAGTGTTTTTAAATGTAGTAAAAGAATAAACTAGCATATGTATATAGGAGGCAATCTGCCTACTGAAGATCGCTGACGAGGTAGTCATCAAAAATGGATTTGCTTCTCAGCCACCCTCTACCAAGAAGACAATATCTGATTCTGAAACCTACAGTCAGATAAGGTGAAAGGTGTGTTAGTCACTCAGTCATGCTCAACTTTTTGCAACCCCATGGACTGCAGCCCACCAGGCTCCTCTGTCCATGGCATTTTCCAGGCAAGGATATTGGAGTGGGTTGCCATTTCCTTCTCCAGGGGAAACTTCCTGACCCAGCGATCAAACCCGGGTCTCCTGCACTGCAGGCAGCTTCTTTACCGACTGAGCTAAGAAGGAAGCCCTAAAGTCAGATAAAGTAGAGGCAAAAAGCCATCTACATACCCCTACCTCCTTAAAATAGTCATTAATGTGACATTGATCATGTTAGCACAGCAGCCATTTCTGCACCTTTGGAAATTCAAAATTGATGTTTGCGCCCGTGGAGTCCATCAGGCATTAGGAGGGCAAAGGTTCTTACAAATAAGCTTCCTATTCATTGTATTAACCTATGACATCATTGGAAGGCTCATCTATATTCAATGAGTAACTCTTTTAAAACTTTTTCTTGGCTACCATTAGGACAGTGCTACTGATACCCTTCTAGGCAGACATTGAAATTCTGGGCACAAAGTTTTTCCTTGTATGGTCTCTCTCAACCTTCTTAAGATGTCACAGGGAGTTTCCCTGGCGGTCCAGGGGCTAAGACTGTGCCCCCAGTGCAGGGAGCCTGGGTTCAATCCCTGGCCAGGGAACTGGATTCCACATGCTGCAACTAAGACCCAGTGCAGCCAAATAAATAAACAAAATGGTTAAAGAAAAAAATAAGAAGTCACAATGTTGGTCCAGGTTCTATAATTGACAAACTGGTCCTTGTCCTTTTCAAGGATATGAAGTAACCTCCTTGCCTTACCTAGTATCGTCACTGATCTAAATAAAACTGATTTCTTTCATTACTACTTACATGGTATGGTTTTAGATTCTCTCATCAGGCTGGTCATATTTTTCTGGATATATTCCAGATCTTCCCCCTGGAGGACTAAATGGCCACTCGCTCCAGTATTCTTGCCTGGGAAATCCCATGGACAGAGGAGCCTGGCGGGCTATAGTCCATGGAGTTGCAGAGTTGGACACGACTTAGCGACTTAACAACAAATGGATTTTTAGCATCCTTCTCCAAACAAGAATTTGGAAGCAGACAGCTTGAATGCAGAACAGAAGGGAAATGCAATCAATAGCCCTTTTGATAGCTGGTAGCATCTGACTCTAATGTTTTTGTTGTGAAAAGAACACTTAACATGAGATCTAGTCTCCTAACCGGTTTTTAGGCATGCAATACAGTACTGTTATCAACAGTCACGATGTTGTGCGGCAGATCTCTAGCATTCATGCGTCTTGCCTAACTAGAATTTTATGTCTTTTGATCGCAACTTTTCATGGCCTCCTCCTCCTAGCTCCTGGAAACCGCCATTCTATTCTTTGCTCCTATGAATCTATTTTCTATGTTATTGTTTTGTAAAATCAGAGTGTACTTAGATGAAATTACATATGTTATAAATTTCTTTGCATGTCATTTCATCTTGAAGCTCAGATATTTGTTCTAAGATTTTCTTCTTCTTGGAATGCATCCTTTTGAAGTTTATTCAGTGTAAGATTTTGGTAATTCTCTTCATTTTTCTTTTCCTGAAAACGTCTTCATTTCATCCTCACTCTTGTATGGGTGTTTTAGGTTGATTTCTTCTCTCCGCATGTTGAAAACATTACCCTGCTGAATTCGGGCCAAGAGTTTAACTATCTTAAATGCCTCACATGAGCGGAATCATGCAGCATGTGTCCTTCTGTGACTGGCTTATTTCACTCAGCATAATTTCTCAAGGTTCATCCATGTGGTCACATTTCTTCCGGATTTTCTTCCTTTTAAAGGCAAGCGAATTGCAAGAAAATCCACTTTCAGGTGAAAAGCAAAATAGAAGAACAGGCTATATGGATTTTCTTAAACATTGAAAAAGTCAAATAAAGTCCTGATTCCAACTTCTTTTCACAGTTGGAAGCTCTATCAACACAGGGCTCACATAGCCACATGCCATCTCTTACCTGGAGTTGAACTGAGGTGGCCTCTTTGAGGCAGGACAAGGCTTGCTGGTTTGCTGCCATCTCCCTATTATACATCGGCCAGCTATATGCATTTATATTACCCGCCCAGTCCTATATGCAGTGCAAGTTTTTTAAAAAATGTGATTTTATTGAAGTATAGTTGATTTGCAATGTTGTGTTAGTTTCTGCTGTACATAAAAGTGATTTAGTTTGTATATGTACACACAAATATATATATATATATATAGGGCTTCCCTGGTAGCTCAGCTGGTAAAGAATCCACCTGCCAATGCAGAGGAGGTGGATTCAATCCCTGGGTCGGGAAGATCCCCTGGAGAAGGAAACGACAATCCACTCCAGTGTTCTTCCCTGGGAAATTCCATGGACAGAGGAGCCTGGTGGGCTGCAGTCCGTAAAAGAGCGGGGTATGAATTAACAATAGCATATATATATAACACTTGTCTGTGTGCGTGCTAAGTCACTACAGCTGTGTCCAGCTCTTTGCAACCGTATGGACTGTCGCCTGCTCCTCTGTCCATGGGGTTTCCCCGGCAAGAATGCTGGAGTGGGTTGCCGTGCCCTCCTCCAGGGGACCGTCCGCACCCAGTGAAGGAACACTTGCCTCCTGCGGTTGCCTGCACGCAGGCAGATTCGCTACCGCCGGGCCGCTGGGGAAGCCCATACAGACACACTGCTGCTGTCGTTCAGTTAGCTTGTCGTGCCTGAGTCTTTGCGACCCGTGGACCGCAGCACCCCAGGCCTCCCTGTGCCTCACTGTCTCCCGGAGTTCACCCAAGTTCCTGTCCATGGCCCTATGTACACACACACACATTCTTTTTCGTGCTCTTTTCCGTTATGGTTTATCACACGATAGTGAACACAGCTCCCTAAACCGTAGGACCTTGCTGTTTACCCATCCTATATATAACAGTTTACATCTGTTAGTTCCGAACTCCCACTTCAAGCCCCCCTCGATGCCCGCCCCCATGTCTGTAAGCACTACACGTTTTGACTCTTGATCTAAATTATGAACTCCTAGGGCAAGTACTGATGCTAATTTCTCTCTGTGCATAAACAACTCAGTAATACATTTTAGCCACATAAACAACTTGACTTTCACTCCTTGGTCCCCAGACATTCCCGTCATTGCCTCTGGCCATCTGCTGTTCTAACACTGCAGTGTCCTTTCATTTGGGTGAGTATGGAGAACAAAATACAGGGTCGTGGCAGGGGCGAGGGGACTAGGTCAGGAGTAATATGAGACTGAGCATATGGAATATAGGGGAGGGACGTGCCTGGTGGTCCAGAAGCTGAGAATCTGCCTTCTGATGCAGGGGGCGTGGGTTCGACCCCTGGTGGGGGAACTAAGACCCCACTTGCTGAAGGGCAACTAAGCTGGCATACCATAACTACTGAGCCTGTGTGCTCTAGAGCAACAAGAGACGCCCGCTCAGGCCGCAACTAGAGGAAGCCCACACACCGCGACAAAGAGCCAGTGCAGCCTAAATAAATAAGTACGGAATAGGTGATACGGAGGGAAGATGGAAGCATCACCCTGACAAAAAGGAAGTCTTTCTTTTTTTCCAGCCTTACATGATGTCTCCATGATGGGCTAGGTAATAATACACGCTTCATCCGGCTGCTGAGCGCTCAGTCATGTCAGAGTCTGAAGCTCCCGCATGGACTCTAGCCCACCCGGCTCCTCTGCCGATGAAAGTTTCCAGGCAGGAATACCGGAGTGGGATGCCATCCACTTCTCCAGGGAATCTTTCCAGCCCTCCTCTCTTTCTTCGGCAGGCGGATTCTTTACCACAAGAGCCACCTGGGAAGCCCACATCCTCCTCATTCTTGTTGCTAAATATTCAGATCTGAATGCTTCCCGGGTTTGAGTGGTGAACTCTCTGAAAACTGGAAGCTCAGGCCTGCTGGGCGACCCAGAGTTAATTACACTCCCCCCAACCCCTGTCAAACAGCACCGGCCGGGTTAGAGCCTCTGACAGCTCTGGCAATATCCAAGGGCCCAGCTCGTGATTCTGTGAGCTAATGGAAAGGTAATGACCCAACAGCTGCAGATCACAGTCACCCTCTGCCTTGCTTTTTTTAAAAAAAATCCCCCCTCCACCCTAATTCAAGCCTGGTATTGTACTATTCTCTTTTTAAATAAAGGCCTAGAAATGTCAGCCTCGGTGATTATACCAGCAGGTGCCTAGACTTCAAAGTGGGCACCTGTCACTGAAAAGATAATTGACTTTATTCAACCAATTGTCTCCCTGTTGTAATCAAGCCATTTCAGTCGAATGGATCTTTCAAACTGTTCTTTGGAGTAAGCGGGGGCGGCCGCAGCGGCTGGTGGATCACAATTACCATGGAGAGGGAGAGGGAAGCGGAGGAGCTCAGGAAACAGGGGCGGCAGCAATGAGCTGTCAGCCTTTCCGAGAGCGGTGGCTGGCTCAGGGGAAGGTTTGTAGGTGGAAAGACTCAAGGAAGATTGGGGAGAGGTGGGGGAGACTCCCGCTCCCACTCCGTTCAGCATTCTGCTTGTTTATCTGGTTCGCCTTCTGGCTGCAGATACCCCCAGTCTGCATCTTGTTTCCAGCATCAGTTGCTCTGGGCGGGATGGGGAGGGGGGTACATCTCTGTGCCCCAAGCATTCCTTTTCTCCCTCTGGGGATCAAGGTTCATGTAAACCTCAGAGCGGAGAGGGGAGCTGTGGACAGACTCAGATTCTGTGTCCCTCTCTCCTACAAGGAGCTAAATCCCCCTTAGTCATAGGTGTCTTGCTGGTGTTGACAGATTCAGATGTCCCTGGAGCAGAAGGCTAGGACTTGAACCAAAGGGAGCCTCAGGCAGTGATGAATTCAGTGACTCTGTTTCCCCTGAGTGCTGACTTCCATGAGTTCTGGGAGGGTGGGGCTGTCCGTTCCAACAGTGTCAGCAGCAGCTGTGTTCTGAGGAGGCAGGAACTGCCACATGGCACATTTTCAATGTAAACCAGAGTGAAGGTTGTTCGGTCTGTGAGACTGAGCTCTGTCCACAATGAGAAACCTTACCCTGTGGAAATATAACCTGTGTTGGGTTCCTGGCACGGCTGTTAATCAGAGGTCTGACTTGGAGCAAGTCACCTAAGGCGCTGAGTCTCCATCTTCTTCCTACAAAGTGGAGCAATAGTGTGGTGAAATGAAACGAGTTGAGATAGTGAACCCATAGCTCAATAACTCAAATGCCTGATGCCTTTTTATGTCCTCAGTGAAATGCAGGGCTCTTCTTTCAGAAGGGATAGGGTGTGGAACAAACTCCCAGTCCATAAACATGTTGAAGTTGGTAAAAACAAAAGCAGCAGAATACTGAGAATTTCACAGAGTTCAACCTAACATGTAAACTTAATCCTCATCTCCAGGGTAACAGATGCTGAGTTCTGAATTGGTATGAATTCTGACCCATGAGGTCTTGTCATCCTGTCAACTAGCAAGTGCTGTAGAGAACTTTCAGCTATTTTAAAAATTGTTATTGTGATAGATTTGCTTTTCTCACTGACTCTGGTGAACATATTAGAAAGAATCATGGAGCTTCATGTCCTCGTTATCTCAAAGGCATCAGTGCTGGAAACAGACCCCAGAAACGAGAAAATAGCAGGTCGTCGCCAGGGTTGGCTTCATGAATGCAGAGCCAGGAGAGACACAGGGCTCTGCTCCCAGAAGGGCCCACACTTGGGGATTAGTGGTCTTTGGGTGCCATCTTGAATTTCCTCATAGTCTAATCATTGAATTTGTGCTTTGCAAGTGCATTCCAATGGGATGATGGACCATGCACTAGAGGTTTGCAGCCCCCAGCCCCTCTCTGGCGTGGGTCTTAGGCTGCCTTCTGCCCAGCCCTTGTCCAGGAATAGCTACCACCCTGGGACAGACTCAGGGAGGGAAGGGTTTGGGCAGTGAGACACAGAGAGGAGTCTGGTCCAGGCATGTGGGAAGGTCAGTGTTCACCCCTCAGGTATCCCTGTGTCCAAGGGGACACAAAACTAAATAGCAAATAAGGAACATGATAAAAGGTCAAGGAAAGATTGTGTAAGAAAGGAAAAAAGCTTTGTTTTCACTTTTTGAACTAGAGGCGCCATATTTTCCTTTTGCACGGGGCCCTGCAAATAATGTTGGCAGCCTGTAGGCTGAGCCGCTGGGCACCATGTGCAAGGGGTCAGGGCAGTTCATCTCCATGTACTTAGAGGCACTCCAAAGGTGGGCTCCTGGAGAGGGAAAGGCAGAGTGTGCCAGTCAGACTGCTTTCAGTGATGGCCTTGGATGTATTTATTAGGTCGATGCACATATTATGTTTCAGATAATGGATAACTACTCATTATTTTGGGGGGACTGGAGAGTGTTCCCTGTAAAGAGGAAATATCTGAAGCCACTGCTTGAGGTATGACTGAACATTTGGACTTGGGATTCCATCCTTGTCATCATCTAGTTTTGCCTTCGTTTAAACTACATTAACTCAAGGGTCAGCAGAGGTTTCCAGGTGGAGACTTCTGTGGTTTGTTTTACATTTAATATCAACCATTATGATCCAGCGTTGTCCTGTGTATTCCACTACAATCTTCTTTTAACACACTTTTATTCTGCTGCAAGCCTTCTATCAACCCTGCATGAGAGAGAAAAATAACCTTGGTATTGTCTGTTTTACATGTACACACACTACTACAGAATATTATATTGTTTTATTTATACTTTAGCAATGAGTGCTTAGAGTTGAAGTACTCTAATCAGGAATACACACTCCAGGGGTAGTTAGTACTTTAATGAATTTAATCAGAATCCCACATTCTAAGGAAGTTGTTACAAATATTCAGCTATCTACAGAACATTTCCTGATTAGAATGGATGGTGTTAGAAATACTCTTCTTCCACTCATGAAGAATCCCACGGACAGAGGAGCCTGGTGGGCTTTAGTCCATGTAGTCACAAAGAGTCAGACATGACTGAGCTATTAACATTCACTAAGTACTCTTGTCTGGAAAATCCCATGGACAGAGGAGCCTGGTAGGCTGCAGTCCATGGGGTCGCTATGAGTTGGACACGACTGAGCAGCTTCACTCTCACTTTTCACTTTCATGCATTGGAGAAGGAAATGGCAACTCACTCCAGTGTTCTTGCCTGGAGAATCCCAGGGACGGCGGAGCCTGGTGGGCTGCCATCTATGGGGTTGCACAGAGTCGGACACGACTGAAGCGACTTAGCAGCAGTAGCAGCAGCAAGTACTCTTCCACTAGTGAAATGACTGATATTCAGTTATCTAGACCGAGTGGAAAAAAAAATTATATATGAACAAACTTCCTTTCCTGTCTGAATTATGTGTCTAGGGTCCCAGTCAGTCTATAACTGTTGAAGAGGTACCTTTGTAAAGGACTCCATCAAGCCCTGCATCCTGTTCCTCTTAGGAAATAATTTCATATTCTTTTTAGATCAGATTAATAAATACATTTTATATCGTGACCTACTGCTAGTAGTCTGACTCTTTGAGACCCCATAGACCGTAGACTGCCAGGCTCTTCGGTCCATGGGATTCCTCAGGCAAGAATAGTGGAGTGGGTAGCCAGTCCCTTCTCCTGAAGATCTTCCCAATCCAGGGATTGAACCCAGGTCTCTTGCACTGCAGACAGACTTTTACTGTTTGAGCCACCAGGGAAGCCAATAAATATATTTTATATCATGACCTACTACTACTGCGCACACACATACACACACATTGAAAGGAAAAGTTTCCAGAGAAAATACTTCTTACCCTCACTTTTTGTAATGTGTTTTATTATTTTCTATTATATTCAATTGTGCTATATTTTACTTTGTTCATTGTTTGTTGCAATCACTCAATTTATTTCAGAACACCCTAGTGGGATACAAACAATACTTTCAAAAGCCCTAGCCTAAACAGCTAGCATTATCCTGCGGCTAAAACACTGTTGCATAATTCTATCAGTGAGCCTTTCCGGCAAGGTACTTAATTAGAGGGCCTGACGTGGCCAGGAGTGGGGGATTCATTGAGGTACAGGATATATGGCACACATTTTCGTGTGTGTTAGTTGCTCAGTTTTGTCTGACTGTTTGAGACCCCATGGACTATAGCCCACCAGGCTCCTCTGTCCATGGATTTCCCAAGCAAGAATACTGGGATGGGTAGTCATTCCCTTCTCTAGGGGATCTTACCAACCCAGGGATCAAATCCATGTCTCTTTCATCTCCTGTATTGGTTCTTTACCACTAGCACCACCTGGGAAGCCCAGGATTTGGTCTGAGATTCACTTTCATTGCAACATACAACCAGCTAGTGAAGAGGTGGGAGAGGAGACCCTCAGCTCTCACTGTGCCCAACCACTGGACGTTACTAAAGCTTCCCCAAAGAACCCAGTAATGGTGAATAACCACATTGTCTTAGATCAAAGTGCAAGTATTTTTTCAAGGAATCATTATCAGGCACTGTAACAGGTTGAACAGTGGTGTCCCAAAAGATAAGTCTACCCACGACCTGTGAATGCAAACTTATTTGGAAAAAGTGTCTTTGCAAATGTTTGTAAGTTGAGGATCTTGACATGCGATCACCCCAAATTATCCAGAGGAGTCTAATGATAAGCATCCCTATGAGAGAAAGGCAAAGGGGGATTTTAGACAGAAGAGAAAGGAGAAGGTCCTCTTCTCCTTCGTGGACATGAAGGCAGAAGAGCTTGGAGTGATGCAGACACAGCTAAGGATGCCTGGAGTCACCAGACGCTGGGAGATGCAAAGAACAGATGCTCCCTAGAGCCTTCACAGGAAATATGGCCCTACGGACCCTTCAATTTCGGACCTATGACCTTCAGAAATGTGATAGAATAAATTTGCATTGTTTTAAGCCACCAGGTGTCTGGTAATTTAACAAATCAGCTCTAGGAAACCAAAACAGACATTAAACAAAGATCACAGACCTCTTGTTGATGGTCCTGACAGTCACTCAGCCAGAACCAGAAAGAACACATCCTGAACAAAGAACCAGAGACCTGTTATTATACACTTTTTTTTTGTTTGTTTGTTTGTTTTGCGGCTTATTTAGAATTGGCTTTTAGGAAAAGACTGCATCTTATTTAATTCAGAATAATTCAAACCATCGTTCACCATTCTCCCACGAATGCCAAATTAGAATCTTATTTCAAAAATTGTGATGGGTGTGATTACTGCACACAGAATGAACAAACTTTTACAGGAAGGGATATGCAAGGAATTCCCTGGTAGTCTAGCAGGTAGGATTCAGTGCTTTCACTGCTGTGGCCCAGGGTCAGTCCCTGGCTGGAGAACTGACATCCTGCAAGCCACGAGTGGCCAAAATATATATTTTTTTAAAAGGAATAAGAAGATGCCTATGACACAGGCATGCCTTCTAAGAAACTTTATTTTCTGAATCAATGGTGACCCCAGTTGGGCTTTGTAGGAGGCTGGGGCTTCCCAGGTGGTGCAGTGGTAAAGAATCTGCCTGCCAATGCAGGAGGCACAAGAGATGTGCTTTTGATCCCTGGGTTAGGAAGACCCCCGGAAGAAAAAAACTACAACCAGCTCCAGTATTCTTGCTTGAAAAATCCCATGGACAGAAGAGCCTGGTGGGCTACAGTCCACAGGGTCACAAAGAGTCAGACATGACTGAGCAACTGAGTATAGGGATAACAATCCTATGTTAGTAAGGGGAAAGAGGCATATACATTAGGGCAGAGGATTTCAGATGTGGTCCTATGATAAGAAAAGTAACATCCTATTTCAAAAAACAATGAAAAATAGTAGAGGAAAAGTAAATTGGGGACCACATATTTACCTGAGAACATCAGAGTAAGTCAGAAAATCAAAGACCCTGATATAGATCCTGTTAACTTGTATTGAACTCTTTATTTTGCATTGGAGGATAGCTGATTAATAATGCTGTGATTGTTCCAGGAGGACAATGAAGGGCCACACATATATATGTATTCATTCTTCCCCAGACCCGCCTCCCATCCAGGCTGCCACGTAACACTGAGCAGAGTTCCATGTGCTATACAGTAGGTCCTTGTTGGTTATCCATTTTACATATAGTAATGTGTACATGTCCATCCTATCCCCCTAATCATTTCTTTCTCCTGGCAACCATAAGTTCATTTTCTAAGTCTGTGAGTCTCTTTCTGTTTTGTACACAAGTTTATTTGTATCGTTTAGTTTGGTATTCCACATGTAAGGGATGTCACATGACAGTTCTCCTTCACTGACTTCACTCAGTGGGACACTCTCCAGGTCCATCCATGTTGCTGCATGGTTTCATTCTTTTTAATGGCTGAGCGATATTCCATTATATATATATGTATATATGTGTGTGTGTGTGTGTGTGTGTGTGTGTGTGTGTGTGTGTGTGTACACGTTATACCATATCTCCTTTATCCATTCCTCTGTCAGTGGACTTGTAGGTTGCCTCCATGTCTTGACTATTATAAACAGTGCTACAGTGAACATTGGGGTGTATGTGTCCTCTTGAATAAGAGTGGGATTGTAGGGTCATCTGAAAATAGATCATCCTTTAACTCCATACACAAAAATTAGCTCAAAATGGATTAAAGACCTAAATGTGAGACCAGACACTATAAAGGAGGAAAACATAGAACACTCTCTGACATAAATCACAGCAACACCTTTTTTGATCCATCTTCCAGAATAATGGGAACAAAAGCAAAACTAAACAAGTGAGACCTCCTCAAACTCAAAAACTTTTGCACCACAAAGGAAACAATAAACAAAACAGAAAGACAACCCACAGATCTTGTTGTCTTTTAAAAATCAGTTTATCTCCAATAACAATGCCAGAAAATAAGAATTTAGAGAAAATTCTCCAGCAATTATTTCACTCCCACAGACCAAGCTTAGCAGAACAAGTTTCTTTGTTTTAGCTTCAAGCATAAAGCAACACAGGTGCATGATTCATGAACAAATGAGAATGGAAGCACAGATCACTGTATTTATCTTCAACAGATACTATGAGAGGATAATTTGACCATTTCTACTGAATCATTAAATCAGAAAGGTAGCAAAATATCCTGTAAATTGTGTATGTAAATTGCCTTTGATAGCACCAACATGCAGTTGCCTCTGCAGTCTAATAAAGCAAATGTCTTAGGTCTGCCCAGCAGCATTTATTTACCAGGCCAACATGAGACAGAAAAATGATGTTTGGGAAGAACTTAAGTGATGTAAGAGTCACTACAGTATGATAGTATTGTGGTGACCTTGTTGTTATATGCAGACATTTTTTGAGTACTCTATTTATTAGACAATTGTGTTTCATTTAACATTTCTGATTCTTTAAAATTCTTGTAATTTTTTTTTTACATAACTTAATTTACTATTAGGATTTTAAATTAGTGTGAGCTCACTTTATTTCATGTTAGCAACCCATATGGAAAAATAAACCTTCCCCATTATAGTATCTTATACTGGGGAAAAGTGAAGTTGCTCAGTCATGTCCGACTCTTTGCGACCCCATGGACTGTAGCCTACAGGGCTCCTCTGTCCATGGGATTTTCCAGGCAATAGTACTGGAGTGGATTGCCATAGGCCCAGACTAATCACTAACCTCTGGACCAATCACTGCAGAGGCTGGGAAGGAGCTAGGTCCTCTGACCTATTCACCACCCAGGTCAGTGAGATTGGCGTGGGCAAGGAGGAGTTTTTCAAAGGAAAGGTGGCTGTGATGTTACCAGAGGAACTAAGGGATGGGCCTACGTAGGAAAACACTCAGGTGTGCGCAGATGCACTCAGACATATCCACAAATGTGTTTAGACAAACCAATAAGATACCAGAAGAAAGTATAGCAGTTCTGTTAACCATGTCTGGATGATGGGATCATGGGACTACTAAACGAGCCTTGCTTACTGTAGTGGCTCAGCCTTTGCTACTTTACCATTTTTATAAATGAAAGTGCTTAAGCTTCATTGACACTGGTTTGTTTTTATATGTACAGTGATTTGGGCTTCCCAGGTGGCTACAGTGGTAAAGAATCTGCCTGCCAATGCAGGGGACAGAAGAGATGCGGGTTCCATCTCTGGGACAGGAAGATCTCCTGGAGGAGGAAATGGCAACACACTCCAGTATTCTAACCTGGGAAAACCCATGGGCAGAGGAGCTTGGCAGGCTACAGTCCATGGGAGCACAGAGTCAAACACAACTGAGCAACTGAGCATGCATGCAAGAACATGCATGCACAGTGATTTAAAGCTTTGGTTGAGCCATTGAAATTCAGAAGAGTTCCAGCAGTCAGAGGACTGTGGGTGCTCTGAGATTCTCCACAGTGTTCATCTATAGGCTGGAAATGGATTCCTTTGAATGGTGCAAATAGTCAATCAGTTATGGGGAATAACAGCAGAGGCTGACCAGTGCAGGTTGGGGGAGGGTGGGGGGAGCACCTCCTTTCCCTTTGACCTTGTCATTCTAAATCCTGGAGTACATACCTATTCTGACTAATTCATCCAGTTCAAGCTCAGCTGGGAAGCTTAAATTTCTTCCCATGGTAAGGAATTCTTCTTTTATTCAAACACTTCTTCCCCATGAGAAACAAAACATTACCCAGTGACAAACTATCCTAAAAGCTACTGCTCACTAAGCATTTATCATATGCGCATACAATTTCATTTAGCTCAATCAGCTCTGGGTTACTGTTTCAAAATTTAGATTAGTAAGTGGAGACGTGGAAAAGAGTAGTGCAAAGTAACATAGCTCATGAATGGCTGGACTAGGATGTGAATTTGAGCCGGATTTCAAGCTCAGGATCTTGAAAAGGGAAGGTCTACTGCTGCCCCACCCTAGCTGTGTTATCTTCAGTAAATTGTCTCCACCTGAACCATAAGTTTATCATCTGTGAGATCAGAATATTTATAAATCTTGTTCAACCTTTTTATGGACCCTTGGAAGATTCTATGAGATGACAACTGGGAATACATTTTGCATGTAATAAGTCATGGGTACAAACATGTGATATTTCTTTCATAGATTGAGCCTCTAGGAAACTGTCCAGAGGTGGTGGAGGCATGAGGTTTGGGGAGCTGGACTCTCAGGGGTCTTGCACATCAGGGGGAGGGACATAAGGTGGTAGAATGAATATACTGAGGCTTTAGCTGTGGGTTGGCAAGAGGCCAACAGGGTCCAAGTAAGTAAGAATGACCAAATATGCTCATTTGCCCACGACCGAGGGATTTCCTGGGACATGGGACTTTCTGTGCTAAAGTTAGGCAAGTCCTGAGCAAATGAAGATGAATTGGTTGCCCTGGTCAGTGCCGGGGTCCAGCCCCGGTAGATCCAGGGTAATTTGAAGGGGAGACGGAGTTGCATCTTAGAAATTTATTGTTTAATTAAAGATATGGAGGGAGATTAGAAAGAATAGTATAGTAGGAAAATTAGTGGAGAAAAGAGGCTGAATAACTTGGTTTACGCGGAGAGCTAACAAAACCTCGAGACAAGAGGTTTGCACCGTCTACGTAGGCCACTGGTACTCGCTTGAATAGCGGAGGGTGCCCCGCCTTGGGCTCCATCTCGCGTGGGTCTTAGAAGCCAGGGCAAGTAAGTATATGTGGTGAGCCTCCACGCCCCAGATGGGAATTCAGCCAGAAAAGAAGAGAGAGGGAGAAAAGACCACACGGGGGAAACCAGTCTTTCCAGTGACTGGCCCATCCTTTATTGTTCAGGAAAGCTTTTTATACTTTTGGTTGTACATAGAGATCAATGGATAATACAAAGTTATGCGGCGTCAGCAGCCCTGACTCTTATCACGACAAGGCTTTCTCTCTGCACACCTAGGTGTATACACAAGTCTTAGGTGATTTACATCATCTTCTGGCCAGAAGGCCAATTAACGTTTTACGGCCCTTTTCTGATAAGGGTCTGTCAACCAGAAAACTTATTTACCTTAATAGTGTTGTTCTTTTCCAAAATCTGGTGCCACTCTCAGAAAGCACTAAATAAAGTTACATTCTTAAATGGCAAGGACACAACAATTTATAACAAGGAAAGAGGAGTACAGTGATTTATAACAAAAAAAGTTTACCAACTCAAAAGCCTAGTGTTGCTAGCAGCAAAACTACTATATTTGGTTTTCTATATCCCAATTACATTGATTAATACCCTCCAGGTGCCTAAAAGATGAAGGATATGGAGGTCTGGCAGCAAACATTAACTCAACAATGAAATCCTTCACCAAACTTATTCTTAGCTCTAAAAGGCTCTTTATCTTTAAGATATTTTAAGCTTCATGCCTCTCACGGTTGGGGGGCTGTAAACAATCACAAGTGTAGTTAAACCTGTCAGGTAAGCTAGGGAGCCATCAAAGGGGTTTGAGCTGAAACATTCTTTTCATATGCAGGAGACTAATTGGAGCTCTAAGTTAACTTTTTCCGGAGAAAGGTGGTCAGGGATAGCCCCCTGTTAATGTCAGAAGTGTAAGCGAAAAGCATAACGCAGTACGGCAGGCAGACTCTGGTTTTGGGGGTAGATGTTCAGGAAAATTCAGCGAGGCTCCCTTAAGGCCTGACTCGCCTTTGCCTGTTGGACCCCTTAACCTCATGACCTTTGCCACGGGTGGGACTCCTCGTGCTGGCTCCTGGCAGGTCAGGATGAAAATGACTGGTCATCTTAGTAACAGCAGAAGGCTTCTGTATGAGGAAATGATTTGTGAACTGAGCCTTTAAAGCAGGGTGGAAAATCACACTATGGGGACTGGGTTTTAGGGAAGCAGTAGCCCAGTCATTTCAAAGGTGTCATCTCTCCAGCCCCTTAGAAGAGTGGAGTCAAAGGATGCTTTTCCCTAAGTAAGGAAACATGGATGGACCACTCTGGTAGGAGGGTAACAATTCTTCCCCAAACCCCTGGCACTCTGGAAATAAACTCTTTCCTTCCCCTGGGTTCACAGGCATGTAGCCCATTGTGAGCCATAATACCCAGTCTTCTCCAGGGAAGAAGGGACAGTTAGTTCTGCTAGGAGTTAGCAGCCAAGAATGTAGGCATTTCACACCTTGCTTCTAATGCAGCCTTGCTTTCTAATGTTGTCTCTGCCTAACTCCCTCTTCCCTTCAAAAGCTCTCTTTCCAGAACATTCCTCCATCTTCCTGACTAATGACTTCTAGCTGTCTTCACTTGTGTCCGTATATCCAGATGGGACTGAATGCCCAAAGGGGAGGTGGCTTAGGAAACCTAAGACTTTTACCCGACAACCCCAAAAGAGCATTCCTGTTGGAAAACTCTTCAATCTTGTTATATAAACAAAGTATAAGTGGGGAGGGGGAGAGACCTTCTTTGTCTTTTTTGAGTATTTGGCATGTTTTCATCGTTAGTTCCTCCTCCAGGTTGAGCAGGGGAGTTTTCTAGTCCCTGAGTGGTCAAGCTAGGTTCACAAATGATTGTTTTTAATGTGTGCAGAGAGCATGTCCTAGGAATCATTAACTTACTGCACTCACTGGGCAGGATGTGGGGCTCCTGCCACCACTGTTTTATTGTTTGGGCATGTCCGTGCTTCTGTTGCATGGTTTTGTTGCTAAGTAAGCCTGCTTGATTTTGTGGTTAAGCAAATGTGCTTTCTTGAGTAATCATTAACTTACAGGGGTCTCCCATATCTTTTTAATTACAGTCCCCTAGTGGAATTAGCTATTAATCACCTATTTTGTCCCTTTACTCTGTCCCTATCATTTCTGAGACTTAACTCAGTGCCAGCATAAAAGGAGAATCAATGGGTGTTTACTGAATTGATGGTACCTGGATTGTATTTGGTGATCAATGAATTGTGGTTTTCTTTCTAAGATTATAGAGCCAGTTAGTGAAATAGAGGGGTGAGTGCTGACCTTTTGTTCCTTAAATCAATTAGTACGCTTGCCTGGAAAATCCCATGGATGGAGGAGTCTGGTGGACTGCAGTCCATGGGGTCGCTAAGGGTCGGATACGAATGAGTGACTTCACTTTCACTTTTCCCTTTCATGCATTGGTGAAGGAAAGGGCAACCCACTCCAGTGTTCTTGCCTGGAGATTCCCAGGGATGGGGGAGCCTGATGGGCTGCCCGTCTATGGGGTCGCACAGAGTCGGACACGACTGAAGCAACTTAGCAGCAGCAGCAGCAGCAAGGTTGCCTTACAAGGAAGGTTATTGAGAAAATGCCTATAAAATATCTTTAGTTCAAGCAAAAATAGCACTTAAATAGAGGTTATGTTGCATAGAACTGCCTTTCTATTTTCCACATTAAGCCTGTTACAGACTATCCATTATATTTCTTCTTCAGTTTTCAGTTTTAATACATTTTAGACAAGGTGGAAACTCTCAGGACACAGTCATCAATATTTCTCAGCAAGAATCTGACTCCTTTGTAATTAAATTGCCCTCTCCTGCTAATTTGTGTGCATCCATATAATATCCCTTTCCTCAAATTAAAAGCATCACTCATTGACGACACTTAAAAATTGAAGCCAAGATGGAGAAGTGAAAAGGGATAGGACAAAGAAGCAATCAAATTGGATATTTCTTCTGAGTTAAGGTATTTTTCTTCCTTTATGTCTTGTCAAGTGGTTACTTTTGTGGTGACATCAGCTGTACTTTGCGAACATATTTGATAGGTAACATGTTTCATATTCACATGAGTCAATGATGAATCTTGGAAACATTTTTTATAACTGGAAAAGAAGCATGAACAGTCCATTTTTCTCATTACATGTTGGTAGTCTAAATCTGTTCAGCTTAGATAAAACTGACTTTCTATAGCCACTTAGTATAGATGTGAATACACTTGGGCCATTATTGTATATTCTATTGATGTGAAATTGGAAGAAATGGAGTCAACTAGAACATAGTTCTGTTTCCGCAACAAGAAATGTAAACTCCTCTCATACAACTGTAGAAATTCAAAAACCCAACTCCAAGATAATGAAATGATGGACGTTGACTTAAAAAACAGTCAAAACCTGAAAACTGAGAGTTGTTCTGTTCAGTAGGAACTTTTAGGACTTCAAGCCCAGGAAACAGCATCTCAAATGACACTGAGAGACGGTGGGGGTGGGGGAGAAGGGGGGAGGAGTCAGATTATATAGAATTTTGCAACAAAGTATTTTTGTGAATTAAAGAAAGCCAGAGATCTCAAGTCAAGGAGTTTACTGCTTTTTTACCTATGGGGGCTTCCCTCGAGGCTGAGGTTCCCTGGTGGTTCATATGGCAAAGAATCCACCTGCAAGGCAGGTGGGTTTGATCCCTGGGTTGCGAAGATCCCCTGCTGCTGCTGCTTCTAAGTCATTTCAGTCGTGTCCGACTCTGTGTGACCCCATAGACGGCAGCCCAACAGGCTCCCCCGTCCCTGGGATTCTCCAGGCAAGGACACTGGAGTGGGTTGCCATTTCCTTCTCCAATGCATGAAAGTGAAAAGTGAAAGTGAAGTTGCTCAGTCATGTCTGACTCTTAGCGACCCCATGGACTGCAGCCTAACCAGGCTCCTCTGCCCATGGGATTTTCCAGGCAAGAGTACTAGACTGGGTTGCCATTGCCTTCTCCCGGGAAGATCCCCTAGAGAAGGGAATAGCTACCCACTCCTGTATTCTTGCCTGGAGAATTTCATGAACAGAGGAGCCTGGTGGGCTACAGTTCCTAGGATTGCAGAGTCAGCTATGACTGAGCTACTAACACACACACACACACACACATACACACACACACACACACAACGTATGGGAAGATGCAAGAGTCTGGGCTCGCTGAAATCATTCCTCTGATATGCATCTCAGCTACCTGGGGCCAATATCCTGTGTTTTTCATATCCTGAGTTCCTCAGGGCTCCCTGTAAGGACTGTCTTCAATCTCATGGCTGCTGATATCAGGGATTCAGTGCCCTCAGTTCAGTTCAGTTCAGTCGCATAGTTGTGTCCTACTCTTTATGACCCCATTAACCACAGTACGCCAGGCCTCCCTGTCCATCACCAGCTCCTGGAGTTCACCCAAACCCATGTCCATTGAGCCGGTGATGCCATCCAGCCAGCTCATCCTCTGTTGTCCCCCTCTCCTCCTGCCCTCAATCTTTCCCAGCATCAGGGTCTTTTCCAATGAGTCAGCTCTTTGCATCAGGTGGCCAAAGTATTGGAGTTTCAGCTTCAACATCAGTCCTTCCAATGAACACCCAGGACCAATCTCCTTTAGGATGGACTGGTTGGATCTCTTCACAGTCCAAGGGACTCTCAAGAGTATTCTCCAATACCACAGTTCAAAAGCATCAATTCTTCGGCGCTCAGCTTTCTTTATAGTCCAACTCTCACATCCATACACGACTACTGGAAAAACCATAGCCTTGACTAGATGGACCTTTGTTGTCTAGTAATGTCTCTGCCTTTTAATGTGCTGTCTAGGTTGGTCATAACTTTCCTTCCAAGGAGTAAGCTTCTTTTAATTTCATGGCTGCAATCACCATCTGCAGTGATTTTGGAGCCCCCCAAAATAAAGTCAGCCACTGTTTCCACAGTTTCCCCATTTATTTGCCATGAAGTGATGGGCCAGATGCCATGATCTTCTGGAATTGCTGATGACTGTGACATCCTTGTTTATTGATATGACAGGAGATATTTTAAGTCTCATGGGTCATATTCCAAACTTGAGAAGGGCTGTATAATGCTGTGTAAGGAAACAGTTTCCAAAAGAATTGGAAATAGTACAACTTGGCATGCCTTTGATTTAAATTCTAAATGTTTGCAAAAGTAGGCAATTGATTCTTATTAGCGTCCCCCAGCTGTGGTTTGTTTTTCCATCTTGACCCTCTCAATTATTCTGTTTCTTATTTAATGAAGACAGATTTCCCAATCCTTGTTTCATAATGTTGGCCTCTTGAGTCTGATTTAATCAGAGTGGTGGTGATAATATGCAGAATTTAATAGGGAAGGGAAATAGCTAATTACATATGCTATCAAAGGAAGTCAGGGAAGCCTTGGAGAAAAGATACACCCCTAAATCTCAGAGTCACATGTCATGACACAGAATATGGAGCCCACAAACAGACATGGTATGGCTGAAGTCAGACTCTATCTGTTGCATGGATAGACCCCCAAATAGTACCTGTATTCTTCCCTCTGTCCTCCTGATAAAATTTTATGTGAACTTTGGAAAAAAATATCGCAAATGTTGTATTCCAAATAGAGGAACTATGTAGTCACTGAATTAGCTGGAACTCTTAACAATTCCCATGATGCTGGCTAAAGGAAGGGCCACCTCCAGGCTGGCGATTTGCAAGCGCTATGTAATACCACTCAAGTGCCTCTTCCCTGTGCTGGTTCCTGACCTCTCTCCATCCTCCCATTACACTTTCCTCCCACATCCTCCATTCACATTTAAATATAAATTCCTTGGAGACTACGCCAATGATCTCACCAGTGGAAAAATGGCAGCCAGAGTTATGAGTTTGGCTTTATATGACTTATTATACAACTGATAAGTGCCAGAACTATATTTGTTGACTTTTTTCCTCTGTAATCAATGTCAACAGTTTTAAGGGTTATTGTGATTTTTAATATTAGCCAAAAGAGTATTAGGAAGTTAGAATAACAGTTAAGAAGCCAACAGGAAACAGTCATGCCACCCTAAAGGTGAATGCGTGCTACCAGGGGGATGAGCGGGACCTTAGAAGGACCAGCCTTGGGGGTGAGGCTCCTGCAGCAGAGTGGAGGGGCAACAGGTCAGTCTTGCTGTTTCAGCAGATACTGCTCATGGACATCTCCTGTTTCCAACTACTTCTGCATGCGTGTTCAGTCACTCAGTCGTGTCTGACTCTTTGTGACTGTAGGCCACCAGCCTCCACTGTGCATGGGATTTCCCAGGCAAGAATAGTGAGTGGGTTGCCATTTCCTGCTCCAGGGGATCGTCCCAACCCAGAGATCAAGTCCACGGCTCCTGCACTGGACATGGATTCTTTACCACTGAGCCACCTGTTTCTAGCTACTCACTTGCCTACAAAAATAAGCCAGAGGAAACCAGTGCTTACTACAGCTGTGGAAGCATCCAAATTAGTTGGGCCTGTTGAACAATTTAGAGCAACTTCAGCAGGATAAAATTCCCAGAAAGATCTAGTTACCTTCTTTTTATCATAGCCTCATGAAGTTTACAGCTGTCATTTATCCAGGGCTATCATTTTTTTTTTAAGTTTATTTCTTTATGTCTAAGTTTACCAGGTGGTGGGATAAAGGTGTTGAGATAAAATAACGAAGTATCACTCCTATCCTAAGGCCAACATTATTAGCATCCTCCCTACACTTTTCCCTATCTGTAACAGCAGCTCAAGGGTTGCTGCTGCTGCTGCTGCTAAGTCGCTTCAGTCGTGTCTGACTCTGTACGACCCCATAGATGGCAGCACACCAGGCTCCTCTGTCCCTGGGATTCTCCAGGCAAAAATACTGGAGTGGGTTGCCATTTCTTTCTCCAAAGCATGCATGCACGCATGCTAAGGTGCTTCAGTCCTGTCCAACTCTGTGCGGCCCCATGGAGCAGCCCATCAGGCTCCTCTGTCCACGGGATTCTCTAGGCAAGAATACTGGAGTGGATTGCCATTTCCTTCTTCAGCTTAAGGGTTAGCAATCCCATTTCTGGTGACTGAAATACCATGAGCTTCAACTCCTCAAGCTTCAAACTCAAAAGGCTTTTGTAATGTGATAGGAAATGGGTGATAAGAAACCATTCATCCACTGGCAACCCACTCCAGTACTCTTGCCTGGAAAATTCCATGGATGGGGAACCTGGTAGGCTACAGTTCATGGGGTCGCAAAGAGTTGGACACAACTGAGCAACTTCACTTTCTTTGTTTCCTTTTGGAGAAGGAAATGGCAACCCTCTCCAGTATTCTTGCCTGGAGAATCCCATGGATGGAGGGGCCTAGTGGGCTGCAGACTATGGGGTTGCAAAGAGTCGGACCCGACTAAGTAACTAACACACACACACATTCACTCCATTTAGGTTGAGTCCAACCACCCTTAAGGGCTCCCCAGGTAGCTCAGTGGTAAAGAATCTGCCTGCCAATGTAGGGAAGGGGGCTTTGATCCCTGGGTCAGGAAAATCCCCTGGAGAAGGAAATAGCAACCCACTCCAGTATTCTTTCCTGGAAAATCCCATGGACAGAGGAGATTGGTGGGCTCCAGAGATGTGAAATTTGCTCAGTCATGTCCAACTCTGAAACCCTAAGAACTGTAGCCTGCCAGGCTCCTCTGCCCTTGGAATTCTCCAGATCAGAATAATTTCCAACCCAGGGATCAAACCCAATTCTCCTGCATTGCAGGCGAATTCTTGACCATCTAAGCCACCAAGGAAAGCTGTAAAACAGGGATGGTAATAGACTAAATTAGAATGTCTAGTGCATAATAGATATCCAATAAATTCCAGCTATTGTTATCCTATGTGCAAAATGGGAATAATGATACCCACTGTTGTGGTTGAGGTTAATAATGTTACCTCAAGAAACTTGTACCACAAGAAACATTCTTTAGTCTTAGGGGCTTAGTGCAGTGAAAGTTTAGTTTTCTTGTCCAGGCCAATGCGAGCAGTTGGGGAGGAGCTCAGCTCCATGTGGTCATTGAGGGGTCCAGGCACCTTTCACTATTTGTCTCTACGATCTTCTAGAACCATATCATCCTCTAAATTCAGCCTATAGATGGGGAAAGGCTGCTGGGAAAAGAGAAAGAAAGTGGAGAAGGCACATCAGTCTCAACAACACATCACCTTCGTGGCCGGTCCATTGTCAAAAACTCATCACATGGCCACTTCTATTAACAGGCGTAAGGGGGCTGAACAAGGTTGTCTAGCTACATGCCTCAGAAGACAAAGACAGCACAGATTCTAGGAGGCTCTTGAAGCCTTGGCCACATCCGTATTCAAAGACAATGCTGAGAATTAAGTTAGATGCCTTATGTTAGACAGAGGAGAGTCAGTCCTAGCATCAGCCTCGCTAAATGTAGCTATTGTTACTATTGACCTCACATCACTGGGTTGAGTTGAGCACACTTGATGAGAAGAGCAAAGTCTAGAGCTCCTTCTAGCTTGTCTTAGTACAGACGCCTTCATAGACCCCTAAGACGAGGCTGGCCCATCATTTCTTTGCACAGTGGCCATCTAGACAGAGGTGACCCAGAAAACCAGCACAAAGACTGTCCCAGAGGCGCTGGTTGCTTAGAGAAGAAAAAGGACAAACAAAGCGAAGGAAAACCGACTTTTGATTTGCCTGTTTTTAGGTCTAAGGGATTTCCAAATATTGCTTTATTTTTGTATTATGATAGTATTTTATCCCCAGTCCCCTGCCTTTTACTTATGAGATTTTGGCAGGTTATTTAAATTCCATAGTCTCTATTTTACCATCTGGAAAATGAGGATAATAGTTGTTCTACTTCAGAGAATGCTGTGCTTGTGAGGCTGAGACGAGATGATGTGTGTCACCCCGGGCGAGCAGTAGTGGTCTCTGAGAGTTAGGGGCAAGTGCAGCCTTTCTCCTCTTCCTCCCCTCTCTCCTCCTGCTCTTTCTTTTTTTCCATTTTTAACATGTTTACAATTTCTATAATCACTTACTGTCACATCTAACAATGTTTGTCTCCTGACTTTCCCTCTGATTGAGGACAGCATCGTGAAATGTTTGGAAAAGCCTCGACTTTGGTATAAGGGAAGGTTAGATCCCAACATATCTCTCACACTCATTCGCTGGGTGTGGGTCCTTGGGCAATGCACTTGACTTCTCCGTGTGTATTTCTTCACCTTTAAAATAGGGTGATGATCCCTCATATTAAAGGGTTAACAAGATTCTGATAAACAAACCATTGCTATGCATAGTACAAAATAAAAGCAAATTTCCTTGTCTGACATGGAATTCTTAGGGGCCTAAGAATTTGTTCATTGTAGCAACCTGGGTCTCTCAGGTGGTGTAAGTGGTAAGGAATCCCCCTGTCAATGCAGGAGATGCAAGAGACAGGGATTCAATCCCTGGGTCGGAAAGATTCTCTGGAGGAGGGCACGGCATCCCTCTTCTGTATTCTTGCCTGGAAGATTCCATGGGCAGAGGAGCCTGGCAGGCTACAGTCCATGGGGCCACAAAGAGTAGGACAGAAGTGAGCAACTGAGTACACACACACACACACACACACACACAACCTGGAATGTCAAGAGAATTGACATACATTCGCATGAGTATTTTTTATTGACAAATCCAGTCCCATGGTGTTTTATTACTTGATTTTATTAATAATCAGTTCAATACTTAAGTGAAATGTTCAGGGCCTAGAAGTGATATCTTGTAGGGTGTTTTTTTTGTTTGTTTGTTTTTAATCTTTTGTATTTGCTTTATTCTAAGGTTTCAAAGTTTTGTCATGCATTTTATTGATGGAGACGCTGAAGACTTAAGAGATTCACTCTAAACAGTTTACCAAATGGATACCAAAGAAGAAAATACTAACCAAACTCATACACAAAGTATTGAAACTATTTGACAACCTACTTGATTGGAGACATCTTGAAAGTTGTTTGCAGTTTTTGTAAAACATCTTCTTTAAAATTTATTTTTAATTGGAGGATAATTGCTTTCTGATTTGCATTTCTCTAATGGCTAATGATGTCATGCATCTTTTCAGGTGCTTATTGGCTGTTTGTATATCTTCTTTGGAGCACGGTCTACCCAAGTCTTTTGCTCATTTTTGAATTGGGTTTGTCTTCTTGTTGAGGACAAATTAATCTTAAATAAGCATTCAGTTCCTTGTAATTGTGTCTAAATGAAGTATATCTTCAAACTTCTTTCGTTCTGTTTACTTGATCTGTCAGATTTAGAGAGAACTGTTTAAACGTTTCCCACCTTAATTATAGCTTCATCAAATTCTTGTATTTCTAGCAGTTTTGCTTTACACGTTTTAATGCAAGATTGTTTGATGCTTCAGGGTTCATCCTGACTTTGATTTCTTGGTGTTATACCTTTTATCAATACAGAATGATCCTTTTCCCCTTTTATATCTGGTTGCTTTAATTCTACCTTGCCTAATCTTGTCTCCCATGCTTTTTTTAAAAATTAGTTTATATCTGCTTGGTGTATTCTGGCTGACCCTTTTTCTTTCAGACTTCATGTCAATTTACCTTATGCATATTTCCATAAACAGCTTATTAGCAGGTTGTTTATTTTTCCCCAACTTAAGAGAACTTGTTTTTTAAACTCACTCTCTTGCCATTATTGATATATTGGATGTTAATCCGGCTGTGTTTTCCTGCTTTCTTTCTGAGGTCTTATGCCCCTTCATTGTTTTATACTTCTTGACTTTGCTAAACGTTCAAGTTCTTTTTTAGTTTTTCTCTCATTTGTGGTTTATAGGATTTACATCCTCTTTCTTTTTATTCTACTAGTGTTTACGTTTTTTACACATTCAAGATGAGGAACAGATTTAAAGAGTGATGATGTCCATTTTGGAAGGAGTCAGAAATGGTGTGTGTCATTGACATAGAAATAGATGGTGTCTGACACCTCCAGGCCTAAGCACACATTGATCCCACTTCTGGAAAAATGGACATGTCTAGCCTGATCCTTTGCTAACACCTAACTACCTTTCAGCCTCAAATTAGCCCTCCCTTAGGAAATCTTTCCTGGCTCTGAGTTTCGGGCAAAGTTCTCTCTCAAGCGCTCCATAGCATTCTGTCCTTGGCCTGTCACAAGACAGTGTTATAACCGACTCTTTTTGTCTGTCCTTGTGGAGGGGACACTGTGTCTTGTTCCCTATCTCCAGAACCTAGATATTCATTATGTGAGGCCCAGGAATCTGCTGTCTGTGTGATGCTGATGGGAAACACTGTTTCTAGGACAAGAGTCAACACAACTGACATGCCCGCGTGATGAATTTAGTGGAGACGGCTCAAGTTTAATCCTGGGGCAATCTTTCCACATAGCAAGGAAGAGCAGTGTCCACAAAGGGATTTTCATCCTAGCTCCTAGGAGGCTATCATGTCCTGAGAAGCCTCACTCCATTCTCAGTCCATTTGTAGACAATTGTGCAGCCCCATGGGCTGTAGCCGGCTGCACTCCTCTGTCCATGGAATTTTCCAGGCAAGCATGCTGGAGTCGGTTGTCATTCCCTACTCCAGGGGATTGTCCTGACCCAAGGATCAAACCCGCTTCTCTGATATCTCTTGCGTTGGCAGGTGGATTCCTTACCGCTAGCGCCTCCTCGGAAGCCCCTTATAGACAATTGCTGGAGGTCAGTTAGAAAACAGCAAGCTCACAGGTCATGAAGAAGCTGAGAATCTGCTTGCATGTTCTTATTGCTACTAAGCACTATGGCACATGTTTGGTGAGTGCATTTAAACTTTCAGAGAGCATCCCTGAGGCCAGAAGTCACATTGCTTTGGACTTCATTCTCGGCAATCTCTGACATGCATAAAGTGGGTTTATGTGCATTAGCCCTCATGCCCTCTTCATTGTCTCATGCACTGAAGCATAGTGCGAGATACCTGGGAGGTCAGTTGCAGGAGCATCGGGCACCCGTATCATCACGTGGTACATTTGCTGTATTTGTCTAAGAGCGCCTCACTCCCAGTTACTTAACCACAGTGACAAAGATGATCCATGTCCGGGATAATTGAAATCTAGATCTCCCACGGCTGATTTCTCACACTGAGAGTTCTATTTACTCCTAAAAAGCACCACAGGGGCTGTGTATATGAAGGCAGATGTGGGAGAAGGCGGGACCGTGAGGAAATAGTGAGATGCCCAGTGGGGCCTGCTGTGCCCACCTGGTCTCTGATCGAAGACAATCTCATCTGCTTTGAAATGTTGCAGAATCTATGTTGCCTGGCTTGGAAGCCTGTCCTTACCCTTGTGTTCTCTTTTTGAAATGTGATTGAAACAGTTCATTGATTCCAAGGGCTTGAAATCCTGGTATTTATACCCCAAACTACTTTCTGTCTTCAATATTAGGTTTGTGTTTGTTGGGTCTCATGGAAACCAGAGTGGTATTTTGGGGGATTTGCCTTTATCTCAAAACCCTGGAACCAGCCTATTGCACCCCTTTTAAGGAAGTTTATCTGATAGAGGGAATGCATGGTTTTATGCATTCCTCCTCTTCCTCCCATTGGTGGGTGGGATTTTCACTCCAGGGTTATGGAGGTGCCTTGAATACATGACATCTGACACTGGACAGTTGAGATTGGCTACAGTGTATTAGTTACATGAACTCACAGCCTGGGAATGGAGGACTTCATACACCATACAGGGCTATACAGGTCTGTACAGGAGGAGGGGCTGTGGAGGCAGGCTTTGTAGTATCAAGATGGTGAGGTGCTCCACAGTTCCCACAAGAGAATGAGATTGATTTGCTTGAATAATTCTGTGGGCTGGCAGGGAACTGAAGCCTGCTACTCAGGAACAAGTAGGCTCTGTGCCTGGGCCCCATGATAAGGAGGGGTGTTTGGCAAGAAGATGTTATCCACAGGAACGGAATGGAAAGGGAATTGGTTGAACACTGAAAAACTGATGCTTTCGAACTGTGGTGCTGGAGAAGATTCTTGAGAGTCCTTTGGACTGCAAGGTGATCCAACCAGTCCATCCTAAAGGAAATCAGTCCTGAATATTCATTGGAAGGACTGATGCTGAAGCTGAAGCTCCAATACTTTGGCTACTTGAACTGAAGAGCTGACTCATTGTAAAAGACCCCAGGGACGGCAGAGGATGAGATGGTTGGATGGTATCACTGACTCAATGGACATGAGTCTGAGCAAACTTCAGGAGATAGTGACTGACAGGGGAGCCTGGCGTGCTGCAGTCTGGGGGATTGCAAAGAGTCAGACACAACTTAGCAACTGAACAACAACCACAACACAAAGCCCTCCCAGTTTTATCAGATATTGAGGTGGCACAACATATGGAGCCTTAATCTTGGGCCTTACATTGCAGCACAGCACCGCCAATGAATGCCAAAAAGCAGTCTCATTTTGATCTACAGAACAGAACCCAGGCAGCCCTGGGCATCCTGATTATAGGATATAAAGTACAATTAATGATGGCATTCTTAGCTGTGTAAACCTATGAAACTTTTGGCTTTTTAATGTTACCTTGTTGCTTAAATATTTCTGTATTGAGATGTAGTTTAGATCATAGTTTAGATTTAAGGTGTACAATGTTCTGATTTGATGTATTTATACATCATTTATGTATCAAATTTTGCAATAGGATTACCTTAAGGAGCTAGCATTAGCTAAGACACTTATCATGTCATGTAATTATCAGTTCTTCTTTGTGGTAAGAATAATTAAGGTGTAAGTCTCTTAGAAACTTTGAAAGTTATGAATATGGTATTGTTTACAATCACTACGCTGTGCATTAGACTTCCGGAACTTACTTAACTGCTAGTCAAAAGTCTGTGAGCTAAAATAATTTCTTCCAGTTTCCCTTCTCCCTTGCCTCCAGTCCCTGGTGACCAGCATTCTGCTGTTTCCATAAATTCAGATTTTTTGGATTTCACATATCTGAAATCCAGTCTCACTGTGGATCATACAGTACTTGTCTTTCTTTAACCTATTTCATTTAACATAATGCCCTTAAGGTCCATCCATATTGTTGTATTAATAAATGCAAGATTTCCTCCTTTCTCATAGCTTAATAATATTCTGTTGTGTATAGATATCACATCGTCTTTATCTCTTCATCCACTGATGGATGATTAGGCTGTTTCCATATCATGGCTGCTGTGAATACGGCTGCAGTGTCTACCACTTAGGTGCACGTGTGTTCGGCTGAGTCTGAGTCTTTGTGACCCCATAGGCTGCAGCCTGCCAGGCCCCCCTGACCATGGGATTTCCCAGGCAAGAATACTGGAGCAGGTTGCCATTTCCTTCTCCAGGGGATCTTCCTGACCCAGGGATCAAACCTGCGTCTTCTTGTCTCCTGCATTGGCAAGAGATACTTTACCACTGAGCCACCTGGTAAGCCCTACCTACTACTTACATATATTATTCCAGAGCAAGAAGGACCAGGTGTTTCTTTAAAATAAAACCTTCTGACCTGGAAAGGATAAACTGAAAGAAAACTTTGTTGGTATGCGTTACAGTTGATTTTTCAAAGTAGTGAGTAATTTTGGGGAAAATATTTTTCACAAAAGAAATAGAAACATATGGACCTAATTGATAATACCAGAATATAGATGAAGAGAGATAAAGTTAGCACAATACAATAAGGGAAAATTTAATTTAAACTTGATAAGTCAAAGTTTAAATTACCCATTGATGAAGTAATGTTGAGATAACTAGAACTTTTTCAGGGTGGGAGACTAGCACCATGACAAAAGCTTTAGTGTTGACTCAAAATGGAGAAATTAGAGAAAGGTATTTAAAGGGTTTTAGGGCCTGGGCTGGATAATTTAAAGCTGCTCTGTAGGGTGGGGAACTGGTGGGGATACGGCATGTTTCATGGTGTTGTGGCTCTGGATTGTGGTCATAGCACGGTGACATGAAGAGATCTGGAATGCAAGTTGTAAGTCTTAATAAACAGTAGAAACAAAATCAAGAAACTCACTTACAAAAATGCTTCATAATGTTTTAGTTCACTATTTAATTAAAAAAAAAAGATCTAAGATCCATATATTTCTCAAATGCGGCTTTTGGCGAGCATTAGAAAGTGAAAGCACAACTTCCATGCTGAAATAGATTCTAATTCAACTTCATATTCAAAATCATGTGGCTTGTTTACCCTGTGGACGTGTAAAATATTTATCAGTGCTGTCAGCTCCATCTTCTTTGTGATTGAGAAAGTATCACTGCTTATCTGGAAATAATTATGGATTATTTTCACCACAGCCAATTTAAATAGGTCCCTTAATTTAGAGCAACACTATTTTTTACAATGCCATCCTCCACTAAGATTTGTATTTGTATTATCATTGCCTGAACAACTTTTTCTCCCTGTTGAATTTCTAAAATTGAATTTACAACACATTTTACAAAAATTTCAGGTGTTTCACTCTAGTGACAGGAAGAGCTTCAAAATGTTTTGTTACAATTTCATAAACTAAACAGAAAAATTGAACCACTTATGGAATCAACCTAATTTTTTATTTAGAGCATCTCACATTTACAAAGTTCTCATCCTGCTAATTGTACTGGCATGTTAAACAGCTGTTGCCTTATTTTATTACAAGTAAAAAAAGATTTAGGATAGAGAAAATTATTTTAGAAGTGTCTAAATGATCTAAACTTTGTCATTTTCCTTTGATCTAAATGACAAGCATGCTTCAGTTTTTGCTCAGTCACTAAATCGTGTCTGAGTCTTTGTGACCCTATGAACTGCAGCACACCAGAATTCCCTGTCCTTCACCATCTCCTGGAGTTTGCTCAAACTCAT
Source organism: Ovis aries (assembly GCF_016772045.2). Lineage (NCBI taxonomy): Eukaryota > Metazoa > Chordata > Mammalia > Artiodactyla > Bovidae > Ovis > Ovis aries. The sequence continues at coordinate 14,971,577 of NC_056071.1, read as the reverse complement.
GTCCATCGAGTCGGTGATGCCATCCAACCATCTCATCCCCTGTCGTCCCCTTTTTCTTTTGCCTTCAACCTTTCCCAGCATCAGGGCCTTTTCCAATGAGTCGGCTCTTCATGCTTCAGAACAATATGTGAATATACTTTCCACAGAACAGCATGTTTGACTAGAAAATGAAACACTTGGAACAAATGCAAAAACAGACAAGATCTAAGGACAACGGAGAATAACTGGAACTGTCCTGGGCAATCCAAGTAGTTAATCACCTACCTACATCTATACCTACATCCATCTCTTCCTATAAAGATCGCTTCACCCCCTTAAGACTTACGGATTGAGCTTAGATAAGTTCAATTTCTTGACTCATGAAAGCTCAATGCCCTTTCCAAAATGTCTGTGGATACCAGGGCCTTGAATTCTCATGATAAGCTCTGGCCCTAATTTTCTGATTCTTCTGAATTATTGTTCCCATATCTGTTTTTTAAATTTACATTTTGGCAACAAAGGAAATTCAAATCCTTTCTTGATTTCTATGAAAAAATAGCTTGTGTGGCAGGTATCGTGGGACACATTTGGATGTGGAAAGAGGAGCAAATGACTTACATCCCAGGTGACTTAAAAATGAACATTTTATATCTGTGTTACTCAAATTCCTCGAGTCCTTCTTTCATGAAGCTTGCCCCTTCGGTCCCTTCTTGACCCCTCCTTCACAGGACAACCCCTTCCCTGTACCCAATTCATAACATTTTGTTAAGCAGTGTGATGTAGCTCATTAGATTTGACTCAAACTCAACTCCAGGTCTCCCTTAGAGTTGAGAGAAATCTTGAAATTACTACTCATAAGAAAGTCCTAATTAAATCCTAAGCAAAGACTATTTTATTTCTTAATTTTTGCATGGTTGGTGAGAATGGTTTTGTTATTCCATATATTTATATATGGGGCTTCCCTGGTGACTCAGATGTTAAAAAAATCTGTTTACAATGTAGGAGATTTGGGTTTGATCCTTGGGTCGGAAAGATCCCTTAGAGAAGGAAATGGCAACCCACTTTAGTATTTTTGCCTGGGAAATCCCATGGAGAGAGGAGCCTGTTGGGCTATAGTGCATGGGGTCGCAGGAGCTGGCCATAACTTAGTGACTAAACCATCACCGCCATATACCTACATAGAAATGTTATATATAATATATTTAATATATTTATTATACATAAATATTGTATAAAATATATTTCATGTATTTATTATGTATAAATATATATATTTAATATATATAATATATAACAAAATATTATATATAAATATCATATATATCATATATACATATATATAGAGAGAGATGTAAAAATGTTTGTGTGTATTTATGTACATCTATTCCAAAATATTTCCCTAGTCTATGAGTTTGGATGAAGTCACATTAATATTAATACTCGGATCTCACAGGCTCACAGTAGCTACTTCTTCACAGGACCTCATGTTTAAACTCACTCCACTTATAATGGCTTCCCTGGGGTTCTATCACACAAGTCTTCTCTACTGGGTCCTGCTCTGATTCCATCAGGGAGCCTCTCTTCCGTGCTGTTCCACTGATGATCACTGTACCTTCCAGGCACTGTGGTCCCTCTGGGGCTTTGCCACAGTTCCTGAGACCATCACCAGAACAGTGGAGACGGGCACAGCAGTGAAGCAGGGATGCGTTATCCCTAGAGGTGGGACAGGAGTTCCTCTCTCCAGCTGTGTTACAGCTCCTCACCTGGAGACCCACGCAGCCTGGCTCAGGGCTCACCCATCCTCCTCCTGACCCTGACTATAGGCATCTGCCGAACAAATTTTTCCGGGAAGACTACCCTCACCCCATTCCCATGTAACCCAGTTGACATAGACACTGGTGAGCCCCTGACCCCATGCACAGCTGTATGTAAGTTCATGTGGGAATCTGACCCTGGTGCCTATTTTGTTTTTCCTAGATTCCTAGAGGTTATTGAATGTACCACGCATGTATGAAGTCATATATGAAGTCATGTCCAATTCTTTGTGACCCCACAAACCATAGCCCACTAAGCCTCTTTGTCCATAGAATTTTCCAGGCAAGAATACAGGGGTGGGTTTCCATTTCTTCCTCCACTGAATATATGATATACCACTGTTATAGCAAGAATTTATTTGGGAGGCGGGGATGGAGAGGTTAGGAGAAAGAACTACCATATTAAGCATACATTTGATTGTAAGATGTATCTCAATTTGAAAGACTTCCAAACGTGAGGAAGAAAATCACCCTTTGAAGGAAGTGTAATCTGGTGGAGATATTTTAGAATTCATTTTACATTTTTTGCTCTTGTATTTCTTTAATTGAGAAAACAAAAACAAAACTGCCTGAACACAGTGGGGAAAGGAGAGTGTGGACAAACTGAGAGAGGTGCATTGAAATATCTATATTACCGCATGCAGAACAGATGGCTAGTAAGAACTTGCCGTAAAACACAAGTAGCTCAAGCAGGTGCTCTGTGACAACCTGGCGGGGGATGGGGTTTGGGGGCGGGAGGAAGGTTCAAGAGGGAGGGGACATATGTATGCTTACAGCTGATTCATGTTGCTGTATGGCAGAAACCAACACGATATTGTAAAGCAATTATCCTCCAATTAAAAAAAAAAGTCTGATTCTTTGCCGAAAACATACATTCAGTGTGTATCTATGAAACACAGATTAGAGCTGGAAAGGAGGCATTTCCTTATTAACAAGTCGTGGTGCAGAGGCGCTGGTGATGTAGCAAAGGGACAAAACCTGGTGTGATTGAACAGGAGATGCTCGGTTTCCTGCCTCTCTGCCCACTACACTGCGTCCAAAGGAAAGCAATGTGCATTGGAAGTAGTCATTTTATCATCAGAAGGTTCTCAAAAAATCAATTTTGCTGTTATTTCACTTACTGAAAGAGGTGAAACAGGTACTTAATTCTTCGGAAGGTGAGCCATCTGTAATTCAACAAGAGAAGGTAGGAAATATTTTTATCTTACTAATTTAGTAGGACAGCTGAAACCAAAAGCAATATTTTACAAATATTGAGTGTATCTTACTAACAATGTGGAATTGTTTTTAATAAAATAAGCATATAAACGTTTGGGTATATTTTACATAATAAAATAAATATGCTGCTGCTGCTAAGTCGCTTCAGTCGTGTCCGACTCTGTGTGACCCCATAGACGGCAGCCCATCAGGCTCCCGTGTCCCTGGGATTCTCCAGGCAAGAACACTGGAGTGGGTTGCCATTTCCTCTCCAAAGCATGAAAGTGAAAAGCGAAAGGGAAGTCTTTCAGTCGTGTCCGACTCTTCGCGACCCCATGGACTGCAGCCTACCAGGCTCCTCTTTCCATGGGATTTTCCAGGCAAGAGTACTGGAGTAGGGTGCCATCACAAAGACTATCTCAGCCAGATTTTTTATGAGAAATTAAAAATATTGGATTATACAACATATCTTGGGCTTTTAGCTTTCCCTTCATTTTCCTGATGGATTGGAGCAGAAATACAATGAAAGAGAATTTACCATAAAATTACTAGTGTGAATAGGAGACCTCTATAATGTAGGTGGATGCAATAATAAATAAAGGTTAATAATTTTCTTTTTGTTGGTAATAACCACTTATGAAAAATAGTGAGAAAAGATCTGATTAATAAAATCAATATAAAAATAGCTAAAATGAACGTCATACAAGAGGAATTCATTTGGCTGCAAGAAGCAGAGAGCTGAAGTAAGATAAGTTAAATTAAGGAAGAATGTTGCATGTTTAGAACAAAAAATATTTCAGAGATAGACAGTGAAGAGTTAAAGTGGTGTTTCCTTAGGCACCTAAATTTCTTTCCCCTTTCTATTTCACGATCTTTGACTGCAAATTCTGTCTCTACAGTTGCATTGTGGTCCAAGATAACGGATCAATTTCTTCCCATCACATCATATTTGCATTAATCAGTTTCCAATCGTAGGTAACTGAACCCACTTTAGCTACTTTACATACAAATGGTTACATTAGAGAGTACTAAAAGGCTTAGAGAATCATAGGTAAGGCTGAAAAAACAAACTCTTAAACCTTAACTCTAGGTTAAGATTTCTGGAATAATTCCCAAAATCACATGAAAGAACTTGGCCATCAAGGGAGCTGCCCTCCTCTTTTTTCTTTTGCTATCCCTTCTTTGATTAAGAAGCTGTTTGCCTGGTTTAAAGCTGCCGCCCCACTTGCTGCCTCCAGCACCACATGGCTACTGCACAACAAGAGAGGAAATTCAATTACAGGAAGTCACATAATCACAAAGCTGCAATGATTGGGAAGCGTGTACCACTGCTGGTGTCCTCAAAACCAAACTGTTTCTGCTACAGCCTGCACCCACGACTTCAGTGACTGGAAATGAGGTCCTTGGCTAATGCTTCTCCAGCATAACTAGATCCCACACAATTGGGCTTGCCAACAAAAACAATACGAGCAGCACTTTGCTTTATTTCTGCCTTCCAGATCTTCCACTTATGCATTAGATGGGTGGAACATTCACCGTATCCAGAACCACAGCTTCAAGGAGATATGGAGAAAGTTGTCTTCAGATTTCCAGTCTTTGAAATGGAGAAAGATACATTTGAAGGTTGTTGTGGTAAACTGTAAGAGCCAACCCATCATTCCACTGAAACACTGGAGTCAAAAGAAATGAAAAAGGAAGGGGGAGGCTCAAAGGACACCCTCCTTCACTAGATGAGCTGATTTTAAGATTCACCAGTGATTTCCATTTTCTCCTCATTATCTACTCCTAGCTGCTAGGGAGGTTGGAAACAGTGGAAAATTAAGGAGTGGTACTTTGGCCACCTCATGCAAAGAGTTGATTCATTGGAAAAGACTCTGATGCTGGGAGGGATTGGGGGCAGGAGGAGAAGGGGACGACAAAGGATGAGATGGCTGGATGGCATCACTGACTCAATGGACGTGAGTCTGAGTGAACTCCGGGAGTTGGTGATGGACAGGGAGGCCTGGCGTGCTGCAATTCATGGGGTCGCAAAGAGTCGAACATGACTGAGTGACTGAACTGAACTGAACTGAACCCAACTTGAGGGGCTTCCCAGGTGACTAGGTGGTAAAGAATCCACCTGCCAAGCAGGAGATGTGGGTTTGATCTTTGGGCCAGGAAGATGCCCTGGAGAAGGAAATGGCAACCAACTACAGTATCCTGGAAAATCCCACTGACAGTGGAGTCTGGCAGACTACAGTCCATAGGGTCACAAAAGAATTCGGCATGACTTAGGAATTAAACAACAGCAACAACAACCCACCTTGAGACAGCATAATTCTTAGCCTTCCAGTGCCATGGAGTTTGTCTCTCCTAGTGGATTCAAATCCACTTGGGATTGGGACACCTCTACATTGTGAGAAATACTCTTTTTACATTAGCACTATCATTCAAACCAAGTGTCTACTACATGCATATCATAATAGATAATCTTACCACGTTTCTCCTTTTAAATTATTCACTTTTCGGAATAAGATTTTTCTTGCTTTTCTTGCACAGTAAGTGGAAGATACTCCCCAGAGCAGGAGTCCAAGAATATATGAGTCCAGTAATATGAGTCCAGGAATATACCACCTCTTGGTAACACCTTGCCAATCAATTTGACATTCTTATAGAGGTATAAGAGCCATCAAAGGCTGGCCTTGGAATATTCTGTGATTTGACTTTATTGAAACCGGATGAAACTAAGTGTCACGAAAGACAGAGAGCTTGTCTTTCTCATACATTGCTTGCAGAATAGAACATTAACATTTGGAAACTTGAAAATGTATGAGGGAAAAAAACGGAAATGGGACGTGTATAGATGCAATTATCCTATCTTTCATTAGAGGGGATAAGTAGATACAAGCTAAAATTAAAATGTGTCTTTCAATTTATTTTTTTATTCTAGTTTTACAACATATGATTGATTTTCTAAACATTTTTGTTGGTTTTGCAAGCTTTTGAACTTCCCATAATTATATGTGTATAATAATACTCTATTATTCTTCAATCACTTCAATCACTTCAATCACTTGGCTTTTTGCACTGAATAGTGAAAATTTTAAAGTCCATTAATTAAGCATGCTCTTTGTGTTGATCAAAACTTTTGAGTCTCCACTGATTTTTGTTCCTTTGGTCTACTAGCTTCTGAGATGGTAGGCAAATTCTCCAACACAATGGCAAATTTGACAATTCCTCTTGTGATTCCTTCAACATTTTCATATATATATATATATAGAAGCTAAATTGCTGATCCATACAAGTTTAAATTTTAAATATCTTCTCCGTGATTTTAGCTTTGACATTTTGTACTGTCAGTTTTACTTCTATTTAGTACTGCTTGCCTTCAGGCCTCCTTAAATTGCTATTAATACAGGTAAATTAGCTTCCTACTGGTTAGTACTTAACTGGTCAATTATTCCTCATTCTTTAATTTCAACTATTCTAAGTTTTTATGTTCTGTTTCTCTTTTAAACAACATTGAACAAGGTTAATTTTTTTTACTCATTTCCTCAGTTTGTTTTTTATCCACCAGATTTGTTATTGTTATATCATCTATAATTATTGATACATTTGAACCTATTTTCCTCATCTTGTGCTTTTCAGTTGCTTCAACCCTTAAATGTTTCTTTTCATTTCTTGATTTCTGTTAGACTGATGAATGATTTTCATCATTCCATGTTTTTTCTTTACTCATTGGAAATTATATACTTTATATTTTTTCATCACGTTTCTAGGAATTTTATGTGCCTGCTTGACTGCGTCTATCCTCCAGTATCCATCATGACTTTCTTCCTCTTACTACGAGGTCCCCTTCACAATTCTTTCATATGGCATTACCATTACTAACATTTGTCAGTTTCTGTCTTTGCTAATTATGGCCTTGTGATGAGATTTTGATCAACAGGATATAAGCAGAAGGAGTATATGCACCTTCAACTTTGTATCCTTAAACACAAAGTTGCTTCATATTCCTGGGTTCTTTCTGTGTCTTCAGTGAGTAAAACGCAGATATGGTGATTTCAACACTGTAAGTCAGGAAAGTCAGAGCAATTGTCTCAGACCCAATGATGGAAATTGTGCTGAGTTTCCATCTCTGGTCACTAGAGGACCTTGTGGAGTAAATTCTGTCCACTTGCATTTTATTTGTGTTTCTGTGATACAAGATCTAAAGATACAAGATCTTAGTATCTTTAGATATCTTTGTATCAAAGATAATAGATCTTTGATACAAGATCTATTCCTGTTGACCGGGAAATATCAGAATTGGGGTGCTGTCATAACACAAACTAAAATATCTGCTGTTGATTCGACAGCCAGACAATAGGATGCAAGAAAACAGATACTGAAGGCTACAGACTTGATGACTTTTGTTTGTTGAAGGGAAACATTGGGGTTTCCATTGCCAAATACTTGGCAACATTCACCGGGAAGACAGATAATTTAAATTTCAGATCCAAGAAAGTAGCTGGAAATGGCCAAAATGTGAGTGTGCACTCATTGTTCCTCGTTGCTTTCAGCAAGTTTTATAAAGACAAGCTTAAAGCTGTTATCTCCTTGCATCCAATTTCCCTTCTTGCTTTTAGTCATCCCACACTGCGATACTCTGGCAATATATTTTAGTTGCATATGTGACCACTCAGCTAAGAACTACATTTCCCAACTTCTCTTGAATGTAAGTGTGGCTGTATCACTATATTTTGGCCAATGGTAGAGCAACGTAAGTGACATTTGTGAAGTCTGCTTCATGCCCTTAAAAATTATGTTGGTTATTCACCATATTTTTTTAAAGTTTTTTTTTTTAACGTGAGCCACTTTTTAAGTCTGCATTGAATTTTTTTACAATATTGCTTCCGTTTTACATTTTGTTTTTTGGCCTTGAAGCATGTGGGATCTTCCCAGACCAGGGATGGAACCCAATTTGCACTGGAAAGCAAAGCTCTAACCACCAGACTGCCAGGGAAGTTCCTTGTCATATTAATTTACTTTGTTTTATTTTCTTTTTATGGGTATGAAGTCTACATAAGGTAATTCATCATTCTAACATGTTTAGTTCAGAGATATCTTGTGTATCTACAGTGTTGTGCTATTAACATCTCTTTCTACTTTCAAAAAAACTTCATCATCCAATAAAATCACCCTACACCCCCAATCACACATCATTTCCTCCTTTCAGCAGTCCTAATTCATTTCTGTCTCAATATCCTGGATATTTCCTGTATAAGGAATCATAATATGTGACCCTTTGTGTCTGACTCCTTTCACTAGCATAATGTTTTTGCAGTTCATCCATGCTGTATCAGTACTTAATTTCTTTCTGTGACTGAATTATATTCTCCTTTGCATGGATGTGGTCCATTTGTTTATCCGTTCACCTGAATGTATACTATCACCTCGTGCTTGCTAGAATGACTATTATAAAAAGGAAACCAAGCAATAAATGTTTGCAAGATGTGGAAGAAAAGGAACTCTTATCAACTCTTGATGGGAATGTAAATTGATGCAGCTACTATGAAAACAGTATGAAGATTCCTTAAAAAAAAATCAAATATATTTCCATCCCACTTCTGGAAGTATATCCAAAGGAATTGGAAATCTTGATCTTGAGCAGATATCTGCATTTTCACATTCATTGCAGCAGTATTCACAATAGCCAAGGTATGGAAATAACCTAACTGTGGATGGATAGAGGAGTGAGTTTTTAAAACGTGGTATAGATGCACAGTGGAGTGCCCCTCAGCCTGACAAGGAAGAAAATCCCACCCTTTTCAACAACATGACTGGATCTGGAAGACGTTATGTTGAATGAAGCAAGTCACAGGAAGATAAACACTGCACAGTCTTATTTATATGAGGAATCTAAAATAGTCTGAATCAGAGAAGCAAAGAGTAGAATAGTGGTTACCAGGGTCTGGAGGAAGGAAGAGCTGAGTACTTGTGGTCAAAAGGTACAAGTTTCAGTTATGCGAGGTAAGTTCTGGAAGTCTACTACAGGATCCATAACCTATGATTAACAATATTGTAACCTTAGAACTTTGCTAAGGGGGTTCTTTATGTAAAATGCTTTCACCACAAAAGGAAAAACAAAACAAGCATAACAGCAAATAAAGGGAACAGGAAGAAACTTCCAGAGGTGATGAATAAGTTTATGGCAGTGAGTGTGGTGATGGTTTCACAAGTGTATATTGATCTCAAACACACCCAGTTGTATGCACTAAATATCTACAGCTTTTAATAGGTTAATTCTACCCCAATAGGGCAGTTTTTTGGAAATATATCATTCACAACAGCAAAGAAAATAACAAGTGCCATAGAATGGGTAAGTTAATAGATGCATACGAGATTTCTAGGAAAATTTTATTGAGAGAAAATAAGACCTTAATAATTGGAGACATGAATTGTCTTCCCAAAGAGGAATGCTAACTTTTATAAAATTTTAAATTCTCTTTTTAAAAAAGGATCTGGTGTATGTGCTTATGCAATGACTCACAGGTATGAAATAGGAATGAAGATTCCATATGTGCTCATATGGAAACATCTCTAACATATACTATCACGCAAAAGATGCAAGGTGCCAAAAATGTATATAGACATTTATGGCTGAGAGGGGTAAAAAAAAAATGACTGTTGCATTTATTGATTTCACATAAAGAAATACTGGTAAGAGTTTTAAAAATTCACAAAAGTTCCCCAAATGAAAGTAGAATAAGATTAATGGAAAAAGTAGTGGAAGCAAAACTTATTAGTGGATACCTTTTAATATAATTTATATTTTTAACCCTTGTGACTATATTTACTATACAAATATAATAAAATTTTAAGTAATACTATAATAAGTCTGAGTGAGGTAGTAAGATTAGTTTTTCTCAGACATTTTTTTTTCACTGAAGTAATAGTTGATTTACAATATTATATTCATTTTAGGTGTACAACACAGTGATTCAATATTTTTATAGATTATACTCATTTAAAGTTATTATAAAATAATGGCTGTATTTCCCTATGCTGTACAATGGGTCAATATCTTTGTTGTTTACTTTATGCACAGTGGTTTATATCTCTTAATTCCTTTAATTTCATATCATTTATGGTTTCAATTAGATCTTATACCATTTTTTTCCTTGCATGTGTGTTTGTGCTAAGTTGCTTCAGTCATGTCTGACTCTGTATGACCCCATGGACTATAGTCCCCCAGGCTCTTCTGTTCATGGAATTCTCTACGCAAGAATACTGGAATGGGTTGACATGTCCTCCTCCAGGGAATCTTTCCAACCCAGGAATTGAACTCGCATCTCTTAAGTCTCCTGCACTGGTAGGCAGGTTCTTTACCTGGGTCTTGTTAAACATCACTCCGTTGTTACCTGGTATTGGCTGTTTTTGGTGAAGAAACATGAGGTTAACTTGAACATTTTTCTTCTTGATGTGACAGGAGTTTTCTATCTGGTTGGTTGGAAGATTTACATTTCACCCTTGAAGTTTAGCAGTTTCAAGAAGCTGTGTCTTGGTATTTGGTTTCCCTCATAGCTCAGATGGTAAAGAATCTGCTTGCAATGCAGAAAGCCCCAGTTTGACTCCTAGGTCAGAAAGATCCGCTGGAGAAGGGATAGGCTACCCACTCCAGGATTCTTGGGCTTCCCTTATGGCTCAGCTGGTCAAGTATCTGCCTGCAATGCAGGAGACCTGGGTTCAATCCCTGGGTTGGGAAGATCCCCTGGAGAAGGGAAAGGCTACCCACTCCAGTATTCTGGCCTTGAGAATTCCATGGACTGTATATTTAACTCAGATGACCATTATATCTACTACAGTGGGCAAGAATCCCTTAGAAGAATTGGAGTAGCCATAATAATAAACAAAAGAGTCCAAAATGCAGTACTTGAATACAATCTCAAAAATGATAGAATGATCTCTGTTCATTTCCAAGGCAAACTATTCAATATCACAGTAATCCAAGTCTATGCCCCAACCAGAAATGCTTAAAAAGCTGAAGTTGAACAATTCTATTAAGACCTACAAGACCTTATAGAACTAACACCCCCAAAAGATATCTTTTTCATTATAGGGGACTGGAATGCAAAAGTAGGAAGTTAAGCAATACCTGGAATAAGAGGCAAATTTGGCCTTGGAGTACAAAATGAAGTAGGTCAAAGGCTAACAGTTTTGCCAAAAGAACACACTGGTCATAGCAAACATCCTCTTCTGACAACACAGACTCTATACATGGACATCACCAGATGGTCAATACCAAAATCAGATTGATTATATTCTTTGCGGCCAAAGATGGAGAAGCTCTATACAGTCAGCAAAACAAGACTGGGAGCTGACTGTGGCTCAGATCATGAACTCCGTATTGCCAAATTCAGACTTAAATTGAAGAAAGTGGGGAAAACCACTAGACCATTCAGGTATGACCTAAATCAAATCCCTTACAATTATACAATGGAAGTGACAAATAAATTCAAGGGATCGGATCTGGTAGCAGAGTGCCTGAAGAACTATGGATGGAGGTTTGTGACATTGTACAAGAGGCAATGATCAAGACCATCCCCAAGAAAAAGAAATGCAAAGAGGGAAATCGTTGTCTGAGGAGGCCTTACAAATAGCTGAGAAAAGAAGAGAAGCTAAAGGCAAAGGAGAAAAGGAAAGATATACCCATTTGCATGCAGAGTTCCAAAGAATAGCAAGGAAAGATAAGAAAGCCTTCCTCAGTGATCAATGCAAACAAATAGAGGAAGATAATAGAATGGGAAAGACTAGAGATCTTTTCAAGAAAATTAGAGATACCAAGGGAACATTTCATGCAAAGATGGGCTCAATAAAGGACAGAAATGATATGGACCTAATAGAAGAAGAAGATATTAAGAAGAGGTGGCAGGAATACACAGAAGAACTATACAAAAAAGATATTCACAACCCAGATAATCACGATGGTGTGATCACTCACCTAGAGCCAGATATTCTGGAATGTGAAGTCAAGTGGGCCTTAGGAAGCATCACTATGAACAAAGCTAGTGGAGGTGATGGAATTCCAGTTGAGCTATTTCAAATCCTAAAAGATGATGCTTTGAAAGTGCTGCACTCAATGTGCCAGCAAATTTGGGAAACTTAGCAGTGGCCACAGGACTGGAAAAGGTCAGTTTTCAACCCAATCACAAAGAAAGGCAATGCCAAAGAATGCTCAAACTGCAGCACAATGCACTCATCTCACACACTAGCAAAGTAATGCTCAACATTTTCCAAGTCAGTGTTCAACAGTACGTGAAAAGAGAACTTCCAGATGTTCAATCTGGATTTAGAGAAGGCAGAGGAACCAGAGATAAAATTGCCAACATCTGTTGGATTATCAAAAAGCAAGAGAGTTCCAGAAAAACATCCACTTCTACTTTATTGACTATGCCAAAGCCTTTAACTATGTGGATCACAATAAACTTTGGTAAATTCTTAAGGAGCTGGGAATACCAGATCACCTGACCTGCCTCCTGAGATATCTGTCTGCAGGTCAAGAAGCAACAGTTAGAACTGGATGTGGAACAACGGACTGGTTCCAAATCGGGAAAGGAGTACGTCAAGGCTGTATATTGTCACTGTACTTATTTAATTTACATGCAGAGTACATCCTGCAAAATGCTGGGCTAGATGAAGCACAAGCTGGAATCAAGATTGCCAGGAGAAATATCAGTAACCTCAGACATGCAGATGACACTACTTTTATGGCAGAAAGCAAAAAAGAACTAAAGAGCCTGTTGATGAAAGTGAAAGAGGAGAATGAAAAAGTTGGCTTAAAACTCAACAATCAGAAAACTAAGATCATGACATCTGGTCCCATCACTTCATGACAAATAGATAGGGAAACAGTGGAAACAGTGAGAGACTTTATCTTCTTGGGCTCCAAAATCACTGCAGATGGTGATTGCAGCCATGAATTTAAAAGATACTTGCTCCTTGGAAGAAAAGTTATGACCACTCAGCATATTAAAAAGCAGAGACATTGCTTTGCCAACAAAGGTCCGTCTCGCCAAAGCTCTGGTTTTTTCCAGTAGTCATGTATGGATGTGAGAGTTGGACTATAAAGAAAGCTGAGCGCCAAAGAAATGATGCTTTTGAACTGTGATGTTGGAGAAGACTCTTGAAAGTCCCTTAGACTGCAAGGAGATACAACCAGTGAATTCTAAAGGAAATAAGTCCTGAATATTCATTGGAAGGACTGATACTGAAGCTGAAACTCCAAGACTTTGGCCACCTGGTGTGAAGGACTGACTCATTGGAAAAGACCCTGATGCTGGGGAGGAGTGACGGCTGGAGGATAAGGGGATGAGAGTATAGGTGAGATGGTATGAATGCGCTACCGACTCAATGGACATAAGTTTGAGCAAGCTCCAGGAGTTGGTGATGAACAGGAAAGCCTGGCTTGCTGCAGTCCATGGGGTCACAAAGAGTCAGACAAGACTGAGCGACTGAACTGAACTGATTCAATAAGTTATCCAATTTTGAATTAAAATTGAATTGCCATTTTTATTTTATGCTAAGTTTCAAATAGACACGAGTCTGTTTCTTGGATTTTTAGCTTCACCTATTGATTTGTTCATCCATCTTTTTGTTAATAACGAGGGTGGTTTTATTAAAACAGAAGCTTTTTGTAAAACACTTTGGCTAATTCTGTGCTTTGACTCCTCCAGATAAAAGATAAAGTTACTTAAATTTTATGAAACATCCCATTGGGATTCTTATTAGACTTGAACTGAATTTACAAATCAATTTGAACTATATACTATATTGAGTATTTCTATCCAGAAATATAATTTGCATCTCCTTTTTCTTAGATGTTGTTTTATGTCTATAGTAGGATTTAATAATTTTCTTCACGCAGGTCTGTGTTACTTTCCTCGAGCTTTATGAGTATTCTCTAGAGATCAAACCAGTCAGTCAGTCCAAAAGGAAATCAACTCTGAATATTCAGGGACTGATGCTAATGCTGAAGCTCTCAACAACTGATGAGAAGAGTCGCCTCATTGGAAAAAAACATGATGCTGGGAAAGATTGAAGAAAAAAGAGAAGAGGGTGGCAGAGGGTGAGATGGTTAGACAGCATCACTGACTCAGTGGACAAGAACTTGAGCAATCTCTGGGAGACAGTGGAGGACAGAGGGGCCTGGTATGCTGCAGTCTATGGGGCTGCAAAGAGTCAGATACAACTTAGTAACAGAACAACAACAACACGATTTGCTATTGTCGTGGAATCTTTTTATGTTATATTTTCCAACTGGTTTTTGGAACACAATTTTTTTTTTCACAATTTCTTCAGTTTATAATGTCAATGAATATAATTGAATCCAAATCAATAAAACATAATAAAATTCTTAAATAGCTACTTAGATAATTGCCACTTTTATAGAGAAGGAAAGGGAGACTGCAAGAGAACAATGAACTTTCTTGTTTTCCTAAAACCCCCACCAAGCAGCCTCAGATTCACCTGCATTCGACATCTACAGTTGAGTAACATCATGATATATACTAAGAGTTTCCAATTTAAAGCATTCATTTAACATTATAAGCACAAGGATCCCTGAAATGAAATATTTGTTTTCAGTGTTAACTTTTTCTTTTATGAAAGAGAAAATCCAAAAGAATGAATCTCTCAATTGTTCTGTTTTTGCTGATGTACTCTCACCACTGGATTACATTTTTGGATCTGGCCTGAAAGTTTTAATTTGAATACATCACTTTATCAGGCTTGAAGGAAAATAAGCTTAGCCCAGGTCTCCTCTCTCCATTTCTAGGAAGCAGCAGCTTCTTATGAAGGAGTAAGCAATGTAAGAATTTAGAAAAACACCCAGGAGTGTGCTTCAGATTCTTTCTTGGGCACAAAGAAACAATGCCGGTTTTTAAATGCTGTCTGTTCTCCAAATGATAGTGGTTAAAATTTTCCATTTTGTAGTTTATAATACTTAAGCCAAATATATTTTTCCAGTGTTAACAAAGAAATGAATAGGCTGGGAAATGTCCCCATATGAGTTCCTTTAAAAACACACACATACACACACACATTTAAATCCAGAAATGCCACCCAATTTTCGACAATGTCTCGTCAGCCTTTTATCCTCATAAAATTCAATATAATGAGGCTAAATGCAATGCAGATGTCAGGGGGAAATGCTCTAACCACTTCCTGTCAGTCATCCAGGTATTCATAAGTCCTCTCCCCAGACCTTCCCACGGTGTCCCAGGCATTCATCTTCTCCATGGGAAGCCCTTGAATCTGACAGCCCAATGTGTTTTCTTTTATTTTTAGTGTCTCATGAAGCTTTTCTGAGGCAGGAACCACAGATAATATGGCTAACAATGATTACGACTCTTTATTTTCATTATTCTGGCAGTGAAGGCTGCCTTAATTCTAAATCTCTTTGTCAGAATCAGAGACTGGAAAATTCCCTTGATTTAACGTCCCGAAAAATTCTGAGCTGCTCATTCAGTCTCTCTTTCATATGCTGTCGGGGTTTTATCAATATCATCTTGAATGATTATCAGTCATTACTAATAGTATCTTGGGCTCTGACTCTCTTGTAGAGTTTACATTTTTTAGTACATTTCCTTAATGCCTACTTACTAATGACCTACCAGATTAAGGCAATAGGGTATTAATGGTTATATGCATGATCAACTGTGACATCCTCCTTTCAGTGTTTAACTGGTACTCCCTTGGTTTGTAAGTGAAACCTAACAAGGTTAACATAAAAGTATTTAGCTCTTACTGTGTGCCAGTCAAGGTCTCTGCCTTCATGAAGCTAAGTCTAGTGGGCTTGTGATAAAGTTAACAATGAATTACGAAACAGTGAGATGAGAGAAAAAGTGAAGAAGGGTTTTCTTGGAAGCTGAGGTGATAAAGAGGACTTTCTGAAGGATGTTATCCCCAGGCTAATGCCAGAGGATTTGTGTTGAGAACCTAAAGGGGTAAACATTGGAAACTAGAGAAGCAGGAGTTAAGAGAAGCAGGGAAAAAGGAAAATAAATGGGCGTGGAAGCAAGAGATAGCTTCATACAAATAAGGAAGATCGTGAAAGCTCCAGAGTGGAGCAACCAGACATGAAGTTAGAGAAATATTTTTGAGCTACAAGTGCCTAGAATTGCCATGAAACCATTTGTTAAGAAATTTCTGTCTTGAGTGAAATGTACATGCATGCTCAGTCATGTCCAACTCTTTGCAACCCCATAGACTGTGGCCCATCAGGCTCCTCTTGTCCATGGAATTTCCCAGGTAAGAATACTGGAGTCGTTGCCACTTCCTACTCTGGGAGATCTTGACCCAGGGATTGAAACTGCATCTCTCGCATCTCCTGCATTGGCAGGTGGATTCTTTACCAACAGCACCACCTGGGAAGCCTTGAGTACAGCGGGAAGGTGCTAAAAGTTTTCATGTAGATGATCAAATTTGGATTTCAGATCATTCTGGCTACAACATAGAGGATGAATAGGTTAGGGACTCATTAGAAAATGTTGCATTTATAGGCAAGAGATGAAGATTTAATTTAATAAAAGTTATTCCCACGGAGGATGGAGAGCAATGGAAAATTTGGGAAATATGAAGAAGTAAAATTGACGGAGCTTAAGGAATATTGGCTGTTGGGGAGATGGGGAGTGAAATGAAGGATGAGAACCATGTTTCTAGCTTTGCAAAGGCATGTTAAGAGCCCAAGGCAGGTTTCTTGGAACAAGGGTGTAGTCTCTTGAGTCAGGCCTAGATATTCTCTTAGCTCAGCCACTTGCCAGCACTGTATATCTTTGTATTAATTCCTTAATCTTACTGAGTATCAATCATCTGTAAAATGAAGGAAATCTTGTAAGAATTAACTGTACATACAAGCATGTTGAAAATAACCAAACTGTACCAGTCACATGGGCTTCCCTGCTGGCTCAGTGGTGAAGAATCTGCCTGCCAATGCAGGAGACGTGGGTTCAGTCCCTGGGTCAGGAAGATCCCCTGGAGAAGGAAATGGCAATCCACTCCAGTATTCTTGCCTGGAAAATTCTGTGGACAGAGGAACTTGGTGGGCTACAGGCCCTGGGGTCCCAAGAGTAGTGAACAGCTTGGTGGCTACACAGCAACAACCAGTCATATACTCAGAGATCAGGCATGACAGCAGCTAATAAAAACTGGCTTCTTTGTGATGTTAAGTCTCTCTATACACAAAGATGGTATATCTCTTGATTTATTCTAGTCTTCTTCAATGGCTCTCAGAAAAAAAATCTATGCTAAATTTTTGTCATCCTTTTAAGCAGAATATTCTTTTCATTACATTTTCTAATTGTTCCTCAGAGTAGAATAAAAATTCACTTCTGTGTTGTAATTTTCTGTACTTCCAACTTCATCAACTATCCTATTACTTCCAATAATTTGTCTATAGTTTTGGGGAGAGGTTATAGAGATAATTCTATTATCAATAAAGTAAAAATTTTATTTATTCCTTTCTATTTCTTATATATTTAATTTGTTATTACACTGACTAGAAGGAAAGTTATCACCAACCTAGAGAGCATATTAAAAAGCAGAGACATTACTTTGCCAACAAAGGTCCGTCTAGTCAAGGCTATGGTTTTTCCAGTGGTCATGTATGGATGTGAGAGTTGGACTGTGAAGAAGGCTGAGCACCGAAGAATTGATGCTTTGGAACTGTGGTGTTGGAGAAGACTCTTGAGAGTCCCTTGGACTGCAAGGAGATCCAACCAGTCCATCCTAAAGGAGATAAGTCCTGGGTGTTCATTGGAAGGACTGATGTTGAAGCTGAAACTCCAATACCTTGGCCACCTGATGCAAAGAGCTGACTCATTGGAAAAGACCCTGATTCTGGGAAAGATTGAGGGTGGGAGGAGTAGGGGATGACAGAAGATGGTTAGATGACATCACCAACTTGATGGACATGGGTTTGGGTGGACTCTGGGAGTTGGTGATGGACAGGGAGGCCTGGCATGCTGCGATTCATGGTGTCACAGAGTTGGACACGACTGAGCGACTGAACTGAACTGAACTGAGAGACTTTATACCAGTGCTGTCTAATAGAAATGTGACATAAGCTTCAGATGTAATTTTAAAAAAATTAACATACTTTATTTTTGAAAGCACTTACAGATTTACAGGAAAACTGAATGGAGAGTACAGAGAGTTTCCATATATACTTAGTTCCCCATCCCACACACAATTTCCACTATTACTGACATCCTGCATTAGGGTGATGCTTCTGTCACAATCGCTGAACCAATATTGATACATTACTAACTAAAGTTCATAGCTGACACTGGGGTTCACTCTTTGTGTTGTACATTTTCTGGGTTTTGATAAATGTATAATGACAGGTATCCACCCTTTCCTCATATGGACTAGTTTCACTCCCCGTGTTCCATCAGTCGTCCCTCTCTCCTTCCTTCTGAACCTCTGGCAACCACTGATCCTTTCTCCATCTCCGTAAATTTCCTTTCCAGAATGTCATGTAGTTGGAATCATCCAGCGTGGGGCCTTTCCAGATTGGCTTCTTCCGCTCATCAATACACACTGCTCCTCCGTGTCATTTCATGGCTTGATAGCACATTTATTTGTTTATTTCTCCTGGATAATATTCCACAGTATGACCATATCATGGTTTCTTTACCCATTCACCTAGTGAAGGACATCTTTTTTCCTTCTTGCCTGGGTCGTGTCTTCGTTGCAACACATGGGATCCTTTTTACATCGTGGGTGATCTTTCATTACAGTGCACGGACCCCTGAGTTACGGTGCACAGGCTCAGTGGTTGTGGCACACAGGCTCTCTAATTGTGACATCCAGACCCAGCATGTGGGCTGAGTAGCTGCAGTTGGGGTGCTAGGGTTTAGTGGCTGCATGGTATGTTGGATCTTAGTTCCCTGACCAGGGATTGAACCTGTGTCCCTTGCATTGCTAGGTGGATTCTTAACAAGGTGGACCAACCAGGGAAGTCCTAGGACGTCTTGATTGGTTCTGAGTTCTGGCAGTTATGAGTATTTGTTGTTGCTCAGTAGCTCAGTCATGTCCAACTGTTTGCGACCCCACGGACTGCACTACACCAGACCTTCCTGTCCTTCACCATCTCCAAAAGTTTACTCTAACTCATGACCATCAGGTCTGTGATGCCCTCCAACCATCTCATCCTCTGGTGTCCCCCTCTCCTCCTGCCTTCAATCTTTCTCAGCATCAGGGTTTTTTCCAGTGAGTCAGTTCTTCACATCAGGTGGCCAAAGTATTGGAGGTTCAGCTTCAGCATCAGTCCTTCCAATGAATATTCAGGGTTGATTTCCTTTAGGATGGACGGCATTGATCTCTTGGAAGTCCAAGGGACTCTCAAGAGTCTTATGAATATAGAGACTGTAAATAGGGATTTTGTGTGGACTTAAGTTTTCAACTCATTTGTATAAACAATAAAGAACAGTTGCTGGATCATACAATACGAATATGTTTAGTTTTGTGAGAAGCCAGCAGTTAGTCTTCCAAAGTGGCTATGCTATTTTGCATTCCCACCAGCAATGGATGAGAGCTCATATTGCTCTATATCACGGTCCGCATTTGGTGTTGTCAGTGTTATTTGGGATTTTAGCCACTTATAAACTGCTGTTTTAGTTTCTATTTTCTTAATGACATGATATAAAGCATCTTTTCATATGCTTCTTTGCAATCTGTATATCTTCTTTGGTGAAATGTCTGTTCAGATCTTTTGTCAGTTTTTTAATTGGATTGGTTATTTTTTTCCTGCTGAATTTTAACAGTGCTTTGTATGTATTTGGGTATCAGCATTTTGTCAGGAAACTTTAATAAACTCAGTATAACTTTAATAAAGTTCAACTTCTCAATTTTTAAATTTATGGATCATGCCATTGGTGCCTTATCTAAAACATCCTTGCCAAATGCAAGTTTACGTAGGTTTTCTCTTATGTCATCTTCCAGGAGTGTCATTTAAGTATTACTTAACTTATGAATCCTTATTTAACTCATGTGTTATTTAGATATACCTTTCTAAATTTCTACATATATGAGGATTTTGAATTTATTTAAAATTTAATTTTTAACATTAATACATTTTCTTCAGAGAATGTGTTTTACTTATATGTTATTTATCCTTTGGTATTTGTTGAGATTTGTTTTATGGCCTGGTAGATAAATAATTTTTGTAAATAATCTGCGTGTACTGGAGAAGGGTGTGTTTCCTAAATTGATGAGCCAAATCCTATTTATGTTCATTCTGTGCTAAGTCGCTTCAGTTGTGTCTGACTCTGTGACCCTATGGATGGTAGCCTGCCAAGTTCCTCTGCTTATGGGATTCTCCAGGCAAGAATACTGGAGTGGATTGCCATTCCTTTCTCTTGGGGATCTTCCCGAACCCAGGGACTGAACCCGGGTCTCCTGAGTAAAGGAGAACCTGCCAGCAGATTCTTGACCATTCTGAGCCATCAGGGAAGCCATAACTCTCTCAATATTGATAGTTGAAGTAGACCAAAAAAGAGCAAATAAAATACCAAAAAACCTTTAAAAACAGTTAATAATCTCACTTTAAATTAGAGTGGGCTTCCCTGGTGGCTCAGAGGTTAAAGCGTCTGCCTGCAATGTGGGAGACCTGGGTTCGATCCCTGGGTCGGGAAGATCCCCTGGAGAAGGGAACGGCAACCCACTCCAGTATTCTTGCCTGGAGAATCCCATGGGCAGAGGAGCCTGGTGGGGTACAGTCCACAGGGTTGCAAAGAGTAGGACATGACTGAGCGACTTCACTCACTAAATTGGAGTGAGTCATTTGGCAATGACTCTAAATTATCATGAGCTTATCAACTGTGTTTTTAAATGTGGTGTTTTTTTTTTTGTACTTTATTTGCTTTTTTTGGTCTACTTCTAATATTGAGAGAGTTGTGTTAAAATCTCATACTTTGATGATAGATGTATTAATTTCTGTTTGTATTTCTATCAATTTTTGCTTTGAATGTTTTGAGCTGTATTATTAGGTGCATACATATACATTTCCCTGGTGAGTTGACCATTTTATGAGAGACCTCTATTTTCTCTAAAAATACTTTTAAAAATTTAAGTCGTTTTTCTCATGTTATGCAGCTTGCCAAAGTCCAACCTAACCAGCGTGTGGCAGAGAAAAATTTGCACCCAGGAAATCTGGTTTTAGAGCCTAGGTTTCTAACCATTGAACGATGCCTCCCCTCCAGGTATCACCCCCTGAACAGCCCTTTCACTTGTCTTGCTGTCTTCCCCAGCATCTCTGCCAAGGACCAGCTGTGCCTGCCAGATGAAATGGGAAAAGGGATTTTCCACAGGTTCCGCACATGGCCTCTTACAGATAGAAGAAGAGCTTCTAAAAGTCTTTGGCTTCGTCTTTACCCAAAGCTGAATCTGCAAGTTCTCTATAGAAGTCATCAGTGGCTCTGTATCTTATAATTCGGAGTTTATCCTCAGCTCTGCGTCCATCCTCAGTGTCTGTACTTTGGCATTCCCCTCCAGCCACCATTTTTGTTTCCCTTTCATTGTCCTTAGTCTGCCCCCTGCCCTGTCTATTCTACCAGCTTCCTTCAGACAACGGATGATTGAATGGTTTGCAAGGATGGAGTTTTGAACTTTTCACTGGATGAGAGTTGGCTAATCATTGTAGGGCAGGTCTGTCCCCTCCCTAATGTTTGGTCCAGGCTCAGGGAACACAGAACCTAAATAGGTCTAGCCCTGCAATTTCTCTCTTCATTGGATACAAAGATGGGCAAGATTTTACCATTAGAGTAGCTCTGTTCTTGCTCTGAAAATCTGTCTCCTCATTCTTCCTATACACAAATTGTTACACAAAATGCTGTGGAAATTATGCAAAAGCTCAGCCATGAAAAGGACAAATTTGAGTCAGTTCAAGTGAGGTGGATGAACCTAAAGCCTGTTATACAGAGGGAAGCAAGTCAGAAAGAGAAAAACAAACATTGTATATTAACATATATATATATATATATATGTATATATAGAGAGAGAATCTAGGAAAATATGGATGAATCTATTTGCAGGGCAGGAATACAGATGCAGACATAGAGAATAGACTGTGGACACAGTGGGGGAAGGAGAGGGTACAACAAATTGAGACAGGAGCATCAAAACACATATAATACCATAGGTAGAATGGATGGGCCTCCCAGGTGGTGCTAGTGGTAAAGAATCCACCTGCCAATGCAGGAGACTCAAGATCCCTGGGTCAGAAAGATCCCCTGGAGTAAGAAATAGCACCCCACTCAAGAATTCTTACCTGGAAAATTTCATGGGCAGAGGAGCCTGGCAGGCTACAGTCCATGGGGTCACAAAGAGTCAGACACACCTGAGGTCACACCTACAATGTAAAATAGATAGCTCGTGGGAAGTTGCCTGATAACACAGGGAGCTCAACCTGGTGCTCAGCCTAGAGGGGTGGGTTGGGGTGGGGAGGTGGGAGGAGGTTCAAGAAGGAGGGGCCATATGTGTACTGATGGCTGATTCACTTTGTTGTAGGGCAGAAACCAACACAGCATTGTAAAACAACTATCCTCCAATTAAAAAACACACACAAAGTGGATTCCCACTCAAAACTTGATTTTGACCTCAAGACTGTTGATTCTACACAGCCACTAAGAGGGTATAAAACCTTTTATCACTTGCATAATGAGGCTTTCTGGGGAGCACAGGAAATATCTTTCAGATTGTTCTAAAAATGGCCTAAGCAAGAAAAAGAACTGGATTGGAATTTCTACTGTGGCTAGACAGTGAGGCCAGGGTGAGAGCTGTCACATGCAGGAAGAGGCTTACATGGACTTTCGAAACTCCCATAAGTGCCAAAGGAGGCAACACCCAGACTTTCTTATCAGCTTTTCAAGATGTGAAACAGAAGAAGAGGGAGAAGGTTGTCAGCAGTCAAACGTCAAAAACCGAAGACTTGGTACAAACATTTGCAACCCTGAGTTGTGTTCTCTCTTTCCGTTGTTTATTGCAATGAGTGTCGGTCGCTCAGTTGTGTCTGACCCTTGCAACCCCATGGACTGTAATCCACCAGTCTCCTCTGTCCATGGAATTCTCCAGGCCAGAACACTGGAGTGTGTAGCTTCTCCAGGGGATCTTCCTGACCCAGGGATCAAACCTGGGTCTCCTGCACTGCAGGCAGATTCTTTTTCATCTGAGTCATTAGGGAAGCCCTGTTTATTGCAATAGCCCAACTTTACTAAACAGGCCCCCCGAACCCAAGAAATAGTTCAGGTTTCCAAAACCAAAGTTAAGGGAAAAGCTGTTCTTCAAGTAGTTCCAACTTATTGGCATCCAGTTATTATTATATCCTAGATCAATTATGTCCTGAGGCGCCAAACAGGATCGCAGAGACACAGTCAGCCACAGACATGCAGACAGTCCCCAAAGCAGTACCCACAGCTGACTCTAGCATCCTCTCCCTGACAGTTGGTGAGACAGGAGCAGATCACACAGGGCATAGATACCAGCCCCTCAATCTGCAAAAGTGAGTCATACAAAGAAATCACAGTGAGCCTCCATGTCAGGGACTAAGTTCATATATCATCTCACCATCAAGTGACTAACCTCTGATCTCTTCTCATGATTATAATCAGAGGGCAAAGGCTGGATCAGAGATGAAGATGGCATCACAGGGATGGGAGGAAAGGATACTGAGAGGAAGAAGAGGGCAATAAGGAGTAACTGAGGCAGCCTCCATCCATTAATCCATCCATTCGTAGGTCATCCAGGGAAAATACTACGGGCAACTTTCCTCCTGGCTGACACAGGCACTGGTTCAGCTATAGCAAGTATCTTTCTGGCAAAATGTAATAAATCTGTTCTTGTTTAAATGGCAGGTGCGGAGGAGGGGATGTGGGAAATTGTCAGACAGAGTCTTGATTCTTTAGCAGCCAGGATGGAGTTAAAAAAGCCTCCAGGTAGTTTTGAAAGGAAGGACACCATGCTGTGCCCTACCCGCCTGGATTTAATCCACCTCTTGCCAGGGCAGGAGGAGGAGGCCAGGAGGAGGGCAGGATGTGACCCGGCCTGAACCAGCCCCTCTGGGTGCTGTTCCACTTCACAGGTCATTGGCAAGGCTCTTGACCCAAGTCTGACAGCAGATAACGGGTGAAGACCGAGGCAGAGCATAACAAAGGCGGCTGGATGGCTACTTGCAGGTGATTTCTCTGAGGGCTGGAGGGATCCTTTTCAAAGGGAAGGGTTGGGAGACTGTTTCCATGGTAACTCTCCAAGTTCTGAAATGATAAAATCAGATAATGCTCTGAAAAGCTGAGGAAAGGTGGTGGATTTAGCACACATGAGCAGCTAAATTCTACAAGTTGGGTTTTTTTTTTTTTTCCTCTTTAAAATGTTACATCGGTATATTAAGAAAGAAAGAGGAAAGAAGGAAAGAGGGAAGGAAGGAGAGAGGAAAAGAAGAAAGGAAAAGGAACGGAAGAAGGGCAAGGTACCAAGATAGAGGGACAGAAGGGTAGGAAGGCAGGAAAGAAGGAAAAGAGAACACTCGAACCTTATTTATTTCAAAGAAATATCCTTGAAAGTGAGAAAGAGCTGCTGGTGAAGCTGAAGTTGAGAGAAGGATATTTGATTGTCTATGATTTTGACCTTTGCATTTTATGAAGATTGATAAATGAGCTCATTCAGTTACTCTGGTTTTCTACTATTTAGCAGCACATCTATAATGTATATTGTTATAAGACATACTTACCTTGATACAATTGGGTTATTAGCAATTTAACGTGAGATTTATGCCATTTTGTCTGAAAAGACAAGCTATCAAGGGCATTGTGAAATGTAACAATTACACAGGGGCTTGAATAAGCTGCTTCTACATCTAGGACAGTGCAGTTTATTCTGAGTAGAAAAGAAAACATTCTTGGGAGAAGACTGTTAAAAATGCTTCGAAATTGTTTCATTCTTCCATCTCATAAGTCTGTCAGGTGGGTTATTAACTCGACACTCTTGCCCCTTCATCCTGTGTCAAACTTGCCTGGTAAAACCCCACTGAAATTCAATACAATCCCCTGCCTGTTATGCAAAAGCTAAACATGGTTTGAGAGAAATATGCACCCAGGTTGATGGGCCAGGGTCTAGCTCACAAGCTTGCTCAGCTCCCGTCACTTCCATGTGATCCTCTCCCTTCTGCTGATTCCTTACTCTCTTGTTTCCTCAGGTTTGCAATATAAGGGTCCGCATCATCAGCTTCAACCAGTGACTCGCCCTCATTTTGTTGAGCAAACAGAATCCCTAGGAAGAGTACTTCCTCATTCTCTTAATGCCTTAACCTATCTCCATCTGGCATGATACCGCCTGCCTCCTCCTGTTACCATGAATTACCTGTATCCATGTTCTGGTCCAGGACCAACCGACCACACGAGCCTGGATCCCATCCTCCAGAACACTCACAACCACTAGTTTCACCATCAATCCCACCCTTTCTCTCTTACCTTATCAGGTTTTTCCTCTCTTCTGGATCATTTTAGGCAGCATGAAAATGTCATTTCATCTCCCGTGTTTAAGACAAAACCATCAACAGACTCCTTCTCTTGAGTCTTCTAACCCCCACCTTGCTTTGCATTTTGTTACAAAATTCTTCGGTTCTCTCTCCACTCCCATGTTCTCTTGGACCAACCCCCTTGATGCGTTTTCCCCTCACCACTGTAGGAGACAACAACAGTCATCAATGAAATCACATTGCTAAATCTGCAGCCAGTGTGAGGTCTTCTTCATTCTTGTCTGATTAGAACCACTAGAGGAGGTGGATTAGGGCCTCCCTGGTGGCTCAGGCTGTAAAGAATCCACCTGCAATGCACCTGACCTGACTTTGATTCCTGAGTTGGGAAGATAATCGCCTGGAGGAGGGCATGGCAACCCACTCAGGTATTCTTGTCTGGAGAATCCCATGGACAGAGAAGCCTGGCGGGCTACAGTCCATGGGGTTGCAAGAGAGTCGGACTCGACTGAGCAACTAAGCACCATGACCTCAAGGAGGTGGATGACTCCATCCTTCTTGAATATTCGCTTCCCTTGGCTTCTGAAACATCAGCCTCCTGCTTTTCCTTCAACCTCGCTCAGTTTACCTCTCAGCCTACTATTTTTAAAGCTCTTTTTCTTATTTCAGCCTCCAAATATTGGGCTAATTTATTCCCCTGTTAGATATTCTGATGATTCCCAAATTTCTAGCTTCTGAACTCCAGACTTCTGTATTCAGTTCAGTTCAGCCACTCAGTCATGTCTGACTCTTTGCGACCCCATGAATCACAGCACGCCAGGCCTTCCTGTCCATCACCAACTCCCGGAGTTCACTCAGACTCGCGTCCATCAAGTCCGTGATGCCATCCAGCCATCTCATCCTCTGTCGTCCCCTTCTCCTCCTGCCCCCAATCCCTCCCAGCATCAGAGTCTTTTCCAATGAGTCAACTCTTCACGTGAGGTGGACAAAGTACTGGAGTTTCAGCTTTAGCATCATTCCTTCCAAAGAAATCCCAGGGTTGATCTCCTTCAGAATGGACTGGTTGGATCTCCTTGCAGTCTAAGGGACTCTCAAGAGTCTTCTCCAACACCACAGTTCAAAAGCGTCAATTCTTCGGCACTCAGCCTTCTTCACAGTCCAACTCTCACATCCATACATGACTACTGGAAAAACCATAGCCTTGACTAGATGGACCTTAGTCAGCAAAGTAATGTCTCTGCTTTTGAATATGCTATCTAGGTTGGTCATAACTTTTCTTCCAAGGAGTAAATGTCTTTTAATTTCTGTATTCAGGTCTCCATGTAATATTTCCACTTGCGTGTAAAATAAGCAAATCAAAATAGATTCCTTGAGTTCTCTTCTGTCTGCAGTAGTTTTTCTATCACAGTTCCAATGACTGAAGGTTTTTAACTCCCCAAAATTCATATGTTGAATCCCTAAGCCCTAATGATGGCATTTGATGTTGAGGCCTTTGGGAGGTAGTTAGATTTAGATGAATTAGTCCTCCTGGTGGCTCAGAGGGTAAAGCATCTGTCTGCAATGTGGGAGACCTGGGTTCAATCCCTGGGTCAGAAAGATCCCCTGGAGAAGGAAATGGCAACCCACTCCAGTATTCTTGCCTGGAAAAGCCCATGGATGTAGGAGCCTGGTAGGCTACAGCCCATGGGATCGCAAAGAGATGGACATGACTAAGCAACTTCTCTCTTTTATTTTATTTTATTTTTTACTTTAATTGATATTTATTTATTTATTTATTTATTTTTTAAATTTTAAAATCTTTAATTCTTACATGCGTTCCCAAACATGATGAGACCATGAGGATAGAGCTCACATGATGGATTTAGCACTCTTTGAAGAAGAGAAAGAGACCAAAACTCCCTCTACTCTGCCATGAGCGTGCCTGCTCAATCGCTTCAGTTGTGTCCAACTTACTGAAAATCTATTGAGTGTAGCCTGCCAGGCTCCTCTGTCCATGGGATTTTCCCAGCACGAATACTGGAGCAGGTTGCCATGCTCTCCTCCAGGGGATCTTCCTGACCCAAGAATTGAACCCACATCTTCTGTGTCTCCTGCATCGCAGACAGTCTCTTTCCTGCTGATCCACTGGGGAAGCCCAAAAGGGGCTATCATGAGGATTCAGACCTGTCTTGTCACTGGTCCTTTCCAGGCTCCAGAATTGAGAGAAATAAATGTTTGTTGTTTAAGCCATCCAATCTATGGCATTCTGTTATAGCAGCCCAAGCTCCTCTTGGTGTTTCTGTGAGAATTAACTGCTATAAAGTAATAAGATGGAGAAATCTCACAAATATAATGTTTGGTGAATATAAGGTTAAATCATGCCATACCTCATGGTGTTATTATCAGACTGAAATGAGATGATTAAAAGCACTGAACACAGAGTCTGTCTGTTGCATAGTTCATATTCAAAGGCTTTGTTGTTATTCAGTCACTCAGTCATGTCCGACTCTTTGCGAGCCCATGAACTACAGTACTCCAGGCTTCCCTATCCTTCACCATCTCCTGGAGTTTGCTGAAACTCATGTCCATGGAGTCAGTGATGCCATCCAACCATCCCGTCCTCTGTCATCCCCTTCTCCTCCTGCCTTCAATCTTAACCAGCATCAGGGGTTTTCTAATGAGCTGGCTCTTCGCATCAAGCGGCCAAAGTATTGGAGATTCAGCTTGAACATCAGTCTTTCCAATGAATATTCAAAGGCTAGTTATATCTATTAGTGTTAATTGCCAAAGGGTATTGCATAACAAACCTCCTCCAAAGTCAGTGGCTCACAATAATTCACATTTATTATTTTGTTCAAGAGTCTGCAGGCTGATTGCATTACTATGGGCCCAAATGGGCAAACTGGACTTGGCTCTAGGATGCTGGTTGGGTTCAGTTCTGTTCTTTGTGGGTTTATTCCAGCGCCACGGCTAAGAATCAACAGTTAACTGGGTCATGTTTTCTCATGATGCATCACTTGAGTACCAAGCTACGCCAAAAGACATAAGCACATTTAAGATCTCTGTTTCCAAAATACCTAAATACATTCCATTGGTCACAGCAAGTCACATGGTAACCCCAACATCGATGGGGTAGATTAATCTCCACCTACAGTAAGATAAGAAAAGAAGGGAATATTTGATGAAAAGTAATTTCTACTGTCACCCTATCATAATAATATTATAGTAATTGATGATAATGCTGCTGATGGGTAGGTGGAAAAATAATTATTGATTCTTTCTACTGCTTTTGCTTGGTTGCCAATTTTGTACTAAGGTCTACCTTAGCCACTTTCCCAAGTAATGTGAAGCTTTCCCAACCATATGGTGACTTTGATGTCTGGTTTTAAAGGTTAACTTCAGAGACACCTGAGTTGCTCAAATTCTTTGCATCAGCCTGGGAACAGACAAACACAAATTAAGCTCAGTTCAGTTCAGTTTAGTTGCTCAGTCATGTCTGATTCTTTGCAACCCCATGGACTGCAGCACACCAGGCTTCCCTGTCCATCACCAACTCCCAGAGCTTGCTTAAACTCATGTCCATCAAGTCAATGAGGTCATCCAAGCATCTCATCCTCTATTGTCCCCTTCTCCTCCACCTTCAACCTTTCCCAGCATCAGGGTCTTTTCCAATCAGTCAGTTCTTCACATGAGGTGGCCAAAGTGTTGAGTTTCAGATGTAGCATCAGTTCTTCCAATGAATATTCAGGACTGATTTCCTTTAGGATGGACTGGTTGGCTCTCCTTGCAGTCCAAGGGACTCTCGAGAGTCTTCTCCAGCACCACAGTTCAAAAGCATCAATTCTTTGGCGCTCACCTTTCTTTATAGTCCAACTCTCACATCCATACGTGACTACTGGAAAAACTATAACTTTGACTAGAAAGACCTTTGTTAGTAAAGTAATGTCTCTGCTTTTTAATATGCTCTCTAGAAACACAAACTGAACATGTGAGCATAAGTGCCTTATTCTTTGCTGTACTTTGTATATTCTTGGCTTTGGAGCCTCAGGCATCTCTGAGTCTTAGTTTTCCTAATTTGAAAGATAAAAGATGCTCTCTTAAGTTCCCCCTACTTTCCTGAATATTTTCTATAAATTAAAGGACTTTTCCTTTACACAAATTAGTCTCATGCATTTCAAGCAACACAGAAAAGCATTTAACATAGTCACTTGGAGCTTGCCTTCCTGGTGGCTCAGATGGTAAAGAATTTGGCTGTAGTGCAGGAGACATGGGTTCAACCCCTGGGTCAGGAAGATTCCCTGCAGAAGGAAATGGCTACCCACTCCAATATTCTTGCCTGGAGAATTCCATGGACAGAGGGGCCTGGTGGCCTATAGTCCACTCAAGTATTCTTGCCTGGAGAATTCTATGGAGAGGAACCTGGTGGGCTACCATGGAGTTGCAAAGAGTTGGATACAACTGAGTGACTAATAGTTTCATAGTCCGTGGCTTCCCTCATAGCTCAGCTAGTAAAGAATCTACCTGTAATGCAGGAGACCTTGGTTCTATTCCTGGCTCAGGAAGACCCACTGGAAAAAGGATAGGCTACCCACTCCAGGATTCTTGGCTCAGCTGATCCCTTGTGGCTCAGCTGGTAAAGAATCCGCCTGCAATGTGGGAGACCTGGGTTTGATCCCTGGGTTGGTAAGATCCCCTGGAGAAGGAAAAGGCTACCCACTCCAGTATTCTGGCCTGGAGAATTCCATGGTCTGTATAGTCCACGGGGTCACAAAGAGTTGGACACAACTGAGCAACTTTCACTGTCACTTGACATTCATTAGAGGGAGGACTCAGGTCAAATGCCAGGTTCACTATCACAAAATAATTCGTGGACAATGGAGGCAAAAACTCACAAAATTCATTCCTTGGCCCTTGCAGTGATGAGTGAGGCAACTTAAAGAGAACAATCCAGTGTTAAACCAGATGTCATGTCTTAGGAGTTCCCTGCTAGAATCATAGAACTGCAGCACATGGGGTAGACGTCCGGGAGTTAGAGATGAGATACAAAGGGGAAAAAAAGATTTTTTTGTCAGATGTTACTCAGCAGTACTGGAGAAGGAAATGGGAACCCGCTCCAGGATTCTTGCCTGGGAAATCTCATGGACAGAGGAGCCTGGTGGGCTGCTGTCCATGGAGTCCCAGGAGAGTTGGGCATGACTGAGTGACATTTGTCTGTTCAGCCTTCTTGCAATCCCGTTTCATGTTTCGTGCCTACAGGAAGGAGTAAAAGGCCTCTCAGCCACCCATGCATGGCAGCTCTCAAGTCTATGGACACATCAGATGGAAGGTGATCTTCCTGAGTTTGATCATCTCTGCTCTACAATTCCACTGACTAATTAACCAGAGGAAAAGGACTCAAGCTACAAGGTGAAGAATTTGAGGTGTGCATGAGGAAAGTTTCCCATCTTTAGGAGGCCAATCAATAGGAAATATCTTGAAGTTAATTGACGACTTGTCTCTCCTAATCTCTTGGTATGGAGGGGTGAAGGAGGGCTGACTGACATGTATTGTTATTAATAACAAGGAACAGATCATCTCACAAACAGTATCCTATTAGGCACCATAAGAGCTCAGCCAGGTAAGTATAATAACCTGATATATTCAGAAAAGAATCCAGGATTGTTCAGGTTAAACACATTATTACCCAAGGAAATGTTATTAGGAAATGGTAGAAATAACCTCAAACCTAACCTCTGATTTTTCCACCATATTACATTTTGATCTTTAAGATATGCATATAGACTCAGAAAATTCTATTGGTTACAGCTCAAAGCAGGTAGATAGACTAAATTAATGTTCACAGAGTCCCTTTCAGTCCCAGACATCTGTGAAACCATGATATATAACAAATTATTTTCTCTGCAAACCCAACCCTAGGGCACATTGTACAGATTTCTTTCCTCCACACTTTCAGCTGTCAGCTCCTTGACTGCCCCTCACGGTCACTTTGCAAGTCTTGATTGCCAAGCATTTATTTTCTTCTCCCAGTTTGTCTGGAAGACAGAATGCCTCAGGAAGGGATTGTTGGGGCTTTTGATATAAGGCACATGAAATATCTGTAATTAAGGATTATATTTTTGTACCCAATAAATGGCTGAGAGAAGTCCTGTGATCGAAAGTTTTAGAAGATAATTGAATGTGTCAACTGGATCAAAAAATCATGCACTTGCTCCACCTCTGCAAACTGTGATAAATAGTCTATTGTCTGGAGAATTTGCTAGGCATTTCCTTTTGCATTGTAAAATTACTGTAGCCTTTGTCACTGAATTTTTGGTTAACAACTCAAAGAAACCCTTGGACTAGGAGTTACCTTCTTTATGCCAGATACTGCCTTTCAAATAATAAAAATAATAATAATTCAAAACTTCAATTTATTTCTACCATTATCCCAGTTGAAGGAGTTTTTTCTTTTTTTCTTTTTAGAACATTTATCTGGCTAAAAATGGGGCATATCTCAAGTTTGAATAAAAATTAGCATTCCTCTATCTGAATAGTAAAGTGAGAGTATAAGCACTTATTCTTCATTATTTATGTTTCCAATTGTGTCCTTTGTATAACTGCTTTGAAGCAGAGGCACCTTATTAAAATGGACAATCAATAACACTGATAGAATTTCCAGGCAGAAGAACAAAACAAAATATAAATTAAAACTTCCTATTAAACCCCAGCAGTATATAGTGTGCCTGACCAAGAAGAATTGAGCTTGTTTAAATGTATATAAATCAGAGAAAATAGGAGGTGGAAGAGGAAAGAGAAGGGATCAAATCGACACAAGACTGAGGTGAGAATTTCCCAAGCTCTCAAAAAGAGTGGCAGGCATAGCAAAGGGAAAGATCAGTGGGGATTTCCCATACAAATTACATCTTCTCCCAAAATTGCTTAACAGCAAATAAACCAGGGGAAATACTTGCTCTGAACAGGACAAAGGGTGATACACTTAATAAGAAAAGAGCTCATGCCAAAAGGCAATAAGAAAACCATCAAGTTTCCAATAAATTCAGAGGGAAAAGGACAAAGACAATTTAAAACACAGACACATTAGTGGCTAATAAGCATTTGAACATTTTTCAATCTCACTCATTATCAACGAAATAGAAATTCGAATAACAACAAGACGCTATTTTTAACCTGCCAGATTAATAGAACTGTAACAAATGAGTGTTTGATACTGGAGATTAAGTGCAGGGACCAAGACACACTCAGCACAGCTGGAAGGAATAACAGAGTGGTTGGAGTCTTCTGCAGAGGAAAGGGGAGAATGTGAGAGCCTTTAAAATACTTGTGATATTTGTAACCCTCACCTCCAAAATGTTGTTTCTGGGATTCTACTGATGGAAATGATCTGATATGAAGGCACAGTTTTCTGCCAAAGATTTTCATTGTAATGCTGTTTGTAATATTAAAATTTGGAAACACACTGTTTCCAAAAATAAGGCTTATATCAATTACGCTGGAATAAAAAAATGTAGCCACTCAAAATATCTGTAAAATATTTTGAATAATATTATAAAATGCCTAGGTTTTAGTGTAAAGTGTAAAAGTATCAAATTTTATATGTAGATTGAGATCCAAGATGTAAAATAGGTATAAAAAATGACTGGAATGGATTTATAATAAGATATTAATCATGATTTTATTTGGCCAGTGAGATTGCAGGGAGGGTGGCCATGTAATTTGCTTTCCAAGTGGGGGCACTTGGGAGGTGAGAAGAGAGCCGGATCAGAGGTTAGAAACGGAATTGTTCCAGTTAGGTGGTCACACTTCTCCCAGATCACCTTCAGATGAATTTTTGCTCAGCTCTTCCATTCAAAATTTCTCAAAAGTCTTTTCCCCCAGTGCTCATTGCAGCAGGACATGGAAGCAACCTAAGTGTCCTTCTAGAGAGGAGTGACTGAAGAAGAGGCAGTATGTGTATATAACGGAATACTTCTCGGCCATAAGAAAGGATGAAATAGTGCCATTTGCAGTGACGTGGCTGAACCTAGAGACCATCACACTCAGTGAAACAAGTCAGGCAGAGAAAGACAAACATCACAAGACATTGCTTACATGTGGAATCTTAAAAAGGTACAAACAAACCTACTTACAAAACAGAAACAGAGTCACCAATGTAGAAAACAAACTTATGATTACCAGGGGAAAGTGGGGACGGAGGGGGATAAAGTGGGAGATTAGGATTGCATTAAGCACACTGCTACACATACCATAGACAAGTAATAAGAACCTACTGCATAACGCGGGGAACTCTACTAAATACTCTGCGATGGCCTACACAGGAAAAGAGCGAAGATATACACAACTGACCCACTTTACTATACAACAGAAAGCAAAATAACACTGTAAGTCAGCTGTGTGCCAATAAAAAATTAAGCATCAGAAAATACAAGAGTTTGTAGAATAAAATTTCTGCACAAGAATGAAAAAATCTTTTCTCAAAATTTTCAAGCAGAGTCTTTCTTATCGCTGACTACTGAATGCACACCCGTGTGTCTATGAGAAGGAACATTTTCTGATAATAAAACCTAGGAATGTTCCTTCCATTAAAGTCCTTATTTAGTTTACAGACTAGTACTACTTTCTTTTACAAAAGGATTTTCTCATAAGCAAAATGCTTAATAATCAAAGTAGAAAATTTTGAGAACCCAGAAAATTATGAAATTTTGAGAAATTATATTGATAGAAATGTTGGGTAAGAGAAGAGCTCAGTAAACATTCACTTGAAGGAGGTATGGGCAAAGTGTGGTTTGGAAACTGCTTGAGGAGAGTGGAAAGATTTTAACTTTTTTTTTCATATTGGAATATGGGTGATTAACAATGTTGTGATAGATTCAGATGGACAGCAAAGGGACTCAGCCAAACATAAACATGTCTCCAATCTCCTCAAACTCCCCTCCCACCCAGGCTGCCACATAACACTGAGCAGAGTTTCCTGTGCCATATAGCAGGTCTTTGTTGGTTATCCATTTTTAATACAGCAGTGTGTACATGTCCATCCCAAACTCCCTAACTATCCTTTCTCCCCAACCCTTCCCCCACAGGCAACCATAAATTCCTTCCCTAAGTCTGTGAGTCTGTTTGTCTTTTGAAAGTAAGTTCATTTGTATCATTTCCATTTAGAGTCTGCATATAAGGGATGTCTTATGATATTCTCTTTATTTGGAAAAGATTTGATGTTGGGCAGCAGGTTTGACCCCTGGGTCAGGAAGACCACCTGGAGAAGGAAATGCCAACCCACTTCAGTCTTCTTGCCTGGGAAATTCCATGGACAGAGGAGTCGGGCGGGTTACAGTTCACGGGGTTGGAAAGAGCTGGAAGCAACTGAACACGCAAGCTTATACTTAGGCCAGAGTAGTTTTGCAAAGTATTGGGTTCCCCATCACTGGAAGCATTTGAGTTGGGCCTGGCTGACTTCATCAAGGATGTTCTTAAAGAGAACCAAAGTCTGCCTTAGAGATACAAGCCCAGGGACCTGGGGGTCTTTGGACTCAGGTCCCATCTCTGCCCCTAGCTTTTCTCCAGGACCAGTTTCTTCCCAGAGAGGTAAGGAGGTCCAGGCAGGTCACTGTAGGGGGAAGCCACACCCAGGCAGTGTCAGGGTTAGCAGGGAGTGGAAAGCTGAAACTCTGTTCAGAACACTACCTTATATTTGAGTATACTCTTTTTCAAAGTAGTTTTACCTACTTTTATGATTTTTCAAAAATTGAATTTTTAAAAATTGAACACAGAACATTCTCAGAATCCCAGAAACTCTCCAAATCCCTCTATTAATCACAACTTCCTTCTTCCCTCTGAAGGTAAATGGCAACCATACTTCTTATTCATCTGGCATGTTTTCAAATCCTAAATGAAATCATGCAGGATGCACGTTCTCCATCTGCCTTCCTTGACCCAACATTATGTTTGTGAGATTTCTCTGTATTATGACTTTACAGCATTTAATTCTCACATAAACACCAAAAGGTGGGTTAAAAAGATAGTCACAACTTGTTATGAAGATAAGGAAAGGAACCTAAGAGATTAAAGGACTTGTCCAAGGTCATGTTAACCAATAACTTGTCAGTAAGTGGTACTTGGGTCTTCCCAGGTGGTTCAAGTGGTGAAGTACCTGCCTGCCGATGCAGGAGACTTAGGCAGGAGATGCGGGTTCGATCCCTGGGTCAGGAAGATCCTTTGGATTAAGAAATGGCTACCCAACTCCAGTATTCTCATCTGGGAGATTCTATGGACAGAGGAGCCTGGTGAGCTACAGTCCATGAGGTCACAAGAGGGTCAGGCACGACTGAGCACACGTGGTACCTAGATCCGCAGAGTCCAGTCTAGCTTTCTTCCTCGCACCATGTTGACGCTCCCGAGAAATATGGCTTGGTGGGGACAGCGTGGGAACTGGGTTCATTCATATTTGGCTCTCCTACTGACCGCCTTCGTGACTTTCGGCACATCACCTACCTTCTCTGAAACCTGAATGCCTCATTTACAGAATAGTATGCTGACATCAATGACTCTGAGGCAGTCAGTTAATATTTGGTAAGTGGATGAACAAATGATTCTGGTTGCTAGAATAAACTGAGACTGTGTATATAAATTCTCTTGGCATTTTTTGGTACTCAGTAAAAAGTAGCTATAGGTGACCCTTGAAAGAAAGCCTCATATCAGCAGAGGCTCCTAATGAAAGACTAATTTTGATACGCTAGTTAGAATTCATTGTTAGGATGCACTGAGCTCTCTGATACTAGATGATTAGCTGGAAGGGAAATGAACAAGATAAAAACAATGATCTAGGCATTTCCAAAAAGCAGAGCTGTCACGTTGCCGACAAAAGTTCATATAGTCAAAGCTATGGTTTTTCCAGGAGTCATGTAAGAATGTGAGAGTTGTACCACAAAGAAGGCTGAGCTCTGAAAAAACAAATTGTGGTGCTGAAGAAGACTCTTGAGAGTCCCTTGGACTGCAAGGAGATCCAACCAGAGGAATCAACCCTGAATGTTCATTAGTTCTGATGCTGAAGTTGAAGTTCAATACTTTGGCCACCTGATGTGAAGAGACGACTCACTGGAAAAGACTCTGATGCTTGGAAAGATTGAAGTCAAAGGGATTAGGGGGTAGCAGAGGATGAGATTGTCAAAGAGTATCACAAACTCAATGGACATGAGTGTGAACAAACCGGGAGATACTGAAGGACAGGGAAGCCCGGCGCGCTGCAGTCCACGGAATCACAAAGAGCTGGACATGACTGAGCAACTGAGCAACAAAAACAAAGCATTTCCAACATCTGAAAACTTGCTTTTGTGCAAAAGACCTAGATGCCCCACCATCCACCCAGGGTCACCTAGAAGCTCAGGTCTAAGTAATAGCTCCTCTCATTAGCCCTCTTAAAACTCTCAAAGTGTTTCTCACACAGCCATTTACTCCAGGCTTTGGTGTTATGTACAAAAACATCAGCTTTTCAAAGCTAATCTCTTCCTGAATTTTTGACATGCATATAGCACTGGTGAATTTACAACAACTTTTGGGATAGCATAGATTTTCTCCCTCAGAATGTAAAAACCATCCAGCTAGCAGGCCAAGTTAGAAATCCACGTTCATCTAAGTTGGTTTGTGCCTAAATGCTCTCTGGGGTTTTACTTAGTTTTCAACTTGCTCGTGCTGCGAAAGTTCCATCTTCTAAATGTTAAATCACTGAGCCATGAAAAGATGTTACCTGACCGCAGCTAGCAAGCAGTGTCAGTTTTCCTGTGACGGTCTGCATGTGTGGTGCTATCTGTGGGAAATTTTGGAATGGCTTTCTAAATATTGTGGCATCCTTCTCCTTTCATATGTGAGTCATCACTGCAATTTATTGAGGACTTAGTGTGCATCAGATTCTGTTCGCTACTCTTTTGGTGTTTCATTTAATCTTTACAGTAACCCCCTTGAGATAGAATTAGTGTCATCATTTTGTGGAAAAGAAAGCAGACCCAAATGGCTTTTTCAAGGCTAAACAACCTAAGTGGCGAAGCTAGAGCTTGAGCCTAGTGCTGTCTGATTTCAATGCTAGTTCTTTTTCCTCACTTCCGTGATTCAAAGCGGGGATGAGGGGACTCTACTGTGACAAGTCTGGAATGTGGAACCCAAGGAAGAAGATGGACTCTCATCTTACTGATATGCATAGTCCTATAGAAGTAGGTGCTCTGGTTTCCCTAAGTCCTGATGACTTGCTTATCAAAGAATATACTCAGCTTCTAAGTTGTATCTGACTCTGCACCCCCATGGAACACCCAGACTCCTCTGTCCACTGGATTCTCCAGGCAAGAATACTGGAGTGGGTTGCCATTTCCTTCTCCATGTCAAAGAACATAGCCCCATTATAACTGGAGAGGACTGGGTACTGGCACACCTTCCAAGGAGGAGGTCAAGTGTACTGTGTTGACCCCAGTCTATGTCTACCCAAAACAGGCTGCCCACAGGCGGTCTGGAGGAGTAGAGAATAGTTTTCCAGATTTTTCTTCCATCACCAAGGTAAGGTGCTCTCTGCTGCTCTATCGTGGTTCTTTATCTAGCAGAGCAATTCTGTTCTGCCAAAATATACATTCCAAATACAAGTGCTTAACATAATGATGATAATATAACCAAAACAACAGATCGCTCTTAGGTAACCTTCAGTAGTGAGCCCCAGACATTGGAAGAGGGAGGAGATATAAACATGTTGCTGCCCTTGAGGGCCAGGTACCTTTGAAGGTGAGAGAAGTGTTCTTGCTCATTCTCCTTTGCCTTTAGAGCCATTTAGATCTTTGAAGTAACTGAAATTTGGCCCCTAAGTCTTGAATTCTTCCTACTTTTAAAATACACTCCCTTGATCATAGTCTAAGATACCAGCATCTCTCCACAAGCCTATTTGGGCCACCAGTCTAGGCTGTCCCCCTATAATTTATTTTCTTCAAAGCAACCAGAGTGTCCTTTCAAGCACATAATTCACATACTTTGGGGGACAGAGTTTATTTTCTAAAGATGACTGCACCAATAGGTCTTGTTCCATATGTTCTTACAAGGTAATACTGAGACCCCACCATCACTATATTCCCTCCTCTTGACACTGAGCAGGCTTTGGGAAGGACTCCACGAATAAAACACAGCAGACTTTCAACACTAAGTTAATAAAGGTGATACAAGCTACCACCAGGCTCTCTCTCTTGAAACGCTTGCCTTGGGAATCCAGCCACCATCTTGCGAGGAAGCCAGGAAGGCATATGGAAGGGCTTGGTGCAGTCCAGCCGAGGGTGCCTTGTAAAGCCGACACTCCCCACTAGACATGTGAGGGAGCAAGCGTTCGCATGACTTCCATTCCCAGCCTTATTGTTGCCCCAGCTGGGCAGAGATGAGCTGACTCACCAAGCCCTGCCCCTATGGCGGGTCTCTGGGCAAAACAGATACTGTCACTGTGTCAAGAAACTACATTTAGGGGATGTTTGTTATACGGCAACAGGAAAGTAGAACTCCATCCCTCCCTTGCTCAAAATCCTCCAATGATTTTCCAGTCCATGCAGGTGATTTAGCCAATGACAGTCCCTCCCATCTCTTCAGCCCTCTGAAGAGGGCTACACTGACATACACTGAAGGTCACTGAAGTGCAGCCACATGTTCCATTTGCTCCATGGAATCCACTGAGCTTGTTTCAACCTCAGGGTCTCTGTTCTCACTGCTCCTTCTGCCTGAGTGCTATCCCTTGGAACTCGGCACAGCTGGATTCTTCTCATAACTCAGGTTCTGGTTCAAACATTCTTCCTTCTCTGATCACCAGAACTGACCTCTGGGTTTCTTTCAGATTGAAGGAGCACACATACGAGGTTGCACGGTCAGTGTGACTTTTTTTTAATTTCCCCAGCCATGCTCAGCTGCAAAGTTGCAGGCTTAGAATAGGTGCAGAGTGGAATTTGTTTTAAACAGATTTAGAGCCTTATCCAGAGAAGGCGATGGCACCCCACTCCAGTACTCTTGCCTGGAAACTCCCATGGATGGAGGAGCATGGTGGGCTGCAGTCCATGAGGTTGCTAAGAGTCAGACATGACTGAGCGACTTCACTTTCACTTTTCAGTTTCATGCATTGGAGAAGGAAATGGCAACCCATTCCAGTGTTCTTGCCTGGAGAATCCCAGGGACTGAGGAGCCTGGTGGGCTGCCGTCTATGGGGTCGCACAGAGTCAGACATGACTGACGCGACTTAGTAGCGGTAGCAGAGCCTTATCAGGTGGACTCATTGCTCTGAACCCCTTTGAAAGGGACTCTGCATCAGTAATCATTTCTCCCCACAGAGTCTCCAAAGGTGATTTTCGCCAAGGCAACATGGTAACGATGAGGTAGTCACAGTCTCAAAGATGTGTTATCAGGTCCTGTTTGAGTCTCTGGCTTACTGGCAGTGAAAGAGAGAAAGAGAGGGAATCTTGGCATACAAATGCTGTGGTTCTCTTTAAGCATTTTCGATTCTCTATTTTCCAAAGTTCATTTGTTGATTGTCCACTGCCATCAAGGAGGCTATATTCTAGTGGAAGGGGCAGATGCTAGGCAGACAATATATAAAATAGAGTATGTCACTGTGTGATGATATAGGAGGGAACGTGA
Source organism: Ovis aries (assembly GCF_016772045.2). NCBI lineage: Eukaryota > Metazoa > Chordata > Mammalia > Artiodactyla > Bovidae > Ovis > Ovis aries. The sequence goes on along the minus strand of NC_056071.1, from coordinate 14,931,491 downwards.
TCAATCATTCAGTCGTGTCTGACTCTTTGAGACCCCATGGACTGTAGCCTCCCAGGCTTTTCTGTCCATGGGATTTCCCAGCAAGACTACTGGAGCATGTTGCCATTTCCTTCTCCAGGGAATCTTCTCAACCCAAGGATCAAACTTGTGTCTCTTGCATCTCCTACATTGGCAGGCAGATTCTTTACCACTCGAGCCACCTGAGAAGCCCTAGGAGGAAATGGGAGAGGATTAATAAACAAACGTATCTGTCATGCAGCTATCCATGGATGAATGTCCCAGGAAGAAGTGGCAAGCATGTAATGCTTAAGTATCAGCAAAAAAAGAGTATGACTGGAGTTCAGTGAGAAAGAGAAGGAGATGGGATTCCAGAAAAACCATAATTAAATCTTATATAGACTTTCCCTCATAGCCTGAGTGAGGTGGGAAATGGCTCAGTTTCATGGTGACACACCTTCTCATTGCCGGCTTAGGAAAAGCAGTAGAAAGATAAAGAACAGGAAGTCCAATTAGGAGATGTTTTCAGTGATCCAGAAATGGATCCAGGAGTAGAGGTTTGTATGAAGACCTTAGAGCCTGGAGTAGTGATTAGTGGTCAAATTTTGGGTATAGGCTGTATATTGTCATCCCGCTTATTTAACTTATATGCAGAGTACATCTTGCGAAATTCCAGGTTGGATGAAGCACAAGCTGGAATCAAGATCACTGGGAGAAATAGCAATGATCTCAGATATGCAGATGACACAACACTGATGGCAGAAAGCAAAGAAGAACTAAAGAGCCTCTTGATGAAAGTGAGAGAGGAGAGTGAAAAAGTTGGCTTAAAACTCAACATTCAGAAAACGAAGATCATGGCATCTGGTCCCATCACTTCATGGCAAATAGATGGGGAAACAATGGAAACAGTGAGAAAATTTATTTTCTTGGGCTCCAAAATCACTGCAGATGGTGACTGCAGCCATGGAATTAAAAGACACTTGCTCCTTGGAAGAAAAGCTATGACCAACCTAGACAGTATATTAAAAAGCGGAGACATTACTTTGCTGACAAAGGTCCATCTAGTCAAAGTTATGGTTTTTCCAGTGGTCATGTATGGATGTGAGAGTTGGACTGTGAAGAAAGCTGAGCGCTGAAGAATTGATGCTTTTAAACTGTGGTGTTGGAGAAGACTCTTGAGAGTCCCTTGGACTGCAAGGAGATCCAATCAGTGAATTCTAAAGGAAATCAGTCCTAAATATTCATTGGAAGGACTGATGCTAAAGCTGAAACTCCAACACTTCGGCCACTTGATACAAAGAACTGACTGATTGGGAAAGACCCTGATGCTGGGAAAGACCCTGATGCTGGGAAAGATTGAAGGCAGGAGGAGAAGGGGACAACAGAGGATGAGATGGCTGGATGGTATCACTGACTCCATGGACATGAGTTTGAGCAAGCTCTGGGAGTTGGTGATGGACAGGGAAGCCTGGTGTGCTGCAGTCCATGGGGTCTCAAAGAGTCAAACACGACTGAGAGACTGAACTGAACTGAACACAACACTTACTGATGAATTGGATATTCAAGAAGAGAAAAATGGTGTCAATGGGGACTTTGAGTTTTATCCTGAGCAACTGTGAGAATGGAGTTGCCATAGACTGCAATGAATGAGATGCTAAGTGGAGCAGGTCTGGGGGATAATTAGAAGTGTCAGGAATTATATTTCATGCAGGCTATGTTTCAAATTTCTTAATATATATTAGACAAGCAGCATTATACAGGCAGCTGAATATAACAGTATAGCTTTGTAGGAGATAATTAGGCTGGTGATATAAATTTGGTTGTTAGTTATCAGGGCATAAATGGTATTTACAATCATGTGATCAGAAAATCTCACTAAGAAATGTATTTCGATAGAGGAATGTAGTCCAAGGAGTGAGACCTGGAAATTTCCAACATTTGGAGATAGGAGAGAATGGGTACCACTGACTGATTAATGAGGATTGACCCCTGAGATGTGAAAACTAAGTACTGAGAGGGTAGCAGGTAGGAAGGTCAGAGGTCAACAAGCATCAGTTCAGTTCAGTTCAGTCGCTCAGTCGTGTCCAACTCTTTGCGACCCCATGAATCGCAGCATGCCAGGCCTCCCTGTCCATCACCAACTCCCGGAGTTCACTCAGACTCGCGTCCATTGAGTCAGCGATGCCATCCAGCCATCTCATCCTCAGTCGTCCCCTTCTCTTCCTGCCCCCAATCCCTCCCAGCATCAGAGTCTTTTCCAATGAGTCAACTCTTCGCATGAGGTGGCCAAAGCAGGGGGAAATAAAAAACAAACTAACAAAACACGTCTGCCACTTGCAACTTATTTCCTCCTGATGCTTGGGGTCCTCTGGCCTTCCTGCCTGTTACATTCATTATCTGCCCAGACGCTCAGTCGTGTCTGACTCTTTGAGACTCCATAGACTGCAGCACAATAGGCTCCTCTGCCCATGGGATTCTCCAGGCAAGAACACTGGAGTGGGTTTTCACGCCCTCCTCCTGGGGATCTTTCTGACCCAGGTATTGAACCCGCAACTCCTGCGTCTCCTACATTGCAGGTGGATTCTTCACCACTGAGCCACCAGGGAAGCCTGAAAACTAAGTTTAAGAAGAGATCAAAAAGGGTGTGGGCACATATATACAATGGAACATTACTCAGTCATAGAAAAGAATGAAATTGGGTTATTGGTAGAGATTTGGACGGACCTACAGTCTGTCATACAGAATGAAGTAAGTCAGAAGAGCAAATACCATGTATTAACACATGTATTTGGAATCTAGAAAGCTGGTAAAGATAAACCTATTTCCAGGGCAGGAATAAAGATACACATGTAGAGGACAAACTTGTGGACACAGCAAGGAAAAGGGGAGGGTGGGATGAGTTGGGAAAGTAGCATTGACGTATGTATACTACCGTGAGTCAGGTCGCTAGCTAGTGGGAAGCTCAGCTTGCTGCCCTGTGATGACCTAGAGGGCTGGGATGGGGTGGGAGGGAGGGAGATCTGAGAGGGAGGGGATATATGTACACACGTAGCTAATTCACTTCGTTGTACAGCAGAAACTAACACAACATTGTAAAGCAGTTATACTCCAACAGAAAAAGAATGTCCTCGGAGAAGGAAGGCGCAGCCAACTACTTGAAACATTAATGAACAAAGTGAGATGCGTGTTGAGAATTTCCTGTTGGATTTGGAGGTAAGGAGATTCTTGATATCCTTGACAGGAGCTATTTCAGTGGTGGTAAAAAGATGAAAATCAGAATGACAGTGGGGTCAGGAGAGGAAAGGAGGAAGGGAAATGCAGTGACTTTATTTGACTATATTTATCCTGTAAAAGCTTCTCTGGTGGCTCAGCTGGTAAAGAATCTGCCTGCAATGTGGGAGACCTGAATTCCATCCCTGGGTTGGGAAGATCCCCTGGAGAAGGAAATGGCTACCCACTCCAGTATTCTGGCCTGGAGAATTCCATGGACCCCATGTGTCACAAAGAGTGAGTTACTGAGTGACTTTCACTTTCGCTTTCTTTTCATCCTGCAAAAAGAGCATAGACATGGATGCAGTCTCTAAAGAGGGATATGGGGCAAGTGGAGGTCTTTAAAAAATCAGAGTCCATAAATTGTCGTTTCATGTGTGCAAAGAGCACAGTGAGAGGAGAAGCTAAAGATGAAAAAAGACTTTGCTAATGGCTTCCTTGAGTTCCAAAAGCACAGAGAAAGGGAGGCAGGAGTTGAGGGTGGCAACGTGGTCAGATTAGGTCATGTGCAGAGCTTTACAGACAGATAACAGGAGAGAGTCTTTAACTTCTTGTGGTAACTGATGCAGAACAGGAAAGCGGGCTTATGAAATTAGCCACAAAAATGACTGTTTGATGTCAGATCCATTCTCTGAGATTCTCCATGTCTTGAGAGTCTAGCTTCCTTGCACGTTGGACCATTAAGAGGCTATTGGTCATCTGAATTCGCACTGATCAAAACCAGTGGGAAAGTAGCTGTAGCAGGAGATCAGGAAGCAGGAGGAGAGAGAGGCTGGTATTTTCCCAGCTTCTTCCAATTCTGGTACTGGCTGCATTTCTTTAAGCGCCTGCTCTGTGGGCAGTACCTCTTCTGTGGCTCCAGCTCATGATGGTCAAGGGTTGGTGATTTCTTCTGCCTTTGCTAACCCCTTGGTAATCAACATCCTTGCTGGGTCTCACATTTCCGTTCATATCTCAGCCAACAGCCTCTTCATTAAATTTCTCCAGTTAAATGGCCATTTGATTCCATGCCTGGATTCTGGTGGTCTTTCCTTCTACTGCTAAAAGAGTTACCACATACCAAGTGTGCCCAGTACTGTTCTGATTTACATGATTCATGCCAGTGTGATTATCAACAGCATACTCTTTTATTCTCACAATTATTCTAGTTTTGCTAAATAATAAAGCCATCGTACTCCTGGTCCCCTGGTTCTATTTATTATGATCCTAAGTACCCATGAATGTGAATGTTCTGATAACCTTCCCTCTGGCCAGGGTCTTCTTGGTCTCTTACAGGCTTTCCTGTGGACTGAGATTCTGGGTATCTAAGATAGGGGGAGGGAAAGGAAGAACATAGTTTGGTCTTAATATTCATTCTCCCAACACATGAGGGTAAAAGCAAATGAAAAAACAGAATGCACCTTGTTTATGATGTACATTTTCCCATCTTAATCATGTATAATGAAGAGCTACTTCCCTGGGGCCACTGGCTCATTAGCTTCCTACCGTCCCTTATTTGAGATATGAATAAAGCCAACTTGAAGAATGGCACAGGTGAATGGACAAATGTCAAGTGGCAACACAACCTTGAGCACATTAACTAAGCTCTGTTGGCCACGATTTCCATCTGTAAATGGGAGGACTAATAGTACCTACCTAACGAGGTGACTAGGATTAAATGAGTTAGGATATAAAGATGTTTAAAAAAGTTCCTAGCACATAGTAAGCACTGTGCAGTTGTAACTCCATCACACACACACACACACACACACACACACACACACACACACAATGATGGAGAAAGATGGGGATGGGATTTAACATTCATGCTGCAGAGACAGGAAAGTAATTCTCCTCTACTGAGAGGAGCGTGATACTCCTCATGCTCTCACGTAGTAAATTGTGTTACAGATCCACGTAGTTGGTTGAAACAAGGGGCTATTTCCTGTCTGGAAAGAGTGTGCATTTCTAGGAAAAGGAAGAAAGGGAAGCTGACACTTGCTTTAATTCAAGCCTCATCAGAGCAATCTACCTTTGAGAGCAGCCACCTTGGGAAATGTGGGACAGTTTCTAGAATCTGTACACAATTTTGGTTTTGTTCTTGTTAACCAAACAAATGAAATCAACATTCATTTTTATGAACTGACATAATTTCTGGGTTAGAGGTTGTGCAGTAGAAGGGTGTATCCGTGTGGGTCCCACCCAAAGACAAACACTACGAAGTAATTTGGACAGAGGAAGTGTAAACAGAATTAATCATTAAGTTATGATGAGGAGAAACAAAAAAGATAGAAAATCCTGGGGAGTTTGAGATGGACATGCACACACTGCTATGTGGAATGAATAACTGACAAGGACCTAGTGTATAGTACAGGGAACTCTGCTCAATATCATGTGATAACATAAATGGGAAAAGAATTTGAAAAAGAATAGATTCATGTATAACTGAAAAAGAATAGACACATGTATAGCTGAATCACTTTGCTGTACACCTGAAATTATCACAACATTGTTAATCAACTATGTGAATGTTGTTTAGCTGCTAAGGTGTATCTGACTCTTTGCAGCCCCATGGACTGTAGCATGCCAGGCTCCTCTGTCCTCCACTATCTCCTGGAGTTTGCTCAAATTGATGTTCACTGAGTCAGTGACGCTATCCAACCACCTTATCCTCTGGCACTCCTTTCTCCTTTTGCTTTCAATCTTTCCCAGCACCAGTGTTTATTTCAGAGTTGGCTCTTTGCCTCAGGTAGCCAAAGGATTGAAGCTTCAGCTTCAGCAACAGTCCTTTCATTGAAGGATCAGCTATACTCCAATATAAAGTGAAAAGTTTTAGAAAGGAAATAAAACCCTAAAGGTACCCTGGCACTGCTATAGAGTACCCCAAGAAGCACTAGCTTGAAAGAGGTTCCAATCTAGTTGGAGAAGGTGTGGTTGTAGCCCAGTGAGTGGCAGAGAAGCACTCTGGCTTACAGAACACCCTAGGTGATACCCAGTTCAGTTGCTCAGTCATGTCCAATTCTTTGTGGCCCCATGGACTGCAGCACACCAGGCATCCCTGTCCATCACCAACTTCCGGAGCTTACTCAAACTTGTCCATTGAGTCGGTGATGCCATCCCACCATCTCATCCTCTGTTGTCCCCTTCTCCTCTTGCCTTCAATCTTTCCCAGCATCAGGATCTTTTCAAATGAGTCAGTTCTTTGCATTAGGTGGTCAAAGTATTGAAGTTTCAGCTTTAGCATCAGTCCTTCCAATGAACATTCAGGACTGATTTCCTTTAGGATGGACTGGTTAGATCTCCTTGCTGTCCAAAGGACTCTCAAGAGTCTTCTCCAACACCACAGTTCAAAAGCATCAATTCTTTGGTGCTCAGCTTTCTTTATAGTCCAACTCTCACATCCATGTATGACTACTGGAAAAACCATAGCTTTGACTAGATGGACCTTTGTTGACAAAGTAATGTCTCTGCTTTTTAATATGGTGTCTAGGTTGTTCATAGCTTTTCTTCCAAGGAACAAGCGTCTTTTAATTCCATGGCTGCAGTCACCATCTGCAGTGATTTTGGAGCCCCCGAAATAAAAATCTCTTGCTGTTTCCATTGTTTCCCCATCTATTTGCCATGAAATGATGGGACCAGATGCCATGATCTTCGTTTTCTGAATGTTGAATTTTAAGCCAACTTTTTCACTCTCCTCTCTCACTTTCATCAAGAGGCTCTTTAGTTTTCCTTTGCTTTCTGCCATCAGTGTTATGTCATCTGCATATCTGAGGTTATTGATATTTCTCCCAGCAATCTTGATTCCAGCTTGTGCTTCATGAGCCCGGCATTTCACATGATATACTCTGCATATAAATTAAATAAGCAGGGTGACATTATACAGGCTTGAAGTACTCCTTTTCTGATTTGGAACCAGTCAGTTGTTCCACGTCCAGTTCTAACTGTTGCTTCCTGACCTGCATACAGATGTCTCAGGAGGCAGGTCAGGTGGTCTGGTATTCCCATCTCTTGATGAATTTTCCATAGTTTATTGTGATCCACACAGTTAAAGGCTTTGGTGTAGTCAATAAAGCAGAAGTAGATGTTTTTCTGGAACTCTCTTGCTTTTTCAATGATCCAACAGATGTTGGCAATTTGATCTATGGTTCCTCTGCCTTCTCTAAATCCAACTTGAACAACTGGAAGTTCAATCCCCAGTCCCCAACTAAACAAGAACAAGCTGCTTGGGTCCACAAATAGAGGGAGTCAGTGTCCATTTTGGGGGTTGTACAGGCATTTGCATCGGGAAGGCAGGAAAAAACTCTTGGGGTTAGGTGAGCCGAGGCTGGCAATGACACACAGACACAGCTGAGAGGCTCCTATAGATGCAAGGCCTGGAGCACACAGTGCCTGAGATGGTAGCTCCCTGGGAAACAGATTACATTACTGAGGCTGGTGGGTGTCCAGGCAGATCACGGAGCGATGCTGGAGAGGTGTCTCCCTGCAGATACTAAAACACCCGTGCATGTGGCTCGGGCTGGTCCACATCCAGATGGGGCCACGGGATCACTAGGGCAATTCTGCAGGTGTTAGGGCATTTCTTTCACTCTCCTGTTTATCTATCAGCTGAACCATCCCAATTTCCTTTTTTTTTTCCCCATTAATATTAAACATTAAATGTTTTTAAGTTGGACGACAATGGCTTCACAATGTTGTATTAGTTTCTGGTGTGCAAAGCGTGAATCAGCTATATGTTTACAAATATCCCCGCCTTGCTGAACCTCCCTCCTTCCCATCCCACCTTGCTAGACCATCACAGAGCCAAGCTGAGCTCCCTGGGCTCTGCAGCCGCTTCCCACTAGCCATCTGCGTTACAGACAGGAATGTAAATACGTCAGCGCTACTCTTTCAACTTACCCCCCATCCCTTCCCCTGCTGTGTCCTCAGTCTACCTCTGTGTCTCCATTCTTGCCCTGCAAATAGGCTCATCTGTACAATTTTTCTAGATTCCATGTGCATGAGTTAACACACAATATTTGCTTTTCTGTCTCTGACTTGCTTCACTCAGTGTGACAGACTCTAAGTTCATGCACCTCACTAAAAATTTCATTCCTTCTTATCACAGTAATAATTCACTGTACCTGAGTACCCCATCTTCTTTATCCATTCACTTGTTAATGGACATTTAGGTTGCTTCCATGTCCTGGCTATTGTAAATAGTGAGACTGTGAACACCAGGGCACATGTCTCTTTTTGAATTATGGATTTCTCAAAGTGCACAGCCAGTAGTGGGATTGCTGGGTCATATGGTAGCTCTATTTTTACTTTTAAGGAACCTCCTCCATACTGCTCTCCACCGTGGTTGTATCAATTTACATTCCCACCAACAGTGCAAGAGGTTCGTCCTGTAGCATTGTAACCCTGGTCACACTGACAGAGCTCTCTCGGGCCATTGTCTGTGGCAGTATTCCAGATGCCATCGTACTGGTAGAGAATACACCAAAAACATTACTTCCTGTGCCTGGCATCCTGGAGAAGAGTTTCCTGGAATCTTTGTCAGCTGTTTGAGCAACTGTACAAGGGTGATATTTAAATTAATGCACTATGTCCCAAGCAGTAACCACTTATGTGTGGTATATAATTGACCTTACTTATAGTTATTATAGTGGATCTAGTCTTTCAGGCTATCATCAAGTATATTTTGCATTTTTATAATCACAATATTAAAGACTAGAAAATGTATTCCCAGGTAGCATTGCTGTGAGTGACATGCATTTTCTATCTCATTACCAGGAGGGGTCATTAGATAATCTTCTGATGGCTTTGGGTAAATCTATTTCTTGAAACTGTTCTCCTGGGATAAACAGATAAAGTCGTCATTTTGTTCACTGTGGTGTCTCTAACTCTCAAGATGACTGATGGGCCATAATGGTATTCCATGGGGATAGGATGCATTGACTGTGGGGTTGGCTTTTGGTTTCCTTAGCAACCCTTTCCTAGGGACACCATGGCAGCCACATTTATTCAAAGTTAGGATTCTTTTTAAAAAAAGACAGTTTTTCAACTGAGCTTTTATATACCTAAATTAACTTTGCTCAAGAGACATGCATTTTGCATTGGTATCATTTTTTAGTTTTTGTGTTATTTCTCATTAGAATAGCAAATTCTGCCCTCAGAGGAGAATTGGCTGGGAGGGGAGAGTGCTGAGGGTAGATGAGATTAGAAAGGCTTAATAACCCGAGTCCCAAAGAGGAAGTGGTTTTCTCTCAGCTCCATTTTCCAATATAGCCCTGAGGGGAACTAGCTTAGAGTCTAAGCAAACGCTGTCAAATACACGGTTTCCTTAGCACCGTGTTATTCAATCTGAGTGGAAATAATGTTGTCTTTCCAATTGTTTATACAAAAAAAAACCTGGCCTCTGTGGGAAATGTGTTATCATTTCCTAAACCAGGTTTCTCCAAGCTTGGTGCCATTTGTATTTGTATTTTGGGCGAGGTGATTCTTTGTTGGGAGGGAGGTTAACTTATGTATTATAGGATATTTAGTATTTAATATTTAGTATTAATATTCCAGATCTCTATCCAGTAGATACTAGCATATCCTTTCTCCCACTGTATCAATATTGCCAAATATTTCCTGGGCAGGGGCTGGGGGGGCACAAATAGCCCCCCTCTACTTGAGATCTATTGTTCAAAACAAAGGTGAATATCTCTGCCACTCTCCCTTATCTGTCCTTACTTTTCATGTCCAGAATGTTGATTAAAAGGAGCTATGTTGTATTTACATATTGTTTTACAAGTATGTATCATTATAACATCATTGTCCTGGTTACCCTTGAGAAGCGATGATTTGATTGATCTTCTGGCCTCAGTGTTTCTCATCTCTGTCAAATTATCTACTCACATTACAGTTTATATTTCTTACACGGCATGTCAGAGGGAAGACACCACTGCCAACACTTCCCAGCCCCCAAATATGAAAACAGAAAGCATAATAAGGGACTTCCATGGTGACACAATGGTTAAGACTCCACGATTCCAAGGGGGCATGGGTTCGACCCCGACTCCTCGTCAGGGAACAAAGATCCCACAGGCTACACAGTATGGTCAAAAAACAAACAAAACGAAAGAACGATAAAATAAAATAAGGCTAAAGAAAGAGCCATGGAGGAATCTACTATGAATTTCACAGGACACAGTTTTACAGAATATTGATCCTGCTTGGCCCTACAATTAGCCACAAAGTTAGACACATATGGCAGAGGGGGGATTTATATAATATGTTTAAGCACTAGAAGTTTTCACAAGAATTTTTTTTTTCCAACAAGGTCTACTAGAACAAAAATTCTTAATCAGTAAAAGAATATGTACATCTCCTTACACTGCCGTATGACCAAAGCTACATTTTAGATTAAAGATACTCCATTGTAAATCCTTTAAGTGGAGAAACATTTTTGTCTGATCGCAAAACAGTTAGACTTTTCAAAAAGTTTTTCTAGATGCTCCCCAATGCAGTTAGAACTGACCTATGCTGGAACTGAGGTAGCGCTTGAAATCTCTGATGTGAGCTAGCACCAGCGTCTGCCATGATGCACCCTGGCACATATTCAGCAGTTGTTGGGCTTTGTGGGAACTGGTTTCAGTCTTAGAGATGACGTCTGTGTGTCAAGGATGATGGAAAGATCACGGAGTTTTGCATCTGGTTGACTTGAGTCTTAAACCCAACACTGGCCGTGGGATTTCAGACACCTTATTTAACCGTTTGTGCTTCAGTTTCTGGAAAGTAAGAGTATAATTCATCCATTGCCAGGTCATCACAGGAATTAGAATATACACAAATCCCTGAGCCCCTCCCCTGTGGGATGCTTACTCCATGCTGACAAGATGTCTGATTCACATGGCCTCAGGCTAACACATCTAGTCCCTTCCCAAGTGGATGACTGGAGCCTTCATATTTCTTTGAAAAACTAAAAATTACCATCTACCTAAGGAAGACATTTCCTTCCCTGGGCTCAGATGGTAAAGAATCTACCTGCAATTCAGGAGACCTGGGTTCTATCCCTGGGTCAGGGAGATCCACCGGAAGAGGAAATGGCAGCCCACTCCAGTATTCTTGCCTGGGAAATCCCATGGACAGAGGAGGAGCCTGGCAGGCTATAGTCCACAGGGTTGCAAAAGAGTCAGACATGACGGAGCAACGAATAGACAAGCACACATGAGGGGTTTCCAAACGGCAATGACAGCCTGGCTGGGAGCCTACTGAAATAATGGTCCCTGGTTCATTTGCTAGAGATTCTGACTCAGTGGTCATCTCAGTGACTTGGGAGCTGAGCCTTAGAAAGCTCTTCAGGAGGTGGTAATGTGGGAAACCCTCACTTTATGAAACATGGGAGTTTTCCCTTCCTGAAAACTCACTAATTGGTTCACTTTTCTGCATGTATGTACATCATATGATACTTCTTCAAAAGTTTAATTAAAATAAAAGATTTCCCCAGGTGATTCTAATACACAGCCAGGATTGACAGCCACTGGTTTATATCTTATCCAAGCTCTCTCCAGTACTCTTGCCTGGAGAGTCCCATGGATGGAGGAGCCTGGTGGGCTGCAGTCCTTGGGGTCGCTGAGAGCCGGGCACGACTGAGCGACCTTACTTTCACTCTTCGCTTTCATGCATTGGAGAAGGAAATGGCAACCCACTCCAGTGTTCTTGCCTGGAAAATCCCAGGGACGGGGGAGCCTGGTGGGCTGCCGTCTATGGGGTCGCACAGAGTCGGACACGACTGAAGCTACTTAGCAGCAGCAGCATCTTTGATGAAAGAACTATTGGACCAATATGCTTCGCCAGTGGAAGAGTCACTTCCCAGAGCTTCAGAAGAATGGATCTTGACAATATATAAACAGCATCTGGCCTGAGATTTTCATTTCATAGTTGAGGAATCTGAGAGCTAGGAAAGGGACATGATTTCTGTAAGTGACCCAGTGAGGAGCTGGAAAATTGGACAGGTGTCCACACAACCATTCCCATCCTGCCTCTATAAAATATAAGTTGCAGTGGAAAATGTACCCACCTTTCAAGCACAGTATCAAATGCACAAAAATGTCAGCCTTAGAAAGCTGATATCTCATTATTGATGGAGAGCTTTGACCAGGGCCAAACGCCTGGAGATAGAGTAATGAATCGTGCCTTCCTTTTAGCATCTTATACTGCCCTACATGTTTTCTTTTCCTTAAAACTTTAAGGAAGACAGAGAAAACTCTAATTTTAAAAGATACATGCACCCCAATGTTCATTACAGCCCTGTTTACAATACCCATGACATGGAAGCAATCTAAATGTCCATCAACAAATGAACAGATAAAGAAGATGTGTTACACATAAACAACGCAATATTAATAAGCTGTTAAAAGGAATGAAATAATACCATTTGCAGCAACATGGATGGACCTAGAAATTATCATATTTAGTGAAGCAAGTCAGACAAAGTCAAATATCATATATCACTTATATGTGGACTCTAAAAAATGATACAAATGGACTTATTTACAAAACAGAAATAGACTCACAGACCCAGAAAACAAACTTATGGTTACCAAAGGGGATAGCAGGGTGGGAGGGAGGGATGAATTAGGAATTTGAGATTAGCAGATACACGTTACTATATTGGGCTTCCCTGGTGGCTCAGTCAGCAAAGAATGTGGGAGACCTGGGTTCGACCCCTGGGTTGGGAAGATCCCCTGGAGGAGGGCATGGAAACTCACTCCAGTATTCTGGAGAATCCCCATGGACAGAGGAGCCTGGCGGGCTGCAGTCCATGGGGTCACAAAGAGTCGGACATGACTCGGCAACCAAGTACAAGCTCACATGGCTATATATAAGGGTGGTGCTTATTTATACCCTGGTGGCACTAGTGGTAAAGAATCCGCTTGCCAATGCAGGCAGATGTAAGAGATGAGGGTTCAATCCCTGGGTCAGGAAGACCTCCTGGAGGAAGGCATGACAAGCCACTCTAGTATTCTTGCCTGGAGAATCCAATGGACAGAGGAGCCTGGTGGGCTACAGTTCATGGGGTTGCAAAGAGTCAGTCACGACTGAAATGACAGCACCCAGGCACACACTACTATAAATAAAATAGGTAAATAACAAGGAAGTGCTGTGTAGCATGGGGAACCATACTCTATATCTTGTCATAACCCATAATGGAAAAGAGTCTGAAAAAAATATGCAGATATAAATATATGTATAACTGAATCACAAGGCTGCATATTTGAAACTAGCACAACATTGTAAATTAACTATACTTCAATTAAAAAAAAAACTTTAAGCAATAAAAAGCCATAAGAATAAAATGCTATCAAGTTTCTAGCAAAGCACTTTCGTTTATGGCAACTGTCTTTGTGAAATCAGAATAAGACCCATCAATTGCTGAACCCTTCCTGAACCTCAAACACTGAGAATGTGGAAGATGGACAATTAATTGCTCTTATTTCCACTCTGCTCAATTAGAAATTAAAAGTATTAATACTGTTGAGCCAAAGATTGCAGATTGGGCACAAAATGGCACATTTCTATTTTCCTTCTGTCAAGAGTGGTTAATTTTCTCCTGAGGAAGTCTCACTGTGCACTCTTTTATCCAGCATTGAATAACAGAAAGAAATTGCATATTTCAAGCTTGGTAAGTATGGTATTTATTTGTAATTTCACTTAGGAGATGAACCAGTTAAGACTTACACAAAACGTCAATGTGTCTAAACACAGGGTGTCCAGAGGCAATTGCTGTGATTTTGAGGAGTGGTTTTGTTTCCAACTTGCTACTTTATTCGCTTATTTCTGTTGTGGATAAATTGGGTAAGCTAAGTTCACGATACTATAAGAACTTTTTCCCCAATGATGATGAATTTAAAAAAAAAAAAAAGGCAGCCAGAGGTGCTCTGGCAATATCTTAGTAAGACAGGTGAAATATTAGTCTTAATCAGATAAAATCTTGGATTTTTTTCAGGTAATTTAAATGTTGGGAAAATGAATTCATCGCTCAGGAAGACAAATTAAGGAAAAATATGCATACTGTGGATAGGCAGACTGAGAGTAATAAGACTGAGTCTGAAGTGAAGTAGTAAATAATAGTCGTTTGATAATGTGCCCATTTTTCAGATGAAGAAACGAAGGTTCAGAAAAATTTCAGAGCTGAGATTCACTCAGGTCTGCTTAAAAGCTGTACACTTCTCCTCACGCCTCCGCAGTGGTTTGTTAGTGAAAAACATTCATGCATTCAAAAATATTGGTAGGGGACCTGATACAATAATAACTGAAAAAAGACAGTCAGGCAAGGAAGTCAAGCAGCATGAGGAACAGCCAGAAAGTGAGATGGGTATTGTGACAGGAGGAAGACAATGTAAACCAGTAACTAGTGTAGTCTAGGAGTAGAGCTCCCCAGAAAAGCATGTGTCTGTGGAATCTACGGGCTTCCCAGGTGGCACTAGTGGTAAAGAACCCAATGCAGGAGACATGAGAGACAGGTTCAATCCCTGGGTCGGAAAGATCCCCTGGAGGAGGGCATGGCAACCCACTCCAGTATTCATGCCTAAAGATCCAGGGACATAGGAGCCTGGTGGGCTGCAGTCCACAGGATTGCAAAGAGTTGGACATGACTGAAGCAACTTGGCATGCATGCACGTGGAATCTACAGCAGAATTTGGAGGGAAGCATACACCATGACCTGCATTCAGCTTCATCAGGGAAAGACCTAATGCTCTCTTAAACACATTTTACATGCACATCACTGAAATTTCACATCGTATTTTTATATACTTTTTCGGTAGATTGAATGATGGCTCTCAAAAAGGTAGGTCAGCACCCCAGAATTTGTGAACGTGACCTTATTTGGAGAAAGAGTCTTCAGAAATGTAATCAAATTAAGGATCTTAGAGATGAAATCATCCTGAATTACATCCTGAATTATCCTAAATCTTACAAGTAGCCTTAGAAGAGTGGACAGAAAGAGGAGGAGAAGCCATGTAAACACACAAGGCAGGAGCTGCTTGGAGTCCCCTGGAAAAGGCAGGAAGGATTCTCCAGAGGGTCCCAGAAGAGATGTGACTCTCTTGACACCTTGGAGTCAGACTTCTGATTCCCCTGAGTATGAGAGAATAAATTGGCTGTTGTAAGTCAATAAGGTTAAGGTAACTTATTACAGCAGCCCTGTGCTCTCATGATTCCCATTTTACAAATGAAAAAGTTCAGTTCAGTCGCTCAGTCGTGTCTGACTCTTTGCAACCCCATGAATCGCAGCACGCCAGGCCTCCCTGTCCATCACCAACTCCCAGAGTTCACTCAGACTCACATCCATCGAGTCGGTGATGCCATCCAGCCATCTCATCCTCAGTCGCCCCCTTCTCTTCCTGCCCCCAATCCCTCTCAGCATCAGAGTCTTTTCCAGTGAGTCAACTGTTCACATGAGGTGGCCAAAGTACTGGAGTTTCACCTTTAGCATCATTCCTTCCAAAGAAATCCCAGGACTGATCTCCTTTAGGATGGACTGGTTGGATCTCCTTGCAGTCCAAGGGACTCTCAAGAGTCTTCTCCAACACCACAGTTCCAAAGCATCAATTCTTCGGCGCTCAGCTTTCTTCACAGTTCAACTCTCACATCCATACATGACCACTGGAAAAACCATAGCCTTGACTAGACGGACCTTTGTTGGCAAAGTAATGGCTCTGCTTTTGAAATGAAGAAACTGAGGCCTAAAATGTGAAGCAGATGCCTCAGTTCGCACAGTTATCAAGAAGTCAAGCCAGGTCTGGAACCTGACCACAGAGACCATACGTAGAACCCTACACCAACGTGACCTTCCTGTCTCTGAAAATAAGGCCAGGTACCTCAGGCTGCCCAGGTGGCCCTTCTCAATAAGGCTCAATCCACCTTTCTGGACCCTGCTTTCAACATCAGCCAGCCTTCCAGTCACCACACCCTGGGTTCTAATGGGCCACTTATAAAGTATTTGTGGTGGTGGTGTTCAGTCACTCAGTTGTGTCTGACTATTTGCAACCCCATGGACTGCAGCACGCCAGGCTTTCCCGTTCTTCATTATCTCCCAGAGCTTGCTCAAACTCATGTCCATTTAGTCTGTGATGCCATCCCGCCATCTCATCCTTTGTTGCCCCCTTCTCCTCCTGCCTTCAGTCTTTCCCAGCATCAGGGTCTTTTCTTTTCCAATGAGTCAGTTCTTTGCATCAGGTGGCCAGAGTATTGGAGGTTCAGCTTCAGAATCAGTCCTTCCAATGAATATTCAAGGTTGATTTCCCTTAGGACTGGCTGGTTTGATCTCCTTGCAAAGGATACATTGATAGTAAAAACAACTACCATGTGTTGAATCTTACTGTGTACCAGGCACTGTGGTAAATTCTTTATATTCAGTTTGTATTTTCTCGCCCAGAACCTATGCATCTCCTTTTACAAATGAGAGCACTAAGACTTGTAAGATTAGTGGGCAAATAGTGGAAGCACAGGGCCTAGCTCAAAAGCTGCTTCCTCCATGCAGCTTCCTGGATTTTTCTTACCGTAGAGGGAAGGTCCTACCTCCTCCACCCTCCCACATCTCTTGGAATCCACTTCTAACTCTACCAATCCTTCATCCCTTCAACAAGTAACTAGTGAGCAAGTCCTTTTCACCAGGCACTGAATTTGGGAAAGATTTCACAAAGAGGGAAAAAACACAAGCCCCACCTTCAAGGAGCTCACAGCCAGGTGGTAAAATAGACGAGAAAAGTATACAGTATACCACCAGGAGGGACAGGCATACTGCTCAGGATGCCATGCAAACCCCATTCGCTCCCTTGCAATCCCCACGCACCTCCTTCTCAGGTCTGTTTCCTGCAGGAAGAGTTGATAGCTCTCGGGGCCCACTTGCCCCACATGTTATAAAGTTATATCCTGGAGGGCCCATCTTTCTCCATCTTATACTCAGTGTTCACCTGACTTGGCTACCTGGGGCAGGCTGATGCCTCTAGACACGTGTCTCTCACTCTCTCTTCTCTTCTAGATGTCTAAACGTTTGCTCACGCAATCTTGCCTCTTCCATGTGCTGTTCAGTGAAACCTACTGAGGGAATGTCGTCAAATTCCAAGAAGAAGTAGGGTCCTTTTGCATTGGCCTTGGCCACCTACTTCTGCCCAGATTCCCAGAGAGCTCATCAGAGGTGTTTGGGCCGCAATCTCAGCTCACAATCCTAATAAAACAGTGTTTTGGTTCTCCATTGACCACCATTCCTGGTACATGTCATTCCCTGGAAACACAGTTTGGTCTGTGATGCAGAAGAATCCCACCACGCTACTTCCAGCCACTGTCACCAGCCTCTACAGGATGATTTATCTAATAAAACAGAAGCTACATCTCTTCTGTCCGTGTGCACGGCTGTACAAAGCCCCAGAGTTACACTCTCGAGGTTGAAGGCCCAGCGTTGGCCATGCTCTTCCACAGGAGCCAATTGTGCCATTTGCCTGGTGAGAGGGACAGAGGGCAGTCACAGGTCTGGGTCCTGGCGGTGGAGAGAGAAGACTTGCAAAGCTTGGCCCTCTGCCCAGTCTCTCCTTTCTGTAACACCACAGCAATTTTAATTAAATACTCCCACTACGAACTCAGCTTCGCTGGTGGCCCAGAAGGTAAAGAATCTGCCTGAAATTCAGGAGACCAGGGTTTGATTCTGGAGGAAGGAATAGGTTAGGGTTCCCTGGAAGAGGGACTAGCTACCCACGCCAGTATTCTTGCCTGGAGAATCCCATGGACAGAGGAGCCTGGAGGGCTACAGTCCATGGAGTCGCAGAGCAGGACACTGCTGAGCGACTAACACATGGACTCAGCGGCGGCTGTAGAAGCCAAGTGCAGAGCCAGGAGCCTGATGTATAGAGCATCACTGGTGGTAGTCAGACTGGAAGGCCCTGCTGGAGGCCGCCAACCCCCCACAGCCTATGACAGCCTCAGTCTCCCTTCCCTAGCTGGACTCCCCAGGGGTTGGCTGGAGGCAGGCAAGCTGTGCATTGTCAAAGCCTCTTGGAAGAGACGCCTCCTTGGACTCCACTAGTCTTGGTTTTGAACTGTTTACCAAAGTCCTATTGGGAAAGCTGCCTCATTCACCCCATTAAGCTTTCCTCCTTGTTTCTGCATGGCTGTGGCTGGAAGTTGACTTCTGAAAGAGCTCAGCAGCTGTTGGGAGAGGACAGAAGGGGACAGCTTCAGGAGAGAGGAGACCTGGATTCACAGGCCACAACACAGGGCAGAGGAAGGACACAGGCTCTGTACCCAGGCCCATGGGCATTCTCATACCAGTTCTTCTGGTTTTCACCAGGGTTCAGGACTCAACTTTCCTCGTCTCAGCCTTCTTATACACAAACCAAGAATAAGATCTATTTTACAGGATGATCAAATGGATTAATTGAGACAAAAATTGCACACACCAAGCCTTCAAAAACAGGTACCTATTTTGTCAAACATGTAGTGTCCAATTAAAGGCTGGATAAACCACAGCCTATGGCATAGCTGTTGTTGTTTAGTCACTAAGTTCTGTCCAACTCTTTTGTGACCCCCCTGGTCTGTAGCCCACCAGTCTCCTCTGTCCATGGGATTCTCCAGGCAAGATTACTGGAGTGGGTTGCCATTTCCTCCTCCAGGGGATCTTCTTGACCCAGGGATCAAACCTGGGTCTTCTGCATTGGAAGTGGATTTGTTACCATCTGAGCCACGTGGGAAGCCCAATGGCATAGCTGCCAAGAAAATGCAAGTATCTATGAGCACTTACAATATGTCAGACATTGTACTATGTAATTTTCATAATTATGTGGGCACAAAGGAAAGTATTTTTCTTCTCCCTCTATTCAGGGAAAAGATTCAAGGGCTCTGAGAGATGTTCCTTCTGCCTCAGCACCCCCTGCAACTGAATTTGCCATCCTGGTTGTAGATTCAATTATTATTCAGCAAACCTTTACCCTACGGAAGAAGTTTTCCTCTGAAACCCACTAATGTTGAGCTTGGTCCTATATTCTTTTGACCAAATGGCACAGGGGCAGAAGCAGTAGCGTCTGCGATCTGAGTCTAGACCTGAAGGGGTGTGCCTTGTTTCTGCTCATCATTCTGAAAAATTCTTACCTCCCTGGTAGAGTCATAGGAAGTCACTACCCCTCATGCCTGGCCCCCAAAGAGGACACATGGGGGAGACTCACAGCCTGAAACAGGCAGCAAAACCAACCTGCAAACTTGTGAGCAAAGATAAATGCCTAGTGTTATATACCAAGATTCTGTGGTGTTTATTACACAGCAGTAGCTGATTTATTCGGTTTCCCAGGGAACTGGGTGGAAGGCTAGACATACATCTCCTCTATTCTTGGATCCTCTGATCTATCTGGGAATGCTGCCGTTTCCCTGCGCCAAGTATCCAAGCAGGGAGGAAAATGACCACTATCCTTTCTGGAACAACTCTCAGACATTCTTTCCCTCCTCTCTGCTCATGTCAAGGTTGGACAGAAGAGAAGACATTGGTTTCTCTGCGATTCTGTCCCAGCTTTCCCCTCTTACACTTGAACATTTACCTTTTATATTCTCTGATTCCATTAGGGAAACGTGCCAGTGGGGTGAAGGTGGCCATCTCTAGCAGCCAAGGCAAGAAAGGGTTCAGATTTAACTGTCTGCCCTATGTTTTCACTCGTCAGATGTGACAACTACATCACTATAATCCAGGCATTGTGTAAATGCTACAGGTAGAGTGGTTGTTGTTGTTGTTCAGTCACCAAGTCATGTCTGACTCTTTGTGACCCCATGGACTGCAGGGGTCATGCCAGGCTCCCTGGTCTGTCGCTATCTTCCAGAGTTTTCTCAAATTCATGCCCTTTAAGTTGGTGACGCTATCTAACCATCTCATCCTCCGCCGCCCCCTTCTCCTGTTGCCTTCAGTCTTTCCCAGCATCAGGGTCTTTTCCAACATGGATTTCTCTTAGCCAATGCTTATCTGTCTACCCCCTTGCTGAATGGCCTACTTTCCAGTAGCGACAGCTAACGGCAGTTCTGTAGTGTGGTGTTTTGGAGGATCATTTTGGGACCTAGTGGCTGATTGATTCTATAGGCCTTCTTTCATAATAGAACAATTCCTTCTTAGTGAAAGAGATACATTCTGAATTAGAATTTGTTTTCTCTGCTAATGATACTTCTGCTAGCTACCTGTACATGTCATATTGAATATTATGTGTGTATTGAAAAATCAGTTCCCCGGCTCAATTAAGGGACAGAACCTTCCTTGGAAGGGAAGCAGCCTTGTAGAATAAAGGATATGCTCAGAATTAGTTCCAGTATATCATCTCATGACTGCCATAGTCATATCACAAGTGTGCATTACTCGGGCTAGAATTGGGGAGCATGTCATGTAATTAAATCTGGTGACTCACTAGCAAAAGTGTTGCTTTCCTGCCTGAATCTGTAGACTCCTATTAGTTTAGGTATTTGAATATCCAGTTACAGAATGCTCCCAGCCCTGAATCCAACAACGATTTCATAGAATTGGAGCCTAAGAATACCATCTGTCCACTCTGAGTTCCTCGTGCCATTCAATTAACCAGCAAAACAGGACACTAGATTGTTGGCCAGGGCACTTAATCCCACCAAGGGGAAATGGTTTTGAATCAAGCAGTGGGGTAGAAAGGACTATAAATGGAACACAGGTTCCCCTGGGTGCCTTTTAGTTCAGCCATTCTTGCGATGTTAATTGGCAGGACCACCAAGCTCACATCCTTCAGGAAGGAAGGTTTGAGCTCACTAGGCAAGCATCCGCAGTCACCATGGGTGCTGGCCATCAGCCTAGAGAACAAGGACGCAGGGGAAAGTCATGTACATCAGCTACGACCTTGAGACCAGATGAAGTACAAGGGCAGGGCCTTCCCTCATACTCTCTCTCTCTATATATATATGTGTGTGTGTGTGTGTGTGTGTGTGTGTGTGTGTGTGTGCATATACACGCACAAAGTTTTTCTTTTATTTCTTCCATTTCTCCCTCCATCATTATCTACAGGTTATGTTGGTTCATAAGCTTCAAAATATTGTGACTGGTTCAAGAGAGAGCCAGGGGGAGGAATAGGCATCCCTCAGAAACCTGGACTCAGCCCTGGATGCATTTGTGAGAGATTCGTGATGTATCCTTGACTGGGAGGTAGCACTGTAAATGAGTTTCCAACATCTAAGAATGAACAGCAGCAGCTAAATGAAGACTTTATTTTGAAAGGTGATTATGGGAAGAAGAGTATATGAGGATATAGGATTGCCAAGCAGATTAATTATGTAAGAACTTGTCAATTTTGACTTCCTAATATCCAATACTCTTCCCATTTAACATAATCCCAGAAGACTCCCAGAAGAAGAGGCGGTTAGCGATTACTTACAGATGTGATGTTACGGCTGAAGTCCGGTGGTGTGGTAGTGCGTGGGTGTCTAGGGCCAGCAGCACCTTGCTGCAGTGGTGGTGGTCTTGGGTCCCAAAACACAGGTCAGGCCATGCTCTCAGTTGTCCAGGCTCTCTTGACCCCTGTCTTCTGACTTGGCATTCTGGTTTTCCCTGTCATTCATAAACTAGCAGATCTCTTCCATTGGATCTTCCATCTGCTTTAGCAGACAAAATTGATTTCTGTTGTTTATGACCAATCACCCTGCCTTGAACAAATAGTTTGTAAAATAGGAAGTTTGAGGGCATAGTTCTACAATGGATTGAAAACATGCTGTGAAGATGCATCTCATTGCAGAAAAGACAGTCAAAGAAGAGCCAGAGCTTTGGATGTGCCATGCGTGGGAAGCTGATGTCATGCACGATGGTGGTAGAACTTCCAGAAAAGAAATGCGGTAAACCAGATGTCCATCTCTTCAGGAAATGTGGGAATGTGACCATCTGGCTAGTTGGAAGAGAATGAGGAGATTGACACAGAATGATTTAGCCAAATAGATCAAGTCTCAGAGGAGCAGAGATTCTTCCGAAACAAGTTAGAGAAGTTAGGGTGTTGAGCAAGGAAAATTCAGACCCATATCCTGTGTGTAGGGGAGTTGTGTTTAGCTGGGACAAGCATTACAAAAAATTAATCCCCCCTTCATATGGACCTCAATAAGGTCAGTTATGTGGCTGCCTAAAGAGACCGATCAGATGAACACAGGCGTTGGGCATGAAAACCTGGGTTTTAGTCCCCTGGGGGCCACTCTGCAGTTTTATTTATTTATTTAGGTCATGCCATGTGGCATGTGGGATCTTAGTTTCCTGACCAGGGATAGAATTCCTGCCTTCTGCTTTAGGAGTGCAGTCTTAACCACTGGACTGGGAATGGTTAGTCCCTGGGAAGCCTCCACTATGCCATTTTAAATACCTTCTTTTGATATCTTCATGTATATAATGGGAATCATAAACCTCACATTACTTGATCGTTGTGAGGATCAGAAAGACAATGTATACAGTGCTCTCAAAGAATAATTTTTTTTAAATTTACAGAAAAGCTGCTGGAATAAAAATAATACAGTGAACACATATACTTTTTCTGAGCTTCACTTTTGTTAACATTTATTTTCCTTGTTTGCTTCATCATGTATCATTTGCACTCTGTCCATTTATATAGACATAGATTAAATATTGGATTGGCCAGAAGGTTCATCTGCGTTTTACCATAACGTATTGCAGAAAACCCCCAATGAACCTCTTGGCCAACCCAATATATTAAAATGTACAAATATAACACAACATTGTAAAGCTATTATACTCCAATCAAAAATTAAATAAATTTTAAAAGTAAAACATAGGTACATATAAAGTATTATATACATATATATAAATGTGGTATAAAATTCCTTTAAAATATATATATTACATTATACATATAATGTAAAATCACATTAAAAAATCAGAACAGAGGAACACAAGTGTAAGGCATGCAAATTAGAAAATATAGATACACCAAAGAAAACAGTGCCTGTAAACCCAGACCTTGAACCAGTCAAGGTGCCTGTGTCCAGATTCCTTGCTCTCTTGGTGAGCACCGAAGCAGAAACAGCCCCTGTCTTTTGTCTCTCCTTCTTTGTGCTTCTTTGCCCTTCAAAGGGGACTTCCCGGTGGTCCAGTGGTTAAGACTCTGTGCTCCCAACGCAGGGGCCCCAGGTTTGACCCTAGGTCAGGAAACTAAGACACCCCCATGCCACATGGCAGC
Source organism: Ovis aries (assembly GCF_016772045.2). Lineage (NCBI taxonomy): Eukaryota > Metazoa > Chordata > Mammalia > Artiodactyla > Bovidae > Ovis > Ovis aries. Next base: position 14,908,059 of record NC_056071.1, on the reverse strand, counting down.
CAAAATAGGACGATCTCACACCACAATTTCCACAGTGAGTGTGTGTGCGCGCGCGTGTGTGTGTATGCGTGTGCTTGCGCCCATGCCTATGAATGAGCTTTTAAACCACAGGGTCCTGCACTAGCCTAAGAGCTCGCAGTCAAATAGCAGAGCTAGAAATGGGGTTGTGTTAAATGCCTTTCCTGGCCGCTGCTTTGCGCCTCTCTCTGGCCGCCTCTCTTTGTTGCTCATTTCTTTTCGTCCTATCATACGCGGGATGGCCTTCTTTGTGGACCCAGAGCGCTGTAACTGCTCCTTACTGACTCACGCTGCCGTTATCTGCTGACAGGTCTGAATGGGTCACCAGACTCATTCTAGCCTTAGGACTTAGTAAGTCCAGGGCACATAGTAGGCAGTTAACAAAGAGATACCGAAAGGAATACAGGAGTGAAAGAACTCCAATTACGCTTCTGTGCTGTGCGCTGTTTCACTACTCAGTCTTGCTTTGCAGGTGAGCTACTGAGCCTTAGCATTTGCATAACTAGGAAGAACATTGGCTTATTGAAGACAGCACACCTGCTCTATTATCCACAAATTATTAAATCCACTTAGGATTATGGTCAACACGATGGTGAAAACTGTAATTAAATGAAATAAAATCATGTGTTGGGGTAAAATTTGATCTTGTTTAAATTAAGATAGATGAAAAAAAAATGGTGTGAAATTGGAACACCAGATGGTATAAATACATTACACTAATTTTCTATTCACATATTCAATTACAGTTTAAATAAAAACTAATATGGGTAATTTATCTCTTGGTGTTTGTATGTACCGTCTGACTATTAATTCCCATAATGTCCAATTTATCCACTAATCTCACACTGCACAATTATTGAGCAAGTGGGGCACAGTCTTCAGGGCATTTCAGAAAGTTTTAACTCCTCTGGGTCCTTGAGGGGAAGGTGTCATAGGGCAGGAGGTTAGTACTGACTTCTGTTTCCCAAGAGTGTGGGTACCAGATAAAATAGAGAATGCCTGGTTCCATTTGAATTTCAGATAAACAAAGGATAATTTTTAGTATAAATATGTCCCAAATATTGCATGCGTGCTAAGTCACTTCAGCAAGTCTGACTTTGCAACCCTATGAACTGTAGCCTGCCAGGCTCCTCTGTCCATGTGATTCTCCAGGCAAGAATATGGGAGTTGGTTGCTATTTCTCTCCTTGAGGGGATCTTCTCGACCCAGGGATTGAACCCACATCTCCTGTGGCTTGCGCACTGCAGGCAGATTCTTTACTGCTGAGCCACCGGGGAAATCCAGTTGTTGCATGAGGTACAGACTGAAAAATTCACATAGGTTACCACATGCTTTTCTGTGCATCCGTTTAGTGTTGCAACAGATCCGTGAACCTGGATCTCAAGTTCAGTGGGAGGTGGAGGCCCTAAGAAAACGCTTGTTCTTATCTTGTTTCGTCACTAAGCTGCGCCCAACTCTTTGCGACCCCATGGACTATAGCCCGCCAGGCTCCTCTCCATGGGATTTCCCAGGCAAAAGTACTGGAGGGGGTTGCCATTTCCTTCTCCAGGGGATCTTCTCAACTCAGGGATTGAACCCATGTCTCCTGCATTGGCATGTAGGTTCTTTACTACTAAACCCACCGGGGAGCCCAGCACGGTCTTACTAAAATTAAAAATTTTTTGTTGTTTAGTTGCTAAGTCATGTCCAGCTCTTTCGTGCTCCCATGGACTGTAGCCCACAAGGCCTCTGCACCAGCAGTCACGGTCAGGGACCCCCAGAGGAGCCGAGATGAGCTGGGGTGAAGTGAGACCAGGTCCTCTCACCCCGTCTGATGCCACAGGCAGATCAGAGCAGGCTTTCCTTCAGTCAAGCCTAGAGGAAGGTCAAAGTCAGGCTTGGGAGAAGCCCTGTTCTCCTACTCCTTGAAAAATTCTGTGAAATAAATCTCTGTGCCTCTTTTGAGGTGTCAGAAATTACTTTAAAAGGGAGGAGTGCAAATCTTCAAAATCTTAAAAGATGTATAGCTTTAAAATAGTCGTAGGGGGACTTCCCTGTTGGTCCAGTGGTTAAGAATCTGCCTTCCCGTGCAGGGGACTCGAGTTCCATCCCTGGCTGGGGAACGAACATCCCGTATGCCACAGGGAGATTAAGCCTGCACCCTGCAACTCAAGAGCCTATGCGCTGGAACAAGGCATCCTTGGACTGTAACTAGAGAAAGTCATTGGCTGCAACAAAGACCCAGTGCAGCCAAAAAATAAAATAAATTAACAAAATAATCGTATGTAAATTTAGTTAGTAAATTTGCATCTGTTTTCTCAATAATGAGCAAATTAGCAAATTATTTTTCTCTACTTGATCATCTTTCTGTCTCCCCCCATTTACTCCTTATTTAACTCTTCCTTGGAGGAGGAAATGGCAACCCACTCCAGTATTCTTGCCAGGAAAATCCCAAGGACAGAGGAGCCTGGCGAGCTACAGTCCATGGGGTCACAAAGAGTCAGACATGACTAAGCATGCACTTGGTTGGTTGGTTAGAGCTAGGATACCATTTCCGTTTTATAGCCTGCCTGAACTCTAACAGCCTGAAGGGATTTTCCCCTTTTGTGCATCCCACAACACCTCATATTAACCTTCTTCAGATGCATCATTTCTCTCTTATATGGGGATTTGTGTATATGCCTTATTTTTCCTTTAAGATAGAAACTCCTTGGGGTAAAGAATCACATCTTGAGCTTCCGGAGTACCACATTCACTGCCTTAAATATAATGGATGCTCAGTTATTGCTGAAAAAGGAAAAGAATAGACTGTACTTTACAATTAAATAAAACACATTCCCCAGTAAAATGGCTCCTTGGAGAAACGGCCGATTCCAGGGCTGGGCATAGATAACATGAAACGAGATTCTTGTGAAAAGAATACACGCTAACTTGAAGGGGCTTCCACTAATCAAATACAGAATAATTTGAGCAACAAAATAAAAAAACATGGTAACCCTTGAGTTTTCAGTAAGATTAACATGTAAATGAAAAAATAATGTTGCAGAAGAAAAGCTCTCCGTTACAGAAAATTTCAGCTAAATATAAAAGAAATTGAGTTAGAATATTGCTGCTTGGAAAATACTATAGTAGTAATTGCTCTAGGTAAAAGTCTCCAAAGATGCTAAAACAAGTGGGCGAAATGGGATGAGCAATGGCGCTTGCTCACAGTCTTTTAATCTCCTCACAAGATAACCATTCACTGTTGTTGTGTTTAGTCACTAAGTCGTGTCTGACTCTTTGCGATCCAGTGAACTATAGCCCGCCAGGCTCCTCTGTCCAGCAAGAACACTGGAATGGGCTGCCATTTCCTCCTTCAGAGAATCTTCCCAACCCAAGGGTCACACCTGGGTCTCCTGAATTGGCAGGTGGATTCCTTACCACTGAGCCACCAGGAAAGCCCATTCATTCACTATGAGTAGGAAAAGTAACTCTTCAGTGGAGAAATATGGCTGGTGTAAGTCTAACCAAGTGGTTGGGAAGAAAGAGAGCATGACCAAGTGTTTCCTGATATCACATTATTGACTAGACTGCTATCAATATGTCTTGCATTATGTGAACCTTATTGATTGGAGACCTATCAATATGCTTTCAGAGAGAGAGAGAGACAATTAACACCGCTGTGTGAAGTTGTTAGCGCTTAAAATTGATCAAAGTTTCATTATACAACTTATGGTTGTTCTTATTCACATTTTTGTCCCAATCTTGGGCATATTACAAATGTAAAATTTTAAAATATGATGCATCGTGAGATCTTGAGGAAAGAAGCATTTTTCAGTGAATTTTATGAAAATACGTTCTCTGATTGTCTGAGCAACATATATAATAGGGTCTCAGAAGATATTAGCTTTTCAGAATATAGTTCTGAGTCAGACAATGTGATTATTAGACCAACCCAAAGACAAAAAAAAAATAACCTTAGTGATTGACTCTGATATGGAAAGTGAAAATAAAACTCACAGTGCTGAAGAATACTCCTTTGATTCTATAGAGGAGTGGATTGAAGACAACATTTCATGAAAATCAGAAGACTTTACAAGTGTGTCTGGTGTACCTATTGAATGTTATAACCCACAAAGTGTTAGTGAGATAACAGAATTAATTTTTTGGCTGGCCAAAATAAAAATCCCCAGCTACATGCATTAGTTTCTGCAAAAATTCCCTGGTCAGTAATGAGATACGCTGCACTGCACAGAACACATCCCTCCGTCTGTGTATTCCTGACAAAAATGCACATTGCAAATCTAACCACACGGAAACATCAGACGAGACCACGTTGAGGGACGTTCTACAAACCGCTGGTACATGCACTTCAAAAATTCACTCTCCATGAGTGATACAGAAGACTAGGATAGAAAAAGAACGTGGTACATGGTGTGTAAATACAGTGTGTGATTCTGAATTGAATTCTGGGCCAGATAAGTGCTTCTTTTTCCATACAAGACATTGGTGGGACAATGGATAAAATTTTAATATCTGTAGATGGATGAGTGTATCAAAGTTAACTTCCTAATTTTGATAATTGTACTGTGGTTATATTACAGAATATCCTTGTTTTAGGTACGATGCTGCTGCCACTGTCACTTCAGTCACGTCCGACTCTTTGTGACCCCATGGATCGTAGCTCATCAGGCTCCTCTGTCCATGGGATTCTCCAGACATGAATACTTGTGTGGATTGCCATGCCCTCCTCCAGGGAATCTTCCTGACCCAGGGTTTGAACCCGTGTCTCCTGCATTGTCACCCAGAAAGCCCTTTAACTGTGATACTGAGACTTACAGGTAAAGCAGTATAATGCTTTATATTTTTTAAAAATATTACTAGATAGAGAATAAAGTAAAGGTATTAGAATATTAATACTCGAGAAATCTAAGTACTACATTTGCAAATTTTAAGTCAGATTATTTCAAAATGTTAAAATGGAAAAATAGCCTTTGATATATAGAAGTATATATCTATTATTTCTAAATTAACCAATCTTTTAAAGTTATGAAAAACACATTGTATAATTTTTTAATTTCCCCCCAAAATTGTACATCAGATTTTTACGATTTCTGAATTTATCTCAATTTTTTATGGTTTTTGAATTTGAGGGAATTTTTTCTTATATTTTTGGTAACTCTTCTGGACCCTTGATTTCCTTTAATGCGTGATGAAAATTCAAAGTCAAATAAAAATGCCCATAGAGTTCAAGGTGAGTCCCCCATGACTTCATGCGACTTATCTGTTCTTGGTGGGAATGAACTGTATCACCCCTGTCTGAATACTGCAGTTCTGGTCTCTGCACCATGCTTGCACAGCCCCTTTAAAATCATTGTCTTCTAGCTATGTGGCTGCTATACTGACCTCCACTCCCCACACCCTCCTGCCTTTACTGAGGTCTTGGTTTTCCATGTTGTCTCCACAGAGCCTAGCAGTCTAAAAATGTGGAATGCTAAACAGTATTTATTATGATCTCTCATTTCTAGACATCAATAAAAATGTCTTTAAGACATTTTCTACCTGTTGTATTTACTCACAGAGATGTTCTCTGAGCAAAGGACATTGGCATTTACTGAACTCCCGTCATGGCAGACGCAGAACACACACCATCCCATTCAGTCCTTAATATGATCATATGACACAGGTATGGTTATACCCATTTGGTAGATGAGAAAACTGAGGTTCAGAAACTTCAAGTTGCTGTAGCTCACATGGTAGGAAATGGCAACTCACTCCAGTGCTCTAGGCTCGGAAATCCCATGGACTGAAGAGCCTGACGGGCTATAGTCTATGATGTTGCAAAGAGTGGGACACGACTTGGTGACTGAACAACAACAAAGCTCATATGGAAATCAGAGGCAGAGCAAGAATTTGAACTCAGACCTGTCTAACGCCAATGTCCACATAGCCTCCTTCTATCCTCCTCAGTAATCCTCTCTTTCAATTGATTCTTCTATTTGACAACTTAAGTAAACAGCTCACTGCCCATTGACTGCACAGCTGATCTTTCAGCTGCTCTTCTCTGGTCCCCTGCAGATTTGGGGATGGGAGGGGACATAGAAAGTAAAAACATAAGTATGAAATACTAAATCGAAAGTGATGCTCACAGCCACATAGAACAAAGGGGGAAAGCAGTAGCTCATTGATATGCTCTCTAAGATGTCTGCACTGGAAAATAATTTATAGGGGGCATGTGTTTTCCCACATTGTATCTTTGAAAAGAAGCCAGAGCAAGATGCCAAGAAGAACTGAGGAGCATCTAGTTCCAGATTCAGATTTGATATCATTCATCAGAATGGTTGGTTTGTCCAGAAATAATGATAGCCTGGACTGCTGCGTTCCTGCCACACCTGCTACCCCTTTTCACTCTCTAGCAAAAAAAAAAAAAAAAAGGAAGAAGAAGCTATGATCCTAGGAACTGCACAATTCAAAAATGCTGGCTTGGATGGCAGGGCTCCAGTGCACTGAGACCCAAACCCAGAGTCTCTTGCTTCCTTCTGACATGATCACATGCCAAGCAAAGCAAATGCTCTAGGGTCCTCCACTCACCAGGAAGGAGAGAAGGTACACACATTGCAGAAACCAGTACTCGAGAAACCAAGCACCACACTCAGAGAGTTGGCGATCTCCGGTTTATTACGCTGATGAGCCCAGAGGAGTGAACACTCCAAGCTCTGAGCCCCGAACAAAGGGGTTACAGAGTTTTTTTACACACGGACAGGCATGATTAAGTGGGTTTGTGGGTTTGCAGGGGCTAGGGTGATTGCAAAGAGCAGGACAAGGGTGACTGAGATAAGCTCCAGTTCCTAGTATTGTGAGTCCCCACTTTCTGAGACCTATGTGATCTAGACCTTGCAAGGAGCAGGCTGGGTTACAGAGACAGAAGGAGCAGGTGGTTATGTAACATTTTAGCTTTTTGTCTTCACACCTGCAAAGGAAGTATGGAAAAGTGATAACCAAACAGCTAGGAGGTCAGAGATGCGGATCTGCTTTAGAAGACATCTCGATACAAGGTCTGGTATGACATAGAGCTGAAGGCAAGACGCCTTTGTTGACGTACACCATGACGTAGCCTGGATCACTGACAGATAACTTTGGGGAGCAGTTTGGAATCCTCTAAGCTGACCTCCGTCCTATCAGGGGAGATGCTCTGGGACTAAATGGAAGCTTTCTGGTTGGAAATCTGTTGCTGTTGTTTAGTCTCTAGGTCACATCCGACTCTTGTGGCCCCATGGACTATAGCCTGCTAGGCTCCCCTGTCCATGGAATTTCCCAGGCAAGAACACGAGAGTGGGTTACCATTTCTTAATCCATGGGATCTTCCTGACCCAGGGATCAAATCTGTGTCTCTTTCATTTCCTGCATTGGCAGGTGGATTCTTTAACTCTAGTGACACCTAGTTTGAAGTTTAGAGAGAGGAAAAGCCCCTCTACCAGTCAAATAACACCTGGCAGTCACAGTTGTCACCACATAGGGCAGAGGAAACACCCAGCTGAGCCCTGTCTAAATTCATCACACACTAAATTGGGAACTATAAATGACTGTTAATTTAAGCCACTAAATTTGGGAGTAGTTCATTATGTATCAACTGATAACTGGACCACTTGGGCCTCAGTATCCTCATCTGTAAAACAACCCAAATGTCCATCAGTGGAGGAATGGATAAAGGAGAAGTGATACATACATACAATGCAACATTACTCAGTTGTAAAAAGGAGCACAGCTAGGTTATCTGTAGAGAGACATGGATGGACCTAGAGAGTCATACAGAGTCATACGGAGTGAGGTGAGTCAGAAAGAGAAAACAACAATCATATATTAATGCATGTATGTGGAGTCTAGAATTTACAAAGCAGAAATAGAGACACAGATATAGAGAACAAATGGATACTAAGGGGAAAGGGGGGTTGGGAGGAATTGGGAGATTGGGATTGATACATATACACTGTTGGCACTATGTATAAAATAGATAACTAATGAGAACCTACTGGAGAGCACAGGGCACTCTACTTCATTCACTCCGGTGACCTGAATGGAAAGGAAGTCCCAAAGAGGGGGATATAGGTATACCTATGGCTAATTCATTCTGCTGCCCAGTAGAAGCTAACACAGCGTTGTAAAGCAACTAGACTCCAGTGAAAAATTAATTTTAAAAAAAGGAGGGGACTCCACTGGACTCCATGAGCTTCAAGATTCTTGACAGTCCTCAAGGAATCTCTTGATAGGTACATTTAGCCTTTCCTAGCTGAGTGGTAAATAGATGTATGCCAATGATAGGTATGTTAAGCCTTTCCTAGCCGAGTGGTGAATAAATCTATGCCAATGTGCTGTTGCGCTCTTCCCTTCAGCTCTCAGATTGCAGTGAGAAATACATTTCTGTAAACTGGCTGCAGATGGGAGCCTCAGAGCACACCGTGAATGGGGGTTCACTCAGGCAGTGCACAAGCCGCCTTGCTTCTTACTATGTTCTCCTTTCATTCAGAATTCTACCAGTGACAACGATAAAACCAGGGGGCCAGAAGTGCCCCCATGCCCATTAAGAAGCTGGCAGAAGACAAAGACGAGCCATTTCAGAAATGATGGAAGGAGCAAATGTACAAACTAGACAAAAATCCCATAAATAGGATGAGTGTATTTCTCATACATACTAATTTTCCTTAACGTCTAGAAGGGTTGTGATTTACAAATTTATCTCAGCCATCTTTGAACCTATTTATAGTCTTTTTTTTAATCTTGGGATAACAAGCTCCATATCATCTTCATATTTACTTGACCTAAATTTACCTCCTATAAGCTAGTTTTAAACTACCACCTCCTTCTCTGTATGACCAGGTTTAGCAAATTCAAAAATTTAAGCTGTGAAGCAAAATACGCGGAAAATTAGCCATGTTGAATTCTTGGTAAAGTAAACTTAGATGTAAATATAAAAATGTATAACAATGGAATATATGGAATTTTCTCATCCAACAGATTCCTATGAAAATCTGTCAGGAAAAGTCTGACCCGAAGATGGAAGAAACAAGCTTTTTAAAAATAACCTAAAGAGTTGCCTGGTTAGGACTTCAGAGTATAGAATGGAAAGGCCTTATAGGCGGGTAGTTCTGGGAGTGAATCTGTTGCCACCACTTGCTCTCAGCATATCTTTCATAGGTTCCTTGACTACTGTAAGACCACATAGTTGCACATGAAGAAGAAAGACACCCTAGTGGTTAAGACTATGGCCCAGGGAGCCAGCCTGGCTGAGTTACATCCTTCTCTACCATGCATAGCTGTGTGACTCTGGGAAAGCCACTTCGCCTCTCTGTTTCTCATTTAAAAAATCTGTAAAGTGTAAAAGTAATAATATCTACTGCATTGCATCTTCATAAGGTTTTATGAGGCTCAAGTAGGGAAAGCTCTTAGAACATGTCTGTGTATGTGTTAGTCGCTCAGTTTTGTCTGACTCTTTGCGACCCCATGGACTGCAGTCTGCCAGGCTCCTCTGTCCACGGGATTCTCCAGGCAAGAATACTAGAGTGGGTTGCCATGCCTTCCTCCAGGGTGTCTTTCTGACTCAGGAACTGAATCATCTCCTATGTTTCCTGCATTGCAGGCGGGCCTTTACCACTGAGCCAACCAGGGAAGACACATTAAGATGCTAAAAAATATTCACTCATTTCCTTTCCTTCATCTGCAGATTTTATAATAAAAATGAGGCTCTGCTGTTTTCTGGTTCCATGGAGGCAGACACTTGTACAATGTGAATGAAAATTGCTCTCATACATGTAAGCCAACTTAACTGTTAATAAATAACAACACAAATAAATGACATTAAAGTAAGAAAGATTTTGGACTAAAGAGTTTCCAGACTGCTGCTGCTGCTAAGCCACTTCAGTCGTGTCCAACTCTGTGCAACTCCATAGACGGCAGCCCAGCAGACTCCCCTGTCCTGGGGATTCTCTAGGCAAGAACACTGGAGTGGGTTGCCATTTCCTTCTCCGATGCATGAAAGTGAAAAGTGAAAGTGAAGTCGCTCAGTTGTGTCCGACTCTCAGCAACCCCATGGACTGCAGCCCACCAGGCTCCTCCGCCCATGGGATTTTCCAGGCAAGAGTACTGGAGTGGGGTGCCATTGCTTTCTCCATTCCAGACTGCTAAGCTCACTAATATATACAGGTGATGGAGGAGCTCTGATGCAGTCTTACCCATCAGCTTTGGTGTTTTTTTTTTTTTTTTTTTTAAGAAAAGAAAGAATCATTATGTGTCCTGGTCACCTGACAAGCACATAGTAGTCCACTCGTATATATTTAGAGAAAGAATGACACTGAATGGCAGCTGGAAATGGTGCTTCATGTGTTATCCTCCCAATTCACAAATGCTTCGAAGGTTTTGAAAACAGAAGGCACTAGGCAGTTGATTTCTTTGGATGAAAAGCTTCATAGCTTTTGCCTTCTCCGGGGTTTCACTCTGTCTTTGACCCATTGCTGGAGGGCTGATAGCTATGCACTGGGCAGCCTGAGGCAGTCACCCCTGAAACATTAGGAGCATTCAAGCATTCTTGCCAAGGGTCAGTGTCCAGGGGTTCAGGGCCAGGGACTAGTTTCTAAGACCTATGAACCACAGATTGAGTATACATGCCCGTGAGAGCTCACACACACACACACAGACACACAGACCACAGAGCAAGCAGATTCATTCGTAGCCCATGTCTCCTTAGCCTGCTCTGGTGTTGACCTTGTTACTGAACACAAGTTCTTGTGCCCAATGCACAGTGAGGCCAAATGAATCTAAACATCAGAGTTTGGAGGATAGAATGATTAGTTGCAAGGCCAAGCAAGAACAGTAGCTCATACATTAAAAAAGAAAACAAAACAGAAAGGAAAACGTGAACTCTTTGACGGGTTTCAGCAAAGCATTTTTCAAGGCAAGGTAAAGGAGGGAAGTTTCAGGGTCTGTGATCATCTTGTGCACAATTCTGGTTGGTCGATGGTGATCAGTCCTTAGGCTCCAAAAGGTCTGGGGGCTATGTGCTCAAGATCAATAAATAGTTAATTTCTTCCATTTGGTGGTGGTTTTTGCATCTGAAAAACTCAAGAAATATGCATCAGATACTATTATCTACGTACTTCTGAGAGCTAGAGGGAAGGATGTGTGGGAGGGGTCTGTCCCAGGAAGGCCTCAGAGGGCCCTGCCAGATTACAACCTGATGAGAACTGCTCATCTTCCTTTGTCTGTGCTAGAGGATGGGGGCTGGCAGAAAAACACTGCACTAATATTACATCCTGTGTCACAGATGGAATATGTGTGCCCCTGCCCCAAATTCCTATATTAAAGCCCTAACCACCGCCCCCCTGCCCCTCCAGTGTGGCTGCATCTGGAGATCTGCTAGGATTGGTGTCTTTGTAAGAAGACAGCAGAGAGCTCGAATTCTCTCTCTTTCTGTGACTGCACCGAGGAAAGGTCATGTGAGGACTCAGTGAGAAGGCAACTGTCTACAAATTGGGAAGAAAACTGAATTTGCCAGTCCCCTAGTCTTGGACCTCTAGTCTTCAAAACTCTGAGAAAGTAAACTTCTGTTGTTTAAACTACTCACTCTGGGGTATTTTATTATAGCAGCCTGAGTCAACTAAAACATCCTGTGTTCTCCAACTCCCAGAGAGTCCCCAGCAGAACTCAGCTTCGGTTACCCATGGCAGAGATAAACCCATCATGATCATACACTCTGTTGGTTTTCCTCCACCCACCAGAGGTCACCTCTCAAATAAACCACCTTTACTCAAATCCACTTCTTGGGTTTCGCTTCTGAAGGAAGGCAAACCAGGAAATCTATCATCAGTGTATACTGTGAAAAGCTTCAATATGCTAGGGCTTCACTAAGTGCATCACAGATAAGGGCCAGTGTGTTTGTGGAAAGGAGAAGGGAGAGATCCTTGTAGGGTTCTTGGGCTGAATGGCCCACAAATGAACCTCAGATTTTCTTTACCATAATTGAGGACAAACCTCCTTTTTCCCATTCTCTGCCCTTCTTTGCGTAAGAAAGAATTATTGGCTTGGTCAAAAATTTTGTTTAGATTTTTCAGTAAGCTCTTACATAGAACCACCTTCCTATGTAGAGACACTCAGTCCACATTAGAGTGTTGTAGCCACGTGTTCCGGGAAACAAACTCACTCAGAAGGACAATGCAGACAGAGGAGGGCAGTTTATTACACCAGCGGGCCCAAGGCAGAGTCTCCTCTTAGCCAAGGACCCCGACCAGTTTTTGAGAAAACCTTATGGCACCCCGCTCCAGTACTCTTGTCTGAAAAATCCCGTGGACGGAGGAGCCTGGAAGGCTGCAGTCCATGGGGTCGCTGAGGGTCGGACACGACTGAGCGACTTCACTTTCACTTTTCACTTTCATGCATCGGAGAAGGAAATGGCAACCCACTCCAGTGCTCTTGCCTGGAGAATCCCAGGGACTGGGGAGCCTGGTGGGCTGCCGCCTATGGGGTCGCACAGAGTCAGACACGACTGAAGCAACTTAGCAGGAGCAGCAGTATATACCCTAAGTGTACTTGCACAAACCCGTCTCCCCAAATTCCCTGAAACTAGTGTGAACAAAAAAAAGAAAGATACAGTCAAAGTTAACCTGTGATTCATATGCCTTAAGCCTAGGTAGTTAACAGCGGACAATTATCAATAAGCCTGTGGTCATACCCCAATAAGCATAGTAGAATTGGTGATTCTATTCAGTTACACAGATAATTAAGGTATTATTGTAGGCGCGGAGAGTCTAGGTACCAGCCCTGGGGCTTTTCCATCGGTGGTGGTTGAGGGGGAGTGGTCTGGTTTTCCAGCTGGTATGTCATTTCCATAGATACTGGGCATATAGATCAAAATCCACAGTCAGGCCCCAGATGGAGTCCTGCTTTCAAGATGTAGCCTGTTCTGTCTGTTTCCTCTGTCAAGGGTACAGAGTAATTGTTATAATTCACTAGGTACCAGAGAAATGTCCTTGAGAGCCTTATAAACTCAGAGCTTCTAGGATTCTCTCAAGACTGCCCTGCATTTAGATATTACATCATTACCCCATGAAGGGAAGAACAGGTGGATTTACTAGTGTCTGATTACAGAAGGTGATACATCCTATTTGAAGTGATGGTTGGAGTCTGGCATGGGAGGACATGTCAGTGAGCAACCATGGAAGGTATACTCACCTGCTTAGAATTTGGCAGCTTATCCTCTCTCCTAGTGTTGTGGATCTGGGTTTATTGTGTTGAGCACTCAAATGTAACTATATAATAAAGTCAGTGGGGTTTACATTACTTAACAGCATGCATAGTGTGCCAACTGTTCGGTAGAGAAACGTTCCCCAAGAAAATGGGTGATTTTTGTCTCTGACACGAGAGGAACCTGGGCCAATTTCCCTGCCAAGCGTATTTTTCCAGAGCATTAGTCTTCTATAAATCACTTAAGTCCATCTCTAGAAACACTTTGATACACAGGTTTCATTTACATAACTCATCAATTAAAAATATAGGAGGAGGGGCGTCCTTGGTGGCTCAGTGGTAAAGAATCTAGGGGTTTGATCCCTGATCCTGAAAGATCCCACATGCTGCGGAGCAGCGAAACCTGTGTACCACAACTGTTGAGTCTGTGCTCTAGAGACCAGGAGCCACAACTACTAAGCCCAGATGCAGCAACTCTGAAGCCTGCATACCACAGAGCCGATGCTCTGTGACAGGAGAAGCTATTGCAATGAGAAACCTGTGCACCACAGCTGGAGGGCAGCTCCTGCTTGCTGCAACTGGAGAAAATAAAGCAAAGAAAATAAACCAGCCCACACAGCTACAAAGACCCAGCACAGCCCTCCCAAAAATGAATCAATAAAATTAAAAGTATATATATATAGGAGGAGAAATAATTTTGTTACTGCAGAATGCATTCTTTTGACTCTATCCATAAAAGTATATCCAATAAACTTTAAGCTTAACTGGGCTAGAAATGAACTCGCTAGTCCCCTATATCTACTGCAATGAATCACTCAAATTTTATGGAACCCCTTTGCTATACATAGTTTGTTACCTGATAGACCTAGGAATGCATTCTCATGTCATGAACATAACCTTGGAAAGTAACTTAAACCTTCTAAACATTAATTTTCTCACCTATATATTGATAATAGTAATGATAGTTCTGATCACAAGGAGTAATTATAAGAATTAATAAGAAAATATATGTAAAGTGTCTTGCAAAAACCCATCCCATAATTGGCACTTTTAGTACATATGTGACACTTTTTTGTTCAGCATACAGACCTCATTTCTGTATTTAAGTAATTCCTTACCTTTTGTAGGCTTTCCCCATGGCTCAGTGGTAAAGAATCTCTGCCTGCCAATGCAGGAGAGGAGGTCCAATCTCTGGGTCGGGAAGATGCCCTGGAGAAAGAAATGGCAGTCCTCTCCACTATTCTTGCCTGGTAAGTCCCATGGACAGAGGACCCTGGCAGGCTACACTCTATGGGGTCACAAGAATTGGACATGACTTAACAAGTAAACAACAATAACAGCAGCTACCTTTTGTATCTTGGTGGGAAATAGAAATTGAAAATTCCAGATACCATTTTTTTCAGGATCCCTTGACCTCTCTGAAAATAGTGGAAACAGTGACAGACTTTATTTTTGGGGCTCCAAAATCACTGCAGATGGCAACTGCAGTCATGAAATTAAAAGACGCTTGGTCCTCGGAAGAAAAGTTATGACCAACCTGCTAACTGCTAACTCACTTCAGTCGTGTCCGACTCTGTGCGACCCCAGAGATGGCAGCCCACCAGGCTCCCTTGTCCCTGGGATTCTCCAGGCAAGAATACTGGAGTGGGTTGCCATTTCCTTCTCCAATGCATGAAAGTGAAAAGTCAAAGTGAAGTCGCTCAGTTGTATCTGACTCTTAGCGACCCCATGGACTGCAGCCTACCAGGCTCCTCCGCCCATGGGATTTTCCAGGCAAGAGTACGAGAGTCAGGTGCCATTGCCTTCTCCGATGACAAACCTAGACAGCATATTAAAAAGCAGAGACATTATTTTGCCAACAAAGGTCCGTCTAGTCAAAGCTATGGTTTTTCCAATAGTCGTGTATGGATATGAGAGGTGGAATGTAAAGAAAGGTGAGCGCCAAAGAATTAATGTTTTTGAACCGTAGTGTTGGAGAAGACTCTTGAGAGTCCCTTGGACCGCAAGGAGATCCAACAAGTCCACTCTAAAGGAAATCAGTCCTGAATATTCATTGGAACGACTGATGCTGAAGCTGAAATTCCAATACTTTGGCCACCTGATGCAAATAACTGAGTCATTTGAAAAGACCCTGATGCTGAGGGAAAGATTGAAGGCAGTAAGAGAAGGGGTGACGGAGGATGAGATGGTTGGATGGCATCACCGACTTTATGGACACGAGTTTCAGTAAGCTCCTGGAGTTGGTGATGGACGGGGAGGCCTGGCATGCTGCAGTCCAGGGGGTCGCAAAGAGTCGGACACGACTGAACTGAACTGACCTGACCTCTCTACAGCTCCTCCTTTTAAGATTGATTGCATATCCATGCATGTGATGCTCAGTTGTGTCCAAATCTTTGTGGTCCCATGTACTGTAGCCTGCCAGGCCCCTCTGTCCATGGGATTTTCCAGGCAAGAATAGTGGAGTGGGGTGCTATTTCCTACTCCAGGGGATCTTCCAGACCCAGGGATCAAACCCGCATGTCTGTTATCTCCTGCATTGACAGACAAGTCACTTAAGGACAGGGGAACCACTTACAGTTTGCCTTAGGACAGGCACACTTTAGACTCTCTTACACAACACTGATCTTTGAAATTTCCCCACCCCAACTTCATCTTATTTGTCTGTTCACACTGGTTGGTTCATGTAGATTACTGACCAGAGTCTAGACTCTCCCTGGTTCTGACTGAAATGCCCATGAGATTCTACTCCTGAAAGCCACCTTTCTGATTCAGGTGTTAAAACCTCAGGTAAGAAATCTGTCGTCTTTTGTTCCTCCTAATTCCTGGATATCTCTATCCCCATTGAGTCAAGGCGTGAGGACTAGACACAGAGCAGTGGAAATGAAAGGGGAAAAAAAGGCTCAAAGCTTCAAGAAACTTATGGAAGCATTATCCACACAGATTTAAGATATTTGACCAAATTTTTCCATGTTAGTAACATATATTAAGTATAAAATTGATTTTTAAAAAAACATAGATGAGAGAGGACTCCAAAGTTTCATGGAGTTGCCTCTCTCATGATGGCAACCAACTACATCAAATTCACAAATTGAAAAACTGATTATTTCTTTAAGTGATTATCTTCTGAGTTTACGTGAAAGCAACATCCACAGAGCACGCAATTCGTTCTAAATAATAGGGTTTGGGATTTTAGTGGAGTCAAGATGTCACATTTATCGTTTATCATTTATGGTGTTTCTTGTTCAGAGGAATAAATCTGCCTAGAATCAGATGTTTATATCTATTCTTCAAATGTCCCAGTCTTAACTGTCACCAATGTCTATACTGCAGCAGAGATTAAAGACTTTAAAATTGTTTTCTATTGGAGTATACTTGTTTTACAATGCTATGTTAGTTTCTACTGCACAGCAAAGTGAATCAGCTATGTGTGCACGCAAGCGAAGACTCTTCAGTCTTGTTCAGCTGTTTGTGACTCCAGGGACTGTAATCTGCCATGCTCCTCTGTTCCGGGGATTCTACAGGCAACCATACTGGAGTGGGTTGCCATCCCCTCCTCCAGGAGATCTTCCAGACCCAGGGATCAAACCCATGTCTCTTATATCTCCTGCATGGGCAGATGGGTTCTTTACCACTAGCACTACCTGGGAAGCCCTGAATCAGCTATGTGTATACGGCAAGAATACACAGAAGAGCTATCAAAAAAAGATCTTCATGACCCATATAACCACGATGGTGTAATCACTTACCTAGAGCCAGACATCCTGCAATGTGAAGTCAAGTGGACCTTAGGAAGCATCCCTACGAACAAAGCTAGAGGAGGTGATGGAATTCCAGTTGAGCTGTTTCAAATCCTAAAAGATGATTCAGTGAAAGTGCTACACTCAATATGCCAGCAAATTTGGAAAACTCAGCAGTGACACAGGACTGGAAAAGGTCAGTTTCCATGCCAATCCCAAAGAAAGGAAATGCCAAAGAATGCTCAAACTACCGCACAATTGCACTCATCTCACACGCTAATAAAGTAATGCTCAAAATTCTCCAAGCCAGGCTTCCACAGTATGTGAACTGTGAACTCTCAGATGTTCAAGCTGGATTTAGAAAAGGCAGAGAAATCAGAGATCAAATTGCCAACGTCCGCTGGATCATGGAAAAAGCAAGAGAGTTCCAGAAAAACATCTACTTTTGCTTTATTGACTACACAAAGCCTCTGACTGTGTGGATCACAACAAACTGTGAAAAATTCTTAAAGAGATGGGAATACCAGGCCATTTGACCTGCCTCCTGAGAAATCTGTATGCAGGTCAGGAAGCAACAGTTAGAACTGGACATGGAACAACAGACTGGTTCCAAATCGGGAAAAGAGTACATCAAAGCTGTATATTGTCATCCTGCTTATTTAACTTATATGCAGAGTACATCATGCAAAATGCTGGGCTGAATGAAGCACAAGCTGGAATCAAGATTGCTGGGAGAAATGTCAATAACCTCAGATATGCAGATGATACCATCCTTATGTCAGAAAGTGAAGAAGAACTGAAGAGCCTCTTGATGAAAGTGAAAGGGGAGAGTGAAAAAGCTGGCTTAAAGCTCAACATTCAGAAAATGAAGATCATGACATCTGGTCCCATCACTTCATGGCAAATGGAGAAACAGTGGAAACAGTGTCAGACTTTATTTTTTGGGGGGCTCCAAAATCACTCCAGATGGTGATTGCAGCCATGAAATTAAAAGACGCTTACACCTTGGAAGAAAAGCTATGACCAATGTAGACAGTATATTAGAAAGCAGAGACATTACTTTACCAAGAAAGGTCTGTCTAGTCAAAGCTATGATTTTTCCAGTAGTCATGTATGGATGTGAGAGTTGGACCATAAAGAAAGCTGAGCGCTGAAGAATTGATTCTTTTGAACTGTGGTGTTGGAGAAGACTCTTGAGAGTCCCTTGGACTGCAAGGAGATCCAACCAGTCCATTCTAAAGGAGATCACTCCTGGGTGTTCTTTGAAAGGACTGATGCTAAAGCTGAAAATCCAATACTTTGGCCACCTCATGCGAAGAGTTGACTCATTGGAAAAGACTCTGATGCTGGGAGGGATTGGGGGCAGGAGGAGAAGGGGACGACCGAGGATGAGATGGCTGAATGGCATCACTGACTCGATGGACCTGAGTTTGGGTGAACTCCGGGAGTTGGTGATGGACAGGGAGGCCTGGCGTGCTGCGATTCATGGGGTCGCAAAGAGTCTGACATGCCTGAGCGACTGAACTGAACTGAATTGCACTATAGAGTAGTTTCTCAATAATTATCTATTTCATATATATATATGTATATATATATATATATATATATATATATATATACATTTGTTCTCTATTAAAGACTCCTTAAAAGTCTTTAAAAGTATAAGTATCCTTAAAAAACTTACAAAAGTATAAGCATACTCTTGTACGCGTATATGTAGAATTCTCTTTTTTTTCAGGGGACTAGCATTAACAAGGGTTCTGTTCTCGGGGTCAGACTGAGAATCTACGCAAATCCTATAGGGAAAATCTGCTTTGTAATTGTCTAATGCTATAATTCAGCATATGCTATCATACACATAACCTGGATTCTTAAAGTAAGACAAAGGTAATCTCAAACAACATCTGCATGAAACTGAATAAGCTGATGACATTGTTTTAATGCTCTAACTGAAGTCCGAAGGCAGCCAACAGCTTTATCATAAATTAGGCAGGTTTTTGAGGGAAATTCTTCAAAAAACCCAGCATGTCCTCAAGTATGGATTGACAGCTGAGCAATCTTCCTGCTGTGCGTTAGGAAGAGGTGCCAGCCCAATGAGGTGTTGTCGAAATGACTGAAGACCGCCTGGTGCTGATTTCGGCTCCACAGTGTGAAAAAAAACAGCCTTCTTATGGATGGTCACTGCTGGTCAAGAAAAAACTGCCTCCACACTTGTAGATTTTGGTTAGCTGGTGAGGAGGCTTCACATTTTGGATCTTGGAAAATTTTTAAGGGTACAAAGATTCAGAGTGACAGGAAGAGGCCAAAGCAACCTCTGACAAAGGGGAACAGAGCCACTTATTCCACAATGAGCAAGGGGACACTAGGCTGGAATACTCATTGTGCTTGAAATGCCCTTTGACAAAAGTATGCTTCAGTCTAAAGAAAAATGCTCTGACTTTTAAACCACCAAATATTAATCTTCTGAGAGCCATAGCTCTTTTCTTTTGCTTCCATTAAAGAAAAGATTATATGCAACTATAACATTTGGTACTACTCTTACAAAAGAAAACAATCTGTAACTTTTTACATGTTTTAATATGTCTTCATTTTGGTCATGTGAATAGATAATGATATAAAATGTTAAAATCAGAAAGTATATAATACTTTATGATTCTTAACTTTGTCACTGAGATATTTGCTTGGATTTTTTCATAATTATTATTATTAATAAGTGTGTAACAGCTCACATATTTGATGTATATAAAACATAAATTTATAACATTTATGATCATTTCTAATGGTGGATACTAAAAAGTAGTATACAGTAACTGTCCCCAGTTTTACTATCGTGGATAAGAATGAACACATTTTACTTTTCTGCAGAATTATTTCTCAAGATAAAATTCTGGGACTGAACTTACTGAGGTAAAAAGCATAAACCAACCTTAAATACTCTCTTACAGGTTGTACACAGCACAAGTTCAAGGGATATCATTCATAAGGCTTCCATCCTGTGAGCCTGCACCCCTGCAGGTGTGCAGCAGCTAATCTCTGCATCCTCTGTAGCAGTCCTCTAATGCATCTCAAAGTACTAGCCTACTGTTGGATCCCTTTCTCAAGGACTATCTCAAAACAATCTCAAGGGGAAAAAGGACAATCCTACTCTCTGCATTGTTTGCTGCTGAAAGACTTAGTTAGGAATATAAGGACAGAATATTTAAGAATAGAAGTAAAATTGCTGCATTCTTCTATATAAATCATGAGTAGTTGACAATATAGCTCTTAAGATAAATTATTTAGAAGATAATAATCCTTATTATTATTATTAAAAATAATCAGTCAGTTCAGTTCAGTCACTCAGTCATGTCCGACTCTTTGCGACCCCACGAATCGCAGCACGCCAGGCCTCCAACTCCCGGAGTTCACTCAGACTCACGTCCATCAAGTCAGTGATGCCATCCAGCCATCTCATCCTCTGTTGTCCTCTTCTCCTCCTGCCCCCAACCCCTCCCAGCATCAGAGCCTTTTGCAATGAGTCAACTCTTCGCATGAGGTGGCCTAAGTACTGGAGTTTCAGCGTTAGCATCATTCCTTCCAAAGAAATCCCAGGGCTGATCTCCTTCAGAATGGACTGGTTGGATCTCCTTGCAGTCCAAGGGACTCTCAAGAGCCTTCTCCAACACCACAGTTCAAAAGCATCAATTCTTCGGCACTCAGCCTTCTTCACAGTCCAACTCTCACATCCATACATGACCACAGGATAAACCTTAGCCTTGACTAGACGGACCTTAGTCGGCAAAGTAATGTCTCTGCTTTTGAATACGCTGTCTAGGTTGGTCATAACTTTTCTTCCAAGGAGTAAGTGTCTTTTAATTTCATGGCTACAATCAACATCTGCAGTGATTTTGGAGCCCCCCAAAATAAAGTCTGACACTGTTTCCACTGTTTCCCCATCTATTTCCCATGAAGGGATGGCACCGGATGCCATGATCTTCGTTTTCTGAATGTTGAGCTTTAAGCCAACTTTTTCACTCTCCTCAAAAATAAAAATAATTATTAAAAACAATATGTGAGTTTTGTTAGAATTTTCAAATTATAAAAGGATAAACATTTCAAGAAAAATTGAAACAGGGAAGATAAAAGAAGAAATAAATTTTGACAAATTTATAAAAACTTTGGAAATGCTGAGTAAATATTATGATGACTTTGAAAACCCTATTAAAATAAATGAATTTTTGGTATATGTAACAATGAAAAAGTAGAGAAAATAATAATAATGACTAAAACATTTAAAATGAGAAAGGGTAAATAATATAAAAAGGTTAATCTCATAGAAATACTAGATTAATATATAGTAAATTAACATATATTAATTTGAAAAATAATAAATTCTATATGCTATTAAAAAACCATAAATACCAATATGCATGAATGAAATAAAAGGCCTGGGCAGAATATGACCAAAAAACAGAATTGACAAAAATATTACAAGTTACCAATTCAGAAAAAAAACAGAATCTCAGTTTTAAATTGTTTCAGACATTCATGGATAAATTATGAGAAACATACAATCATCCTAGACTGAATTATGAAGACGTAGAAAACCATAGTGTAGAAATTATTAGCAAGGAGATTGAAAATTTCCCCAAAAATAAAAGTCAAGGACCAGATGCATTCACTGGCAACCTCTACAAAACATTAAAAGATTTGATCTCTATTCTTAAACTTTTCCAAAAATTGCAGAGAAGGGAAACCTTCCAAAACATATAAAACCAGTATTGCCCTGATACCAAAGTCAGCTGTCAATACCACAAAAAAGAAAATTACAGGTCAATATTCTTGATGAATGTAGCTGCAAAAATCCTCAACAAAATATCAGCAAGCCTAACCAAACAATACATTAAGAGGACCATCTACCATGATCAAGCGGGGTTTACTTCAGTGTTGCAAGGATGGTTTCATCATCCACACATTAACCAACACGATACGACGAAATGGAAGATAAAAATCATATGGCTACCTCAACAAATGCAGAGATGGCATTTGACACAATTCAACATCCACGCATGATAGAAAAGCTTCCAACAGAGTGGATATAGAGGAAGTGTACCTGTACATTATACAAGTCATACATGACAAACCCATAGCTAATACTGTACTCAACGGTGAGAAGCTGAGCTTTTCCTCCTGGCTCAGCAACAAGACAAGGATGACCACTCCCACCACTTTCACTCCACATAGTATGAGAAGTTCCAGCCACAACAATTAGGCAAGAAAAAGACATAAAAGTCACCCGAGATGGGAAGCAAGAGGTAAAACTTTCACGATATCTTAAGAATTCTGGACTACACAGACATGCATGCACATGCTCTCACAAACCCCCGCACTCACACACACACAAACCCCCACACTTGCACACACACAAACCCCCCACACTTGCACACACACAAACCCCCACACTCATGCACACACAAACCCCCACTCTCATGCACCCACAAACCCCCACACTCACACACACATAAGCCCCCACACTCACACACACACAAACCCCCACACTCACACACACATAAACTCCCACATGCACACACAAACCCCCACACTCATGCACCCACAAACCCCCACACTCACGCACACACAAACCCCCACACTCACGCACACACAAACCCCCACACTCATGCACACACAGACCCCCACACTCACACACACACAAACCCCCACACTCACGCACACAAACCCCCACACTCACGCACCCACAAACCCCCACACTCACGCACACATAAACCCCCACACTCACGCACACACACACCCGCACACTCATGCACCCACAAACCCCCACACTCATGTACCCACAAATCCCCACACTCACACACACACAAACCCCCACACTCACACACACACAAACCCCCACACTCATGCACACACAAACCCCCACACTCATGCACACACAAACCCCCACACTCATGCACACACAGGCCCCCACACTCACGCACACACAGACCCCCACACTCATGCACACACACACCTCTTAGAGCTAGTGAAAGAATTCAGTAGAGTTGCAGGATACAAAATCAATCTGTGGCGTGTCTACACACTAACAATAAACTACCAGAAAGATAACTTAAGAAAACAAACTGTTTACAACCAAACCAAACAGAATAAAATACCTGGGAATAAGTTTAACCGAGGAGGGGAAAGACAAGTACACTGAAAACTATAAGACACTGATAAAATAAGTTGAAGATGACTCAAAAAGTGGAAAGGTATTCCATGTTCATGGTTTGAAAGAATTAATATTAAAATGTGTTACTACCGAAAGCAATTTGCGGAATCAATGTAATCTCTATAAAATTCCTATGAGATATTTCACAGAAATAGACCAAATAATTCTAAAATTTGTTTGGAACCACAAACGGTCCTTAAGAGTCAAAACAATCTTGAACAAAAGGAATGAAACTGGTGGTATCATGCTTTCAGATTTCAAACTAAACTACAAAATTATAGCAGTACAAAAAATAGGATCAGATTTTAAAAGTGTTTTTATAAGGCAAGTTTTACTGTAATCCCCAAACTTAGAGAAAATAACATCAAAATTTTAAATGTGTAAAACCTGCAAACTGCCTATTTTATAAGATTACTTAAGATATGAATCAAAATTGTGTATACAGTATGATTTTAGTCACGTAAGAAAAACAAAACAATACATTTTGACAAATGAAACTGGGAAGGAAAAAAAAGTTAAAATGTTGACAGTGGTTCACCATGGATGTGAATGAATGATTTCTTTCTTTTTGTACTTCAGTGAAAGTGGCTCAGTCGTGTCCGACTCTTTGTGACCCCATGGCCTATAGAGTCCATGGAATTCTCCAGGCCAGAATACTGGAGTGGGTAGCCTGTCCCTTCTCCAAGGGATCTTCCTGACCCAGGGATTGAACCCAGGTCTCCCGCATTGCATGCGGATTCTTTACCAGCTGAGCCATAAGGAAACCCCTTTTATACTTCAAAGTCTTCCCAGTTCACACTATAAGTTGATGGAAGGGCAGGTACTGTTAATGGGGTGAATACGTGCTCCCAATTTGATATATTAAAGCTCTAACCTGTAATATCTTCCTGAAAATGTCACTTTATTGGGAGATAGAGTCTTTAAAGAGATAATCGAATAAAAATGAGGTTCTTAGGGTGGGCTCTAATCCAGTAGGATGAACTTACAAGAAAAGGGGATTAGGACACACACACAGAGGAAAGATCGTGTGAAGGCAGAGGGAAGTGACCTTCATGTGCAAGCCAGGAGAGGGGCCTGCAACAGGGTCTTCCCTTATGGCCCCAAAGAGAACCCTACTGACACCTTGATCATAGATTTCTAGCCTCCAAAACTGTGAGGAAATCAATTTCTGTTGCTTAAGCCATGCGATCCCTGGTATGGTTTTAGCCCTAGCAAACTCATACAGAGGCTTGCTTTTTTCCTTGCTTCCTTCTATCCTCGCTCTCTCTCTAGCCCACCCTCCCTCCCTTCCCTCCTCTCTCCTTCTCACCCCACCTTCCTTCCTTCCTCTTTCCTTTGTCAGTACAAATAATCTCATTGGAGAATATTCAGAAAACATTTTAAAACATGTATTCCTTCTATAAATGGGACTTCATAACACTGTATATTTATGTAGGTAGGCGTGCATGATCAGTCGTGTCTGACTCTGAGATCCTGTGGACTGTAGCCCCCTAGGCTCCTCTGTCCATGGATATTTCCAGGCAAGAATAATGCTACTTGTTATTAACTTGGTTGATTAGTTGGGGAAAGTGATTGGAATTCCTGGGAGCTGTATCCATAATGTTATAATTAGGATTTGGAAACGCAACTAAGGCTGGGGGAAACCACTGGGCTAGCTAAAAGACAATTCAGTTTAGGTGGCTTTGAACTTTGTTCATCAGACAATAATGGTGGAGAGAATAAGGTCAGAGTGTCTTTGTGCCAATAATAGTAATGTTAGGAATAAAAAAGGAAAAGGTGTCACTTCCACAAATCAGCTCCTATGATCAAGTCTGATCACTGAGTGATGTCAGATTTTTATAGCCTTTCTTTTACAGCTCTAAAAATACCTTTAGTTTTTTTACTCCTGAAGGAAAAATTATGTTGTTATTGCCAGTCTGAAACTCTAGATCACAAGACACTTTTATCCCCACTGAATCAATTGGCTTTATAATTCAACCCTTGGCAACACAATGATTTTATCAAATACTACAGTAGAAATAAAATTTGATTATTCATAGAAAGAGAGTCCTATAAGAGTCAGTAGGCTATTTATAACCTGCAGCATTTCTAAATCTATCAGAGGAGCAGGGGTGGAGTGACTTTCACACCAAATGCATGAGCATAAACTTCATTTTCACAAGAAACATATACTCTCTTCCATCATCCCTCCAAGCATAACTTTTATTTTTCATAAGGGCCTATTTTCAGGGATAAACTCCTCTACAGTCAAGAAAGCACCAGTGTGAGCAGGTGGCAAGTGGCTGCTGACCCCAATCCTCACTGGATAGAGAGAGTGGTTGAAACTGCAGGGCGCTGGAGGCAAGCTCTTCATCCAAGGGGCTCGACTGACAACCCACAGGAGTGGGCTGTGCAGAAAATCCGTCGACTGCTAAAGAGGGGAGCCTATTTTGGCTCCAAGTTTTTAAATGTTGGCTCAAAAAATGTTTAAAACACCCTGTTGACCAAGTTAATCATTTCTATGAGCAGGGTAATGCTGCTGCTGGTGAAATAAAAAGAAACTTGCTCTATTAGAAGAATGGAATCCTGGCTCCAACAGTTTCTACTCTGTGGCTAGGGGCATGACTGGCTGCTTGACTCTCAATTTCAACATGCAAAATTCATCAGCTATTTTCAGAGTAAATAAAGCTTCCAGATAGTACTTAATAGGTTTTCAATAAATGTTTGGTGATTGCAAATGTGCCTCAGAAAATCTACTATCAGAATATGACATCAATCAGAGAACACAGAAAAATCAATAGCCAACATTTAATATCCATTCAAAACAAAGAACTTAGAAATGAGACTCTTTCATAATAAAGTTACTATTTATAACCCAAATATATATTAAAATCAGCATGGATCAAAAGAAATAGCACCTTAAATTCGGTTAAAAAAAAAAAAAAACAACTCATAGATTATTGTTTCCTAGGCTTCCCAGGTGGCACTCATGGTAAAGAACTTGCCTGCCAATGCAGGAGCTGTGAGAGGTATGGGTTTGATCCCTGGGTTGGGAAGATCCCCTGGAGGAGGACATGGCAATCCACTCCTGTGTTCTTAACTGGAGAATCCCATGGACGGAGGAGCCTGGGGGGCTACAGTCCATAGGGTCGCAAAGAGTCAGGCACAACTGAAGCGACTTAACACACACACACACACACACACACACACACACACACATCTTATTGTCTACTTATTTATGTTTACTTGTAGCAAAATACACGTAACAAGAAATTTACTGCCTAAAAATGTTTCCAGTTCAGTGGCATTAAATATGTACACATTGCTGGACAACCATCAATACCATGCATTTCCAGAACTTTCTCATCTTGCAAAACTGAACCTCTGTATCCACTAAGCAGTAATGATAATCATTAAACCATAAATCCCCACTGGAAAAATGGCAAAGGTGTCATTACTTGTGGACAGCATAATTATATACATAAAAAATAATAATATTCTAAAATTATAAATAACCATTTATTAAAATGGCAGACACAAATGCTCAGAAATTGACACATGATGATGTGTACATGAAAGTCAACTAGAAAATGATGACAAACGAGCTATCACAAATTCAATGCAGTAAAATCCTTACAAATAAACTTAAAGAAAAATGACATGTGCATTAAAAACATAACCAAGTCTTCTTGGGAGAAATTTAATCATTTCTGAAAGTGACGAGTCACGTTTTTTAAATAAGTAGAGCATGTTAATCCATATGTTTAAAACAATTCCAATAAAATTCCAAGCAAGCTTATTTAAAATTGGTGAGCTGTATTTTCAAATGATGGCTCAAAGTAAGATCATTGTAATGTTATGAACTGGAAATAAGGTGTACAGCCCCTGAATGCATGTGGGCTAAGTGGCTTCAGTTGTGTCCACCTCTTTGTGACCCTGTGGACTGTAGCCCATCAGGCTCCTCTGTCCATGAGATTCTCTAGGCAGGAATACTGGAGTGGGTTGCTATTTCCTACTCCAAGGGATGTTCCCAACCCAGGAACTGAACCCGCAACTCCTAGGTATCCTGCATTGGCAGGTGGGTTCTTTACCACTAGCGCCACCTGGGAAGCCCATTTAGGCCCTAGCTTACTGATAACAGAATATGTTACAAAACCTATTCCGCGGTGTGGCACTGGCACCAAAACTGAAATATAAATCTTCAGAAATTGATCAATATATAAAAAAATGCATATGTACTTAAGGTTCAAATCAAATAAATGAGAAAGAAATATCAATAATGATGAGATAGCAAGTTGAAGGAGGAAAGAGTAAGTTTGTAGGTTTATACAGCATGAAATACACCAAAATAAATTCTGGCTCTATTAAAGGGCTAAATAGATTTAAAATTTTAGTTTTAAAAATATTTATTGTAGTTTTTCAGTCACAAAGTTATGTCTGACTCTTTGGGACCCCATGGACTATTGCCCACTAGGTTCCTCTGTCCAGGCAATAGTACTGGAATGGGTTGTCATTTCCTTCTCCGAGGGATCTTTCCCAGATCAGGGATTGAACCTGTGTCTCCTGAATTGGCAGGCATATTCTTAACCACTGAGCCACCAGGGAATATATAATACAGCAAAATGTGAAGTAGGTAATCGGGGAAAAGATCAAGACCCTGTTGATATGAATCTGAAAAAAGTCACTAAACAAAATTATGACAATTCAAATATGTAAAATATTAAAAATACACTAATCTGACAGCAAAAAGTAAAATTTAAATTTAAACATGCACAATATGCAAAATTTTGCACTAATTTTGTTAAAACAAGAGATCAATATTTGTAATACATTAATATCCCATTCTTTTTTTTGTACTTTTGATTTATTAAAATCTAAATTTCTGGATCTTGCCTTGTACTTATTTTTCATCAAACATAATGGGTCCCTACTATAAAATCCAGCAAAGCAATCATAAACAAAATATTTTCTTTCTTGCATTCTGGCTGAAAGGGCAGATTAATTTTCTTTCTTTTTTTTAAATTTACTTATTTTAATTGGAGGATAATTACATCCATTCAATTTTATAAGAGAGACAGGAAGATTTCATAAATGAACAGACCCAGATTAAAGTGAGTAATATTTGTTAAGTGCTTTCATGGAACCGATCATTCATTTATATTACATCATGTAATCCTCACCACAGTCCTAAGACCCTTGAGATAGTAATATCTCCATTTTATAAATTTTAACCCATCTGGTCCCAGAGACATAGGAAACAGGGTCTAGAACTTCTGTTTTAACCACTACTCTTGTTTTCTCTTCTAGAAGTTCCAAAACATTAAAATAAACAGCACAAGTGATCAAAAACCTGGTACAACTCATTGACTTAATGTCATTGAATATCTATTTTATACCACACTCTGTGCCAGGCACCTGGAATTCAAGGCAGATCAAGATACTCTCAGGTGTCCACTGGGGGAAACTGGCAAGTAAAATAACCATTAAAATATGATTCTATGTATATTCCACTGTGCAAATTAAAACAACATTGGGAGTTCCCTGGCAGTCCAGTGGTTTAGACTTCACACTTTCAATGCAGGGGGTGTGCATTCGAACCCTAGTGAGGGGGCTAAGGTCCCATATGCCACATGGTATGACCAAATAAATAAGCAATTTTTTAAGTAAAAAAAGTTTAAAAAAAAAAAACAAATAAAATAAATCTACGTTGGAGGCACCATTTTGATGGCTAAGCCAAAATCTGAAATAATAATAGTTGAAAAAGAACTGAAATAAATTTTAATAAAGCAACATATATTGAGCACTTCAGAATATTTATCCCTTTGGCTCAACAACCTCTCTTATTCTTGGAAGTTCATCCTGAAGAAATAATTTATCGAAAGGAAACAAGAGTATCTTTCACTAATTAACTTTTTGAATATGTATTTGTGGCCTGTTGCCGACGGGACTCTCTGCTAGGATCTGGGGAAATGAAGAAAAACAAGAAGTTTATTCCACAGAAGTCTACTTTTCAGTCCTCATTGCAATAGAGAAAAATGGAAACAACATTAAAGTCCAATGACAGAGGATTATTTTATATATTATGAGACAATTTACTTGCACATATACAGCAAAATATGAAAATTATACTCCAAAATCACATAGGAATAAAGGTCATTTTCAAGACACAATGCTAATCTTACAATATTAACTTTTGCATACAATTCTGTTGCTATAAAAATATTTATTCATAAAAGCAAAAGCTAGAAAAGTATATGCAAATAAGAAAAGTTGCATTACGGTTTGGGGATTATGGATGATTTTTAGTTAACTACAATTAATATTACTGGTCTATAGCTTTTCCCATGAAAAACAGAAAGTGGAGAAAGAATTCATATGACGAAAGATTGATCCTGGAAGAGATTAATAATTGATTACAAAGGGGCTTGCGAACATGAAGTTTGTGTAACAATTCTCTCACAGAATAACAAAGCAGAACTTTCAAGATATGAAGGGTTTGGTATCCCTGCCTTAGACAGACAGACAGTAAAGAGAGATGTTAGAAGACAGGATACATGTTGTATTAAAATCTCATTCCATGTAAAACCATAATTACTCTGAAATTACTGGCTTCCAAAGTCCCACTAACAATACAGTACTTGCTAAGTGTTGTCAAATATAATTTTACTCAGGTTTCCCAGGGTCAAGTGTTCAGCAAAAAAATGTATTTTAATACACTTGTAAAAATGATACAACACATAGTATTTCTTGGTCCCTTCGAGTCTTCCTCCTGCCTCCACTTACCCAGCCCAATTTTGTGTTCTTAAATGAACACTTAGAAAGCCACTTAGAAAGCAGGAACCTTGGTCGCTCTGACTTTTTCTTGAATCACCTACCCCTCTGCCACCTTTCTGGTTCCCAAAGCTTGATATTTTTGAGTCTGATCTGCCAAGAAGAAAGAAGCAGTGGCAAAAATAAGAAAAAGTTGCCCACTGTAAGGTCTCACATGGACCTCCTTCATTACAGGAAATGAACATTTCTTGTGAGCAGAGGAAATAAAAATGGCTAAGCAAGAACACAGTTCTTAAGGGACAAGTTTCTTCCCCAACCTAAGCCGTGAGGAATGAGTTCAACAAAAAAACCGAATGCTGCCGTGCGGTTCTGGGTGCTGCACAGTGGCGTCCCTAGATGTCAAAGTCAGCTGTGGGCTTCGGTGCAGGCTTCAGGACATTCCGGACTTTGCACCTGTAAACAGGACCACAGTCTGGAGCCTGACCAGGGGCTGTGGTCCTTATGAAAGTACTGGCAAAATTAACCCATCACAACCATTGTAAGATGCTAGCTTCTGTGTGGGTTCAATTTCTGCTCTGCACTGTTCTTGCAGTTGGAAGGATGCTTGGTTCCGTAATTCCAAACGATATCTCTGTCTTCCCCAAGTCTACCTACATTGATCCATCTACTCTCGTAGAAATTAGGAACAGCCTGACTGTTTCCCTCTTTGATTAACACTGTTATTTGCCATAGATACCTCATTTCTGCCTTAGGTGAGGACCCCTCATAGTGATGCTCCGAGGGCAACACTGCTTGGTTTCAACACTGCTCTGTTCACTGCCTCTGCTCTCACACTCCCTCTGTTGGAAACTATGATTGGTATTGCTCTTTTGGCATCATTTCTTGGTTCTCTTGAGCTAAAATTGGCTATTGTCTCCCATAGTATACTTGCCTTTCATGGTAGAATACACATGGCCAGTGTCCTATAAAAGTCAGCCACTAAGGAGGCCTTCAGAAGGTTTTGGTGAGATTTCCCTTTATGTTTTCCACTCTAATTTCCACTCTCTTTTCTAGTTAACTTACCAAAGATCCATGCCAGAGAAGACTTGAGATCAGCCTGGACAGCTAATCAAGGCTACACAATCTCCTCAGATCTCACCACGAATCTTGTGATATAGGCAGCATTGGAACTCAGTTTCTAATTGCTAATCTGGTGCTCATACCCACTGCAAAAACAAACAAAAATAATCCCCAAGATATGTGAGCAAAGATGTTTTTAACACAATACCTAACAATTTCTCGGTCAGGTGCTTGGTTATTCCAATTAATCCAAGGCGACCTGGTAATATTAAAGTTTCCAAATTGCCGTGCTAAACTCAGTGGGTGGGTATCCATAATTTTTGCATTCAAAACAGAAGTGACATACACATAAAGCAAGGGAGATTGGAATAGGGAAGAAGCCTCATGATGGTACATGTGGGGGTTATAGTACTTGTTCATTTCCATGATATAAATTCTCCCTCCATGGCTAATTTCAAGCTACTACCACTGTGAAGTCAGCTTGCTTACCAAACTTTGGAAAATTTAGCAATCACTTCCCTGAAGTCACCTTTGAGAAGACTCGAGCATAATACTGGCTCTGCCTGTCCTCCTTTTCATGAATTACCACCTGAAGATATTCACCTGCAATGCAGAAGACCCAGTTCAATTCCTGGGTCGGGAAGATCCACTGGAGAAGGGATAGGCTACCCACTCCAGTATTCTTGGGCTCAGCTGGGAAAGAATCTGCCTGCATTTGCGAGAGACCTGGGTTCGATCCCTGGATTGGGAAAATCCCCTGGGATTGGGAAAGGCTACCCACTCCTGTATTCTCGCCTGGAGAAATCCATGCACTGTATAGTCCGTGGGGTTGCAAAGAGTTGGACACGACTGAGCGATTTTCACTTCACTTCAACTGGACAGTATGGCTTTGATGGTCATGTACTTGCATAATACTGTTGTTTTGTTGTTCTATTTGGTTTTGACTGCTCACAATTATTTTTCACAGTCCCACTGATATGTAAAATATAAGTAAATTACTTCTTGGCTGAGGTATGGGCATAAATTCTACCATATGAAAGAAGAGAAATTCTACCATATGAAAGAAGAGAAATTCTTGTGGCTCTATCCTTTCAAGTATTTCTCCTCCAATACTTTCTGGCATATGGCCTGATGAAAGGGAACAGCTCATAAACATAGACTGGGAAATATGGTAATATTTTGACTTATAAATGTTTGTGGAAGCTCTCTCTGTCAGGCCTGAACCCATAACATGTTCCATGATTCTTCCACTCAAGAAGCTGTATTCCTTTAAGAAACAGAAAAACCTCAAATTCCATGACAATGAGAACAAAAGCCATATAGTGATACTCTATTTTATGAACATATAGTTTACGAAGCCCCTGAGCACACACCCTCATAGTTCTGGGCATTGCATTTTAAGAGGCATTGATAAATGGAAGGGCATTCAGAGGACATCAATTACAATAAAAGGTGCTCACACTTCTGAACTGTTTATAATGGGCCATGCACTCTACTGACAGTATCACATGTTCAATTTTATTTAATTTTCCAATTCCTAGGCTCTTACAGATGAGGAAAATTGCAACTAGAATTGTGATTTGTAACTTTCCTCTGATGTATATTTGATAAATGGTAAAGATGAGACTTAGAACCAGGCAGTCTGATTCCAGAAGTTGTGCTCTTAGGCACAAGTTCTTAATAGCAAATGCCCACCCCTGCTAGACTGAGGAATTCTATCTATAGGTGTACCTGAAGGAAGCACTGAGAATACAGGATAGAAGCTGCAGAAAAAGCCGCCTTGGAGGCAGTAATAAGTTCATCCTTCTCTTAGCAGGGCCCAAACTGCAAGGGGCCATCTTGGAACACCCAGACAAAGACTGAAGCCCTAGGGACCAAGCGGTAAAGAATCCACCTTCAACGCAGGAGACGCAGGAGATGCGAGTTTGATCCCTGGGTCAGGAAGATCCCCTGGAGGAGGAAATGACAACCTGCTCTAATATTCTTGCCAGAGAATTCCCGTGGACAGAGGAGCCTGGTGGGCAACAGTCCATGGAGGGGGTCGCTCAGAGTTGGACATAACTTAGCACACACACATGGGCTGGTGAAGGAGCCTCAGGTTAGACAAATACCGGAAAACAGGTATGGAATACTTGTAGACAGAATGTGGATTAAGAAGCATAATTTGGATTTACTAACTTCTCTGTGCTATCCAATGCAATTGCCATTATCCACATGGGATTATTTAAATGACAATTAAAGCTACAAATTTAGTTCCTTAGTCACTCTAGCTACGCTTTATGTACTCAATAGCCACAAGGCCATGTTGGATGGTGCAGATATATAGAATATTTCCAGCATCACTCAAAGTTCTACTGGACAGTGTTATTCTAAATTATAAAATCTGCATTTAAAATTCTCTCTGCCTTTGAGAAAAGCATGTTTGGTACCTATCTTGATTTCACAGATGAATAAAGTAAAATGAGCACTTTATTTTCTCATCTGAGTGTTAACATTTCCTGATCCTCTAATGCTTTTCTACTCCTGCATCCACTGGGGTTGTGGGATGCACACTGAGACTCTCTTCATCATTTCCAGTGTTTGCTCTTTGT
The DNA here is from genome assembly GCF_016772045.2 of Ovis aries. Classification (NCBI taxonomy): domain Eukaryota; kingdom Metazoa; phylum Chordata; class Mammalia; order Artiodactyla; family Bovidae; genus Ovis; species Ovis aries. The sequence continues at coordinate 14,874,514 of NC_056071.1, read as the reverse complement.
GGCCACATGAGAACTTGGCATTGGACTGTTTGGTGCATAGATAATTATCAGCTATTTCTGCCTCCTCTTTAATTTGCTTGCAGAGCATTTCCTGAAAAGATCTTTGAAAGCAACTGAGCCACAACACTCTGTGGGCAAGAAGGGGAATTACAGTGGTTGGAAGGAAGATAAACTGTGATGTCAGCTTGATTACAGTGCTGGTTACTGCTTCAATCAAAACTTTGGACAAAAGAGCATTTTTCTGGGAATCCTTTCATAGATCTAGCGCAGTGCCACCTGTTGACTGCCGAGGGTATAGCAAAGGAAGTCCTGAGAGAGGACCTGTGCCTGGTGATGGCACAGGGCAAGTGGGCCTCCAGGGTAGGCTCTAGCTTTGCAGAGCTTCCTCACTTTAGCACAGTGGAAATTCATTCCCCTCAAAAGTCAAGTAACTGATTTAAGAAAGAAGATTTCCAAGACCTGATATTCTGGTTACTCGGTAAATTCATGCTGATTCATTACTAACTAACTGGTAGACTTTCTGGTGGGTTCTGTTTATTTAAATGTTTATTTACAGCCTCTTAACAAGATATGTCAAATATAGCCATGTGGGGTTGTATATGCTTTAGTTCTGAATAATCCTCAAGAAGGAACACTCATGAAGCCTCCTCTTTTTCAAGTATTAAACTAGATCCATCCACACATCTTGTCCTTCTTAGTTTGCATAATGACAATGCAAGTTAGTTAATATCATTATCCTGATTTTATAGACGATGAGGCTATGGAGGAATAAGCAGTGGACCTAGAAGCCAGCCCCAGGTCTTCAGATTCTAACTCTAGAGTTTTTTTCACTAATAAGCTAATACCTCTGTGGTTAACGGTAGCAAATCTTTTTAATTTGATTGGTCAGTTGCTGGATTCCAAGGATATTCCAGTATATCATGTAAGTACTTCACCAACTTCCTTCCTCTTTTTGTCTCTAATGAAGTCTTCAGTAGCAATCATACTCAAATTCTACCATATGTAAGTTGGTTATTATTTCCTTCTGTTTGCATATGGCATTGCTCTCACCTAAAAATATTCTGCTGTCTCCCTTAACTCTTTATAAATCCCTTTACTTGAAAGACCATTTCAATAATCCAAAAAGCCACCAGGAGAATGTCCACAAAACACGAGTTGTGAAGGGCTACTGCCTGGCCCCTCATGTCCTTCGAAGTTATTTACAGCGCTCCTACTATATGATGAGCTCGTTTTCACGGCCTGGGTCTTCTGATGCATGCTTCTAGTGCACGTTTTATTGTGTTTCTTTGCTGCCTTTCATTGCTGGCTTTTCTTTCCTACAGTATCACCACATTTTTGACCCAGAGAACTTCCAAGTCTTGAATTTCGGCTGAGAGATTAAGTTGTCTAAGCAACTTGGTTCTTTTAAACTTTAAACTCTATAAACCTTTTCTCCGCTAACTACTCATCCATTTTAGTGCCCTAGGACAGGTGTAAATTCAAATTCAGTACCTCTTTCTTCAATAACCACAATGATTCTTGACCATTAGGAGACACATCAAGCCAACTAGCCGGATGTATACATTATATCAACTGCACTCTCTTTCTGTCATATGAATTATTATCAGAGGGAGAGTGTAATTAGGGAGTACTAAAAATAAATCATCATCATTACAAGCCATTATAATAGGTTACTCAATTTGATGAATAATGCTACTCTGACCTCACAGCACATGTATTTTTCAAGGGGTTGACATAGTTCATAGTATTTACTAAATACCTGAAATTCACTAACACCTAGTATGTAGAGACCATGAAGTCTTCACAGAATGATATATTTGTGTTGAGTACAATCAATAGTAACACATCGAGAGTGTCCTGCAGGGTAAGGAGGAACCTATTTTGAGAAAATGAACCTTGAGAAATTGAAGATTATCCTTTTAAGTCATGAGATTAAAAACAAAAATTCAGCAGTAAAATACGACACATTTCTTTGCCTAAGAAAATAGAGTGAAGGGCATTTTTCTGGTGGTCTAGTGGCTAAGACTGCATTTCCAATGCAGGGGACTCAGGTTCAATCCCTGATCAGGGAACAAGATCCCACATGTCACAAATAAGAGTTCACATGTTGCAACTAAAGATCCTGAATGCTGCAATGAAGACCAGTGCAACCAAATTAAAAATAAATAAATAGGATGACATATATGATGCCATTTACTTTGTCTTCCTGAGTTAGGATAACTGTTATGAACATCAAGCAAAGCCCACACAGGCAAAGCATGTATAGTCATACAGAGCATGGATTTGCAGTCAAAAAGAGCTGGATTAAAATCTTTGCTTCATCATTTAACATGATTTGGGGTGCAAGTAATTTAAAACCTGAACTCATGTGCCTTACATGGTAAATAAATTATTTCAAATCAAAAAGTTGGGAGGTATGGTGGTTTCAGAGTCAGCTGAATGTTCACTTTGGGAAGTCATCACAGAACTAGATTCTTTTGTCTTTTTTCTTAATCATACCTAGAATTTGAATTTTTCCTCAGGCTACATATGGACATATAGCAGTTACACCTGTCACAATCACCACAGCAGCCTCCAAGAAAAGAAGAGATGATTTCTTCTTTAGGTCTTCTTTTGAAAGGGACGAAACCTTTCCCAGAAACTTCAGAGTAGTCTTCTTCTGATGTCTTCTCATGTAGAATGGGGTCACATGGACACCTCCTAGCCAAATACTGGCAGGAGGGATACAATTATCGGGCTTGGTTTAGGACAATCAGGATTTATACCCTAGACTGAAGAACACGGAATAGGGGAATTAAAACTGGGACTGTGCAAAAAGAAAGGATGGAGAGAAACAAATAAACTCTGATTCACTAGCTGTGAAATCTTGAGCACATTACTTAACATCTTTAAGTCTTAATTTCTAAACCTGAAACATGAAAATTAACCTGCATTTCACAGAAGTGTAAGAATTAGATAAGACAACCTGTACCCATTGCCTGGCACATAGAGACATTAGCTGTTCCTTTTGTTTATCTGCAGTCTGTGCTACACTCCCTTGCTCAGGCTTCTTCTTTCTGCTTCTTTGTGAAGCGTGCTCTTCTCAGTCACTGGTTTCTGGTGCTGCCAATGAATTTGCTTCTTGCTATTCATCACGGTCCCTAGTCTTTTTGAGCTGGGTTTTCTGTCACTCATTTTCCTCCTCTGCCTTGTCAATTTCTCTTTTGTTTTCTCTTTGTCTAGACTCTAACTCTACTATAGCTTTCTATTTCTGAGTATTATAATTTATGTGTATATGTGTGTTTAAGATATATTCATGGCTCATAAGGGAGATAATTTCTTCTGCTTAGTCAATAATTTCAGGCCCTGGGAGAACCTCACATTTATTTGATGCCTGTATCATTATGCTTTTAATACTATCAGTAGAGATGATCAGAAAGAACATTCAAAGTACATTCCATGTTCACTGTGCTACATTCCAGTAGAGGCAAAGGTGAAGCACAGAAAGAGCAAAAGAAATGCTGAGGAATTGTGTGTTTGCACAAAAAAATTAGTGAGTAATATGATAGCAAATGTAGGATGAGGACATATTTGGAGAATTTGAGAACTATGCCGAAAAGTTGGGACTTCATATTTTGGCATGAGGCAGGGGACAGAGTGGGACCAGCAGATATTTTAATTAGAGATGAAATATGAAGAAAACATGATCACAGAACTTAATACGGCAGAGCATAAAAGAATAACTGGAAGGAGTACAGAGTAATCCAGTTGAGCCAGTTACGAGGCCATCAGGCAGGTTAGGCTAGGTTTTGCTGAAGGGAGAACTTCAAAACTCTCGTGACTTAAAGACACACACACATATTTGCTTTTCACTCATACGACGTGTTCACACAGGAATCTAGCCTGATAGTGAAGCTGAACCTTGCCTCTGTACCCTGACTACAAATTAAATCTCAGAGATAGAGTCTTGAGTGAAGTAGAAAAGAAAAGCTTTAGCACTTTGCCAGGCAAAGCAGGCCACACTGGACTAATGCCCTCAAAACTGTGTGTCCTGACCTGGAGGGGGGTAGTAAGGAGTTTTACAGGAATGGTTCAAAGAAGGTGTGATCAGCTCATGGATATTCTTCTGACTAGTTAGTGGTGAGATACATGGGAGTCAGCATCACCAACTTCTGGTTCCAATTGGTCTGGAGTCTGCCTATGGGAAGCATACACATAACTTCTCCCACCTACTGGGGGTTTCAGTATCTGCAAAACAGATCAAAGATATTGTTAGATATATCCCTTGAGGGGGAAACAGGCCCCTGTCCCAAGGCTGTACTGTTGTTCCCTTTGACTCCTCATCCCTTGTCTCTGAATCCCCTCCCTTCACTAGATAGCAATGGTTTGAACCTGCCTTTTGGACTCAGGGAAAGTCACGGAGGCTAATTGAAGCCTATTTCCAGGAATCAAGAAATATGGGGGGCACAAAAAACCTTCTGTACCCAGAAACTCCACAGGGTCCTGCTTAGTTTCAATAGTGTTGGTAGTACCACTGTCTTAAACTTTGACAAATACCATGATGAAGCAAAGGGCTTCTCTGATATCTCAGTTGGTAAAGAATCCACCTGCAATGCAGGAGACCCTGGTTTGATTCCTGGGTCCGGAAGATCCACTGGAGAAGGGATAGGCCACCCACTCCAGTATTCTTGGGCTTCCCTGGTGGCTCAGTTGGTAAAGAATCCACCTGCAATATGGGAGACCTGGGTTTGATCCCTGGATTGGGAAGATCCCTTGGAGAAGGGAAAGGCTACCCACTCTAGTAGTCTGGCCTGGAGAATTCCATGGACTGCATAGTCTATGGTGTTGCAAAGAGTCGGACATGACTAAATGACTTTCACACAAGATGACAAAGCAAAAGAAAAGTCCAGAGGGTCTCACACCAACAATTCAATCTTTTGCTCTGAAGCGACTCACACAGTGGTGTCTTGGAGTCAGTTTATATGGCCTCACAAGAGCCAATTGTGCACAGCTCTTCCCAACTCCATATTCATTGCCATCAAGTTGGTAGCTAGAAATCAGCCATGGCAGGAGTATTTGCACCAGAGAAATAAACTAGTGCTACAAATCACACTCCGCCTGTCCCCTGCCACCAAAAGAACCAGTTGTTAAGGGGCCACCAATACATTTCTTGATTCACTGAACTTTCACTCACAACTTATCATTCAAAACTATTCACATGGCTCAATCCAAATGCAGAGGAATTGAGAAGTCCAATCCTACCATTTGCCCTGAATGCAGACAGCCAGGAGTATTTGGTGAGCAACAGTAGTCCCAGCCAGGGGATAATGCAAACATCCAAATGTTCATTCATTTCTAGTTAATATAGGCATTCAATAATGGAAAACTTCAGATGTTAATCTAAAAACAATAAAAATGACTAGAAGAGTTTTAAACACATGTGGTGTGACAGTTATCAATGTACTGCCTCTCAGCTCCTGATCCACCCTTTATTTCCCTGCCTGGGATACTAGAGATGGATCTTGTAAACCATTCCTCCTTTGCTAGTAGATGTAGCACACAAATACTGCAGGAGGAAAGGGCTTCTTCCTGAGTCTGGTGTGATTTCTCTATCTTTTTATCCTGCAGTGCTCGTCTGGCATGAGAGCTACCAGTGGAATTCATGCCCAGAAAGTTTCAGAGACGCCCCTGAGGGTAAAGCTTTCCATAAAGTTCCAAGGATGTCTTAGCCAATTTCTCAGCATGTACAGCAACATACTCTGCAGGTGTCTTCCTGGTAGCTTTCTGGTATACTGATGACCTAGCCAGCTCCCCAGTACGTTCAATAGCATCCCTCATGAGCAGCTTCCCATTAAGTTTTTCTAACACACCAGTTGATGGCTTCCTGCCTACCAGTCTTAAATTGGCAATACCATAATATCAGGCTATCTTGCCAGCTCCACCCTAGTTCTCTCTGCCTGCCAACCTCAACCCACCAACAGTGGACCAGCTCCAGGCAAGGCAACCCAGTGAATTTGTTTCCCTTCTAGTAGGCTGCAACCATATCCTACCCACTAAGGTTGGACTCTCTGGATTAGGGACCCAAGCTTAGTGACAGGGAATCCAAATAGAAGAGTCACAGAAGATATTTAAAGATAATTTTGGAATGTTGGGAATCTCAAATAGACGAGTGATGCCTCCTCTTCACCATAAGTCAAGAGAGATTGCTTAATATGTGTCCCCTCAATGTCAGTGGGGAGTTAAACAGTGGCCTACAATCTGACTCATGCTTTATACATCCAAAGGTTGAGAGATTGGTGGAAGTAGCCTCTGGGAACAATGTGGAAGCTAAAGGAAGAGGACTCTCACAAGGAAGAGTTGGGGTAGAGTCTTCTTCGGACCTGTCTGTGAACAATTTGCATGTGTGAGAAGATCTTTGCAGAAAGATGCTGCAAGTATCATCAGATGTCTGGGTGCGAGAAAAGAGGGAACAACCAGGAGAGATGGAAATGTACTTGTCCTGGAAGTTAGAGAGAGATCCCCAGTAAGGAGTGGAAATAATGGAAATAGTATAGGTGGAGATGCACTAAGGGTTGTAGGCATAAGAGTAGGACACTTGGAGCATTCCTATCTATTGGCAGCTACTCTAGAAGATAGGGGATTGATCACACGCTGAGAAGAGCTTGTGAGCACTGGTTCATAGGATATAGGCAGGTGACATAATTTTGAGGACAGTTAAGGAGACTGGAGGAGAAGGCAATGGCACCCCACTCCAGTACTCTTGCCTGGAAAATCCCATGGGCGGAGGAGCCTGGTGGGCTGCAGTCCATGTGGTCGCTAAGAGTCAGACACAACTGAGCGACTTCACTTTCACTTTTCACTTTCATGCATTGGAGAGGGAAATGGCAACCCACTCCAGTGTTCTTGCCTGGAGAATCCCAGGGACAGAGGAGCCTGGTAGGAGGCCGTCTATGGGGTCGCACAGAGTCGGACATGACTGAAGCGACTTAGCAGCAGCAGCAGCAGTAGGAAGGTGACTGGAATTAACTGTGCAGAATAGGTAAGAGTGCTAACCAGAGAGCTCTGATAGGATTATCAGACAGAGCTCAACACCCATTTTAAATTGGATTGAGTTCATGGTAGAAGAGTTTTTCTCCCGAGCCCACATCCGCTAATGCACAGACAGGGAAAACAAATAGATAAATTCATTAAAGTCTGTGGCTCAGCAGGTAAAGAATCCACCTGCAATGCGGAAGACCTGGGTTCGATCCCTGGATTGGGAAGATCCCCTGGAGAAGGGAAAGGCTACCCACTCCAGTATTCTGGCCTGGAGAATTCCATGGGCTGTGTAGTCCATGGGGTTACAGAGAGTCGGACACGACTGAGCGACGTTCACTCACTCATTCACTTGGGTTTTTACCACGTAGAGAGGCAAAGCGGTAGAGTGGCAGGATGTTTATTGTATTTACACTGAAATACATGATGTCGTTAAGGTGAACCAGCTCCCAGTTTAGTCAGAAGCTGAAGGAAACACCTGGAGAACTTGAAGATGTATTGGAGATGAGTTTCTTAACAGCAGAGCAGCAACCAGGATTCAACAGGACCAGGATTAGGGTGAGAGTTCCTTGGAGAGCAAGGAGATCAAACCAGTCCACCCTAAAGGAAATCAACCCTGAATATTCATTGGAAGGACTGATGCTGAAGCTGAAGTTCCAATATTTTGGCCACCTGATGGGAAGAGCCAACTCACTGGAAAAGACCTTGATTCTGGGAAAGATTGAAGGGGAGAGGAGAAAAGGATGACAGAGGGTGAGATGGTTGGATGGCATCGCCGATTCAATGCACATAAATTTGAGCAAACTCTGGGAGATAATGAAGGACAGGGAAGCCTGGCATGCTGCAGTCCATGGGTTGCGAAGAGTCAGGTATGACTTCGTGACTGAACAACAAGTGAGGCTGAGTCATGCTAGTGTTGGGTTGAATCATGTCCTTATTTAAAATGATATTTTATTCATCTTGTATTGTTGTCTAGTAATTTTTATTTTAAAATAGTGTATTAAAATATTATTTATCTTGATGATTGAGTTTTATGGTACCTCCCTATCATATTGCACTCTTGCCCTAATCCTGGTCTTGTTGAATCCTGATCGCTGCTCTACCATCAAGAAACTCACCTCCAATACATCTTCAAGTTCTCCAGGTGTTCCCTTCAACTTCCAACTAACTGGAAGCCGGTTCCCCTTAACAGCATCCTGTATTTTAGCGTAAATACACTAAACATCCCTGCCACTCTATCTTTTTACCTTCTCTTAACATAACCCCACTTGCCTCACCTGAGTTCTAACCTTAGCAACAGTGTCAGTCAGTCCAGGGGAGAGTTTGGGAAACGGAGAAGGGCTGGAGTGGGAAGCAGAATGCAAAGCCGTATCAGGAGCAAGAAAAGGCAGAACACCGTGAAGATGGGTGAGGTCGATCCCCGAAATCAAGTAGTGATGGCACTCAGAATGCTTTAGAAAATGGATAGAACATGGTGGATATGGTGACTCTTTATATTGGTGATAGGATTAGTAAGGTGGTAACTAAAGCATATTAAAAAGCAGAGACATTAGTTTGCCAACAAAAATCCTTATTGCCAAAGCTATGGTGTTTTCAGTAGACATGTATGAATATGAGAGCTTGACCATAAGGAAAGCTGAGCACTGAAGAATTGATGCTTTTGAACTGTGGTGTTGGAGAAGACTCTTGAGAGTCCCTTGGACTGCAAAGAGATCCAACCAGCCCATCCTAACGGAAATCAGTCCTGAGTGTTCATTGGAAGGTCTGATGCTGAAGCTGAAGCACCAGTTGTTTGGCCACCTGATGTGAAGAACTGACTCACTGGAAAAGACCCTGATGCTGGGAAAGATAGAGGGCAAGAGAAGGGGATGACAGAAGATGAGATGGTTGGATGGCTTCACCAGCTCAGTGGACATGAGTCTGAGCTAGCTCCGGGAGTTGGTGATGGACAGGGAAGAATGGCATGCTGCAGTCCATGGGGCTGCAAAGAATCCGACATGGCTGAGTGACTGAACTGAACTGAACTAAAGGACGTGGAGGAGACACGGTGACACAGAGTAGGAAAAGGAACTATAAGGACTCACCAGGAGTATGTCTCCGTCATTTTGGTGAGGGATGGAGGAGAAGCTGCGATAGAGGACAGATGGAGAGAGGTTCCGAAAGTGACTGCAGCTGTGGACTGGGGCTTACTGCAGAATGGTGGCACTCTTCCCGACACATTCGAGGTTCTTGCTTCATTGCAAAAGAATTCAGAGATGAGGTGATAGGTGAGAAGTGGATTCATTTAGAGAGAAACACATTCCACAGACAGAATGCAGGCCAGCTCAGAATGAGAGAGCCCCCAGATATGGCATGGTTAGTTTTTACAGGCTCTGTAATTCCATAGGCTAATGAGTGGGCAGATTAGTTCAATTATTTGGGGGAAAAGGTGGAGCTTTCCAGGAACTGGGTCTCTGCCTACTTTTTGACCTTTATGGTTAGCCCCAGAACTGTCACGGTGCTGGTGGGTGTGTCACTTAGCTTATGCCATTGTAATGAGGGCATAATGAGACTCAGGGTCCATTGAAAATCGAATCTTCTGCCATTTGGACCCAGTTGGTTCTAACCAGTCTTCAGTTCTCTTTAGTTCAATATAACCGGTTCTCTTGGGCTATCCCCTTACTAAGCCCACCACCAGTATAAATACGGCCATGCCATTCTTTTGAAGGTTGTGCCCCTCCCCCTTCCCTCCTGTTTCAGTGCATTTAGTAAAAATAAGCACTTTGTAGGAGATCAGTCATGTTTGAATTTGAAGGAAGTGGCCATGGTGAGATGGCTTTTCACAATTCAGTGCCGGTGAGTGACTCATAAGATGGTAGAGATCTCTGAGGACCAAGGCAGAGCAGGCGATGTAAGTCTCAGTGGGAAACCATCCATTATGAAGATCCCATGCTCTCCTCCCCAGCTTGCTGGGAGCGGGTCCAGGCTCCACTAACATCTGTCTTCCAAAGGCTCCCTGAGTTCTCCTTGCACCTGGACCCAGTATGAAAACTCCCTTCCCTTCATATTTAGCCCCCAAAGAATTTAAGCATTTTTCTAAAGGCAAATTTTATCAGAGAAAAATGATCAACAATAACAAAAATTTCAAAAGTCTAACAATAGAGGTTTTCAGGGTATAATCTGCTTATTGAAATTAAAATGTAACTAGCGCTCTGAATGCAAATAAGAGCAGTCTGCAGTCATGGCCCACAGAGGCTCTGATTCATCTTCCTTGACGTACTTGCACTTATTTCTCTGGTCTGCTTGCTTCGTCTTAATCATATCCATTAATAGACTGGTAAGGCTGTTTCTACTGGTTGGTGAGGTGATGATTCCTCTCCAGCTGTTCTAAAATAGAATTTAGGTATCGCTGGGGGCACACAAAAAGATGTTCTGTGAAAGGAAATTAATAATCCTTTATCAAATCACTAAAAACCTTCGTTAAATGTTTCAGAAATCTACAAAAGAAAAGTATTCATATAGACATTGTCCCTTGGCATGTATTTTGTGTGTGTTTTCCACAATAAGCATGTATTACATTTTCAACAGATAAAAATAAATTTCATCTAAAAGTAATTAGAAGAAAAACACAGTGGTTAAAGATACATCTAACACAAAACAGAATAGTCAGGTTATCTTGTGCAGAAAAATTGCATTCTTGATTCTGGTTATTTGTGCATTTTTCCATAGGTTGTCCAGGATATATGTCAGAGAAGTCTATTATTTCTTGTATTATTTGGAATACACCATTAGAAAGACTTGCAAAAAGCTTTTACTGATTAAATATTTACCAGTAAAGACTTGACAACAACTCCACTACCTCTTAAGCACTCAAATAAGTGGGGAAAGTGTCCCAGAGGGGAGACACACAGGAAAATTATAAGAGAAAGCATTTCTAGCAACTGTTCATGAATCCTTTATGACCCTTGGAAAACTAAAGAATATCTGGTCTACAATATATTTTACACCTTTTTCTTCAAAGTTCAACCTTCATCAACATATACCAACTAATAAGGAGCTGCTCCAAAATACAAAAATAATAATAATAATAATTCAAGAGTTCTAGGAAGAGAAGACAAAGAAACCCTTGGCATGCATTCACACTTTATCCAGTCACTCAACATGCCTAAACTGGGTACATACACTCTATTAAGCAATATACTTACTACCGGGAGAATGAGAAAATAAATATCACTCTGAAAGTGACTTACATTTTAATGGGAAAGATAAGATATGTACAAAGACAATTAAAACAACACAAGGGAGCCTGTAATAAGTGTCCTCTGTGTGTGTGTGTGTGTGTGTGTGTGTGTGTGTGTGTGTCCACGCACGTGCGTGCACACTCAATTGCTCAGTCCTGTCTGACACTTGGCAACCCCATGGACTTTAGCCCACCAAGCCATGGGATTTTCCAGGCAAGGATACTGGTGTGGGTTGCTATTCCCTTCTCCAGGAGAATTTTCCTGACCCAGGGATTGAACCCTGCATTGCAGGCTGTTTTTTTGTCTTACCCCTGAGCCCCAAGGGAAGCCCCTAATAAGTGTCCTAAGAGATCTTAAAAGAAGACACCAGGAGCAGGAAATAATCATGTTCTACAGGGAGGCCAGAGAATGTTTCAATTCAGAAATGATGTAAGAATAAAATTTGAAGTTGCTTCCCAAAGCACGAGGTTAGGCCAAGCAGGTGAGGCATTCAGGAATGAGCAGGAAGATAAGCCAAAATCAAATTCTTCCTTTGGGAGGAAGCTTATGCAGTTATCACAATGCTACTTGAAAAAAAGAGATACAAAACTTTGTTTTCTTTCATTGTTAGGACCCTTTCAGGTACATGATGGTCCCTGAAGTTTGAACTTCCTTAGCTTCACCGGTACATGAGGCCAGCGTGCTGGGTGAAGCACACTGAGGGCAAGTGGGTCTCTGCCTCTCATTACCTATGTGATTTTAGGCAAATCACTTCATTTTTCTAAACATCGATTTCTTCAAATGATATCTACTTTGAATAATGCCTACTTCAAATAGTATCTACTTGTAGAATTGGAAATAGCAACTCAGTTTTCCTTTTGGGGACTGCCCCTCCTCTACTCTCAGCTGACTTGTCAGGATCTACCTTGCATTTCATGGGTTGGTTATATGGCTTGGCCCTGAAATAAACACATTCAGTTGAGCATGTGACCCAAACCAAGCCAATCTGGATTGATCGCTCCCTCCACCCCACCCCCAGGATACTATTGTAACCAATAGGAATTCTTTCTCCACTGGGGCTGCTAAACTAATAGAATATAAGCCTAGAGGAACCAGTGGTCAATTGGCTTCAACAGAGGGAGTTTGGAAGCCAACACAGTGAACAGCAAAGCCTATGGAGAAAGATAATACACAAAGGCAAGTCTAAGCTGTGCTTGCACCAGTTGGAAAAGATTTCTGCCAAATTCGCTCACCAGGTGCCCTAACAAACACACTACGATAATAGCAGTCCTGTGATTTGTGGATCATCCAGCAAACCTGCCATTCAATTCAAAATTTAAACAAACATTTGTTGACCACCTACTATGTGCAAGGATGTACAAGATGAGGAAGCTATTTTCAGAGAACTTTTCAGGTGCTACATAATAAGTATGTGGACTCACTGGCTTCAACCTTGTTGTTCCTAATTCTCTCTGTTCTATTTTAAAATGCCCCAATCCCCTCATATCGATTACAGTTCTGCTTGAAACAAATCAACCCACCACTGTGACTGAAGAAGCTGAATTTACTGATAAAATTGGTCAAACTCCAGATGTAACTGAATCTTCCATAGATAATTTAAGATTGTATGGCTCATCTTGTGTGGGTTAGGAACAACTGTCAGTCATAACACTGTCTCTAATTCTCATCAAAAGCTGGAATTGAAGTAAGTGAGTGACACTACTTTGAGGATACCTATAAATTCAGCATAATTCATTCATCCAGAGGTAAATTCCTTGCAAACATTGAAACTTTAGCTCATGATAGCACATAACTTACGGCATACTAATAACTGATTAATCTCACAAAAAAAGAGAACCATTAATATGCAAACAGCACAGAGCCCCCGATCACATTGTGTGCATGACTCCTGCAGTAAGCAGGGAGGTGAACACAAGGACTTTTGTTTGGCACTGCGTCCTATCCCCCAGCAGGGTGCCTGGCACAGGATGGTCAATTACTGTTTGTTGGACTGAACTGAATCTCATATTCTACTGTAAACGTGCAATCTCACTCTCTACTTTACCAAAGCAAACTTCATGCCAGTTTTAAGCTAACTCCCACCTGTACACTCTGGAAAACTCTCTCGGAGCAAATCACATTCCTTATTACCTTCAAAAAATACTTCAAGCTCACAGCTTTGGTGATCCATTATTAACCTAGTCCTTCTCAAACTTAGCTGATGCTAGAATCACCTGGTGAACTTTCAAAGTTCCTGAAGCCCAGGTTGTACCACAGATCAATTGAATCAGAGTTGCTGGGGGTAAGACCCAGGTGTCAGTGTTTTTTAAATCTCCCCAGATGATTCAAGGGATTCCAATATACAGTTAAAGTTGAGAAACAGTATAGTAGAACAATCTTTGCGCAGTTCCTATATTATTTCTGTAACTATACTAAGTTTTTATTTATAATCTATGATGCCCTAGTCCAGACCAGCACTGAAATATAATGGTTTCATATAAGCAATAATAGAATATTAATCTTTGATATGGTCCCCTCCAATGGAATTGTTCAAATCTCAGATACCTCTCTTAAGATTCAAGTGCCCAATTGCTAAGTCCTGTTCGACTCTTCGTGACACCATAGACTATAGTCCACCAGGCTCTATCCATGGGATTTCCCAGGGAAGAATACTGGAGTGGGTTGTCATTTCCTTCTCCAGGGATCTTACCAGTCCAGGGATTGAACCCACGTCCCCTGCATTGGCAGGCAGATTCTTTACCAAAGATTCAGGGGGGAAGGAATAATGGCAGTTTCTGGGGTTTCGTCCCATCCCAGTCTCCTATTTTGAGAACTATATGAGCCCTCCCCATTCACAGAAATGGGCCACTAAAGTCATCGGTATCATCTCTAACCCTGCTCCCCTCACTCCTGTAATTCCCTCCCTGCTTCCTCTTGCCGAAGCTCAGGGAATTTTAAATTTGAGGCTACATCAGAATCAATCATGAGGGGAACTTGTGATAACATTCCTGGGGCCTACCTCTAGAACTTCAAATTCAGTTAGACTGGGATAGGGCTGGGAAATGCACATTTCCACCAACTTCCCAGGTGTTGATGCTGCTGGTCTGGGAACCACACTTGAAAAAGCACTGCCATCGCCGGTTAGATCTGAGCCAGAATTGGCCAATTAAATTCTCTTGTTCTTACATACATTGGATATAGACAAGTGGGCTTCCCTGGTGGCTCAGATGGTAAAGAATCCATGTGCAACACAGGAGACCTAGGTTCAGTCCCTGGGTCAGGAAGATCCCCTGCTGAAGGGCACAGCAACCCACTCCAGTATTCTTGCCTGGAGAATCCCATGGACAGAGGAGCCTGGTGGGCTACAGTCCATGGGTCACAGAGAGTCAGACATGACTGAATGACTAGCATACCTAGACAAATATTGGTTGATTCCCCTTATACGAGGTCCCTAGGATAGTCAAATCCATAGATTCAGAAAGTACGCTGGTAGATGCCACGGTGGGTGTATGGAGGAGAGTTAGTATTTGACGGGGACAGAGTTTATGAAGGTGAAAAATTCACGAAATGGATGATGGTGAGATTTGCAACACGCTGTGAACGTACGTAGTGCCATTATACAATTAGATGTGGCTAAAATAGTGTGTTTTACGTTATGTGACTTATAAAATGTTTGCGTTTTTTTTGTTTGTTTTAAATTTTCTTGTTCTTGGCTCCGAGGTAAACTCTGAAGACTGCTGTATTAGTTTCAAAGGACTGTTGGGACAGAAGACCACACATTTGTCCTATAGCTATTCGTACCCTCGGCTTTAAACAC
Organism: Ovis aries; assembly: GCF_016772045.2. Taxonomy (NCBI): domain Eukaryota; kingdom Metazoa; phylum Chordata; class Mammalia; order Artiodactyla; family Bovidae; genus Ovis; species Ovis aries. The sequence continues at coordinate 14,859,484 of NC_056071.1, read as the reverse complement.
AGTTTCTGCTCCTATTGCATTTTCCTGAAATGGAGACACAGCTTTCCTTTCACCATTTTAGAGTCTGAGAAGCCCACAGAGAAAAGCTGTTTGACATGCTACCTTTCGAAGGATGCCTAGTGATATAGTTCATGTTTTCTAGTGGCTTTCTTAAAATTGCAAACTTTTTCTCTGGCATGGACATCCTGGAACAGGGCTTCTGGGACCTCTGAGTATGAACACACCAGGCTACTTTCTAAGTATTCTCTGTTAAGACTACTGTGCAATGTGTAAAGACTTCTTATGTGTACCCAGCTGTCTCTCCGTTGAATATCAGCAGGAGACCAGGTCCTTCCTGGGGGTGAAGGGGTGGCATTGTCCTTCACTTTGGGGACTGTTGGTTTTGGTTGTTGGAAGGGACCTATGCCAGGTATTTTCCATTTGACTTCCCAAGGAAACCTGGAAGAAATGCCTCATATAAGTGATTCAATCTACTAAATACCACAAGGCAAGACTCTCTCTCTCTCTCTGAGCCCACCTGTGTGCCTATTCACACGCACTCTTTTTCCTCCAAATAGACAGCTTTACTGGTTTTACCCTTTTCCATCTCCTCGTGGAAATTCATTTCTATCAGGCCAGCAGGCCGGGGCTCTGTCACTGCTCTCACTGCCTCGGCCTGGCTTCAGTCTCTGGCAGGGAACTGAAATCCCGCTTTGAGCCACTGCAGCCCAAGGCAGCTGCGTCCGACTCTTTGCAAGCTGTGGACTACAGCTGGAGTGGGTTACCGTTTCCTCCTCCACGGGATCTTTCTGATACAGGGATCAAACCCGCATCTCCTGCATCTCCTGTACTGGCAGGTGGATTCTGTGCCACGGAGCCACCTGAGAATCCTGTGACTCACTATGGGGAACAATTAACAAGCATGTCTATTGCACAGAGGTATACGACTGACTCAGTGGGCATTTAGGTGGCTTCCATGTCCTGGCTCCTGTAAATGGTGCTGCAATGGACATTGGCGTGTACGTGTAATATCTTTTTGAACTATGGTTATTAGTGGGGAAAGGGGGAGAGGGATAAATTAGGAGATCGGGATTGACATATACACACTATTATACATAAAATAGATAACTTATAAGGACCCTTATAAGGCTTCCCTTGTAGCTCAGTTGGTAAAGAATCTGCCTTCAGTGCAGATGACCCGGGTTCGATCCCTGGGTTGGAAAGATCCCCTGGAGCAGGGAATGGCAACCCACTCCAGTAATCCTTGACTGAAAAATCTCATGGACAGAGGAGCCTGGTGGGCTGCAGTCCATGGGGTCATAAAGAGTTTGGCACGACTGAGCATCTAACACTTAACACTTGTAAGAACCTGCTAAATAGCACAGGGAACTCTACTCAATACTCTGTAATGACCTATGTGGGAAAAGAGTCTCTAAAAGAGTGGATCTATGTATACTCTGCTGTATAGCCAGCAAAACATAAATCAACTATACTCCAGTAGTTTTATTGTAATCCTACCTTTCGAGCTGTCTAACCTTGCAATCTATGTTTTTAAAGCCAATTATCTGTGTCATTAGTGGAAAGTCAAAATTACCAGGCACTGTGCTAGGAGCGTAGTATGCGTTACCTCAGTCATTTATATGACAGACATACAGAATGGGGTACTTTAACCCTCACTGCGTAGATGAGGAAACCAAGGCTTAGAACCTATACACCCCAAAGTATAGGGCTAGGGAATAGAATTCATATAAATTCAGGTGTGTATTGTGTATCATCTCCCTAGTCAGAAGGCAGACTCCAGGAGGGTAGAGATCTTGGTTCTGTGGCGTTGGGTTAATAGCAAGCATTTATTGGGCAGCCAACATTGCACTACAATCCCATGTACTGTGATTATCCTGCATTTTCACATGAGGAAACTAGGGCACAGGGAGTTTGAGAAACTTGCTTTAGGCGAAGTAGGTGCTAAGAGATGGGCCAGGGTTCAAACCCAGGCAGTTCTTCTCAACATTAGGCTGCAGGAGAGTCATCTGGAGACCCTGTTAGAAGGCAAAAGGCTGGGCTGCCACCCAGGTCCGCGTGGGGCCTGAGATTCCACATTTCTACCAAAGCCAAGCGATGCTGACTCTGCTGCCCTGAGACTCACTTTGAATGGGAGGGTCTGGATGAAGAGTCTGCATTTACCCTTTAAACCACACTGCTTCTCCACTGCAGTAAGTCCCCCGCATACGAACCTTCAAGTTTCAAACTGTCAAAGGTACAAACGCGCCCCTGTGTGCCAGCTGTCATATTGCACTCCTGTGTTTTTCAAGGTCCTGTACTGGAAGGTCAAAAGTGTTTTCTTTATTTTTTGTGTTTCTGTTTTATGTACTACTTCTGTGAAAAGTATTATAAACCTATTACAGCACAGTACTATATAGCTGATTGCGTTAGTTGGGCACCTAGGCTAACTTTGATGGCCTTAGGAACAAACTGGACTTATGAGCTATGTAGAGGATTTACTGTAGATGAATATTTGCTGATTGAGTGAAGGCAATACGTTTGTCTAATAATAAACCCGTTGACCATCTTAGTCAAGGATTTACATTTCTATTTTAGTGCTCACTCAGCTTTTACCCTAGTTATTCATTTGAATATAGGGGATGTGCCAGTCTCTTTGGAAGAAAACTATGTTAATTCATGCAAGAAATCATGCCTTGCTTCTCTTCCTTCAACAATTCGATGGCCTCCCGTTGAGTTGGAATAAAACTAAACTGCTTATCATGGCCTAGGAGGCCCAGATGATCTGCACCCCTCCTCACCCCCCACCCAGACACCTCACTCTCTCTGCTCCTAGATCATGACATCCAGCACATTGGCCTTCCAGCTGTTTCTAGAACAAGACAAGTGTTCTCCCCAGACTCAGGACCTTATATTTGCTGTTTCCCTTCATCTTCTCTCGTATTGTTCTTTCTGCTGTAAAATGAATAAATAAAAGACAGAAACAGACGGAAGACACAGCAATTAAGGCCGATTTAATTCAGGAAGACTGGTTTCCCAGGTGGCGCTGGTGGTAAAGAGCCTGCCTGCCAATGCAGGAGATGTAAAAAAAAAATGCAGGTTCAACCCCTGGGTCGGGAAGCTCCCCTGCAGGAGGGCATGGCCACCCACTCCAGTATTCTTGCCTGGAGAATCCATGGACAGAGGAGCCTGGCGGGCTACAGTCCATGGGGTCACAAATAGTCGGACCGACTGAAGCAACTTGGCACGCATGGTAGGGGAAGACATCAATAGAACACCAGGCTCCCTTTTGAATACTACAAGGCCAAGTGGGAATTTGTATCCGAGGAGCAAGTGGAGGTCAATGGATGGAAGATTACTAAATTAGACATCAAGGATTAGGGAAATCCTGGAACTGACTTGATAGGATAAACTCTGAGATACATTTTACATTCCACACCTCCTATGCAAAGTGAGGATGAAGCTGCCCTCCTAGGGCTTTGCCTGAAACCGCAACCTTTTGGACTTCTTCCCCGTCTCGGTCCAGCTGTGCTTTCAGGAGTCCTCCTGAGTGCATGCCCTTCACATATTGCTTGTACAGAGATCCCCATCTCAGGATCTGCTTCTGGGAATCCTGGCCTAGGAGCCCTACACAGGCACACCTTTCTGTTGGATGTATCTGGGTACAGAATTGCTGGAGCAGAGAATATACCCGTGCTCAGTTTTCTGAAGAGTTTGCACAAATTAACCCTCCCACCAGTGGTGCATGAGCATGTCAGTTACGTCAAATCTTTGTCAAAACTTGCGAAAAGTCTTTTCCTCCATTCCTCATTCTTTTCAATGGACCCTTTTCTTATTGAGTTTTAGATGTTCTTTTATATATATACATATTCTTGATATGAGTGCTTTCCTAGTTCTTTGCAAGTCCTTTGCTAGATATGACCATAAATATTCTAGTCCCATTCTTAATTTTGAAAAACACAATCATCTGTGGACACTTATCTTTTTTTTTTTTTTTTTTTTTACTTTTCTAGTTGTTATACCTTTTATTTCTTTCTCTTACTTTCTGCAATACCTAGGTCCTCCAGTATGAGGTTAAGCAGAAATAATTATAAACAGCATCATTGTCTTAGACCCAAATTTGACTTTCACTACTTCAATGTTTTAAGGAATGTTTGCGGATGAGGTTTTATAGATAGATTCTGTATAATTAAGAAAGTTTCCTTCTATTCCTAATTTGTTAAAAATGTATGTTTTGTTTTCATGATCAAGGATTGAAGTTAATCAAGTGATTTTTGTGCATCTCTTACAAGGACCATGTGATTTTTTACCTCTTTTCTTTTAGTGTTAAAACTAACCTCGGTTTCATGGATTCCAGCTTGGTTGTGGTGCATTGTATATTGTTGGATTTAATTTGTTATTTTCTTTTTTTAAGAGCTTCTACATCTATGTTCGTGAGAGATTTGCAAAATAACTTGGCTCTCTTGTAATGTCGCCGTCAGGTTCAGTACTGAAGTTACGCTGGTTTCATACATATGTCATGAGGCCGTCTCTCTTTTTCTAGTCTGCAAAATTTCATGTAACACTGGGTTCTTTACTCCTTGTATATTTGAAAGAATTTATCTCTGCATTTTTCTTTTTTCTTGGATATTTGATCTCTAAGCATTCTGGCTGTCTTGGCTAATTTGTGATCTTTCACATATCTCTTTTTAACCGGATTAAAACTTTAACCAGATTTTATAGTTGTTCTTGGTAAGATGGAGGTTTGATAGAACTGAGTCATTTCAAGGCCTTGTTTTTAAGGCCATGTATAAACGAATAGTTGGAAACATTTGCACGCTAGTATTTAATCACGAAGGACCTTGGATTCTAGAGACTATTAAACAGTGGGGATCGCTGACAATTTTTGAGTAGACAGATCAGACCTAAAACTAGGAAAGGAAATGTGGCAATGATGTATAACATGAAAAGAAAGAACAGGTAAGAGGTTATTCCAAAAGTTCCCTGAAAGCAAGATTCTGTTTAGGAGAATGCCAGCCAAAGTATAAAAGATTTCCTTTCAATTCATGATTCTCCAAGTGGGTCAAGAAGCAGCAGCTCGCCTGGGAACTTGTTATCTGCACGTTCTCAGTGCTGCCCCAGATCTACCGAATCAGAGTGTCTAGAGGAGATGCCTTACAATCTGTGTTCTGACAGACCCCGGGAACCATTACTTTATACCAAGGGCTTCCCTGGTGGCTTAGACCAAGAAGAATTCGTGCAATGCTGGAGACCCAGGTTCAGTCCCTGGGTTGGAAAGATCCCCTGGAGGGGAGAATGGCAACCCACTCCAGTACTGTTGCCTGGAGAATTCCACAGAAAAAGGAGTCTAGCGGGCTAAAGTCCACCGAATCTCAAAGAATCAGACACAATTAAGCAACCAATACACACACACACGCACACACACTTTAGACCAAATGTCATCTCTTCACAATTAGGGGTGACTGTATGATGCCAGTTGTGGCCAAGAAAATGTAAGGGGAAGTCCAATCAGGGTAACTGGAGGAAAACTTTGCTCTCCTAATAAACAGGACAGATGAAACGGGCTGCCCATTTCCCTTCTTCCTGCCATGAATGCTGACTGACATTGTGATCAGGAGGCAAAGGATCTGAGGGCTGAGAAATCCAGCAGATTGAGGGAAGTCCACGGAGAATTTCAAATCCCACCAAGAAATTCTCATCAGAGACAAATCTGTTCCTCTCTAACTCCCGCTGTCAGGGTACCTCACTGAATACGATTTCTTGCTTGCCCAGGGCTCTGTGGAATGAGAGAACAGTGATTTCTGGCAGAGCTGTCAATTCCAAGCAAGTGGGTGTGCCTGGCAGCTTCCGCCCAGAGCAGCACTAGCTCAGGGACTCAGAGCTCCATCCCCAAGTGTGCTCCAGATGGCAGCAGGGACCTCTCCAAGTCTCAAACATGCTTGGGTGGTATTTAGGACTTGTGTGTGACAATCCTGTTCTCGAGGGACTAGCCCACATTGTACAACAACAACAAAATCTCTAGTGGCAAAAAGTAGCAGAGTTGCTTACAAGGAGACTGCCAGGAGGCTTCACCCACATATCTGCCTCCTGGTCCAAATTTCTGCTTTGAGTGGTAGGGATCCTTTTGGGTCCCAAGCAGGTTCTTCTATGAATGAGTACAAATCCTGAATCACCTCCACAGAGAGTTTTTTGGAACCGATCACCCTGCTCAAAATTACAAACCCTCCCCTAAACTCCAGCAGGCATACTTCCTCATCTTTGCTTAATTTTTCAGCTTAGTACTTATTGCCATCTGGCATATGATATGCTTTACTTATTCAGATGTTTACTGTCTTTCCTCCTCCACTAGATTATAAGGTTTACGATGACAGTAATTTTTGCTTGTTTTGCTCATCCCTACAACCACAATATTTAGGAAAGTACCTGGCACTAGTAAATGTTCAATAAATATCTGAGGCTAGACACTTGTCAAGTGATTGGCTGATAGGTCCTGGAAAGTGGCATACCCTTTTCCTGCTTCCTGTCATTGTTTCTCTAGAGTATAAGCCTCTGGACTTCCTTTGATGCAAATCTGCCTGGCAATGCAGGGGACACCAGTTCGATCCCTGGTCTGGGAAGATTCCGCGTGCTGGGGAGCAGCTAAGCCCGTGCTCCACAACTACTGAGCCCAAGCTCCGGAGCCCGAGAGCTGCACCCACTGAAGCCCGCTTGCCTGGAGCCTGCGCTTCACAACAAGGAAAACTGCCACAACGAGAAACCCGCGCACTGCAAGGAAGAGCAGCCTTGCCCACCACAGCCAGAGAAAGCCCATGTGCAGCAGCGAAGGCCCAGGGCAACCAAACATAAAGAAATCATGCAGAAACTAGGTTTAATCTTTATTAAAAAAAATTAGACGCAGAGTCCACTACAGTCTATTCCATGTCAATAGAGACTGGGTGAATAATAATGAAAGTGAAAGTGAAAGTCACTCAGCATGTCCGACTCTTTTCGACCCCATGGACTGTCATGGAATTCTCCAGGCCAGGATACTGGAGTGGGTAGCCTTTCCCTTCTCCAGGGGACCTTCCCAACCCAGATCTCCCACACTGCAGGTTATGGATCAACAATAGCTATGATTTAGGGCTCGCTATGTAGCAAATGAACGCTCAGTGCTATAGATGCGCTATCTTCTTTAGTTCTCAGACAGTACTAGCACCTTTAGCCCCATTTTACCAGTGAGAAGAAGGAGGCTCAGACATCTCAGCTGGCTTACTCAGGCTCTCCGGAGCATCAGTGGCACAGTTGGGAAGTAGATTTAGGACTATCTGACTCAGCCTGGGCTTTCACCTGCTGCCTCATTGGAGAAGTTTCAGCACTAGCTGACATATTCATGTTACCCTGATTCCTCCTTTTCTGCTAAAATGTAGGCATTTTTTGTGTGAGCCCAGAAATCAAATGACCAACTATAGATGCTTTATCCAGAATTCCCTCCTGCCTGGAGAGATGATAGATGATAGACAGATGACAGCTAGAGAGATAAATAGACAGATTAAAAAATACTTGGCAGAAATAAAGTTCTAACAAATGTTGGCTGTTTAATTGTTAATGCACCTTTCAAAAGAAGAATGTAAAAGCATTTTATGTAGAATGAACACATTTCAGCAATTTTTAAAAAAAAATTAGTATCAAGACAGACTGTCTTGGATGTTCTATTTCCTAGAAACATCCTAATTTATTTAGACGTTAGGGACTTCATTGGTGGTAGAGTGGTTAGGACTTTGCACTTCCAATTCAGGGACTGCAGGTTTGACCCCTGATCGGGAACTAAGAATCCACATGTTGTATGGTATGGCGAAAATATAAATAATTTTTTTAAATAGACATCAGCACAGGTCTTAGAATTAGTGATAATAATAGTGGCAAATATTTAGAGTGTTTATTTATATGTAGGCTTAAAATCTGCAACACCGTTAGGAGCAGATAGAGAGGTACACTCAGGTTTAACCAGCTGCTTTTGAGGAAATGGCCAACACTGTTTACACACCAACACTGCCTGCTCCAGGAGCACAAACATGGCACAGAGGTCCTTACTTACCCACTGTCATTTCATGCTTTTACACCTTCACTCATACAGTTCTCTCTTGGAAATGCCACTCCCCTCTGGGTAGCACTCAGTTCAGTTCAGTTCAGTCTGCCAGTCGTATCTGACTCTTTGTGACCCTATGGACTGCAGCATGCCAGTTTTTCCTGTCCATCACCAACTCCCAGAGCTTATTCAAACTCATGCCCATTGCATCGGTGATGCCATCCAACCTTCTTATCCTCTGTCGTCCCCTTCTCTTCCTGCCTTAGATATTTCCCAGCATCAGGATCTCTTCCAATGAGTTGGTTCTTCGCATCAGGTAGCCAAAGTACTGGAGTTTCAGCTTCAGCATCAGTCCTTCCGATGAACACTCAGGACTGATTTCCTTTAGGATGGACTGGTTGGATCTCCTTACAGTCCAAGGGACTCTCAACAGTCTTCTCCAACACCGCAGTTCAAGAGCATCAATTCTTCGGCACTCAGCCTTCTTCACAGTCCAACTCTCACATCCATACATGACTACTGGAAAAAGCATAGCTTTGACTAGATGGACTTTTGTTGGCAAAGTAATGTCTCTGCTTTTTAATATGCTGTCTAGGTTGCTCACAGCTTTTCTTCCAAGGAGTAAGCCTCTTTTAATTTCATGACTGCAATCACCATCTGCAGTGACTTTGGAGCCTAAAAAAATAAAGTCTGCCTCTGTTTCCACTGTTTCCCCATCTATTTCCTATGAAATGATGGGACTTACTTTTCTGAATGTTGAGCTTTAAGTCAACTTTTTCACTCTCCTCTTTCACTTTTGTTAAGAGGCTCTTTAGTCCTTCTTCCATAAGGGTGGCATCATCTGCGTATCTGAGGTTCTTGATATTTCTCCCTGCAGTCTTGATTTCAGCTTGTGCTTCATCCAGCCCAGCGTTTCTCATGATGTACTTTGCATATAATTTAAATAAGCAGGGTGACAATATACAGTCTTGACGTACTCTTTTTCCTGTTTGGAACCAGTCTGTTGTTCCATGTCCAGTTCTAACTGTTGCTTCTTGACCTGCATATAGATTTCTCAGGAGGCAGGTCAGGTGGTCTGGTATTCTCATCTCTTTAAGAATTTTTCACAGTTTATTGTGATCCACACAGTCTAAGGCTTTGGCATAGTCAATAAAGCAGAAATAGATGTTTTTCTGGAACTCTCTTGATTTTTTGATGATTCAGCGGATATTGGCAATTTGATATCTGGTTCCTCTGCCTTTTCTAAAACCAGCTCTTCTAAACCTGGAAGTTCACTGTTTATGTCTTGTTGTAGCCTGGCTTAGAGAATTTTGAGCAATACTTTGCTAGCATGTGAGATGATTGCAATTGTGTGGTAGTTTGAGCATTCTTTGGCATTGCCTTTCTTTGGAACTGGAATGAAAACTGACCTTTTCCAGTCCTGTGGCCACTGCTGAGTTTCCAGATTTGCTGGCATACTGAGTACAGCACTTTCACAGCATCATCTTTTAGGATTTGAAATAGCTCAGCTGGAATTCCTACTAGCTTTGTTCGTAGTGATTATTCCTAAGGCTTACTTGACTTTGCATTCCAGGATGTCTGGCTCTACGTGAGTGATCACACCATCATGGTTATCTGGGTCATGAAGATCTTTTTTGTATAGTTTTTCTATGTATTCTCACCACCTCTTCTTAATATCTTCTTCTGTTAGGTCCATACTATTTCTGTCCTTTATTGCGCCCATCTTTGCATGAAATGTTCCCTTGGCATCTCTAATTTTCTTGAAGTGATCTCTGCCCTTCCCATTCTATTTTTTTCACCCTCTATTTCTTTGCATTGATTGCTGGGGAAGGCTTTCTTATCTCTCCTTGCTATTCTTCGGAACTCTACATTCCAATGGATTTATCTTTCCTTTTCTCCTTTGACTTCAGCATCTCTTCTTTTTGTAAGGCCTCGTCAGACAACCATTTTGCCTTTTTGCTGTTCTTTTTCTTGGGGATGATCTTGATCACTGCCTCCTGTACAGTGTCATGAACCTCCATCACTAGGAACTCCTATTTGCCCTTCAGAGTTTTCTTCTTAGGTATTGTGTTGCTTCCCATAGGAAGCCATCCTAGACCCCCTTCATCTCAGTGATCTATTTCTCCACTGTGCATCCAGACACACTGCTCTTACTTGTAATACACATGTAATGCACATGAATTGGTCCTTTTCCTTCCTTATAGTGTAAGCTTCCTGAGGCTTACATCTTTCTGGTGAACAACACATAGGGTAGTAATGCCTGGAACAAGAACAGTTAATAACTGAACTGAAATTGAAGGGACTACAGTGGAAATACATCACAGCATGACTTGTGATGGAACTGAAGAAGCCTACTAACTAACAAGGGGCTTCCCAGGTGGCCCTAGTGGTAAAGAATCTGCCTGCTAATGCAGGAGATGCAGGAGACACGGGTTCGACCCCTGGGTGGCGAAGACCTGCTGGAGAAAGGCTTGATAATCCACTCCAGTGTTTCTGCCTGGAGAATTCCATGGACAGAGGAGCCTGGCAGGCTGCAGTCCATAGGGTCACAAACAGCGCGACTAGACTGAAGTGACTGAGTGTGCACACATACTCTAACTAATACACCCAGGATGTTAGACACCCCTAATTCCTCCTGACTGGATGCTCTCAGGTATCATCTTTGCAATCTTTTTTCGAGTCTGTAATTTATTTATTTATGCTGTTCTGGGTCTTCCTTGCTGTGCACAAGCTTCCTCTGGTCGTGCTGAGCAGGGGCTACTCTCTTGTGCAGGGCACAGGCTTCTTATTGTGGTTGCTGTGCAAGATGGACTCAAGGGCACCCAGCCTTCAGTAGTTGCAGCACGAGGGCTCAGTGGTTGTGACTTGCAGGCTTAGTTGCTCCACAGCATGTGGGGTCTTGGTTCCTGGACCAGAGATTGAACGCATGTCCCCTGCATTGGCCAGCGGGTTGTTTACCACTGGACCACCAGGTAAGTCCCCGAGTCTGTAATTTTTGAGCATATGCAATGGCTGTAACAGTGTTGTGCAGGGAGAAAAAGACAGTTTTCCTCTTGTGTTTCTCCTTTACGCTCATATTACTATCACATTCACACTCTTGACTCCAGATGGGTGTGGGTTTCCCCCACCAAGAAATTCTCTGAGACTCCAGCTGAGTATCTTACAATCTAATTGAGTTTTGATACCCTTAACATGGTCAGGTGGTCTGTTATTCCCACCTCTTTCAGAATTTTCCACAGTTTATTGTGATCCACACAGTCACTGCAGATGGTGACTGCAGCCATGAAATTAAAAGACGCTTACTCCTTGGATGGAAAGTTATGACCAACCTAGATAGCATATTCAAAAGCAGAGACATTACTTTGCCAACAAAGGTCCGTCTAGTCAAGGCTATGGTTTTTCAGTAGTCATGCATGGATGTTAGAGCTGGACTGTGAAGAAAGCTGAGTGCTGAAGAATTGATGCTTTTGAACTGTGGTGTTGGAGAAGACTCTTGAGAGTCCCTTGGACTGCAAGGAGATCCAACCAGTCCATTCTGAAGGAGATCAGTCCTTGGTGTTCATTGGAAGGACTGATGCTAAAGCTGAAACTCCAATACTGTGGCCACCTCATGCAAAGAGCTGACTCATTGGAAAAGACTCTGATGCTGGGAGGGATTGGGGGCAGGAGGAGAAGGGGATGACAGAGGATGAGATGGCTGGATGGCATCACTGACCCGATGGACTTGAGTTTGGGTGAACTCCGGGAGTTGGTGATGGACAGAGAGGCCTGGTGTGCTGCGATTCATGGTGTCGCAAAGAGTTGGACACGACTGAACGACTGAACTGAACTGAACCCTTAACCTGGAGATAGCATCACATTCCACAGAATGAGAGCTCAGTCCCACAAGTCTGCCCCCACCCCACTTCAGACCACAATCGCAAGTCCCAGGTTATTGATTCTGACCTAATGGCTATAAACCTGAGATTCCCAAGACCTGTTTCTTGGGTTTGATTTGTTTGTTAGAGCAGCTCACAGAATTCAGGGAAACACTTAGGCTTCAAGTTTATTGAAGGATATGATAAAGGATGGGCTTCCCCAGTGGCCCAGGGATAAAGAATCTGCTGCAATGCAGGAGCCACAGGAGATACAAGATTGATCCCTGAGTTGGGAAGATCCCCTGGAGACGGGCATGGCAGTGCTTTTGCCTGGAGAATCCCATGGACAGAGGAACCTGGCATGCTATAGTCCAGAGGGCCACAAAGAGTTGGACATGACTGAAGCGACTTAGCATGCATGCAGGCATGATAAGGGATAAAGATAAAGATGAAGAGATACATTAAGGTGAGGGCAGGGAGGGTTGAAAGGGCAAGAACTTCTGTCCCCGTGGAGTTGGGGTGTGTTACCCTCCTGGTGTGTGGATGTGTTCTTCAGCCTGGAAGCTCTCCAAACCCTGTACTGTTGGGATTTTTATGGAAGCTTCCTTACATAGGCATGAGTGACGAGTGAGTGACATCACTCAGTCGTGTCCGACTCTTTGCGACCCCATGGACTGTAGCCTACTACACTCCTCCGTCCATGGGATTCTCCAGGTAAGAGTACTGGAGTGGGTTGCCATTTCCTTCTCCAGAGGATCTTCCCGACCCAGGGATTGAACCCAGGTCTTCTGCATTGTAGGCAGACGCTTTACCGTCTGAGATACCAGGGAAATATATAGGCATGATCAATTGTTAACTCCATCTCCAGCCCCTGTCCCCTCTCTGGAGAAAGGAGGGTGGAGATTAAAATTCTAAGGTAGGTTCTAATCACATCTTGGTCTTACTGGCAATGGAACCCAACCTAGGAGCCCACTAAGAGTCACCTCATGAGAACAAAAGATGCTCCCAGAGCTCTTATCACTTAGGAAATTCCAAGGGTTTTAGGAACTCTGGGCCAGCAAAGGTGATGAACACCAAATGTAGATTTCTTATTATAAATTGCAATACCAAGCATAATGTGTTAAGTATAATCAGGATTAAAGGGAGCTATAAACATGGTCCTCGAACTACTCTGCATGAAAGGAAAAAAATGACCCAAAAGAGGGACCTGGAGGCTGAAATCTGCTTATTTCCTAGCCTAAATCTCTAGCAGGTAGTGCTGAAATACTGCATTTGGAGAGAAATTTGACCCTCTCATAGGAAACACTTCAAACTCAACCATTTAATTATTTTAGGTCTAGACTAAACTCCTTCCCTGGGTCTCAGACACACAACATTGGAACATTTCAGCCAAGAGATAAGCTGATTGGCATTTTAATGGATTTCTCTGCAAGAGGATTGACTCAGAGCACCCATCCACAGCTTGTTCAACTATCCAGGGATGCAAAAGGCTTGGCCTGAAACTTTCCAACATTTTTCTAGAAGCTGTCTCTGCAAAAATGATAGAATACTGTCTACATGTCTGAAGTTCCGCAGGCACTATGCAAGGGAGAGACAGTGTGTTTATTAAACAGAGGAAAGTTTTGCTTAGGAGTATTGGAAGACAGCCAAGAACTCAAGCTCTTTAAGGCTTGACTTTTTTGGGAAAATTATTAAAATGAAACGAGTCTTTCCTTTGATAAATGGGTTGACCCGCCTTTCCTGATTTCTACCTCTGTAATCTGCCATGAATCTCATGTCAAGGTCAACTCTCTGACCTCAGAACACAGAGGGACTCTTTATCTCAAACTGGTACCTGAGTATCACTGGAAAACGGTGACTTCAGCAAAGCTAAGCAGATTTCTTTACAACGGGACTTCTCAAGTCTTCCGTCTCCATGATGTGAACAGAGTATGCAGTGTTTCCCAAGATTATTTAACCATGAAATCACTGTCTTTCTTCTCTGTGGATATTTCATGGGGCTATCTGGCCACAAGTGCACACTCTGGGATAATCAGAAATTTGATCTCAAGTTTGAAGACTTTATAATAAATGCAAGAAGCCCAGTACAGAAGATTACATATGGTATGACTCCACTGATATGAAGTATCCAGACTAGGCACATCTATAGGGACAGAAAGCAGATTAGTATCTGCCAAGGGATGGGGTGAAGACACGGAGAGTGAGGTGTGACTGCTAATGGGTAAGAGGTTTCACTTGAGGTGATGAAATGTCCTAAAATTAGACTATGGTGATGATGGCATAATTCTATAAATATATTTTAAAACCATGGAACTCTATACTTTAAACAGTATGGAATTTTATGATATGTAAATTATATGTCAACAAAGCTGTTAAATTTTTTTTTACAAAGATGATATAAAGATCATTTCACTCCTACCAATTAAAGTAGTTCTTTCTTTACTTTCCCTTTCTTCTTCTTCTTTTTTTTTTAAATCTCTTTTCTCTCCCTAACCATTTTTGGTCTGTCATACCAGTTCAACCCCTTCCATTATTTTCTAAGGCTAATTTTACTAATAAGGAATATATATGTGTATGTATATATATATGTGTGTGTATATACACTCATTTAATATATATATATACTCATTTAAAATTACATTTAAAAAAATTACATTGAGTACTGACTTCCCTGTTAGCTCAGATAGTAAAGAATCTGCCTGCAAAAATGCAGGAGACTCAGGTTCAATCCCTAGGTTGAGAAGATCCCCTGGAGAAGGGAATGGCGATCCACTCCAATATTCTTGCCTGGAGAATCCTCATGGACAGAGGAGCCTGGCAGGCTACAGTCCATGGTGTTGCAAAGAGTCGGACATGGATGAGCAACTAACACTAAAAGGACACAATGAAAAGTGTAAAGTGAGAAATAAATGCCTTCATGTCTTTCTGAACCTCTGTCCCACTCTCCTACAGTCCCTTTAGAAATTGTTTTCACATCTGCAGTCTCTTCATATGGTGCCTATATTTTTACACAAATTGGACCAGACTTGATTCTGCATCTTGTTTGTCTCATTTAGCGTTGCATTTTGGAGATCTTTTCATGTTTGTACATATAGACCATTTACATCTTTCAACAGCAGCACAGCGTTCATTGAATATTTATGTCGTATGTATACTATCACTTTTCTATTAAGAGATATTGAGATTGTCTCCAGATGTGAGTAGTTTTTGTTTCATATGTTTTGCTATTACAAACTGTGCTACAATAAACATCTTGGTGTGCTGGTGCTTATAAGATAATAACTTGCAAGTGTTCAGAGGTTAAAAGCCACATGACTTTGGATATGAATAAATGTGACTAGGATGCCTTGCAAAATCATGCCCCCACATATAATGCCATCCTCAGGGGATGAGATGAGAGAGCTGGCATGGATGTTAAAAACTCTCCTAGCCCAGGACAGGTTCTAATCTCTCTCACTCCACAGCCCCAACCATACCCAAGCACTGCCCAGGCTAACATCTTATTGTTGTTGTTCCATCACTAAGTCATATCAGATTCATTGCGGCCCCATGGACTGTAGCACTCCAGGCTCCGCTGTCCTTCACTATATCCTGGAGTTTGCTCAAATTCATGTCGATTGAGTCAGTGATGCTATCTAACCATTTCATCCTCTGGTTGCCCCCTTCTCCTCCTGCCGTCAGTCTTTCCCAGCATCAGGGTCTTTTCCAATAAATCAGCTCTTTGCATCAGGTGGCCAGCATATTGGAACTTCAGCTTCAGCATCAGTCTTTGCAATGAATATTCAGGGTTGATTTCCTTCAGGACTGACTGGTTTGATCTCTTTGCAGTCCAAGGGACTCTCAAGAGTCTTCTCCAGCAACACAACTTGAAAGCATCATTTCTTCGGTGTTCAGCCTTCTGTCTGGCCCAACTCTCATCCAAACATGACTACTGGAAAAACTATAGCTTCGACTATACAGCCTTTGTCAGCAAAGTGACATCTCTGCTTTATAATACACTGTGTGGTTTGTCTTGTACCAACACTGTAATGATGTGTTTTGTTCTTGGAATGCCACCTTCCTCACTGGAGGATGCTCACCTTACTCTGTTCTTGAGGATGCTCACCTTACTCTGTTCTCTGGAGTTTTCCCTCTTGATAGCGAGGGTTTGAGCCAGAGACCCAATCAAGACGCAAACATGCAAATGGGCCATTATTTCCCTGTCCAAGAAAGGGCCATGTCAGTTCACATTCTGATTTTATGATTCTCTGACTGCTGGTCTTAGTCCTTGCTTTGCATTCCTACTTAACCTCGAATAAAATCACTTAACTTCTGACAGCTTCTGTCACTGCAACAACTTAAGTAGCTGCTGGGGGTTAGTGGCAGAAGGTGGTGTCAGCCAAATGCAACATTTTCAGTATTTGCATGTGTGAAGGGACATGGAGGTGGGCAAAATACTAAATGGCTATTTTTTAGTTTTCAGGGAACCAATAAAAGTATGGCTAGAATAACACCGTGAACATTTTAGTTCTCTTACTGATGGCTCGATACAACTAAAAGGGATGTGGTTTGAGCTGTGACGTAGGTTGTCACTCTTCTTTAAATTTTTATTGGAGCATAGTTTTACAATGTCATGCTAGCGTCTGCTGAAGAGCAAAGTGAATCAGGTATACGTGCACATATATCCTCTTTTTATGGGTTTCCTTCCCATTTAAGTCACCGCAGAATATTGAGTAGAGTTCCCTGTGCTATAACTTGCTACTTTTAAGAAAGAACTTTTGTGGAATAGAAAAATCCAAGCCTCTCTAAGGCTAGACACACTTACACTATCAGAATCAGGCCCGGTTGTGTCACATACTTAGATTATTGGAAATACCCTGCTTCTACTCTCTTTACCATATTGCCTTCTTCCGAAGCCAAATTTCGAGCCCCAGCTGAAATAGAGTTTTGACACCACATTATCCTAAGTGTTCCGGAAGCGCTATCAAATGAAGAGTAAATACTTCCTGTTCTTAAGCTTTTGATTAAACACTTCATAAGAATTAGCTAACTCGCTTCTCAAAAGAACCCAATGATGACAGAGACTGTAATTATTCCCATTTTACAGAGAAGAAAATAGAGACTTAGAGAAATGAAGTAGCTGGCCTGATCTGATCTTTCTAACAAGGGGTGGAACTAGATATCAGTCTCAGGTGAGCCTGACATGCATGCAGGCTCCAAGCCACAGGGTTGGGTGGTGCCTTGAGGTGGCCTTTCCTCAGCCCAGGCTCTGATAATGCCGCATCTTCTCTCCATAGCTGGACCTCACCCCATGTGCTGTTCTCAGCCTCTGAACCCAGTCCTAACAGTCTCAGACCAGGGCTCAGAAGTTAACATCAGTTCCTCCTGGTGGCCGGTCCAGCTCACCATGAACCCAGGACTTTTCTCAGCACACGCTCTTTTCCAGGCCCTTCGGCACCTGCCTGAGCTGTATCTCAGTGATGTGTCGGGCACTTCTACACCATGCATCCCTCCTCCCAGCTTCTCCCAAACTCCCAGCTCTCCCTGCAGGACTGTGTGTCTGGACTGCAGCTGTTTAGTTGGTGAGAAATGTCACCGTCAGAGCTCTTCCACATCCTAGAAGACAGACATTCTGCTGTTCCTGCTCTGCCCCGTTACTCACTCTGGCTTCTCACTGGACTTTCCTTTGGTGCCTACGGTTGGGTCTGCCCGCCTCAGCACCTGCTTCACTTCAGGACAGGAACTAGTTCTAACCCCAGCCCTTCTTGGTCTGGCTATTTTTGGTGTCCTTGGGTGGTCTGCAGACATGCAAGTTCTGAGATATACAGTCACACTGAGCCCCATGCATTTCACGTTCCCCACTTCAGAACTCAGAGGCAAGAAAGGCCATAGGTCTTTCCTGTCCAGAGAATGTGCACCTCCAAAGAGAAGGGCAATTTAGGGAAGCATGACCTGCTTTCCCAGGTGGTACTAGTGGTAAAGAACCCACCTACCAATGCAGGAGACATAAGAGATGCAAGTTCGATCCCTGGGCCAGGAAGATCCCCTGGAAACGGACACAGCAACCCACTCCAGTATTCTTGCCTGGAGAAGCCCATGGACAAAGGAATCTGGTGGGCTATTGCCCATAGGGTCACAAAGAGTCGGACCCAACTGAAGCGACTTAGTGCACAAGCGTTGCCCAAGAAGATGAATAATTTAAGGAAAGATGGCCAGGCAAGGAAAGATAAAATGAGGCTGTTTCTGAGGCATTCTATAAGTGACATCATAAGGAGTCAATGTTTTCACTGGTATCCTAATGGATATTCCCATGAATAGACCAAATGGATGTGGGGGAGAAGGGGAGGGGAGGAGGAAAGTCTGTCTGCCTTGAGTGAGTCCCAAGAACATTTCAGACCACAGTTTCTCGTCTCCAGATGCAGATTGTGAAAGTGGTTTGTCGAATCTAAAACAATGGTCAACACTGGAGATTTCCTGAAATTAACTTGGTATTAAATGTAAACACTATTGATATTATGTGTACAGTAGATAACTAATGAGAATCTATTGTGTAGCATAGGAAACTCTACTCAATGCTCTGTGGGGACCTAAACGGGAAGGAAATCCAAAAAAGTGGGGATAAATGTATATGAATAGCTCACTTTGCTGTTCAGTAGAAAGTAACACAACATTGAAAAGCAACTAACCAATAAAAATTAAATAAAATAAATAAAAGCAGAAAACCACAACTTGGTGTTAACCGAGTTAGAAGTCCAGGGGTGACAGGCCCTACAAGAAATAAACATCATAAAAAAATTTTTTTTAATTTTTTATTGAAGTTTAGTTGATTTATACTACTGAAACATCATTTTCTTAATTAGCACAGTTTCAGTTTGGACCTATATGGTACCTAAATGCCTCATATGAGTATGCTTGCCATCATATGTTTTAGGTTCTTCCTTTAAACTTACTTGAATTTTTCTTTGAACAACAAAATGGAAAAGCATTTTAAGAACAGTTTCTTTGGTCCTCATCTTAGTCTATTCATATGTCTGTTTTAAACATTTAAAGGAGAAAGTATCTAGGGAATAATCAAATTGTATCTGGTGGGATAGTTCCCCCCTGATGGGAGAGTAGATGGAATTGGGGGATTTGAAGCAACCCTAAGAATATAATACCATGCTACTGAGCTACAAAAATCCTGCCTGATTTGTAAATTTGTGTTTCCATGGCAACACAAGTGTGTAGTTAAATAATCCTCACTCGTCTACGACTGAATTCCAGCAACTCGTCCTAAACCTTCATCCTATTCTAATCCACAGCTGTTGCCATGGAAATGATCAGATAAGATTCAGTCCTAGAGGCAGATGGGCCCATGGTGGAAGCTAAGTCCTGGCCTACATATATAGCCCCCTGAAATATTAGGTGTTGTTTTGATTTGTTTCCCCCCAATCTTTGAGTCCCAGAAAGCAGCTGCCTCCGATGAGAGGTTAATGCAGTACAATGTCACAAAAGTCGTTTACGGGGTCTGGGCATCTGGAACAAATGGGAAAAAGCTGATTCCAAAATACTGCTGGGAATGGAGAAACTGGAAACGCTTTCCTTTGACTCATTTTTGGAAACTTGGTCTGAAAGAGCATCACCCTAGGGGTTTTCTCCCGGGAGTCTGCATCACAGAAATGACTTTCTCGGTCTGTGTCCTCACCCCAGGAGGAGAGTAGGTCACACCAGGCCATTCCCTGGGCTTTGCCAGCGTGGGAGGGGCCACTTCATCCTTCTGTTCATGAGGGGCTTCAGTTTTCATGGTTGATGGCAGTTTATAACACATCTCCGAGGTTCACTCTGGTTGTGTCAGCAACGACCTAAAAATGTTGTGGTGCCTCCAACAACATCCTTGTACCACGTGCATTCTCACAAACAGATTCTTTGGGGAGATTTAAATTTGAATAACTGTTCCTAGGTAATGTCCCAGTGAAGTTATGTTTTGTTAAAAGTAGAAAGAAGTGGCACCTTGTCTCTTTGGTTTGAACAGTGTGATTTCATAGGTTGCGGTATCTTTGCCACATACTTCACTTGGGGTAGGGGTTGAAGCCAGCCCCCCAGAGCAAGTGTGCCTTTCATTAAGGCAGATCCCCTGTCATGTGTGAGCCCTGATACATCATGAGAAGAGGATAAAGCTCACAGTAAAATTTACTGAATCCTAGAAGTGGAAGGATTCATGCAGCCTTACCGTTACACAGCCTACATAGGTATGCAGCCTACCATTCACACAGCATCTCAGACAATTCCATTTCGGGGAGCAGTTTTCAGATGCAGAAGTTGAGACCAAGGTTTTCAATGCCTCACAGCTTAGGGACCCTGCCCACTCTGCCAGTGGTTTAACAAAGGGCCCAAGAGTCCTGGCTAGCTTTCCTTTCAGTCTCCTTATCCCAGGCAGCTCCAGCTGAATTCCCATATAGTAAGTCCCCTACATAGGAACAAGTTCTGTTTCAAGAGTGTATCTGTAAGTCCAATTTGTTCATAAGTCCAGCAATGTTAGCCAGGGTATCCAACTAACACAATTGGCTATATAACACTGCACTGTAATAGGTTTCTAATACATTTCACACAAATAATACATGAAAAAGAAACACAAAAGACAAAGAAAACATCTTTAATCTTACAGTACAGGACCCTGAGAAGCACAGTCGTCACTACAACAGCTGGCACACAGGGGCTGGCATGGAGTGAACAGGCAAGAAGAGTCACTGAGGGAGGAGGAAGAGGAAGTGAGATGGTGGAGCTGAAGGATTGTTGCAACAGGAGACGGAGGGTAAGCTGTGATTTTGCTCACGCTTGACATTAATGAAACGCACATTCACATTTTTGAAAGTTCGCAGCCTGAGCATTTGTATGTACAGGACTTACTGTGCTGCAGTTTTTTTTTTTTTTTTTTTTACTGTTTATTCCTTCTTAGAAGTTTTACTCGTACTTGCTACACATCACTTCATAAGTTTTCAGTTACATATAATTTGTTCACCAAACACCTGTTGAATTAGTGTGTGTGTGTTACAGGATTGGAGACAGGGCAGAGGGTTTGGAATAAGAAGCCACCATTCACCTTGTTCGATGACGCCTTTCATCATAGTTACAGAGCAAGAGAGTGACAGCTTTTAGAACCTGCTTAGCACGTTCTGGGCAAGCAGTATATTTTAGGAGGTAAAGGCTATGCTTTTCAGTGACATGAAATAGAATGTCGCTCTTGCTCTTCTTCTCTCAGCTTCCATAATTGTAAGTGATGTTGAAGAGAGACAAGAGCTGAATCATTTCTCACATGAAAAATAAAGTGAAAATTTTGAACTGAAAGCTTGCCATGAAGGTAGGATTTCTGTGGTTCTCACCAGCGCTACAAAGTTGCATTCTATTTCACTGAGCAACAGTGTAGCTAGGTAGCCTACCATTCATGCCTAAACACAGCAAAAGGGTGGCCCAGAGGGGAAGACTCCACACTCCCAGTGCAGGCAGCCAGGGTCCCATCCCTGGTCGGGGAACTAGATCCACATGCCGCAACTAAGAGTTCACAAGCTGGAACAAAATATCCTGAGTGCCACATTTAAGACCCAGCACAGCCAAATAAATGAATATCTAAAAAATAAAAATAGACAGTGTGTGCTCAGTCCCTAAGTCATATCTGACTCTTATGACTCCATGGACTGTAGCCCGCCAGGCTCCTCTCTCCATGAGGATTCTCCAGGCAAGAGTACTGGAGAAGGATTCCACGCCCTCCCCTCCAGGGGATCTTCCCGACCCAGGGATTGCATCCACGTCTCCTGGGTCTCTTGCCTTGGCAGGTGAATTCTTTACCACTGAGCTGCCTAGGAAGCTCCTAAAAATAAACAGAGCTTGAGCCAATGCAGACAGATTTCTGGTGCCCAGTATGCCCATGTCCTACTTGTGTTAATTCAAACATTGGGGACACCTTGTCTTTCTGAAGCTGAAGTCTATCTAATTTCAAAGAATACTCTTATGTGCAGGAATATGTACTTATTACTATGATGGGGAATCATGTCACTTCCACATCCATAAGAAGTTCTGATGGGAAGTTTGCAGTTAACTGGAGGAAAATGGTTCCATATGTGGCCATGCCAAGTGTCCCTCTTCAAGTTCTCCCTCTCCAGACCAGATCAGGTTCCAAATCCCCACTAATGCACCCCTGAGTATCTCTCAATTTCACCCTCTCCCAAGCCACCAACAAATCTAAGACAATTATAGTGGTCTTGGTCCATCTCCCAGATTCCCATTTAGTGCAGGACCAGGCAATGTTGTTGCTGTTGTTTTAAATACACCTAAATCTGATCTGGCCCCTGTCTTGTTTAAAACCTTTCGATGACTCATCTCTGCCTTAGACTAAAATCCAAAACCCTTGCATGGCTCTGCATGGAGCGTCATGGAGTTTCATAGGCCTGGGCAGTGCTGGGGGCTGTAGCTTCTTGCTCTCTGGCACCTTTCTCATTTTTAGAAAGAGCTGTTTGTCCTCAGCTGAGGTTTAGCCATGGCTGACAAGGAAGATCCCAGAGTTTCAAGCACTAACTGAGACTTTATCTCAAGCCACGAAGAGCTATAACTGAGGCTGGCTGCAGAAACAGCGCATACAAGACACAAGCTTGCTATCCGATCTCTTTCAAGAATCCAGGTGCTCCCCAAATCAGGTGCAAGCTACACATCTAAGAGGCAATGCGCGCAGCAGTGGCAGGCTCTCCATCACTGTCCAGCAATTCCACACGCTGGGCAAAGGGCAGTTATTTATAAATACTGTGTTCCTAATGAACTCTCAGTGCAGCCACGGCCCTTTAGTCACACAATACATCATCTTTCCAGGGTCCCAGGGCCTATCTCCTCTCCCTTTAACTCTGCCCTTTGTCTTCCGGTTGCAGTGCTGAGGGTTTATGGCCACGGGAGCACCTCTTTCCATACAAAGGATAAGAAGGTCAAGCAGGTGTGACCTTGTCACCTGCCTCTGCATCATTCTGACTTATCCCCTAACTAGACCAAAAGCAATTAGATGGGCAGATCCATCCTTCTTCAGCTTATTACAGAATTGCTCAGAGCTCCTACATCTTCCCAAAGAAACTGTAAAACCCTCATCACATCACTGAAACTCCTTTCCCATCAGGACCAGCCTGCTCCTGAAATCCCATTAAAAAAAAAAGCTTGACGGTGCCACATCAGGGTCTGGATAGAATCCAGAATCACAGAGGCACTTAAAAACGGGACACACTTTCTGGGAATAAAGTTATCTAAGCCATTTTTGTTCTTTTTATCTCACTGTGTGAACTCACCTGTCACTCAGGAGGAGGATCCGGGAGTTTCTTCATGCTCACATACCTTCACTGGAAACTGAAGAGGGGTCCGGGTTAAAGTGATTTCTTTCACCCTCACCCCCAACTCCCAGTTTCAACTAGTTCTTCATTCAAACCTGCAGTGAGCACCTGCTGTATGCCATCCTGGCTTCTGGAAGCCTGGAGAGGAAAGAAAGACACTGTTTATGCCCTAAGGCTGTCCCAGTTCTGGACAAGATACAGAGAAGGGTGCCCCCAGAGTTGGACAAATAGAAGGAGCACTCTCCCTGAAGGACCTTACTGCCTAGATCAGGGCTGCTAATACTCAGCCACTGGTCATTTGTGGACACTGAGCCCTTGAAATGTAACTGAGGAGCTGCATTTGTAATTTTCTTCTATTCCAATTAACTCCAAAACCAATTCTTCCTCCTATGAATGTGCACACATGTGCTCAGTCCTGTCTGACTCTTTGTGACCCCATGGGCTGTAGCTCACCAGACTCCTCTGTCCATGGGATTTCCCAGGTAAGAACACTGGAGCAGGTTTCCATTTCCTTCTCTAATACTTGATTTTATTTCTAGAAAACGTTAAGTATGCTTGAAACAACTCGGGAAGGTGAGTCTCCTTTTTGAACGCTGTGTGCTTAGTCACTTAGTCATGTCTGACTCTTTGCCATTCCATGGACTGTAGCCTGCAAGGCTCCTTTGCCTATGGGGATTCTCCAGGCAAGAATACTGGAGTGGGTTGCCATGCCCTCCTTCAGGGGATTGTCCCAACCCAGGAATAGAACCCAGAGCTCCTGCATTGCAGGCAGATTCTTTACCAGCTGAGCCACCAGGGAAGCCCTTTTGAATTCTAAATGTTATGAAATATAAGTGTGGATCAAGTATTTCTGATGAGAATTTAACATCCAACTTGAGATGTGCTTCAACTGTAAAAGACGCACTGAGTTTCTAAGACTTAGTATGAAAGGAAGAATGTAAAATGAATAATGTATATGTTTCTTAAATGATAATGCCTTGGCTATGTTGGATTAAATAAAATATATTATTAAAATTAATCACCTAAGATTTATAGTTTTCCTTTCTAAAATGTGGCTACTAGAAAATTGAAAGTGACATCTGTGGCATAGATAATACTGGATAATGGTGCTCTAGAAGAAGAGATAGTCAAGGAGACAGAAAATTAAAACTTAATGGGCTAAGCGTGAGATAGAGAAGTAAGGGACAAATAGGTGGGATATTCCAGGGGATAGAATGGGTAGGAGTTCATAGGCCTAAGAAAGTAGAGAAGAGAAAAAAGAGAGTCCCAGCTAGAGAGATACCTTGACATGGGCAAAGACATGGAAGTACAGATAAATTGAAGGACCTTGTACACCAAACTGAGAGACCTAAGCGTTAATCTAAAGATGATGAGGGGCCATTGAAATACTTTAAGGAAAGAAACGGCATCTTCAGAGCTGCATTCTAAAGTGATCTCCCTAACGGCCATGTGGAAAATGGATGGCCCTGTAGACACCCCTCCGTCTAAAGAGAGCAAGGCTGAAATCCCTGGCTCCTGCTAGAAGGCACATTGAGGGAAGAGCGAGAGGACCGGAAGGGACCACACAGTTGGCTGCTCTGCTGTAAGGATGATGAAGTCATTTAGAAATGAAAAAGGAATTTGATTTTGTTGTTGGTGTTACTTCCATTTCTGAAAAAGATCTAGTCCTTCTTAGAAAGTGCAGACCAAACTTGTGAAAACAAACACACATATTTCAGAAGGCAAGTTACAATTGGAGAGCCCTGAAAATATGAGCTTCTGACAAACCAAATCAACTAATTTATATCCTGGGGCATGAAAAATGCAATTATGAAACGAAGAAAAAACTGTTCGTGTTGCGAAGACAGATTTTCCAGGATTATGTCCAACCTTGATGCTACTCGGATCCTGTTGATCTGACTGCTCTGTGTGGAGGGGCCTGCCTTTCATGTTGTAGGCCTTGGGACTCTCCAGGCAAATGCCTTTGAATACAAATATTTCAGCTCTTCCTTGGAACTCTCATTAGTTTCTGACTTCATTATTAGTTCAAACCTCAATTTATTATTCATTTCCTTTTACCTCCCTACCAGGAGGTCAGAGGGTTTTTTTTAAATAAGGAAATGTAAATTGCTGTATTTCTGTTTTTCCATTAAATGCCAACCACTTGAAAATTATGTGTTATTCTATATCTCCCAAGAAAGATTGAATGAATCAGAATTAAAGATGCGTAAAATGCCTCAGGCCTCTTAGAAGAATAATGTTCTAAAAGCACAACATAGAAATACAGATTTATAAGTACCACAGAAAATTGCCCTGGGTTTAATCAACACAAATGGTCACCAGTTATCAGGCAGTTCTTCTTGGACAGGTTGGGGGCAGAAGTCAGACGGCCTGGTCTCCATCTTGCTGTGTGTCTGGCCTCGGTACCAAATAGGCCATTCACTTAATGGCCCTGGGCTTGCATTTCCTGGTGTGTGAAATTAAAATAATAATATCTGCCCTCTGTACTCCAGGGGGCTAGTGGTAGAATCAAATAAAATATCCTCTATAAAACCAATTGGAAAGCAGGCACTTTTCATTGCACATCACCAGAACCGGCACATGTTTGCAGACAGTAATTAAGATTATGGTGGCTGCTGCTGCTGTTGCTGCTGCTAGGTCACTTCAGTCGACCCAACTCTGTGCGACCCATAGATGGCAGCCCACCGGGCTCCCCCGTCCCTGGGATTCTCCAGGCAAGAATACTGGAGTAGGTTGCCATTTCCTTCTCCAATGCATAAAAATATGGAACGCTTCACGAATTTGCGTGTCACTGATATTTTATTTCTCCAGCTTTAGCACATACCTCCGCATATGGCCCATCACAGGTTCTCAATAAATATTGTTGAATGGAACCATTCTTTCTCGGGGAGTTCTTTTTCTGACAGAGTTTTGAGAGATCCCCCTCCATATACTTCTTTTCATGAATTATTTTCTTAAATTTGTTTTTATTACTATTTTTAGATTTTTATTGTAGTATAGTTGCTTTACAATGCTTTGCATTAGTCTCTGCTGTATGACAAAGTGAATCAGCTATCTGTATACATACACCCCTCCCTCTTTAACCTCTCTCCCACCCTCTCCATCCCACCCATCAGGGTCATCACAGAGCACCGGGTTAAGCTCCCCGTGTTATCTAGCAGGTTTCCACTAGCTATCTATTTTACACGAAAGCTTCTGCACAGAGAAGAAAACCACAAGCAAGGTGAAAAGACAGCTCTCAGAATGGGAGAAAATATTTGCAAACAAAGCAACTGACAAGGGATTAATCTCCAAAATATACAAACGGCTCCTGCAACTCAAGATTAAAACAACAAACAACCCAATAAAAAAAATAAAAGAGCATAAGACCTAAGTAGATATTTCTCTGGAAAAGACATATATCTAGCCAAGAAGCACATGAAAAGATGTACAACATCCACCCCACTAATTATGAGAGCATTGCAAATCAAAACTACAATGAGGTATCACCTCACACCAGTCAGAATCAGTTCAGTTCAGTTCAGTCCCTCAGTCATGTCCAACTCTTTGCAACTCCATGGACTGCAGCACACCAGGGCTCCCTGTCCATCACCAACTCCCAGAGTTTACTCAAACTCATGTCCACTGAGTCGGTGATGCCATCCAGCCATCTCATCCTCTGTTGTCCCCTTCTCCTTCTGCTTTTAATCTTTCCCAGCATCAAAGACTTTTCAAAGGACTCAGTTCTTTGCATCAGGTGGCCAAAGTATTGGAGTTTCAGCTTCAGCATCAGTCCTTCCAATGAATATTCAGGACTGATCTTCTTTAGGATGGACTGGTTAGATCTCCTTGCAGTCCAAGGGACTCTCAAGAGTTTTCTCCAACATCACAGTTCAAAAGCATCAATTCTTTGGCGCTCAACTTTCTTTAGAGTACAATTCTCGCATCCATATGTGACTACTGGAAAAACCATAGCTTTGACTAGATGGACCTTTGTTGGCAAAGAAATGTCTCTGGTTTTTAATATGCTGTCTAGGTTGGTCATAACTTTTCTTCCAAGGAGCAAGCATCTTTTAATTTCATGGCTGTGGTCACCATCTGCAGTGATTCTGGAGCCCTAAAAAATAAAGTCTGACACTGTTTCCACTGTTTCCCCATCTATTTGCCATGAAGTGATGGGACCAGTCAGAATGGCCATCACCAAAAAAATCTACAAACAATAAATGCTGGATAGGGTGTGGAGACAAGGGAACACTCTTGCACTGTTGGTGGGAATGTAAATCGACACAGCTCCCCTGGAGAACAGTATGGGTGTTCCTTTCATGAATTCTTAAAGCCAGCTTCCTTCATCTCCAATTTGTGCACCTTAGTCTTTGATTTTTCAAAGCTGGCTTTCTGCGCTAATTCCTGTCCCAGACCCTCTCTTTTAAACCTCGCTTCTGGCTGAGAGCTGCCTCCACTTTGGCCTCAGTTAGGGCTTTTTCTGGTCATCTGAACTTCGTTTCCTGCTCCTTCCCATCTGAGTTCTAGGAACTCTGTGTCCTCCCTCTTCTTTTGGGGTTGCTGCTTAGCCACTAAATTATTGTCTGACTCTTTTGTGATCCCATGGACTATAGCCTGCCAGTCTACAGAGGGCTGTAGGCTCCTCTGTCCATGGGATTCTCCAGGCAAGAATACCGGAATGGGTTGCCATTTCCTTTTCCAGGACATCTTTCCCAACCCAGGGATCAAACCCACGCCTCCTGCCTTGCAGGCAGATTATGTACCATTGAGCCACCTGGGAAGCCTCTTCTTTTTTTTTTTCACAGACTCACAAATGGCTTTGAAAATGTCAGTTCTCACTTAAACTCATCTGCTGCTTTTCCGGATTCTTCTTTTTCCTTTTTCCCCCTGTATCAGCAAATCCTTTGCTTCATTGTCAGTGAAACTCTTTTTCTTTTTTTACACAGTTCAACTTAACACTGTAATCTTTCTCATCACACGGTTTCCTTTTTGGGTAAACCCATTATTTCGACACTGTTTATAGCCTCCTTCCTTTTGTTACTTTCAGTAGACAGCTCTTATTTAATGCTAGGCTTCATGTTGATTGTTTCCTTCAAGGTTAGAACCACTACTGATGCTATAATATTTCAAGATTACACAGTATCTGGTCTCCAGAAACTCCTAGAAGTACCATGCATTTTGGAAAGAATGAAAGAGTAGGGCAGACCACCATTTCTGAAGCACAATTTGTGCTTACTGGAAACTTGAATGACATTACAATCTATACCCTGAAGTGTTAATTAGCCCCTTGCCTCACCAGATGGACTGCATTTCCAGACTGCAGGAGTACAAGCTCTTTCATATATTTATTCTGGCTATTCACTACTTTGCTTAGTGTTATCCCATTGTTCCAATCCTTTCACCACCTGCTGTGAAGAGCTGACTCATTGGAAAAGACTCTAATGCTGGAAAAGATTGAAGGCAGGAAGAGAAGGGGGCAACAGAGGATGAGATGGTTGGATGGCATCACCGACTCAATGGACATGAGTTTGAGCAAAACTCCAGAAGAGTGAAGGACAGGGAAGCCTGGCATGCTGCAGTTTGTGGGGTCACAAAGATTTGGACATGACTTAGGGACTGAACAAATTTTTTAAAAATCCCATTGTTCTAGGCCAGCCTAAGGGACAAAAAGAGATGATGGAGAACCTAGTTACAATAGTAATAACTATAATAACATTACTAGATACTTCACCAGACAAGTCAGATATTCTTCTAAATACTATACATATGTTAGCTCATTTTATCCTCCAACAATTCTATGAAGCAAGCACAGTAAGTATCCCAGTATTATAGAGAGTTGAAACATTGGGTTTAAATAACTTGCCCAAGTGGCACCACTAGTAAGAGATGGCACATAAAAAGGGCACAAAAGCCAAATTTAATTCACAGTTGTGTCTGCAAGAAGTTGGTCTGCTCATCCCAATGGGTTTACATCATTTCATAGCATGTGTCGGGGAAGGTGGTCCCTGGCAATCTGGTGATTATGTGCAATGGAGGGCAGTTGTAAGGACCAGAGGAAAATGAATCTGTGAACAAAAGCTGCAAAATGAAAGAGAGAAAACCTGTTTTGGGAACAGTTGTAAGAAGATCAAAGTTTCAGGTTTCCTAGCAGAAAGTACACACCATCACAGTGAGATAGTAGTAATTTCTGATGAAAGTGCTAGAATACAATCCTAAATCCGTGGAGTGCACAGGTCAAATGGTAGCTGCCAGTTCACACTGATGACCAAAGGGAATCACTATTATGGATCTACAGTCCATAGTGCCTGGACCTGTGATATCGACTCCATAGCAATTTCACTACCTGAGATTTCTTTTTGTTTCCATGGGTCACTTTGGAGTGGTAAGCAGGAAATAGAGGGGGAAAGGAATTGATTGACACAACGGAATGTATAAGCCATGCATATTAAATCATCCTAAATATTCTTCAAAAGCCGTGAATTGAATAAAGCCTTCTACAAGGAAACTCACGGCCATTACTCAAACATTTCTATACCTCTCAGTGGTGGTTTCCCTTCCACGATCATAATGACAACCATTTCTGAAGATTTTCCCAATCTTGTCCTAACTGGGACACCCCCATTCATCCTTTATGTTTCTGCTCACCAAATTCTGCTTAGGAAAGCCTTTCTTTACTTTCTGCGAGCTGTGGGAGATGCTCCTTTCTCTGCACCCCATGGCATTTTGTGCTTCCTTATGGCAGCAGTCAGCTTATTGTCTTATAATCCTTCATTTACAAACAGCATTGCTGTCAGCAGATTGTGTTTCCTGGACAGCAAGCCTATTGCATAGAGTCTATATGTTAGAGCTTTAATACTCAGAGTGAGGGTTACCATGCTGCAAATAGTAAAAAAAAAATAGAGGATAGATGAATGGAAACATGAATAAACAAATAAATAAACAGGTCAACCTTCACTCTACCTTTCAACTCTATTAAATGCCCTATTCAAACCATAGGCATGCCAGGGTTTGATTAGAAAGGGAGAATCACAAATGAATGAACTAGAATAAAAGATATGTATAAGAATTGGTCCTTACACAGTTGCAAAAGCTGATTAAGCAGTCTACGTAAAGCCATTGCTTCTTCATCTGAGGAGAAGGCTGGAGCCAGCAGTGCAAGCAATTGGGAGGGAAAGCAGACGTGAGGTGGGTGAAACCAGGACAAACTGGGACCCATGAGAACAGATTGGAATGCACGTCTGCCTCCAGCCTCAATAATCGGTGATATTGTGCTGCCTTTCTGCCATGGAGTTGTATGCGTGCCTTGGCCAAGATTCAGAGCAGCTGACGCGGGAGATCCAGCTCAAGCCGAAGGGCAGGACTGATGCTCCAGGCCAACAAGGCAAGATGACAGATCGTGGGCTACACTCATGCCTGATGATCTTAAGGATGAGGCAGTGCAGCCTCTCGTGGCCAAGCCTCACCAGCAACCATGGAATAAGGACAGGATTCTGGGGGAGGCAGTGCCAGCTTAGCCAAGTCTACCCTGGACGCAGCCACCACATTAGGTATACTATCACAGTCTACCCAAAGTGAGACCCAAGCACTGTTTTGCAGTTTGAGTTTCCTACTTAGGCAGGGCCCATGAGAATGGGAAGGAGAGAATTAGAAGAGCCAGAGAATGCAATTGCCAGGCAGCTACGGTAGATTGCATTATGGGCTCCAGCTTCTCAACCCTCTTTGCGTCTACACACTTGCATGCCTCACGGGGGACAGGTTGTACTTTCCTGAGCCTTGACTTTGGGTGTGGCCACGAAACTGACTTTGGCCAATAACAGCGGTGGAAAAGTTAATGGAGTAGGTCTGTCTTAAGAGGCTACAGCTGCTTCCACTTTCCCTCTTTCTGTTTTCTGTCTCTGTGAGAAGATCCTAAGAGGGGACTCAGAAAGCACGGAATAGGGCCATCCTCCACTGCAGATGCGTGAGTAATGACCGCTCGGTTTTAAGCTCTGTGTTTTGGAGTTGTTTGTTACACAACAATAGTTCATCGATACGACTCAAAGCAGAAAGGAGGCTCCCATTGAAAGCCTCTCTCTGAGAGCTGTAGCTTAGCACTTGTGTGAGTATCACTACCAGCTTCAGTTCTCCACTGAGCATTCTTGTGCTTTGGTGCCTCCTGGCCATTGCTTCGTGCAATGAGCCCTGCAGGGTAGGGAGCGCACAGTGTGCGGGAAAGAAGATTAACTCTGATGTGGGCCACCTCTGGCCAGTCGTGGCACACGAGAGAGGCACATTGATCAGGCCAGAGCCTGAAAATTAGGTGAAGCTGAAACAAGCAGTGCACAGAGGAGGTTAGCGCTTGGTCGGACTTGGAGTTTCTCTAAAGGAATTTAATTTTATTATTTTTTCAAATTTATTTATTTTTAATTGGGGAATAATTGCTTTACAATGTTGTGTTGGTTTCTGCCGTACAATGTGAATCAGCCATAGGAATAGACATGTCCTTCTTGAACCTCCCTCCCACTTCCCACCCTATCCCACCCCTCCAGCTTGTCACAGAGCACCAGGCTTAGCTCACTGCACCATGCAGAGACGTCCCACTAGCTGGATAGTGGGACATTCACACATGGTAATGTATGTGCTTCCAACTGCTCTCTCAATTTGTCCACCCTCTCCTTCCCCTACTGTGTCTGTAAGTCTGCTTTCTATTTCTGAGTCTCTCTTCCTGCCCTGCAAATAGGTTCATCAGTACTATTTTTCTAGATTCCATATATATGCATTAATATATAATATTTGTTTTTCTTGCTTCATTCTGAATAGCGGGCTCATCCACTTCACTAGAAGTGACTCAACGCCACTCCTTTTTTATGGCTGAGTAATATTCCGCTGTATATATGTACCAGAGCGTCTTTACCCATTCATCTATGCCCTAGCTGTTGTAAGTAGTGCTGCAGTGAACACTGGGGTGCATGTGTCTTTTTCAATTTTGGTTTCCTCAGTGTATAAGCCCAGTAGTGGGATTCCTGGGTCATATGGTCGTTTTATTCCTAGCTTTTTGTTTTAAGAAATCTCCATACTGTCTTCCATAGTGGCTGTGTCAGTTACATTCCCACCAACACTGCAAGAGGGTTCCCTTTTCTCCACATCCTCTCCAGCATTATTTTCAGATAAGATTTGGCTGATGGGCAGCTGAGGACTGGCAGCTGCAGAGCTGCTGTATAAACAGCTTCTTCTGATGGTTCCCCATCACCTACAGGATAAATGTCAAATGCCTCAACAGGGCAAGAAAGTGCTTTTCTGACCTAGCCTCCTTGAACCTTCGGAGACCTCTCTCCGATCCCTCCTTGTTCCTCCTACTCTCACACACCTGCAAATTCTCTTTGCCTAGAATGTCCTTCTCTCTTCTCTCCTTAGCAAGCTCCTGCTTAATCTTCAGTGAAAGTGAAAGTCGTTCAGTTGTGTCTGACTTTTTGCAATCCCGTGGACTATACAGTCCATGGAATTCTCCAGGCCAGAATACTAAAGTGGGTAGCCTTTCTGTTCTCCAGGGGATCTTCTCAACCCAGGGATTGAACCCAGGTCTCCTGCACTGCAGGTGGATTCTTTACCAACTGAGCCACAAGGGAAGCTTATTCTTCAGAGGCTATCGCAAATGTCCCATGTTCTCTGTGGATCTCTCACTCTTTAACTACCTGCAGCCTCCTAACTCACCTCTAGGCAGAACGAACACGCCTCCAAGTTGGCTGTGTTGCTACCTCCTCCGTTAAATATAACCTCTTGTGGGCAGGGACTGGGTCTCCCTCACTAC
Organism: Ovis aries; assembly: GCF_016772045.2. Lineage (NCBI taxonomy): Eukaryota > Metazoa > Chordata > Mammalia > Artiodactyla > Bovidae > Ovis > Ovis aries. Next base: position 14,826,499 of record NC_056071.1, on the reverse strand, counting down.
CACATCCTTCTTCAGCATTTAACCCAGAACCTGGCAGGAAAAAGGTGAGCAGCAGATTGTAGTTACTAAGTTGCTAAGATACATTTCAAGAGGATGAAGATTTTTCTCTACTGAAGTTTGTATTGCTATCTAAAACGGTGACCTTGTTAATTATCAATGGGTTTCACGGCAGAGATGTGAATTTTTCAACTCCTTTGAGAAAAGACATCAACTGGGAGTCAGAGAAGAGCCGGAACCTTAAAACATACCTGAAAAATCTCAAACACTTAAAACGACTACATTCCCATCTAATGCAAAATAGCTTAACAGAAGCCCACTTTAAATGAGCCACTTAAATGCTGACAGGACATATGCTTATCAAAGCTTTCACTTGGTTTCAGAGACTTCTCTCTCACACAACTATTTTTTTTTCTTATTTTTCCAGAATCTTGTCTCGTTTTCCAAACACCGCTCACTTTCTCAGCCTATGAAAAAGCTGAAGTGATGTTTTCTTCTTCCTAAACTGACAACAGAGGAGCCAGAGCAGTACTTGGGCAAGAAAGCAGAGAGATCCCCTCTTCTTTCAGTTTCAGATTTAGCAGAAAGGATGTGCAGTCTTCATTGACCTTCATGCTTTCTGCCCACAGCCAGACCTAATCATCTCCCATGGCTAGGGGTAGCATTACACACCATCCAGGAGTGCTGGTTCTGTGTGTGTGCGTGTGTGTGTGCGTGCGTGTATGTGTGTGCACGTGTGCACACGCGCACTTGTGCTCACTCACTCAGTCATGTCTGACTTGAGTTTTTGCAACCCCCTAGACTGTAGCCCCGGAGAAGGCATTGGCACCCCACTCCAGTACTCTTGCCTGGAAAATTCCATGGGCGGAGAAGCCTGGAAGGCTGCAGTCTATGGGGTCGCTGAGGGTCAGACACGACTGAGTGACTTCACTTTCCCTTTTCACTTTCATGCACTGGAGAAGGAAATGGCAACCCACTCCAGTGTTCTTGCCTGGAGAATCCCAGGGACAGGGGAGCCTGGTGGGCTGCCGTCTATGGGGTCACACAGAGTCGGACACAACTGAAGCGACTTAGCAGCAGCAGCAGCAGACTGTAGCCCACCAAACTCCTCTGTCTCTGGAATTTTCCAGGCAAGAGTACTGGAGTGGATCGCCATTTCCTCCTCCTGGGATCCTCTTTCCTGACCCAGGGATCAAACTTGAGTCGCCACATCTCCTGCATTGGCAGGTAGGTTCTTTACCAGTAGTGCCACCTGGGCCTCCCTGCCAGTTCTCTGAATTCTCTGCAAACCACATTTCCACTTGGCCAGCTGTGTCCTGGGGGCTTCCCTGGTTGCTTAGTGGTCAAGAATCTGCCTGCTAATGTAGGAGATGCAAGTTCAGTCCCTGGGTCTGGAATATCCTCTGGAGAAAGAAATGACAACCCGCTCCAGTATTCTTGCCCCAGGAAATCCCATGTACAGAGGAGCCTGGCCAGCTACATTGCGTGAGGTCTCAGAGTAGGAAACAGCAACAGCTGTGTCCCACTAGTCATGATCAGTAGGGGGTGCTAGAGAGCGACTGTGAGGCTGCAAGAGGAGGCAGTCGCTTGCTTCTTTCTCTTGTCCCTTTCAGGCTCACTGAAGCTGGTGGTGGCAGCAGCAGTTCCGTCCTGTGTCAACAGATAAGTTTTCAGCATGTGCAGAAAATGGCTTATCGCATATTCCACCCCTTGCCCCACTGACGCCAGATGCAGCCAAGTGACATCCCCAGTAAAGATTCTGAGTTTCAATTCCAGGAATCCTCCTCTGAGTTTCTAAGGTTTAAAACAAGTTCCAGTCTTTTTAATTTTGTTCCTCCAGGCCTTCAAGGTGGTGGCTACTTTTCTGCGGTTGTAGCATCTTAAAACCTTAAGACCGTCTTCTTTTTCTTCTCATTTAACTAGGTAACAACTTTCTACTTTGCTAATAATTCTTGATATTAAATTCTTTCTGTTTAAAAAACTGGTGCATCTCTGTCTCGTGATGGAAATCTGGCTGATACTAGCTGGTGCTGGAAACTGTTCCAGCTGCCTGTTCCCTCCTCTGCACCCGCTGTGCGGCTTCCTACGCTGATGATGCCTGTTAAGGTGCCCTGATTGGCAGGTCCCATGCACACCCCTGGATTCTCCTCCTGGGTTCTGCAGCCCTCTCCCTGTGGTTTTCATGCTTGTCACAAGCTCCAGTTACCACTTTAGCCCCTATTCTGATCATGGGGGACCCAGGCTCAAGTCCCCAACACCCACCCTTGTACCATAGTTCACAGCCTTCTGTTCAGACTTTCCAAACCCCCAAACCTATGTTAAGTTCCCTGATTGCTAACAACTGGTTCCATGGTGGGGAGGTTTTGTTTTATAGTTTTCTTTTTCTGATTTCTGTGATGTGTAAATACTCCCACCAGGACCAGTTTCACTGAACCTAGAGTGGGGGCTGGAAACACAGTAGTACTCTATTATGTGGGTTTCCTAGGTGTCTCAGTTGTAAAGAATCTGCCTGCAATGCAGGAGACGTGGGTTTGATCTCGGGATCAGGAAGATCCCCTAGAGAAGGAAATGGTGACCCGCTCGAGTATTCTTGCCTGGAGAATCCCATGGATAAAGAAGCCTGGGGATTATAGTCCACGGGGTCACGAAAGAGTCGGGCGTGACTTAGTAACTAAACAACAAAACAACTCTATTATATAGTAGTTTCATTATAAGGATAAAATAGACACAATATCTAGTGTAAATAATAGAAATACATAGTAAAATAATTTAAAATTATGAGTTTTGAGTATATTCTTTCTTTTTAATGTAATTTATTTAGTTGTTTGGGCTTCCCTGGTGGCTCAGCAATAAAGAATCCACCAGCAATACAGGAGCCACAGGAGACATGAGTTTGATCCCTGGGTCAGGAATATCCCCCAAAGAATAAAATGGCAACCCACCCCAGTATTCTTGACTGGGAGAGCCTATGGACAGAAGAGCCTGGTGGGCCACAATCCACAGGGTTGCAAAGAGTGGGACATGACTGAAGCAACTTGGCATGCATGAGCACATTTAGTTGTTTTTGCAATTAACTTGCATTTTTATTGTCTCTACTTGACAACTGGGTCACAGAATTTCTGAAAATTTAATTAGCTCCCACCAGCCAATGAGAGCTAGCTGTGATATAGCAAGGGTCAGTGCTGTATCTACAAAGTATCCCTCCCCCCTGTATCCATGGAACCCTGAAGCTATGTAGGGCAAGCACGATGTGGTAACCACCTCTCTGGGGAACAATAAACTCAGAACATCATTCTATTTCACGCCATCATCACAGCAGCACATCTCAAATACAAGTCAGTGATTTGCGGGAGCATCCTGCAAGGCATACAAACACAGACACCCCAGAACTCCGGGGATACCAGCCTCCTACCATTATAAAACGATCCTGGACTTCACTGGTGGGCCTGTGGTTAAGAATCCACCTGCCAACGCAGGGTACACAGGTTCAATCCCTGGTCCAGGAAGATGCCACGTGCTGAGGAGCAACTGAGCACATGGCACAGCTCCTGAAGCCCGAGTACCGAGAGCCTCCTCAACAGGAGAAGCCGCCACAGTGAGAAGCCGGTGCGCCGCAACTGGAGCGCCCCCTGCTAGCCACAGCTAGAGAAAACGCCGCACAGCAGTGAGACCCAGTGCAGCCAGAAATCCAAGCAAATAAAAAGGATCCCTCGGCCTTCACACAGAACGGCTGCAACTACGTCGCAAAATATAAGTAAGTATTTTAAAAAGAAACAGGTAGTAGAGATGTAGCTGTCATAAAGCAAAGGAGGAGAACACAAAGAGAAAGCCAGTTCATACTTCCATGAGGACTTCTCTGAGTCGCAAATATAATATCAACAATCATGACTGTAATGTGGAACACTGCTTCAGTTCTTGGTATTTATAGAATGAAACCCTTTGAACTGGGCTCCTCATTATTTCAAATGTCTTTTCTGAAAAGTCTGTGTGTACTGGTTGTGTTTCAGGGAACTCTAGGACCAAACTCTTGGGTTTCATCAAAATGGAAGGGATAAAGCTTTCACTGGACTTAATACCTGAATAATAAGAAATCAAGTTGTAACCTTGAATGAATTCCAGCAACAAATTAGTTGCTGATTTTGCAAGGCAGTTCAGGTCTGGAACAGCTAATGTTTGCCACATGGTAGGCACTGGTCGAAGTGCCACCTATCCAAAGAGGCAAGCACTATTTTACCCCCGTTTTACAGATGAGTATATGGAGGCATTGAATTGAACTTTCTAAGGTCACACAGTTAGTAATGGCAGAGGCAGGCATTCAACCCACCCAGTCTGAGTTTACAGCCCCTGACTTCTTCTCAAAGCCACTTAACCCTTGCTGCTAAGAACTTCCTAGAGCCGGAAGCTGCAAGAAAGAGTCTTGAGAATTTGCCATCTCCCCCTTTCCTGCCCCATCTCCATACATTCTTACTCCTGATCTCACAGCCTAGTTGTTTTGAAGGCTTTACTCTGTAATTATCACTGGCTGTGCTGAGCCTTCTTTGCAGGGCGAGGCCTTTCTCTAGCTGTGCTGCACGGGCTCTCTAGTTGCATCGTGCAGGCTTAGTTGCCCTGTGGCACATGGGCTCTTAATTCCCGGACCCGCATCCCCTGCATTGGAAGGCAGATTCTTAAACACTGGACCACTAGGCAAGTCAACTTAATCTTTGATTCAGAAAACAAAGACGGTGTCATCTGCCTGACACCCCTCCCAAACTCTTCGGACCCATGGTCTCACAAGTGAAAGAATCCAAGCTGGATGCGTGGTTTCTCCCCAGATGATATTAATACCAAGAGCTAATGTCCATGGGGTGCCTAAGTATAGCTGGGACGTGCTATACTTTCAGCAAGCGGTGGTCAGTAGCATCACTTATCACACTACCTCCCCATGTTTACTCTCAAAGCTATACTCAGATGTAGGTTTCATTTTGACTGATGAGGCGACTGAGCCTCCTTAAAGTTACAGTGCCCTGGAAACATCCCTTGGCTAGGCGGTGGCCAAGCAGAGCTGCAGAGATGCCAACTCCAGCCTCGCCCTTCTCCTACCTGCTCCCTCTCAAGAGCACTTCTCTGTGAGGAGGAGCCATGTTGGAGGGACCCCCAGGCACACATTACTCGAATTACGCTTAACTACTGCAGAGACTTATTATGCATTTTCATCTTCTTAGTGCTTTCTAATTAAAAAGGAGGGGAACATGGTGATCTTTTTGCTGTGTAACGTCTGTTTTCTCTGAGTGGAAAGCAGAGGGCCCCCAACAAGAGCCTTTGCATAATAGAGCTCATTGTATTGCAATCAGCTGTTTAAGTGCAGAGTTCTCCAAGGTCCTTTTTTACTGGAGAGAGTTAATTAACAACAGTCACTAATCACTTCCCGGAGCTCTGTCTTGATTACCAAGAATATGTGGATCTACTTAGTCACCTAAAAATTTAAAGTGTGCCCTTACTGTAACAGGCTTTAATTAATGGTAATAATATTATTATTCCTATTTAATATCAATGGAGTGCTTACTAAGAACCAGGTGCTCTGCTATGTGATTTTTATTTAATCCTCACAAGGACTTTAATTAGAAGTAGTCACTATTGTTTTTCTTTCCACTTTGCCCATGAAAATCCCGAAGTAAAGGTTAAGGTGAAAGTTAAAGTTGAGGCTTGACTCTAGGTGTATGCAAGCCCAGGGCCTTGACGGCCTCCACATCCTAGGAAATAATAAATCATTTTGTTTTATATTATAACAAAACATGCCTTTACTCACCTAGCAGAGCTCAGAGTCATGACATCTAAGAAAAGGAAGACACTTATAGCAATACACTGAAGTTACCAACCACCTGTGGGCTTCCCAGGTGGCACAGTGGGTAAAGAATCCACCTGCCTATGAAGGAGAGGCAGCAGACTTGGGTTTGATCCCTGGGTCAGGGAGATCCCCTGGAGGAGGACATGGAAACCCACTTCAGTATTCTTGCCTGAAGAATCCATGGACAGAGGAGCCTGGTGGGCTACTGTCCATGGGGTCACAAAGAGCTGGACATTACTGAATGCACACACACCGTGCCAGCTAAGCCCATGGCAAGTAGCAATCAATTCTCCCAGGTGGCATCCCTAAGACTAAAACCTAGACAAGACAGTATGCTGGTGGCCTCTGAGTGGCCAAGTGGAAGCCCAGCTGAGTGGTGCAATCTATTAACTCTTCTAGCTGAGACTGGTCTTCACTGTACAGATCCTCCAGGACCAATAATCTGGTTGTATGGTTACTGGGAACCAAACAAAGAATTTAGGATTAGAAGAGGAGTCCCCAGCCTCTGGAATCTAAAGCCTGATGATCTGAGCTGATGTAATAATAGTGTGTTAGTCGCTCAGTTGTGTCCAACTCTTTGTGACACCATGGGCTGTAGCCTGCCAGTCTCCTCTGCCCATGGAATTCTCCAGGCAAGAATACTGGAGTGAGTTGCCATTCCCTCCTCCAGGGACTCTTCCTGACCCAGGGATTGAACCTGTGTCTCTTATGTCTCCTGCATTGGCAGGCACGTTCTTTACCACTAGCACCACCTGGGAAGCCCAGTCTCTACCAAACTTGGTAGAAATAGTAACATTGATTATGAAGTGCTGCCCTAGATCTTGCTGGGAATATTTTATTAGTACATGAGCTGAACTTCCTTCTGAAAATTTGAAAACTTCTGAATTCTGGAAATGGTCTGGCTTCAAGGAGTCTTAGACCACTGTAGACCTGAATGGGGCAGTGGGCTGATGGGACTGTCTCTGTAAATAGTGCAGAGCACATGGAAAGGGCTCCATGAGTGTGAACAGGGCACAAGTGTGACCTGACACTAAACTGGGGTCCATGTCTCATTCCACTCCCCTCCCACCTGACCTTGATGAACTGCGTAACATTTCTCAGGCTCCTCATGTGGAGAGAAGATGATGGCCATTATGCCGACTGAATCAGTGGCTGCGTGCAAAGCACTTGGTAAATCGCTTGGTACATCACAAATACTAGTGGTAGCTAATCTTACAATTATTGCACTCTGGCATAGATTAAAATTACCCTTTTATAAAGGATGCGGCATTAGAGCCAAACTCAGAAAACAAGGTAGTTAAACCTGTGTTGGTATTCCGAGAATTTTACAGAGAATAACAAGGCTACCCAGTGTATTAATCTAAGCTGACCTTTTGTGCCTTCTTTAATCAGATTAAAGTACTTTTTCATTAAAATAGTTTTAGTTTGTTTTCATGTAATGTTCTTGATGGATTCCCCACCCCCAGAAGATCGAAGACAAAAACAAGAATAAAAGGGATATTTCTTGTTTTCACCAAAACAAGCTGTTTCAGAGGAACAGGTGAGGATGGGAAGACTGGAGGAACTCAGTAAGGATGCTGTTCTCAGGACTGTAGGATTCAGCACTTTCTAATCCCTTCCGCCCTTGGTGGGGTGGCTGTGGACATGTGCCACTCACTCCCAAGAGAACTTGCTGCTTGCTGGGAGTGTCGCTGGTGGATAACTTCACGTTCCCTCCAGTTACATCCATTACATGTGTGCTAAGACCTCTCTTCCTCCATATGGCTGGCAGGTCCTAGGGCCAGGCCATCCCTGCCTTCAACGTGAGATTCCTTTACTGGCAACTGGGGATGCCCCATTGTCCAGTCTTCACTTTCTTAGAACTGCAGTCTGAAGCTCATTCAACCCAATCCTTTCTCCCCTCTCTTCTCGTACAGATATCTGATCTGCAATTGGAATCTAAAGACTCCCCTCTCCCAGTTGTGCTTTCTCCTCCTTTTTTAGTCAGAGACAATCCCCACAAGTAAATATATTGCTCACCTAATCACTTCTAATTCCATCTTGGTGTTTGCTCCTTAAAAGACCCGAACTGACCCAAAGGACCTGGACTTTATTTCCCAGAATCCCTTGCCTTGGGAGTTATGGATGCTCTTGAGGTTTTGCCCCTGAGATGTTCTTGCAGAAGATTTGGAAAGAAGGAAGAAGGGAGACATTAATCTCTGTATGGCTGACAATTGAGCTCCAGCAGATTTGGGATTTTGCAATAACCTAACTCCACATTCCACTGTCGAATCACCAGGCTCATGGACTCAGGATGCTGATATTGGCAGCAGCAGAGAACCTCAGATCACAGTTGCCATGGCAGGGTTGCAGAGCTGTGCAGCAGCATCTCTTTAGCGCCTGCCCTTCCAACTTTTCCAATAATTTCACAAGCACCCATTAAAAAAAAATTCGATGTCTTTCTGTTTAAAACACCTGAGGTGATTTTCGTTTCTTGAACTAAATGCTGACTGACATAGCAAATGGATTTGCAAGTTGCAAAATTAACTTGTTTATGCTCAGGGAAAATATTTAATAAAAGCTGTTATCTTCTAAGAGCTTCTCCAGTGGCTCAGTGGTCAAGAATCCACCTGCAATGCAGGAGATGCAATCAGATCCCTGGGTTGAGAAGATCCCCTGGAGGAGGGCATGGCAACCCACTCTAGTATTCTTGCCTGGAGAATCCTGTGGACAGAGGAGACTGACTGGCTGTACTCCATGGGATTACAAAAAGTTGGACATGACTTACTCACTAAGCATGCATGCATACACATAACTTTCTAAAACTTGGAAGTGAGACTGTATACCTACCAAAATACTAACTCAACAGGAAAAGATTATAAGGATGTAGAGGATTCCCTTGTGCTGGCTGCTCCCCACAAGGTGTTTCAAGAAAAATTGAGCTCCAGCAGGGATTTGCCAGAGAGCAAGCAAGATGGAAGGGAAGAAGTCATCCAGGGATTAAAGTTTTCACTTTGTTGGAAAAGGCAACGAATATATACCTGGTTTCCTTGAACCAGTCCTTGAGATAACCCTTGGTTATATGGGCAAAAGTGTTTCAGTTTGAAAAATAAACTACATGGCCATCCTATTTATGCCCTAAATAGCTAGAGAGAGGGGACTATTGTTCAAAACATTTTTCAAAGACCTATTGAATTGAGATCTTTTAGTTAAACAGTAAGTCAAACAAAAGTAGCCCTCATTGACTAAGGAGCACATGAAGATGCTGCCTTTCAACTCAACTTAGTGTTTTAACAGGCTTTAGTGTGTGGCGCTATCAAACTCTGGAAGCAAAACAGAGCCGGACTCTATGGTCCTTCCCACCGTGTCCTCTGCCTGACTTTTGTCTGTAGAAGAACTTTAGTCAAAGGAGTTTAATTAGGGAAGTGAGAAAATGCAGAAACAAAGGCAAACAGAGAAGACCAAATAATAATAAAGCAGTCATTAAGCATAGCCAAGGACCTTTAGGTCCTTCTCAAGGGCTGTAGATAATATTCTGAGCCATGTCCTGTGAGCTGTCTTATAGATACTGAAACCCCCACCAGGTGGAAGAAGTTAACTACAGGATGACCAGTCTGTAGCCTTGACCTAAGCTGCAACAATTCCAAGAACTGGCTTCAAGAGAACAAACTGACCGTGCAACTGCAGATTAACTGTACTTAAAACAATCAAGATGACGCTGGTCAGACCACTGCATGACCAATTGCCCAGATGACTGTCACCTGACTGTGCTGTTTCTGCATGTAGCCCCCTCCCTCCCCCGATAAAAGCCCTAACCCATTGATTGTCAGGATAGGGGGTCAAAGAGTTGGCCTTTGGACAGGCATCCTCCTATCCCCCAGGTTGCCAGCATCCAAAATAAAGTGAAATTTCTTTTCCATCAACCTGGCCTCTTTATTGGATTTTCAGTGGCAAGCAGCTGGACCCTTCAGCTACAGAAGTGTGATGGGTATAACAACAAGGTAGGCTTAAGGTAATGTCTAGGAGAGAACTTGGGGAGGGCTTCTGGCATACGGAACTTACTATACACAAATGGAGTTGTATTGCCAATGAAATTATAAAACTGGTTTGCAGACACTGGATTTTTAAGCAGGTCCCGGATCCTCCAAATTCTCACTTATAGAATAAGTTGTAAAAGCTGTGTCACGGCCAGAGGTGTCTTACTCTGCGAAAACTGCTTCAGATGTGAATGTGGCGAAGAAGGGAACAGCAGGAGGAAACTCTCAAGGTCAGGGTCAGGGAATGCAGAAAAATATGGCTAGGAGAGTTTTTTCCAACAGAACAGAGCCAGTGCAAAACCAAGTAGTTAATTCCCCTGCAGTTTAACACTCAGAAAACCTTTGGGGATAGGTATGAATAAGCCCCATTTTATAGATGGAGAGACTAAAATTCAGACAGTTTGACTGATTTCTCCAGGACCGCACACAATTGACTGTGCAGATTTAAAGCAGGTTGCTCTGACTCTTGAATGGATGTTCTTTCCAGTGAGGTCAGCCATCTCTCTATCCAGGGAGCTTCAATTTGAGGATGTAGTTAATAATGCACCTGCTGGGTAGATGCCTGCTTGTCTAACCTGCCCCGAACATTCATGGGACCTCATTGCTCAGTCCACCAGTAGAGGAGAAGCGCTCCCATTACTTGATTTATTTGCCTTATTTCTGAACAGAATAAAGTACTCACCACTGGCATGACTGGCCTCCTTATTTCATACCAGATTTGTTCTAAATGACTTCAGGCTGTTTCCCAAAAAAGCCAGACTTAAAGGACAAAGATTTACCACTGCACAAGTTATTCAAAAGAAATGTTTTAGGCTCTGGCCATATTTAGCCTCTATGTCTGAAAGCTACTAGGCAATTGAAAAGAACAAGGAGATCACTTTTCACTGGGTCTGAAGACCCCATTTTTAGCTACCTGGAAAAGGGACACTATAACCTGCATCAACTCCAGGGGACGTCTTTTAATGACCAAGAATATCAGTGACAAAGCCAATACTTCTCTCCAAATGCCAGATTAATAATTGGACACAAACTTCCCCGGTGGTCCAGTGGTTAATAATCCACCTGCCAGTGCAGGGGACACAAGTTTGATCCTTGGTCCGGGAAGATCCCACATTCTGTGGGGCAGCTAAGCCCGTGCGCCGCAGCTACTCAAGCCCTTGCATCTAGAGCCCACACTCTGCAAGAAGACAAACCACCAGAATGAGAAATGCGTGCATCTCAACTAGAGTGTAGCCCTCATCACCACGGCTAGGGAAAGCCTGCACAAAGCAACAAAGACCCAGTGCAGCCAGAGACAGTTTAAAAATTAAAAAAAATAATAATTGTACAAAATTGTCACACCCCTGCAACTTCTAAAAATTAAAATGAAACTGATATCAAGGGATATTTATTTGTGTATCTCCTTGACTTTATAAGAAGTAATAAGGACTGTAGTTGACTCCTGAAAGGGGCAGCCTAAACCTTTGTAAGGTCTCAAACCCAACCTGTCCCACCTCAAATGATGCCCACTTGCCAGTCTCTATCCCTTTTACAAATGGTCTTTTTTTCTTTTTTTTTTTTAACGAAGGAAGGATGTTTTGAAGGCAGTTGAGTTTTCAGAACAGTAAGTGATAATACGGCCTCAGAGCAGAAAGGTCATAAATTACACCCTGTGATAGCCCGGCCGCAGTACATCCTTGAGTTCTCATGGGAAGTCATTGTATAGCAGTGAATAACGGGTAGAACACACAGTGTTTTCCTTCAGAGTTCACAATGCTCCATTCGTTCTTTACTCACAGAGCATTCACCAAACTATGTGAAGGGCACATCTGAGGGCCTTCTTTACATGACCAAGAGTATCAGTGACAAAGCCAATACTTATCTCCAAATGCCAAACTGGACACAAGTTTGCAGGACCAGAGAGCAAGACACGAAGCAATTACGCCCCAAGTAATCATTATTACTTATCAACAGGGAAAAAAACCCCCACATTTGTGTGTACAGAGTCTGAAACTACTGGGTCAAAAGCCCACTGTAAACACCAACCCATTCTATCCCTTCTGTTGGGCGTTTTTGCTAAAATCCAATAATGATCTGATGACAAATCTAACAAAGATCTTACACAAACCTGACTGCATATGGAGCTTGTCGATATGCATACAAAACAAACCAGTTCACAAAAAGATAAGACCTTAATCTTCCACCATCTTTTGGGGGGTGATCCACAAAAATTAAATTAAATCCGTACTTTCCCTATTCGCTGGGTTAGATTGTTAATAGGCTTGGATACATCTTGATTGGATCCTAAGCATAAGCTGAAAACTGAGAAGACAGGTTTTGTCCATGTGAAATGGTTAATTTTGGGGAAGCATCTTAAAAGGGGTTCCCAAGCATAGTTGAGAATTTGGGGCAAAAAGAGATAAATCTTACAAAGTTGCGCGCGCGTGTGTGTGTGTGTGTGTGTGTGTGTGTGTGTGTGTTTTAAGAATAGGAATACATTGAAGTTATGAATTGCCAGAGGCCTGGAAGAGTTTATCCCGTCACTTCTCTCTGGTCACTGGTTCACTGCTTTGGTGTGCAAGGCAATCTCAAGAATGCCAGGCACCTTCTTGCAATGTCTCACTCGTAGGGTTGTGCTACGTAGCATATCTGGGGGTGTCTATATATTGGGCAGTCCATATCCCCTAAATGTGTGCACACTTAAGATGAGATGATGGGAAAAGATGTACCCATCACCATCTTTCCTTCTCTTTCATTTCCTGCCTCCCTAGTTCTTACAACCCTCCATGCTTAGCCAACACATCCTCCACCTCCATCTGTATGGTGGTTTGGTGAGTCTCCCCTTCTCCAGTGGCCCTCAGATTCCTCCAGCAGATGAATTCTCTTTGCCTACTCCAGAGATCATTTTATCAACAAGGGGAAAATTGAGCTGGAGCGGCCCAGGGACTCTGGAAGCCTGCACACAGCTGCTTGAGATGAAATGTCCTCAGTACAATGTGGGGACTCTTCTGGTGGGGGTGACCAGGGGTCCATGTCCCTGCCATCCACTGTGCTACAGAATGCAGCCCCTTTCCCCTCCCGGGAGGTGGAGAGAGTGAGCAGATGGGGAATTCCAGCTCCTTCTTTTTAATCTTCCATTATTTCTTCAACCTGTTTCCCAAGCTTCAGGAGGTGAGAGAGGGTTGCTGAGCGGAATAAAGGAGGAGAGCCTCACACCCTGCCACTCAGCACGCAGGGCCATTCCCTTCTCCTCTTTACACCTCCCCTCAAGAGCCTTACCGTTCCTTCTCCAAACCCCCTTCTCTGCTTGAAAAAACGGAGCTCCTTTAGTTACACCAGGAGTAAATAGCTGAGGCTGGGGAGGGGAGCCACCTTAGATACCCACTGAGCCTGTTTTATTAGTTTGCTGTTACTCCTCACATACTTCTGTGCCCTGAGATGGTGCAAGTACACAGTCCCTCAGGAATGAGTATGTGGTGCTGGTTTAGCCACCAAGTCATTTCTGACTCATGATCCCATGGACCGTAGCCCACCAGGCTCCTCTGTCCATGGGACTCCCCAGGCAAGAATACTGGAGTGGGTATTGATTTCTTTCTCCATGGGATCTTCCTCTTTTGCATCTCCTGCATTGCAGGCAGGTTCTTTACCACTGAGCCACCAGGGCAGCCCCTAGGGATAAGCATTAGTACCTGCCTATTCTAGCATCTTTCTAAATGACTAGAAGACAGCTAAGACGGAAGGGTCCAAGATTTCCAGTGTCTGGACATTCATCAGGGCTCTAAGAGAGCAAATGGAAAGAGATAGATCACAGAAAGGACTTATAAAACAGGATACCAGAACAAAAAAGTTTGGGATGACTTTTAACAGAGGTAAATGTGAAGTAAATGCTTCGGGATAAGAATAAATCCAGATTGGAAGCAAGAATTAAGAGCCAGAGCTACTGGTAAAAAATGGGCTCCATGAAGACTGCTGAGTCCGGGCATTAAGATTACACACATGTGCCAGACACACACACAAAACCCCAGAGAGGTGGGTACTATTCTTATTATTCAGTTTAACACTCTGAGGTACAGAGAAATTAAGTAACTTGGCCAATGTCACACGGCTACTAAATAACAGTGTGTGTTAGCCTCTCAGTCATGTCCAACTCTTTGCAAACCCATTAACTGTAGCCTGGCAGGCTCCTTTGTCCATGGAATTCTTCAGGCAAGAATACTGGAGTGGGTAGCCCTTTCCTTCTCCAGGGCATCTTCCTGACCCAGGGCTCAAGCCCAGATGTCCTGCACTGCAGGCAGATTCTACACTATCTGAGCCACCAGGGAAGCCCAGCGCATCACAGAGTTGGATTCAAACCCAACAACCTATTGTCTTGAGTTTGCTTGTTATTTTTCCAACATTATACAAAAAAAAAAATTCATTGATAACCTATGTCCATACTATTTAGCATCAATAATCTTGACAACCTTGTTTTATCCATATATGTGTATTAGTGCATCTTTTTTCTTGAAACATTTAAAAGTAATTTTTGTGACAGTTTGAAATGGAGCTGGATGCTACAGTCCCGCTCATCCACACACACACACACACACACACACACGCACACGCACACACTCACACACACTCACACACACCATGTTCTCTGCTGGCCTTTTGTCTGTGGAAAACTTTAGCCAAACAATAATTTTAATCAAACGCATGTAAGAATTAAAGACTTTAAAATTTAAAAAATAAAAAACTAAAAAAAAACACAAAAAACAAAACAAAAAAAACCCACAATAATTTTAATCAGAGAAGTGAGAAAACGCAGAAACAAAGGTAAACAGTCGAACAAGACTAAATAATAATAGTTTAGCCCTTAAGCAAAGTAAAGGACCTTTAGTTTCTCCCCAAGGACTATAGATAACATTCCGAGCAGTATCCTGCGAGCTGTCTTACAGATACGGAAAGCCCACCAGGTGAAAGGAGTTAACTAAGTGATGACCAGACTGTGCGGTAAAGAATCTGCCTGCCAACGCAGGAGATGCAGGACAGGTGGGTTTGATCTAGGGGTCAGGAAGATCCCCTGGAGGAGGAAATGCACCCTACTCCAGTATTCTTACCTGGAGAATCTTAGGGACAAAGGAGCCTGACAGGCCACAGTCCATAGGGTCGCAAAGAGTCTAACACGAATGAGTGAGGCAGGGAGACCAGACCATAGCCATGGCATAAGCTGCCACAAATCTGAGAACTGGCCTCAAAGAAATGGGAATAAACCAATACTGGAACCAAAGACTAACTGTACTGAAAACAATCAAGTTGACATTGATCAGACCGCTGCATGAGTAATTTCAAGATGACCATCAGAGCTAACGCGCTATTTCTGTACAAAGCCGCTACCACCTGGATTGTCAGCACGTAAGTCAGTCTTGGAGAAGGCGATGGCACCCCACTCCAGTACTCTTGCCTGGGAAATCCCATGGCCAGAGGAGCCTGGGTAGGCTGCAGTCCATGATGTGGCTAAGAGTCGGAAACGACTGAGCTACTTCACTTTCACTTTTCACTTTCATGCATTGGAGAAGGAAACAGCAACCCGCTCCAGTGTTCTTGCCTGGAGAATCCCAGGGATGGTGGAGCCTGGTGGGCTGCCGCCTATGGGTCGCACGGAGTCGGACACGGCTGAAGCGACTTAGCAGCAGCAGCAAGTCAGTCTTTGAGTAGGAGTCCACCCTCTCCACAACCCCCGTCATCCCCACATTGCTGGCCTCTGAAATAAAGCAAACTTTCCTTTCCACCAACCTTGCCCTTTCACTGGATTCAGAGAGGTGGGCAGCCAGACCGCCCGTTTCAGTGCCTGTTTTTCAGGCCCCAAGGTGAGGCTGCAGTCTCGCGATACCTGCCGCCCTGCGGTTTTCCGAAGTAGAGCGGCGGCCATGATGCTGGGCCGGGATGGTTGCGGGGAGCCTGCTGCTCCCGACTAGCTGGCCCTGAGGGAGGGAGGGATGTGGGGGAACGTTCCTAGCAGCTGCCGAAACCATTTGTTTCAGGGATCCTCCCTGTTTCTTCCCGGCTGGGCACTGGCTGCCAACTTAACTGTTTTCCTTGGTGGAACAGAAACAGGCGTCTGGAAGAGCTGACGAACTCCAGGACTAAGTCCACCGGTATGCACCTGGGAAAATACTCTTGAGCTCAGAGTACTATTGGGGCATTTTGCTAATTGGTCCTGATGTGTGTCTGACGTTGAGACCATTTGCTAACGGGAAGCGCTGTTGGGCGTTCTTGTCAATTGGTTCTCACGTGTTAGGTATGGGGAAACGTTTGTGAGCACGAAGTGCTGATTGGGCATTTTGCCAGTAGGTTCTGATGTCTGTATGCCATTGAGGACCATCTGTGATTACTGAATGTCATTTGGGCTCTTTTGCCAGTTGGTTCGGATGTATGTCTGACATCAAGGACCATTTGTATTGGGAAAATGTTTGGGGTTCCATATTGATCATCTCCCCAGGATTTGTGATAGTTCTGTCTTCTGATGTGTGAATTCCATTTGTGTGATTGGTATCTTTGTTGTCTTTTGTCAAATGGGAAATTCAGGTTCAATGAGTTAGAAAATTTTTAGCTATGAAATTATGGCTCAAGAAAAGGATAGATGATTTTTTAACAATGTATGGCAGCAGTATTCGACTCCAGCGAAAATTGGTTAAGATGAAACTCCTTTTTTGAAATTCTGAAATTGGTTCTTTTTGCATATGCAGTTAGAGAAAGCTAGTTTGATAAAATACTGTTTTCAGAATTCTGATTCGGAGAGAACAAAAATATGCCTAATACAAAGCTTGAACTGAACTCTTATCATGTCCTTGAAATACAAATACAGTTCACTGTGCCTGAGACTTCAGCTTTGGGTTAATTAGTAGAACTTCAAAAGATTTTGGGTTCATTAAACACATACCTTGTACCGTATTAAATTGTGCTATGAGAAAAAATGTAGTTTTTGAGGTTATGGAATATGTTCTTAAGTTTGCCAATCAGAAAATGCTGGTATAATGTTCAAGGACTCTCTTCTTGGTTTTGTTAAGGTTTCTTAAAGGTTAAAAATAGTAGTATGTAATTAAAGATGCTAAAATGATGAAGGAAGCATTTCAATGTGTAAAGTAAGTAGGGTACGTAGGATATGCTGGCAAGAGAAGGTATAAAGACTGGAGATATTTTTATTGAGGAAAAAAGTAGAATAATTTTGTTCTAAAGCGGATTGCTAATACATGGGGAAAATAAGGGACGAATTAATATGAATCCAGAAAGTAATAAAAGGTTTGTGAAAAAGAAACTTTGGAGAAAGAATCTTTTACTTTGTCAGGATTGATTAAGAATTTAATTACATAAATTAATTGTGTTATTAATGTAAGCTGGTTCAAGACTGGAGTTTGGTTTTCTTTCTCTGTGAAAAGAACAAAGTTTTCCTGGAATATTGAACTGCTTGTGATAACAGATTGCAAGTTTCTTCTGTGGCTAACTTTGAGTATTCCAGAAGGCCCCTGAGGCATTTCAGAAGAAATATTAAAGTAACTGGGATTATTTGGTACATTAAATTACATGGAGAATATTGTCAAATGAAAGTGATAAAAAATCTTAGGTTATACTTTGTGGATAAATGTCATTAATGTAAATGTTCTGAAAGTTATTAAACAAATACAGGTTTTTGATAACTTTCAGGTCATGCTGCTAAACTGAGTAAAACATTTAATAAGCTCCAATGGAAAGCTATTATTTTGCTTTTAACCATATTTTTGATGCCAGTGTTTAGAATGGAAAAAAATTTTTTCTAGTGAAATTGTCTCAAGGTATAACTACTCACAATGTATATCACTGAGGAGTATCCAAGAAAAGGGAGATTTGAAATGGAGCAGAATGCTATGGTGCCCCTTCCCCCCTCCCAACATGTCCTCAACCTGTCTATAGCTGCCACACACCTCTCCTTACACTAAGGCATTCTTGTAGACTACTACTACTGCTACTGCTAAGTCGCTTCAGCTGTGTCCACCTCTGTGCGACCCCATAGGCGGCAGCCCACCAGCCTCCCCCGTCCCTGGGATTCTCCAGGCAAGAACACTGGAGTGGGTTGCCATTTCCTTCTCCAATGCATGAAAGCAAAAAGTGAAAGTGAAGTCACTCAGTCGTGTCCGACCCTCAGCAACCCCATGGACTGCAGCCTACCAGGCTCCTCCGTTCATGGTACTGGAGTGGGATGCCATCGCCTTCTCTGTTATAGTATACTACAACAGTATGATATATCATACTCGAAGTATTTTTACATCATCCAATACTGAATCTATATTCAAATATCTCCAGTTGTTTTGAAAAAAGTTTTTTTTAAAATTAGAGGCAAAATTAAAATTCACACATTGATTTTTCTAATATTTCTAAGAAAAGCTGCTCCATCCCTTTTTTTCATGACATCAAATTTTTGAAAAGACCTGGCCAGTTGATATCTGGTTTTGTCTGAGTCTGCTCTGAAAAGACTGAACACGCTGTCCTTCAAGGGCAAAAATTCAAATCGCCCCAATACTGTGTTCACCCACTTGCCTTCTGCCAAAATATACACCCTGCCCCTACATGGGAACTTCCTGTGGCCCCCTGCAGTCTGCCATAATATTTAATATTTGTCTATATTAACACCAGTAAGTTTCTGAATTTATATGCTTACTAGGGTTATAAGTTCTTGCATAAGGCCTGGCACAGAGCAGACCCTCAGCATATGTTTCTAAATAAATAAGCTGAATTTCTCTTTTAACTCTTTTTAAAATCTCAGTATAAAAGCATTCAGAAAAGTGCATAAACTTTAAGTGAAGAGATTTAAGATCTTTTATGAACATACACCCTAGAACTGCCATCTGATGCAGATAAAAGCTATTTCCAGCCTGGCGGAAGGCATCCTCCTGCCCCTCTCAGTTCCTATCCATAAAGGTAGCCATTGTCTGGATTTCTGTCATCACAGGTCAATTTAACCTTCCCGTAAATATATGAATAATAGAAGTTTTTTTGTGCGTGGCTCTTTCACTCAAAAAAGTGTCTGCAGACTTATCCATATTGTTACATTGTTTTTCATAATTCAGAATTTATTATTCTTCAGTGCTATGTAGTATTTCACTGTGTGAACAAACCTCAGTTTATTCATTCATTGCTACTCTTTGGATTTATTTCCATTTTGGAGCTTTATGCAAAATGCTTCTAAAAATGTTTTCCCGTGTGCCTCTGTTGTATATAGATCCAGGAGTGGGGTTTCTGGGTCATCAGGAATGGACATATTCTTCTCTAGTAGACACTGCCAGACAATTTTCAAGGTATTTGTTCTTTTGTTTACACTTCCAAACGTAGTGACTGAGAGTTGATGTCTTCTGTATGTTCCCCAGCACCGGCTGTGCTAGACTTTTTAATTTTGCCTGTTTTGGAGAGTGTGTAACGGCATGTCATCTGGCTTAAATGTGTACTTTCCTGTTATCGCCTTTCTGTGTTCCTATTGACCGTGGGTATATCTTCATTTGTGAGATGCTTGCCCAAGTTTTTCGTTGTTGAACATTAGGTTGATAATGTTTTCCTTAATTACTGATTTGGGAAAGTCCTGGATGCAGCACATTTCTTTTTCTGTGATTCACCCATGCACTGTATCAGTGGCGTCTATGGACATTTAAGATAGTTTCCTGTTTTATTCTGGGAGCTTTATTGCTTTACCTTAATACATTTAGATTTGTGATCTACCTGAAATTTATTTTTCCCCATTTAGATATCCAGTTTCTATATGTACCATTTACTGAAAAGACATTCTAAACTCCAGCGGCAAAATTCTGTCATAAATCAGGAGACCACAATATAAAGGCCTATTCCTGGGCTGTCTATTTTGTTCTTCTGGTATATCTGTCTACTGTTATAGTAACACCCCTCTGTCTTGATTACTGTAGCATTATAGTAAGTCTTGAAATATGGTATTAAAAATCCTTCAGTTTTACTCTATTTAAAGTTCTTTTTGTACTCTTCTTGGTGCTCTGCATAGTCATATAAATTTTATAACTAGCTTGTTAATTTGTACAGAAATATCTGCTGGGATTTTGACTGAGATTTCATTAAATTTATGGATAAATTGGAGACAATTTGACATCGTTACAATATTTAATATAATCACAAATGTTATCCATGACTCCGTTTACTTCTGTCTTTAATTTATTTCAGTAATGTTATATGATTTTATAAGTAAAATCTTGTAGATTTTTCTTTAGGTTTATTTCTAGGCATTATTTTTGGTGTTTATTCTAAGTATATGTTTTTAAATTTTCAAATTGTTCCTACTATATAGAAATGAAGTTTTATCTTGCCATCCTTAGATTATAGCCAACAACCTTGCTAAATTAACTTATTAAGTCTAATATGTTGCTTATTTTTTGAGTTACTTATATATGTTATCTACATATAACATGTCATCTGCAAATAATGTTTTATTTCTTCCTTTTCAATTTATTTTTCCATTAATACACTAGATAACACCTTCAGTAAAATATTGAATAAAAGTGGTGGTAGCAGAGATCCATGTCTTATTTCTGATCTCAGAGGCAAAGCTTTCAATATTTCCTCAACACGAGATTTGCTATACATTAAAAAAAATATTTATTTATTTGGCTGCCTCGAGTCTTAGTGGCAGCACATGGGATCTTCACTGTGTCACTCGGGATGTTTCACTGCAGTGCAGACTCTCTAGTTGTGGTGCCTGGGTTTCAGCAGGTGGGCTTCAGTATCTGTGGTACATGGTCTTAGTTGCTCCTCAGCATGTGAGATATTAGTTCCCCAACCAGGGATTGAACCTGTATCCCCTGCATTGCAAGGCAGATTCTTAACCACTAGACCACCAGGAAAATCCCTGCTATAGGGTTTTTATAGATAACCTTTTCCTTTGTCAGATCAAGGCACCTCTCCTCTATTTCTATTTTGCTAATAAGCATTTCTGTCATGGGTGAATGTGAATTATGTTGCATATCTCATGCACTTGGCTTCCCAGGTGGCTAAGTGGTAAAGAATACACCTGCAATGCAGGAGATGTGGGTTTGATCCCTGAGTTGGGAAGATGACCTGGAGAAGGAAATGGCAACCCACTCCAGTCTTCTTGCCTGGGAAATCCCATGAACAGAGGAGCCTGGAGGGCTACAGTCCATGGGGTTGCAAAGAGTCTGACACAGCTTAGTGACTAAACAACAATCTCATGCACTTACTGAGATAATCATATTATCTACCCTAGTTTTCCATTTATTCAGTGAACTAATATTTAATTTTCAAATCCTAAACCAACCTTGCATTCCTGAAGTAATCCCAACCCAGATGAGATGTTTTATCCTTTTTATGTGTCACTAGGTTCCAGTTGCTAATATTTTGTTTAGGACTTTCACATCTGAGTTAATGAAAGAGATGAAAAACAATGCTTTTCTTCTAATGTATTTGCTCAAGTGTGTTATTAAGGCTATGCAACCCTCGTAAAACAGGTTGGGAAGCATACCTGGTTTTTCTACTTTTTTATGCATGCTTACTTCTCCAAATCAGAAGCCCGTTTCCCCCTGGGTTTTTGGGGTTTTTAATCCTGTCTACCTTAACAACCCTAAATTCCAATTTTATTTTTCCCCACTTGCAAGCCTTTGTTCTCTGTGCTCTGTGACAGACGTCTTCAGATGTTCTGAGAGGGAAAGTGGTGACTGTGGAATTCACATTAATCTGTTCCTTTCCTTTTAGCATCTTGGCCCTTCAAGATACTTGGCTGCCCTGGTTGCTCTGTGATGGTTTCAGCAGCATTTTAAAGTCCAGATTGTATAGGTGTTGCTACCAGGAGCAAGCTATTTCTTGTAACCAAAAAAAGAAGTGCAATTCTTGTCTTTAAAGTTGATGTCAGATTGGGTCACCTCTCACTGTTCCTTCTTTGAATGAAAGGCTACTACATGGCAGTATCCACAGAATGAGGTATGAGGAGCTATGAAATAGTGCTTGCTTGACCAGACTCTGCAGTCAAACGTGGGCTTGAGTTACAGCTGCACCGTAACTAGCTGTTTGACTTTGCAGAACTTTTCTCAACCTCAATATACTCACTTTAATGTAGAATAATAATATCACCCATCTCATAGGCTCATTGCAAAGGCTTAGTGAAATAATATGTGAGGTGGTTTCCTAGTGCCTAGAGCATGGTAATCATACAAAGCTCTAGCTGCCACTGTAATTTTCATTATTATTTGCACTGCTATCTATGCCCTTTTCAAAAATTATTTATTTATTTATCTGTGCCAGGTCTCAGCTGTGGCACACAAGATCTTCGATCTTCTTTGCAGCTTCTAGGACCTTTAGTTGTGGCATGTGAACCCATTTGTGGCATGTAGGATCTAGTTGCCTGACCAGGGATCAAACCCAGGCCCCCTGAATTGAGAGCACAGAGTCTTAGCTACTGGACCACCGTAGAAGTCTGTGACATCTGTGCCCCTTTAGTATTTCTCTTCTTCAAACGTTTTTTAGTTGATCATTTATCCAAGTGTAGAAAAAACTGGGTTTATATTTCTTTATAATATTTGTTCACTCAGTTAGTAGATTAATTGAAGAGATTTAATTCAGCACATTGCTAGTGATGACTTACTTTATACCATTGATTCTAAAATAATGGTGATTTCTATCAGCAGCATTAAATCATGACCTTATCAGGTGCTTTTCCTTTAAGCCAAGTCTCATCTCAGTCCATGAAACCACTTTAAGTGGTCATCAGCCAATCTCACCTCCATCCTAAACCAAGCCAGGAAGAACCCAATACTTAAAAGGAGAATGATGGAGTCCGAGTATCTCTAAGGGCAGAGCCATAGCCATGCTGAAAAGAGAAGTAATTTTTCCCCGTTGTGATTTCATATTCTGTCATCTTTAGGAAAAATAAATGGTTGTACTAGAGTGATGAGTTTCATAAGTAGCCTGACAAAGGGACCCGCAGACCATGACTAAAAAGGACACTCAGGCAGAAGGATCCAACTTTACCCTTGCCCGTCCAACTGAGCTTATCATCACCCCAGCACTGGCGAAGTGTTATCATCCCCTGGCTGGAGGGCAAGGTTCCGTGGAACCTGGAGTATGAGACCAGAGTATTGGATAGAAGGTGAGATCTCTTGTGGAAGAGATGGATTTTCCCAAAACTTGTCAGACGGCAAGGGCTTAAGAGGGGTGTACATTGTGGTCCGGAGGGTAGAAAGGTCAGTTTCATACATGAAGATGAGTCCTCACAGAGCAGTTCTAAATTTTACTAGGTTTTAAACATACAATTTGAGGGTCTTCATTGAAAAAAAAAAGTACAATACTTAAGATACAAAACTTGGTTTCAAAGGTGATCGTTTATTTAGAATTTAGAAGGAAATTATAACAGATTACAAATTTCAAAAAGTATTTAAACTGAATTTATTTACTACAAACAAAGTATAAATAAAATCTTTTGATTATTTGACACACCTCTTAAATAGTGTTTGCCCATAGTTTTTAGCTATCTCTGGGATTTTGCATTATTTCCTGTAGAGAGAATAAGAAGATGGTTCAGTTTTTCCTGTAGTAAGTAAAACTTATTATTTTTTTTATTATTGAGAGATTACAAATTTTCTTTTAGCTTCAAAAAGTATTTTTGGTAAAATGCCAATAGTATAATAACTGATCTTCCTGAGTTATGCACTCGAGTTACCCACTCAAGCCACAGAATTTCAGTGACTGTCTTCCAATTTAAGATAACTAAGCCAAAAAGAGATTCTCCAGTACTCTTGCCTGGAGAATCCCATGGAGAGAGTAGCCTGGTAGGCTACAGTCCATGGGGTCATAAAGAGTCAGACATGACTGAGCGACTTCACTTGAAAATCACTTTAAAGCCAAAAATATCAATAACCTCAGATATGCAGATGACACCACCCTTATGGCAGAAAGTGAAGAGGAACCAAAAGCCTCTTGATGAAAGTGAAAGTGGAGAGTGAAAAAGTTGGCTTAAAACTCAACATTCAGAAAATGAAGATCATGGCATCTGGTCCCATCACTTCATGGGAAATAGATGGGGAAACAGTGTAAACAGTGTCAGACTTTATTTTTTTGGGCTCTCAAATCACTGCAGATGGTGACTGAAGCCATGAAATTAAAAGACGCTTACTCCTTGAAAGGAAAGTTATGACCAACCTAGACAGCATATTGAAAAGCAGAGACATTACTTTGCCAACAAAGGTCCATCTAGTCAAGGCTATGGTTTTTCCAGTGGTCATGTATGAATGTGAGAGTTGGACCGTGGAGAAAGCTGAGTGCTGAAGAATTGATGCTTTTGAACTGTGGTGTTGGAGAAGACTCCTGAGAGTCCCTTGGACTGCAAGGAGATCCAACCAGTCCATCCTAAAGGAGATCAGTCCTGGGTGTTCTTTGGAAGGACTGATGCTGAAGCTGAAACTCCAATACTTTTTCTACCTCATGCGAAGAGTTAACTCATTGGAAAAGACCCTGATGCTGGGAGGGATTGGGGGCAGGAGGAGAAGGGGACGACAGAAGATGAGATGGCTGGATGGCATCACTGACTCAATGGACATGAGTCAGAGTGAACTCCGGGAGTTGGTGATGAACAGGGAGGCCTGGCATGCTGTGGTTCATGGGGTCGCAAAGAGTTGGACATGACTGAGTGACTGAACTGAACTAAACTGAAGCCAAAATACTGAGGGTGACAGAGAACAAGAAATAACGTGCATCCTTGATGACATCATTGTCCCGTTACCCATCCCCAGGGCTGCTTTATTTTAGTGTTTATTGTTTTGTGAAATTAAAAAAAAAAAAACATTTTATTGTTGTAAAAAATTTTTTTGGTAATGTAATATGTTTTTTAAAATGATCAGTTTTTGAAAACCAGTATCTTCTCTTCTTTCTTCTTTGAGCTGTAGATTTGGAAGAAATTTCCAGGCTCGTGTCTGACCCAGGCTCGTGTCTGGTCTCATATCTTCATTTCTCTCCCAGACTGACTACACACTTGTGGTCTGGACCCTGTATGAGATCTTCTCATGACCTTGGGACATGTTCCTTTGTGTGATGATGCTGGGTGACTTAGCATGTGGGACTTTTCCTAGAAGCCATTCCAATACCAAACAGCTGTGAGCAACTACATAGGATAATGAGTACAACAACATAAACACTTTATATTGAAACACATGTCCATGGTCCCTCCAGTGGCTCTTAACTGGAGGGGGTGTGTGACAGATAATAAAATGGAATGCAATTCAGAGTGGTTCTTAATTGCTTGCAATTTAAAAAATCATACTTCTGACAGTGGTCTAAAAACATACAAGCCCTTGAACACATTGCTAGGACTGCTCCTGGGGTCTTATAAGGGATCTATGTAAGTGAGAAACTGGAGCTGTCTTCTTTAGCTTCTTGGCAAGTACTCCCTTTCCAAGACACTGATATACTGCTATATCCAAGTGTATCTTCCCTTGTGTGTGGCTAAGAGGTTCTACCTTGTCTAGAATTTTATCTGTTGCCTTTTTTTACTTTGTATTTACTTTCCAAAATGCCCTCCCTTGTTCGGCAAAGAAGTTTACATGGAACCCATGTATTAGTCTTGTGAAGATGGAGAGGAAGGAGCTAGGGGGGCTTCTCCCCCAGTTTGAGCTCCAGGCATCAGAGGAGGAATTACAGCCCATCAGGAGAACTACACCAAGAAACCGCCAGTAGGGAAAGCCCATCCCGGAGGGTTCCAGAGAGGACTCAGGAGGGTCGCCCACACCTCTCAGCAAGGCAAGGTTCCCGGGATGAAGTGGATTTGAGAGAATAACCGCACCTGCCAGGAAGTCCCTTCTTCATCATATCCTCACACAATTGCCCTGCATCTGCCATTTGGCCCTCACGGTGTAGCCAAGATAAGAAACTCAGATTCTGAGGCCATTTAACAAGGAGGAAAAAAATGTAGCTTTGGTTGCTGGTCTGTAAAATTCTATCATTTCTGTTTGGGTCACTTTCTAGTTAAAATATAAATTGAAGACTGTCCGCCAGAAAGTGGGGATGGTGAGACGAATTGGGAGATTGGATTGACACATATACACTATTGATACTATATATAAAATAGATGACTAATGAGGACCTACTGTATAGCTCTGGGAACTATACTCAGTGCTCTGTGATGACCTACATGGGAAGGAAATCCAAAAAAGAGAGGGCGCATGTATACATACAGCGGACTCACTTTGCTATCAGTAGAAACCAACAACATTGTAAAGCAACTATACTCCAATTAGAAAAAAATACTGCCCCCCCCCCAAAATGGTCCCCGGTCAGTGACCCTTTGGCCAGCTAAGTCTTAAATACAGTTCCTTCCATTGCTAAGCAGAGTGGAAGGTGGAGGATACCCACTCTTGACCGGGCTTCAGTCTGCCCAGCAGATGGAGATTGGCTCCTGTCCCATGTTACCAACTGGGGTCAAGTGGACATGGGAACTGGGGAGTTAAGATAACCCAGACACCAGCGCCTAACAGAACACTAAGGCCCTGTTCTTGATCTTTGCCTGAGGAATTTACCAATGCTGCATTGGACTGCGACCAGGTCTTTTCCATGGTTACAAAGGCCCATTCTTACTGGGGCAAAAGGCAGCATGCATGTGCCTTCCTGGAATTCTAGAGAGCAAATGCCATGCTCGTGCATGTGTCTGTGTGTGTGTGTGTGTGTGTGTGTGTGTGTGTGTGTGTGGTGTTTGTGAATAGATGACAAATATTTAACAAATGCTTATGGGCCTCATACTGGATCATAGTTACTTAGATATACTAGCTGATTCCAAAGTTCATAGCTATTCTACACCACAGCTGGCTGTCTCATTAAAACAGATTCCCTAGACTCAGAAGATGATAGCCTTCCAGAACCACTGAGCTATGCAGACTGTGTGATGAGTGGAAATAAAATATACCATCCTAAGAATACCTAATAGTAATCGAATGGTTATGGACACTGTGAGTGATAGAAATATTAGAGCTAGAAGAGACCTTACAATGAATTGTGGCTTCAGCTAACATTTATTGAGTACCTATTACATGTCATTCATTTTTCCTTACATAGAGGATGCAGAAATGAATAAAATAGGCAGCTTATTTTCCCTTGTGGCATTTACATCCTAGTAGAAGAGACAAATAATTAGCAAGTAAATCAGTAAGATAAACTCTGATCTTTGTAAGTGCTATGATGGAAATAAACTAGGTGTACAGTATAGACACTGAGAGATGAGGGAAAACTTATCTAGATAGGTTGGTCACGGGAAATCTCCAAGATGAATGTTCTCCACTTGCCCCCCCCCCAGAGCCACTGTCTACCCTTCCCTATAAGCTCTGAACCCCTGGAGGCTGATCCAGCAAGTCCAATAATAAGCAAAGTGGGGAGGACAGGGATGCATCAAGAAAGCCCTGGTGAACCCCAACACAGGAATCACTGTGGAAATCCATAGACTTCTGGAGTAAGGCCACGCACATGGCACCATTCTTGAGGGACTGGCCAGTGCACTGTAGGCGATGTGAAGATGTTCATTTTCTCCATAATGCCTTCCGGAGGGCATCCATGCTGGAGGGGACCATAGACAATCAGATGAGATTATCTGTCCTGTAAAGGCCAGCCAGTCTCTCTCGCTCTCATTTTTTATGAGGAAAGGAATTCACTGTTTATTAAAGAAAAGCGAATTAAAACAGGGATGAGATGTCCTACACAATTATGAGGATGGCAACAATCCAAACAAGCAAAACTCAAATACTAATTGCTGGCAGGGACACACAATTCCAGATTATTTCATATGCTACTTGTTGGAATGTATAATGGTACAGCCACTTTATTAGACATCTTGTAGATTCATTCTACAAAAAACAGTATCAATCAGTCTCTTTTCCCATCCACACTAGTGTTTGCTCAGACAGCCATGAATAAAGTGGTCTTGACAACAGGGATGCAGAAAACACCTGGGCTCAAAAGCCTGGACTTTCGGCTAGTGCCCTTGCTGATGGTCCTCTCAATTGTAAGAGTTGCCAACACTGAGTACCTGATTGGGACTGTTCTTCTAGGGGACCTGCCAGTCACTTGGCTGTAAATTGATTACAATGCTGCCCTTACATTGTAGAGACAGTAACATTTGTTTTCACAGTTGTTATTATTCAGTCACTCAGTCATGTCCCGCTCTTTGTGACTCCATGGACTGTAGCACGCCAGGCTTCCCTGTCCTCCACTATCTCCCTGAGTTTGCTCAAACTCATGTCCACTGAGTTGGTGATGCCATCCAACCACCTTCTCTTCTGTTACCCCCTTCTCCTCCTGCCCTCAATTTTTCCTAGCATCAGGGTCTTTTCCAATGAGTAGACTGTTCACATCAGGTGGACAAAGTATTGGAGCTTTAGTTTCAGCGTCTGTCCTTGCAATGAGTATTCAGAGTTGATTTCCTTTAGGGTGGAGTGGTTTGACCTCCTTGCTGTCAAAGATCACAGTAATACATACATATTCCAAATATGGATTTGCCTTCTCTTCCTGCAATACTTCTGCCAATTCTTTTCCCTCCTCTTGGTATCCCTCACATTACCTCTGCCAGGAAAGGAGGAGAGGCAATGACAACTGATACTGAAGAGACTGTGTCTGATCCTTTGCCTGGATTAGTCCACATCATAACCCCACAATGTAGGCAGTATTATCATCCACTTTTTGTGGCTCTGCAAACCAAGACTTGAGGAGTTTAAGAAACTTGCCCTAACTGTTCAGCTAGCTTATGACATGACTAGGATTAAATCAGGCTTTCTGGCTAAAAAGTCTTTGTTAAAAAATGAAATCACCGTACTTCTTTGGAGAAAAGACTGGTTTCAGAGTTAGAGAAGGGAAAATACAAGACGAATGAGAAACATTTTATAATGTCAAAAAGAAAGGAAGAGCCCTTCCTCCCGCCCCCCTCACCCCCTCCCCACCAAAAAAAAAAAAAAAAAAGGCAAAACGAGAAAGGAAGGAAGGAAAGGAGGAAGGCAGGGAGGAAAGAAGAGAGGTGGGGTTTGTCAAAAGGATACAGGAGCCGATCTAAAATCGCTCAGTGGTCAAACCTAGAACAGTGTGAATAGCAAAAAGAAAAATAACAGCAATAATAGATTGTAACCCAAAGAATAAAACAAATGTCCATGAATCCAAAGATGTAAATAACTGATTGGAGAAATGAATTTGTTGTGATTGTTGTTGTTTAACTGCTGGGTCGTGTCCAACCCTTTTGCGACCCCATGGACTGTAGCCCACCAGACTCCTCTCTATGGGATTTTCCAGGAAAGAATACTGGAGTGGCTTGCCGTTTCCTTCTCCAGGGGATGTTCCCGACCCAGGGAATGAAACTGCATCTCCTGTACTGCTGGCTGATTCCTTACTGCTGAGCCACCAGGGAAGCCTCAATAAATGAATACATAGAGTAAAAGGGATACATATTTTTTTAGAAGAATTCCAAGTAATTTATGTAAATTCTCCCTTTGCCAAGAAGTGGAATGTAATTTCTCTCCTCCTGACTTCAGCCTGGAATAAAAACTAACTTTTAGAAAGAGGAAAAGAGTAACTTGACCATAGAAAAATCTGCCAGATCTTGACCTTCACCAGGATCACCTTCACCAAGACCTTCACCAAGATCACCTTCACCAAGACCTTCACCAAGATCACCACTAGTAAGTCAGATTGATTCCATATGTTCCCTGATATGATCCTGTGAGAAGAACGCTTCACTGTGGTGGTATTCCCCCAACTCTTAACCCTAGTCTGATCATGAGAAAACAGGAAACAAACCCAAATTGAAGGACATTCTACAAAAAATCTGACAGGCACTCTTTAAAACTGCCAATGTCGTGGGAAACAAGGGAAGACTGGGAAATTGTTGCAGACTGGAGGTGACTAAAAGGACATAACAACTAAAGGAAATGTGGTGTTCTGGCTTATATCCAGGGACAGAAATAGGGTACTTGTTAAAAATGCAACTGACAAAATAAAACCTGTAGTTTACAAAGAATTGTACCAATATGTATTTCTCAGTTTCTGCAAATACAGCATAGCTCTATATAATATTAACATTAGGAAAAGCTGGGTTAAAAGTATTTGGAAATACCCTATATTACATCTGAAATTGTTTTTCCATAAACCTAACATTATTGCAGAAAATTTTTTCTTTAAAACTTAAGAAACCAGACCACTGTACTCGATCACCTCTGAGTCATATTATTTGATAGAACGTCCCTGGGTACTGTTCTCCCCTGAGAACAGTTAGTCATGGGCCCAAGAAAATTTTCCTTTCTATCCAATTAATACAGAAAATAAAGAAAGCGTAAAAGGAGAGACCCAGGAGTTGATTTAGTCTCCAATTAATCAACAGTACTCCAAAGAGACTGCATTATTAACAGCTGTGCATGATTTAATAAATTCAGTGACACTACTAACAGCTATTGGTTCAATGATGGAATTTTCTCAAAATACTCATAAAAACCACAGGTCTTGCATCTATTGTGATAATCTCCAGCTTCACCAACAAAATCGCATACCGGCCTTAATGAATAGCCACTGGAATAAATCATTTGAGACAATCCGAAGCTTCATTATGCATTTGCTTGAAAACTTGGCCTCTTCGATGAATACATATAATGTATTTCTCAAGCCTGTCTCCACTACAACGTCATGCTGTTGAATCAATGTAGACAGTAAATGGACTCCACAAACAAGGGAAATGAAGTGTAATTACCCAAGAAGCAAAATCAAGGGCCTGCCTTCTCCATAGCAGCTGGGTTTCCTCCGGTCACAACTGCAGTAGGACCCAAGTCTCTTCAATGCAGTTGGCATTCAATTATTCCATACTTATTGAACATCTAGCTCTGAAATTCATAAAAATAGCTACCACTGTGTGCCAGGAAGTACAATAATTATTTTACTACCAACCCTGCAAAATAGGCACTATTATCCCCACTGTTAGAAATGAAGAGATTGAGAGTCTGAAGCATTAAGCCATGTTGTTAGTTGGGCATCAAATCTAGATTTCCCTGGCTTTAAACATCAAGAATTTCCACAGATACAGCACTGTTTATTCACAGAGCCTATTCTTAAAGAGATGGGAATACCAAACCACCTGACCTGCTTCTTGAGAAATCTGTATGTAGGTCAAGAAGCAACATTTAGAACTGGACATGGAGCAACAGACTGGTTCCAAATTGGGAAAGGAGTATGTCAAGGCTGCATATTGTCACTCTGCTTATTTAACTTATATGCAGAGTACATAATGAGAAACGTTGGGCTGGATGAAGCACAAGCTGGAATCAAGATTGCTGGGAGAAATAGCAATAACCTCAAATATGCAGATGACACCACCCTTATGGCAGAAAGCAAAGAAGAACTAAAGAGCCTCTTAATGAAAGTGAAAGAGGAGAGAGAGAAAGTTGGCTTAAAGCTCAACATTCAGAAAACTAAGATCATCGCGCCGGGTCCCATCACTTCATGGAAAGTAGATGGGAAAACAATGGAAACAGTGAGAGACTTAATTTTGGGGGGCTCCAAAATCACTGCAGATTGTGACTACAGCCATGAAATTATAAGACTCCTGCTCCTTGGAAGAAAAGCTATGACCAATCTAGACAGCATATTAGAAAGCAGAGACAGTACTTTGTCAACAAAGGTCTGTCTAGTCAAAGCTATGGTTTTTCCAGTAGTCATGTATGGATGTGAGAGTTGGACTATAAAGAAAGCTGAGTGCTGAAGACTTGATGTTTTTGAACTGTGGTGTTGGAGAAGACTTTTGAGAGTCCCTTGGACTGCGAGGAGATCCATCCCAAAGGAGATCAGTCCTGGGTGTTCATTGGAAGGACTGATGCTGAAGCTGAAACTCCAGTACTTTGGCCAGCTGATGTGAAGAACCGACTCACTGGAAAAGACCCTGATGCTGGGAAAGATTGAAGGGAGAAGGAGATGGCAGAGGATGAGATGGTTCGATGGCATCACCAGTGCAATGGACATGAGTCTGAGCAAGCTCCGGGAGTTGTCCTCCACCAGGACAGGGAGGCCTGGCATGCTGTAGTCGATGGGGTTACAAAGAGCTGGACATGACCGAGCTGAGCTGAACTGAACTGAACTGATCTTTGCTAACATGGGCCATGCTGCACAAACCCTACACTCCTGGAAAACTAAATGAGAAAAAGTTATTCTTGAGATAAAGGTCATTTGATGTTTTCTTTCAAAGTCATTATTTAAATCAATTGCTTTTCAAAAACATGAAATATAAGCACCATTTGGTTATCAGTTAATTGGTCCCAATTTTTTACTTCAAAGGTGTGCACTAAATTATATGTAAACATTGGTAGAAAATGCGAGTTTTCAATGGCAGACACACCTGTTCAAAGTATAATCCAGGGATGTGACTTGTACACTTTTTTCTCCTTTCAAGTCACAAGAAACTTTTCTCTTTTCAAAAACTGGGGAAAGAGCAACTAAGCCTCCATGCCGCATCTACTGAGCCCAAGCATCACACCTGGGGGCCCATGCACTGCAACAAAGGGGCCCATGTGGCGCGGCAGAGGCACCACGTGCCACAACTAAGGCCTGATGCAGCCGAATACATAATTAAATTTAAGAGAAATAAGGCTGTTAGAAAATAGCTATAGAGAGGAGTTGATAAACAGAAGGCTACACAGCAGAAAGCACCAGTCACAAACCTGGGAAGCACACTCCAGGAATGGGAGCAAAACTCAGACAGGCAAGGGGGGACAGGATGCCTGAACCTCAGCACTAATTTATATACGTCTATAAATGCTTCCCTGGTGGCTCAGGTGGTAAACAACTTGCCTGCAATGCATGAGTCCTGGGTTCATTCCCTGGGTGGGGAAGAGCCCCTGGAGAAGGGAATGGCAACCCACTCTAGTATTCTTGCCTGGAGAATTCCATGGGCAGAGGAGCCAGCTGGGCTACAGTCCATGGGGTCACAAAGAGTTGGACACGACTGAGCGACTCACACACGCGTTAAGTATTTTGGAATTATAGATGATATACGTATGCCTTTTTTAGTCTGGATTTATATATTTTTATACATACAAACATATATGATGAATATATGAGAAGATATATAAAATGTGAAAGTATATTTATGTGTTAATATTATATATAATCTCAGAATATAAAATAGGCATATTGCTGTATTTTAAAATTTTTAAAACAGTTTAAAATTTTTATTTAAAAAATTCTATAGCACTTTACAGTTTTCCAATGTTCCACACATATGATCCCATAAAATCCCATAATAACCCTTTTCCCCTACCCCTACATCTCCCCTCCCACCTTTCTTCCCACTACCAGTAGCTCCTAGTTTGTTCTCTGTATCTGTGAGTCTGCTTCTTTTTTGCTTTATTCACTAGGTTTATTTTTTAGAGTTCACATATAAGTGATAGCAGACAGTAGTTATCTTTCTCTGTCTGATTATTTCACTCCGCATGATGCCCTCCAAGTCCACCCATGTTGCTGCAAATGGCAAAATTTCATTCTTTTTGAAGACTAGTATTTCTTTATATGTGTTGTATACCTGCATACATCTTCTTTATCCATTTATCTGTTGATGGGCACTTAGGTAGGCATATTGTTTGGCATAATAATTTTTATTTTGAAATGAATCAGTAATCTCAGTTTTCTTTTTTCACTGGAAGTGCAGGGCTAGTTAATCGAATGTGGGGGCATGCCCTGATTGGATAAGAAAACCTCTTCAAAACAATGGTGTATAATTGGGAAGTTTCCAGCTCCTTAGAGAACGTGATGAAAGCTATAGAATTTCTCCTTGAAAATGAATACACACTCATTCATGTGTGTGTTCTTTCTGAGACATGCATGAATGCCTGGTGAGCAACCGTTTGGAGAGTGCAGGAGCCTCCCAAGCCTTTGGTCATGTTTGTTTCTAAAATGTAGGGAAAGAGATCGACAAGCCACCAAGAGTTCTAAACATCAGTTCACAAAGCCTTTGTTAAAGGGGTCCTGAGCTTTCTCTAGTTGCACACATGGTACTGTTTTCCATGTCTTCTGATTCCTAGATGGTGTTCCAGAGGCACGTGCCCACAAACAATGCAAGTCAGATGAGCAAGAGCAGAGCAGAGCAGGAGACTGTGCGCTCTGAACCTCTGGGACATTAGCAAGAGTCCCCCAGGGCTTAGACTCTGATAAACAGGCAAACCTGGCAGGCCAGAGAGTCCAGGCTGCAAAGGCATGGCCAGGGGAGCCAGAACGCTGGCCTGGCTGCCTCTAGTTTGTGCGGGGGCAGAGTGGAAATAAGGTGTCAGAGCCGAGATCACAAAGTCAGTATACAGAGCACGTGGGGTGGTCCCGAATAACAGAATAGAGTGGTCATATGCATGTTTCACTTTCATTCTTCCAACTGCACACGCAAGGAAATTGGAAGGAAAAGCGTAAGTAAGAACAAAATGAAGAGTGAATAGTTTAAATCATGCAGGCTGTGAGGCCATTCCATTCATTGAACACAGGCCAGAAGGCAGTGGATGCAAAGCTGATGGGAAGGCCTAGGAGAAGAGGAAGAACACGTGAAGAATGCTAAGGATTTCTTGATCACTGACCAGGAAACAAGCCTATCATTCAGTTGGAAAAAATAAGTGACTGTTCAAAGAAGTCCAAGAGGAATTAGGACCTGGGCCACAAAGAAACCTTAGCCAGTAAAGAAAGAGACAAACCTGTGATGTCAACTGCAAAAGATAGAAAAGCCTAGATAACTGCTTTAGAATTTGGGGCTAGGTAGAGAATGAGTCTCCCTCTCTCTCTCCTTTGCTCTCTGTCTTAGAAATGAGCTGTACAGTATTCATTCATGGCAGAAAAACAGAACCAAAAATATTTGCTAATTAAGAAATATGGCCAGAACCCCGGAGTCACTAGCTACTATATTCCTGCTTCAGTCTGGTACGTTACTGGATTACACATTTTTTGGATGCTCCTAGGGTTTGTCACTGACAGAAATTTAAAGCACAGACTAAAGTGGATTTTATATCACATCTGAACTTGAACAAGAAAATTCAAACAGGGAAGGCCCTAGACTCAGCCCCACAGATGTCTCATGAATGTGTGGAAAGCACTCGGTCTAGACTGCAGACTGTCAGTCATTGTTGCTATTTGGGCCACTGGGAGGAAATAGTGGGTTTGTAGCCCATGAAAGTGGGGGATTTGGGCATGAACTAACATTTCATTTCTCAACCTTACCTAGACCAAAGAATTTTCTGAGGGGTTCTACATTTGTCATCAATCTCAAAGGAACTCAAACCATGCCGGGAGAATCACGGTACATGAAGTAGTCATTCTGTTGACTTCAAAAGCAAATGAAAAGTATTGTATCAAATATCAGACACAAATCAGAGGTAGAAGATGATGAGAGATTACAAAACAAAAATTTCTACTGATCACTGGTACCTACTTTAGACTTGGCAGAAATGAATCATTCTTGCAGATATATTAGTCTATACAATTCTATTACCACATCTGCAGAACTGCTAGGAAAAGTTATCACTGTCCTTCAGATAGTTCTTTATGTTTTATACCATGCTTTAACACATACTATCTCATGCTGTAGTTATGAGGCAGAGTGCCATAGTGAGGAAACTGAGCCTCAGGACTTAGTTTAGTGACTTGTCAGAGTTCAGACCTGGACTGGAGTTGCCTATTTGGTCATGATGGCAAGGAACAAAATCTCACCACTAATAACATCCTGTTTGCTGCTCAGTCACTGAATAGTGTCTGACCCTCTTGCTATAGTACCAGGTTCCTCTGTCCATGGGATTTCCCAGGCAAGAATACTGGAGTGGGTTGCCATTTCCTTCTCCAAGGTTAGATCTCCCTGACCCAGAGATCAAGCCTGTGTCTCCTGCATTGCAGGCAAATTCTTTACCACTGAGATCTACCTGGGAAGCCCGATAACATCCTATACTGAGCTCCAGAAGAAAAGGAACGACTCTTTGGTTGTCTCACTTCTTTTTTTTTTTTAATTTTTTAAAAAAATTTTATTTTTACTTTATTTTACTTTACAATACTGTATTGGTTTTGCCATACATTGACATGAATCCACCACGGGTGTACATGCGTTCCCAAACATGAACCCCCCTCTTCGTGTTTAGCACTTGCAAGGACCTGATAGAACAACAAGCCTATTAGGGTATTGGTCCCTCAAACTCCATCACTAATCCAGGATGAATGGATGCCCAATTTTACAGACTTCCCTGGAAATAATACTGGCTCACTACTCTTTCCTGCATGTCCCAGTTCAGTGCTGTTGCTTTGTTTTTAATCCCTCCCCCATTTATCTGCTGTAAAGCCTCACCAGTTCTAGCATTCTAAACTCTGTGTCAGTACAAATGCAGGAGGCATTTGTCATGTACTTAACATGCTGTGTTACTACCTCCACCTCTGGAAAATACGCAAGTGTATGTTAGTCTCTAGTGTCTTTGTGGGATTTTCTCATTACAGGAAACCAAAAATGGCAGAAGATTACTTATTTTGTCTGTTATTTAGGCAACCTTCTATTTATTCTTGTATAATTATAATAATGTCTCTAGAACTCAACATTATATTCAAACCCTCAACTCCCTCGCGGATTTGGCAGGTTTTGAAACTAGAATAGAAGGAATGACTTCAATTTTAAAGAGGAAAACAAGTGCTGAGCTCATGTAAAGTAATTATAACTTTATGAAAGTCTTGAGATGTTGCATGCACAAGTGCTTCTCAAAATGGGCTCTCCCCTCCCTTCCAAACTGAACCTAAATCCAGTCTACTCTCCTATACCCAGACAGAGGACAAATTTCTACTTATAAATTTTGCTGTCAGGATAAAAATTTTAAAAGTATTCCTTTAGGCACACATCTAAATGACATTTGTAACATCACGAGAAGCCGATAAAAAGGCACTAAAGAAGATATATGTTCTATAATCTCAATATAAAAATATGTAACATAAAATATATTTTAAATGGCTGGGAAGAGGTACATAAAATATTCGTAATAATGATCTCTGGGCTATACAGTGATGATTAACTTGTGAGCTTGTTTTTTCATTCTGAGTTTCTACCATAGTTATGTATGGGTTGTTTTTAAAGATATTCTTTTCCTTAAAGCAGTCCTTCCCATATTATAGCAATTATGTATCAATGTTGCACTCCTGCAACTAACTACTTCCATATCTAGCTCACACTTCTAGCAGGACTTAACTCTGCTGCGTATTCTACCCAGCCCTCTTCCTTCCCCACTCTCTATGCTCCACGTGGGAGAGTCTGTCTATTCCTATTGCTACAATTATACTCTGTATGTTAATAATTCCCAAACATGGAATATTCCATACCTCAGAACTCTCCTTTGAACTAAAGTTATGTATCTAGACACCCAACTAGCACGACTGCCATGATCAGCCAATGGCAACTCAAACTCAGGATGATCAAGTCAGAATTAGGACCCGGACTGCAGAGAAAGAAAAACATTAAGGTAAATGATGATTTGGGATTACAGAATTATTACTCTGATGGGAATCAAGGAAGATGATGCTGGTACAAAAGAGGAAGTAATCAGAGGGCGAGAGTCCAGCAAGGAGGCTTTAAGATGACACTAAGACTAAGGGCAATTTTCTTTCTCATTAAATAATCATAAGGACTACGAAAAAGAATTACCTCATGGATGCAGTGATTTCGCCAAGTGCAAAACCTTTGTCTTTAGGGAACAAGTAAATGTTTCAGGAAATTAATAATGAAGCAACCACAAGAAGCAAGTTTCCCCTATTCACTCTCCATTGGTTGCCCTTTTCACTCTCAACAAGTGCTTGAAAACCCTCATGAACACTTGGAGATTAGGATTTGATTAAATTTTTTAGCCTTTAAATGTTTTTTTTTTTAAAATTAATTTTGTGTTTGCAATATATTTTTCTCTGTTAATCAAACCTCTTTAAGAGCATCTTTTGGAGAAGGAAATGGCAGCCCACTTCAGTATTCTTGCCTGGAGAAATCCATGGATGCAGGAGCTTGGTGGGCTACAGTGCATGGAGTTGCAAAGAGTCAGGCATGATTTAGTAACTAAACGACAATGACAAAGAGTATCTTTAAAGGGATGAAACATAAGAAAGTGAATATCTTAGACTTGTGGACTTACTGAAGCTGGTATTGAAATGAGGGTTCTTCCACGAATAACACTTGTATTATTTTCCTTTTAATTCACCAATTAAAAGTATGGTTCAAACACCATTTTGCATCATTGGATCACTTTACCTCTCTGAGCCTCTATTTCCTCCTTGGTAAAACAAGGATGATGATGGTGTTTACCTCCAAAGACAGCTGTGAGGACTAAGTATATAGTATTTTTCACTGGGCTTAGCATACACTGTGTGTGCTAAGTCCCTTCAGTCGTGTCTAACTCTGTGCGACCCTATGAATTGCAGCCTGCCAGGCTCTTTTGTCCATGGGATTCTCCAGGCAAGAATACTGGGGTGGCTTGCCGTCTCCTCCTCCAGAGGATCTTCCTGACTCAGGGATCAAGTCTGCATCCTTATTTCTACCCTGGCAGGCGCTCTCTTTACCACTCGCGCCACCTGGGAAGCCCTCAGCACATGTAATACATAGTAAATGGTGGCCGTGGCTGCAGTGACGTCAGTGGTAGCTGCAGTGGTGGTGATGGCAGAGGTGGTGGTGGTGGTGGAAACAGGGGCAGTTGTAGTGAAGGTGAAACTTTGGCAGTGGTGGCGGGGGATGATAGTGGTGGTGGCAACGGTGCCAGTCGTGGTGGCAATGATCCTGGTGGTGCTGATGGTGCTGGGAGCAGCAGAACAGTGGTGGCAAGTGGCACTGCTGGGCATGGAGGTGGTGGCGGTGTTGGAAAGAGGGGTGGAAGTGAGGTGGAAGTGAAGGAGGTGGTCCAGGTGGAGGTGGAGGTGAAGGTAGAGGTGATGGAAGAGGAGGTGGAGGTGGTGGAAATGGAGGCATAGGGAAGGTGGCTTCACTGTATTTCATTCCTAAAGCAAGGGTGGTTTCCTCAGTGGGAATACAACCCTGACTGGTTGGTTATCAGAGTTGATCAGGTCTTTTCAAGGGCATTCCATGAGAGCTATTGCAAAGCATCTTTTCATGTAGGACTTTACTAGTTCCCTAGTTCTGCTCATGTCCCAGCTCATGACACTTCCTCTGGCTGTGAAAAGTCCAGAAGGGAATTAACTGATGAGGAGGCCTATGTATTGAATGAACTTAACTTGAGAGAGGCTTAGAAGATCATTTAATTTTTTCCCCTCGGTCCCTTCAAATCCAACGTTTTCTCTCATTCCTAGATGAAATCTTACACAGAACTTTCTGGGGTTCTTGTTTGTTTGTTTGTTTTTTAAGATATTGAACAATTAAGCCCTCTATTCTGGCATCAAAATGTTAAGCCAAATTTAATAGTTATCTATTTCCAGGGAAGTAACATACAATAATGGAAACCTTGTGAACTTCTCACCCAGCACACGCTCGCTTCAGGTTGGATGCCTGGTCTCTGCCATTCCTGTGATGCTGTTTCTGAATATCCCAGGCAAGGCCAACAGGGTGAGTGGTTTAGGTGAAAAAGAAATTGCCATATGTGTTGTCCTGTTGTCTTCTGGGCTGGTCCCTCTGGACGGAAGGCAGAAGATAACCATTTTCTGGGTTTCGCCCTCATTGGCACTTTTGCAGGCTACTCACCCTAGACACACCCAGCACACACACACATGCACACACACCACCCCACCATACCTCTGAGAGTGGCTTCCTCTGCACAGGCAAGACTCACCTCTCAGGCTCTGGACTGGGATGACCCCAGTCTCTTGGGATCACACTGTCCCGCCAGTCTGTCCTCTTTGGCCCCTTTCACCAAGTCCTCTTCTGGTCCCTGGAGAACGCTGACCTTTGTTCTCTGTGGTCACTGGGTGCAGTGTCAGCCCCACTCACTCCTCTTCGGCTTCTCTTGATGATGTTTCAACACACGTTTCCAGGTG
Organism: Ovis aries; assembly: GCF_016772045.2. Lineage (NCBI taxonomy): Eukaryota > Metazoa > Chordata > Mammalia > Artiodactyla > Bovidae > Ovis > Ovis aries. The sequence continues at coordinate 14,786,689 of NC_056071.1, read as the reverse complement.
CCCCACATGCCAGTAGGGCACGTGCTGCACTCTTGGGGTGGTTCTATCAAAACCCTCTCACTTGACTTAAAATAAAATGGTGAAAAACCCTTACTACCCTCCCAGGGATACAGGGAGGAGCCCAGAGACCTGACAACTTTGCCAAAGAAACCCTCCATCTACCACCTGTCTTAAGCCTGGACTTGGATGAAGGGTCCCTGCGTGCTGAGCTGGTCTTTCAGCCTCTCAGCACGCCCTGCTGAGGACTGCGGGTGCTTGCGCCTACTGTGCTGTTGCAAGGCTTCAGAGCCCTGCTGGGAGCCCTGGTCAGGCTGACATTTACCATCCCCTTACAAGAGGCTTGGAGTACTGGCAAAGAAATGAAAAAAAAAAAAATTATGAGCGTTCTTGGTCTGGGAAAACAAACACAAAAAGGAGACAATCATAATTTTTAAAAGTACCCTGTGTTTGTTGAACAAAGTTTTTATACATGCTGTTGCGTGATTTTCAAGGACTTGGAGATGGCTATGGGGATCAGAGTAATAACCTAAAATTTGGATAACGTGGCAGAGTTTACTGAGAGCTCTCTCACAAATTGTCTCGTTTGATCCTCGTGAGAAGCCTGCGAAGTCGATGCTGTTCATTTCATTTTACAGGAGAGCCAGCATCAGGGGTGGCAAAGGAGGTTAGTCACACGTCTCTGACCCATATCAGCTGAGGCCTGCTGGCTAGAGCAGTGTTATTCAGGTTAGACTTCAAGCATGGAAATAGAAAATAATCATTGAGGAATGCTCATAGCAATTTTTTACTATGAATAATCACATTTTGGGGGCTTCGCTGGTGGCTCAGATTGTAAAGAATCTGCTTGCAATGCATGAGACTCAGGTTCGAGTCTGGAGTAGCAATCCACTCCAGTGTTCTTGCCTGGAGAATTCCATGGACAGAGTGGCCTAACGGACTACCAATCCATGGTTTATCATATTTTTAATTGGAGTATAATTGCTCACCAATGTTGTGTTAGTTTCTGCTGTAAACAATGTGACTCAGCTATATGTACACATATATCACCTCCCTCTTCAGCCTCCATCCCACCCCACTCCTACCCGACCTATCTAGGTCGTCACACAGCACCAAGCTGAGCTCCCTATGTTATGCACCAGCTTCCTGCAAGCTATCTGTTTTACACATGGTCATGTATATTATGTCAAGGCTACTCTATCAGTGTGTCCTATCCTCTCCCTCATGCCCTGTATCCACAGATCCATTCTCTGTGTCTGTGGCTCTATTCCTGCCCTGCAAAGAGTTTCATCAGTGCCATTTTCCTAGATATTATATATGTGTCAATATATAAACCTTGTTTTTCTCTTTCTGACTTATTTCCCTCTGTATGATATACTCTAAGTTCATCTACATCACTATAAATCTCACAATTTAATGTTGCCATAACATCCATGCATGTAATCAGTAGACTTGTTCCATTGAGCAGGGCATGGACCACTTCAGGTGTTACCAGGCTTATAGGATTTGTGTAGCATGAGCTATATACTAGTCATATACAGTAGGACTTGCATTCTGGTCTGCAATCAGATAGACATTAAAAGAGAGGGGGGGAAGTCCTTAAAAATAAGTAAATTTAAAAAAAAATGCCCTACACAGAGTAGTGCATTCAGAAGGATCATAAGCAGTACTGTGGTTGATTAATGATGTCTGCATGAGTGTGGGGGTAGGAGGCAGTGATGTGCAGGCTATATTATACCCTCTGCTATGTCACGAGGTCCTGTTACAGCAGAACCCACGTAGGTCTTGAAAAGAGACATATATGGGAAAAGGAGAGCTTCCCAGGTGGCTCAGTGGTAAAGAATTGCCTGCCAATGCAGGAGACATGGGTTCAATCCCTGGGTCAGGAAGATCCCCTAGAGAAGGAAATGGCAACCCACTCTAATATTCTTGCCTGGAGAATTCCATGGACAGAGGAGCCTGGTGGGCTACAGTTCATGGGGTTGCAAAGAGTCAAACGCAACTGAGCACACGTGCACACATGTGGAAAGGAAGCTAGATATTACACTGATAAATCTATGTCAACTGGAAAAAAAAGCACAACTTACAGGTGAGAGTTTGTTTTATTTGGTGGATTTTTCTGAGAACTCAAGCCCAGAAGGCAGTCTCTCGAGTTTGAGGTAAGGGAGGAGCCAGGATATAGGGGAGTTTTGCAACAAAATCTAGTAAGTAATGGAATATTTCCTGCCAAATCAGTAAACAACAGATGTCACAGTCGCCAGCAATTGCGGTCACCAGGATGACGAGCTAGTGAACCCCGAGGGATCTCAGGAAGGAAAAGAATACCCGTCACCTAGCAGCCCTCCGTCTGCAGCCACTGTCCATGGTGAGCTCTGAGGGCACTCAGGATGTGAAACCACAGAACACTGGACCCAAACAGCTAAAGTGCATATCAAAGGAATGATCAGGGAGTCCAAACTCTGGCATCTTCCCATATATAGACAAGCACTTAATTCCTCAACTGGGGGTATCTGGTTTTCTGTAATTAACAATCATCTCTTGATGTTCTGACTATCTTCCCTTTGTTGCGTATGTTCTATGTAACCGGGCTTCCCTTGTGGCTCAGCTGGTAAAGAATCCGCCTGCAGTGCAGGAGACCCGGGTTGATCCCTGAGTTGGGAAGATCTCCAGGAGAAGGGAACGGCTACCCACTCCAGTATTCTGGCCTGGAGAATTTCATGGACTGTGTAGTCCATGGGGTCGCAAAGAGTTGGACACAACTGAGTGACTTTCACCTTCACTGTTCCCTTTACCTCCTCAGAGCAATTTCTCACAACTATCTGAAATGCTGTCTCCTGGACTGCAGTCCTCATTTTGCCCCAGAATAAAACTTAACTCGCAACTCTCATGTTGTGCAAATTTTTTTCAACAGGTAGTCAAAACAGCAAAGATTATGTTACTTAAAGAAAACCAGACGCCTCAAGTTAATACGTTTCATGCTTTTCTGTGTGTGGAAAGATGCAAGAGTCTGGGCTCACTGAAATCATTCATTTGATATGCAACTTAATTACCTAAGGCCGCTATCCTGTCTTTCTCCATCCTGACTCACATCAGGGTGTACAGTGGGAGTTGCTGCAGTGGCTGAGGACTTGATGACCACAACCCACAGCATCTTCTGTTTACTGACATAGCAGGCCACATTCTTCATCCACACCTGATTACAAAAACACTTTCTGTTTTCAAAATGCCTTACAAGTTTTAAAGATATTTAACATGCGCTGTCTCATTTGATACTTGGAACAATCCTGTTAAGACAAAGAACAGAGCGTTAGTTCCATGTTACAGAGAGGAAAGCTTTGAGCCAGAACATTTACATCTCTTCCCACACCCAAAGGGCTAGACAGTGGCAGTGTTGGAACTGGAACCCAGGCAGGTCTGCAATTTTCAGTCCAAATATTGGTACCACCACCCCAGGTTGCCACACTGTGCCTGGTTGATGGTGAAATAAAGGGATTTATAGGGTATAGCTGATTCACTGCGCTGTACAGCAGAAAGTCACACAAAATTGTAAAGCAACTATACTCCAATTTTTTTTTAAAAGAAATGTATAGGCAAGACTTGAGTAAAATAAAAATGTCATATGATGTCAGTTTTGGTACAGAAGAGTTTAGATAATTTCATGGATGGCATTCCTAGATGGTTTTTAGATTGACATCACTGAAGACAGGCTGCCCTGATAATGAAAAGCAATTGCCACTTTCAAACAAATCTCTAGGCTGGAGAGGAACATGGGTCTAAACTCACAATGACAATTTCTCCCTTCATTTCAAGTCTTAGGCCTAGTTCCAGATGTGATCACTTGAGTGATGTTGTAAATTGGTTAGTAAAACTTTCTTTCTGTGCTACACGCATCTATTGAGCATTTGCTGTGTGCCAGAAACTAAAACAGGCCTGAGAGATGTGGACAAAGCAGGAACAAAATAAACTCGAACAAATATTTGCAACGAACAGGGCTTTCCTTGTGGCTCAGCTGGTATAGAATCCACCCGCAATGAGAGAGACCTGGATTCGATCCCTGGGTTGGGAAGATCCCCTGGAGAAGGGAAGGGCTGCCTACTCCAGTATTCTGGCCTGGAGAATTCCAAGGAGGGGTCGCAAAGAGTCAGACACAATGAGCGACTTTCATTTTCATCTTATGTGCAATAATAATAGGAATAAAGAAGTCCAGAACTGCTTCGGAGGAGGGAGAGATTAACTCTGTGCGTAGAGAGGGTGAAGAAAGCAGGAAAGGAGAAGGATTCACCAAGGAGATGACCCTGCTCATGGCGTGTTTTATAGAGTGAATAAGCAGACAGATCAAGAAAGAACATTCAGAGAAAAGGAGCAGCAAATGCAGAGGCACAGAAGATGCTGAATCTCATGATGGGGTTGGGGAAATACAGACTATTCTACTCATGGTGTGTGTGTGTGTGTGTGTGTGTGTGTGTGTGTGTATACACCTGCGTGCACACACATGTGTATGTGTTTCCTGGTAAAATAGATGACTTACTGTTTTAGGTGAACAATTCAGTGGCATTAAGTGCCTTCGCATTAAGTGCAACCCTCTGAAGATAGATGGTTTTCCACTTTTTTCAAAGGTACTATGGGAAACAAATCATGATTTGACCTACACCATGCAGTTTTTCAAAGAAACTCATCTGTTGTTCACAGGAAAGGTACACATTTCTCCTTATTGAAACTAGCCAGGTGCTTAACCTCACTGAGACTTCGTATCTTCTTTGACGATATAAGGATAGTAACAGAACTGGCATTCCTGAGTTGTGAAAATTAACCACGCAGAGTGGTTGGAACAGCGTTAGCACACTGTAAGCGCTTCATGTGTTATTGTTGATGGTGGTGATGATGCTAGCAGTGGTGGTAGTGAGGATGGTGATGAAGATGACAGTGATAATTTCTCCTTTACTTGCTCTCTTATCCCCCACTGCCACATCTTGGCTTCCAGGACCAAGTATGGAATGAATGTGTGATAATTTGATTATGATGTGATGGTATGGAGCCTTGTTGAGGCCACAGAGGCTTTACTGAAGACTTTGCAGCTCGTTATCTTGTGGGCAAAGTTGATGAACTGCTGGTAGAGCTTATCAGTGTATAATCTAAGTCTCTTCTACCAGAAACCTCACAGCAGTGCCAACCACTTTCTGTAAATACAGCCAGTCCTCTTTATTCACAGATTCCATATTTGTGAATTCACATACTGCCAACATTTATTTGCAACTCAAAGTCAATACTCATGAAACTTTGGCGGTCACTTGCAGACATGCAGAATGTGGCAAAAATTTGAATTCCCCAGGACACACATTCCCAGTGGAGGTCAAAGAAGGTGACACTCTGCTTCTTGTTTCAGTTCTCAGACTGTAAACAAGTGTTCTTTTCACGGTCTGTTTAGAGCCACGTGTTTCACATTTCTGTACTCTTTGTTGGTGATTTTGCTGTTTGGAATGGTCCCCAAGGGCAGTGCTGCTCAGTGCCCCTATGTGCAAGAAGACTGTGACACGCCTTAAGAAGAAAATAAATGTAGAGGATACCTTTCATTCAGCCGTGAGTCAAAATGCTGTTGATCATGAACTCAGTGAACCAGTTTTCTATTGAATAAGGTGTCTTTAAACAGAAACACAAAGAACAAGTTTATGTACTTATGGTTTGAGGAAAATGTGATCAGAAGTTCTCAGGAACCTAGCCATGTATTTCCCCTAGAAGTAGTGGTTCAGAATTCACTAATTCTGTGTCTGCGGTGACTTTGTAAACAGTGACTGTCTCAAATAACAGGAATCAGTTGAATGAGGAAGGAAATGGCCCACAGGGTCCCCAGCATGTGAGCACGTTGGTGGAGAGAGGTGCGCAGGGACAGCAGTGGCCCTTCCAGTGCCAGGCTCTGCTGGAAAAAGGGATGTCTTCTGCTCTCACACCGGCTGACTCAAGGAAGACAGGAAATGCTCCCATCGTGGTTTGGGCACAAGAAGTCTCCACAACTCATCACATAAATGTTTCTGAGAACAGACTTTTGGGTGTGGGGTGGTGGAACATGAGCTTTCCTTTTCAGAAAGCTACCTACACAGTCTCAAAATGACTTAAATTCCAGTTTCCCTTTTCCCTGGAACTTTGGTGACGCTTCAGGGAAATAATGTTACTCTTTTCCTGATCAGACCCTCCGGTGTCTTTCCTTCTAAATAGCACAGGGAGTTACTAGAATGTCTTCAGTGTGACTGCTGCGCACCTGCCCTGGAAGGCGACACCCACCTCTGGGGCCAGCTCTCAGCATCCAGAGTGATGTAGCCCTAGGCTTGCACAGTTACAAAAATGGATTGCTTCTCTCGCTCCAGCAGTCATATCTTGAACTGAGTAGGAGGTTCTTCGTATCACGGTGACATTCTAAAGGGGATGCCATGAGCTGAAATGTCTGGCAGGACAGTGCCTAGTCTGTGAGGGAGCTGGGGCAGACAGCTCATCGCTCATCCTGTATTTCAAGGCATTATCCACCAAGCAGCTGGGCAGTCCGGGCATGAGTATGACGATGCCCCCCTCATGAGACTTCCCTGGTGTCCAGTGGTTAAGAATCTGCCTTCTAATGCCAGGGACCAGGTTCAGTCCCTGGTCAGGGAGTAAGATCCCAAGTGAACAGGGCAACTAAGCCCATGTACCACAACTAGAGAGCCCACGCGCTGTGACGAAGACCTGATACAGCCAAAATAAAGTAAATAAACATTAAAAATCAAACATTACCCTTCTCGTGTTCTGGAAGAGACAACATTTGCAAGCGCCCTGTGCACCCCTCCCTAGATTCTCACTTTTTCCTCCTCTTTCCCTTTCTCCCCTCTTTCTCTCTTCCTTACCTCTTTCTCTGTTTCCTTCTTCACTGTCATCTCTCCATCTTAATCAGCTCAAATGCTCTTTAATACTAATCAATGTCACACCCTTGCTTGGTGACGGATGGAATATATAGATAGGAGTTTGGGGGTTGAGCTCCTTCTGTCCCTTACTAAGGGCAAGAGTTTGGTCAGTTTGTTCATCAAATACTGAGTGGGAAAAATTCCTTTCTGGGCACCATTCTGGGTCCTCGGGCTAGTGCAGGAAATAAGCAGAACAGTTTGATGTCGTTGTGAAGGTCAGATGCCAGCAGGCATAGACAGACAACAAACAGTAAACACAGTAGTTATGGAAGTTAAAGATGAGGAGCGCCATGGAGTCAGACGCACTGTCTTGTGCCACAAAGGTGGCCGATAAGTGCTATGGAAGAGAGAACACGTGGAGCAAGACTCACAGGATGCACACAGCAGGAGGAGGGAAGACCACCAAGGACTACCCTCGCCAAGACCCCACACACTCTTATATAATATGTGGATGACACTCACTAGCTCTACTTGCCAGGATGGCATGAAACAATACATGCGAAAGGGCCATATAAGTCATAAATCATGAGAAGAATGTTTACTGTTTGAGGAAGAATGTTTTCATCCATATGACCCCAAGTTTAACATAAACTCATTATTGGGACAAGAAAGTGATGAGGGACAGAAATTCACATTTGCCACGTGTCTACCTTGTGCCACTTACTGTGTAAGCCTTCCACCTCAGGGACATCTTCTCATCTTCACAGTGAACATCATTATCCCAGTTTGGTGGCTGAGAAGTGACCTAACCCACCCAAGGTCAGGGCACAGAGCTGGGAGATGATGGTGCCAGACTGAGGCTCCGTCTCTGCCTTTCTGGGGCTTTTTCCTCTGGAGATTCAATGTGTAAACCTGGTGGATGACCTCTCAAATTCCTTCAATTCCAACAGTGCACAGAGTCTCAGTGATTACTCTGCTGAGTGAGGATAATTGGATGACCCAGAGAGAAACCCGTCTGAAGAAAATGAGCTCCTTGTCTTCTTATAGCTCTCCTGGCAACACAGATCTCAGGGAAATCAGTCATCAGCAGCCTGGCGGGTCAAGATGAAGGGGAGGGGAGCAGAGGATTGACTCAAGGGGCTTCCTCCACCTCATGGGGTCCTAGAACCCATGAAGAAGATAAAAGCGTGGGTATTGAGCTGCCACTTGGAAGCCTCTGAATAGCTAAATAAGAAAGGCTGGACCACAGCTGAAGAAGCACCTTCTGACAGTGAGGTAATATCAGAAGGGGTCACCCACCATGCAGTGAGCACAAGGTGGCTTAGAAAAGGCAACAGTATATCTATCAAGATCCAAGCGTGTGCACAGGAAGCACTGACAAGTATGTCAAATATTGCTTGCCAAGAATTGGCCAGGAAAAAAACAGGGTTTTTTCATGCTTTTATCCCAGTGTTTGAGGTTTTGAGATATTAAATCACTTAATATTATAGGTAACATAGTGTCTTTTTGGCTGTTATCTCCTGTCTGATCCCTGTCAGGTTATGAATAAAGATAGTCTGATTTACATATTTATTAGCTACATTTTACAAGAAAATAGCAGCCTCGTGTCTCCCATGGTCCACAATCTGCCCTGACTGGCAAGGACATTTAAAATAAGCCCCTGTCACAAACTCTTATTTATACTGGTCATAGTGATAGCTGTGCATGAAATTATAATAGAGAGACGCTCCCACAAGTCTGTGCTGATTATCAAGTTTAAGTGCAATGAGGTCATTTGGTGAGTCTGTGACTCTTCTAATTAGGTAAGGGAGATACTGATACCCCTGAGTCCCCACCTCAGGACACAGTGCCCAGATCAGCTCACAGAACAAAGGTTCAGAGTATAACAGCCTGTCTGGGTGCAGTGGCACCTATGTCTTTTGCGGAAAGACTTGTCACTTTGAGGGGACATTCAAGGGGAGCCCAACATTCATGGCAGTTTGTTTAGAACCCCTTGAATCACTTGACCACCACTGCAGAGTTTCAGTCATTCTCCTGGGAATATGGGCTCCTTCAAGAAAGCGCTGAACACAATTAGTTTCCTAGTCCAGTTTCCTTTGTCTTATAGAAAAAAGTGCTAAGTCACTTTAGTCATGTGCAACTATTTTCAGTCCTATGGACTATAGCCTGCCAGGCTCCTCTGTCCATGGGATTCTCCAGGCAAGAATACTGGAGTGGGTTGCCATGCCCTCCTCCAGGGGATCTGTTCAACCCAAGGATCGAACCTGAGTCTCTTATGTCTCAGGTTCTTTGCCACTGCGTTGGCAGGCAGGTTCTTTACCACTGGCACCACCTGGAGAGCCCCTAATTACCTTTATATTTTAACAGACACTCCTCTTCACAGACATAGAGGTACCTACAAGTGGAAACTGTTTGGTGAAAAACACAGGCGTCTTGACTGAGGAGGGGTCTGTGATGGTAGAATTGGTGCCCTCCACCCCTCCCCTGGGAGACTCTTCGTGTCTTTTCATTCCCTAGAACACAGATGTTCACCCGTGCTGCAGGACCATATAGCAGATGGGCACAACAGAACACAATTCTGAATGAATCCAAAGTTTCATTTTCTAATTACATCTTAGGGTTTTCTTTTCTCAGCTCAGTTCAGTTGTGTTGACTCTTTGCGACCCCATGGACTGCAGCACACCAGGCTTCCCTGTCTCACCAACTCCCAGAGCTTGCTCAAACTCATGTCCATTGAGTCGGTGATGTCATCCAATCATCTCATCCTCTATTTCTTTTCTAACTACTGACATAATCATAATTGTGTGACGATTCAAGTATCATGTGAGTGGCGCAGCCACCATTGGACCCATGTTTTGACTATGAAAAAGAAAATATCTCTAACACTCTACTGCTTAACTTGTTAATCCAGCAACTTACTGGCCTACTGCCTACTTCCCTGGTCATGGGAAGGACTTGAAAACAGTATGGACATTTGGCACAAATCTTTGAAAGAGGTATTCATTATCTGTTTTCTCAGGAGAGCCTGGAAACAACTTTATAGTCATTCCAAAAGGAGGCATCTTCTGAGAAGTCACACCAAAGGTAATTTGCATCCTTATCTAATGAGACCATCACAAGTGGCTTCGAAGATTTGCTGGAGACTTGAAGATCCTGTTTCTGGGACATCGGTCCTCTGTAAGCTGTTTCAGTTCAGGATTTATTCACTGACTCAGAGGTTCACTCATTTACTCAGAATTCATTCCTATGAACATGGATTAAATGATGAGGACGTAATATAAATTGAGAAATTGCTGGGTGGTTCTCCAGAGGTTAAACACTGATAGGTACTTTAAAGTCCCTTGTGACAGACAAGTCTTTGGTTTTTCTTCACTTCTGTGAGCTCAAAACTGGAATCTTCCAAACTGAGCTTGACCACCTAAGGTCAGGGACCTCCCTCAGACGTGTGGCTCTTTTGGTAAACCGGATGCATTCTTAGGTCATCTCCAGCAGGCCTCCTGTGAGCTGGCATCCAATTTCGAGCACCTGTCTTTCTCCTTGAGTGATTCAAGCAGGTTGAAGCTCCTTGAACAAGGCTTTCTCTCCAACATTTAACTGCCTGACCCGAATCAAGACACTTTCAGGAGGGACCCACAAACTGCAGTGGGCCCATCAGGGGTTTCTCTGAGATGTTCAGTTATAGCCTGAGAGGGGCACAAGGGATGGAGACCCCGTGAGGCACAGGGAGGTCAAGGGAGGGCCAGGGAACACTGCAGGGAAAGACGCAGGTGAGCTGGGGTTGGGAGAGAAAGAACCCGGTCCGGAGACCAGGAGGGTCTGCTGACCTCAACCCTCCCCCCCCCACCCCCCTCGCGTTCTCTCCTCTCCACTTTCCACAGACAGGGTTCTCCCTCCACCATTGCTCTCTGTCGTCCCCTCAAAATCACCACTAATAGAACATTTGGGTATTGTGTATAAAATCTGGAAGTTGCCTCTTCATGTGAGAGGGAGAGAAAATAAAAAAGAAATGAAGTCTATCAAGAGGACAGGAGATAACAAGTGTTGGCGAGGGTGTGGAGAAAAGGGAATCCTCATACATTGTTGGTGGGAGTGTGGATTGGTTCTGCCACTATGGAGGTTCTTTAAAGATTTAAAAATAGATTTAATTTTCAAATTAAAAATTATCATTTAATCCAATTAAAAATTATTTATTTTGGCATAATTAAAGTGAGAATCACTACCATATGATCCAGCAGTCCCATTTGTGGGTACATGTCCAAAGGAAATGGAAACAGTACCTGAAAGAGACATCTGCATTCCTGTTGTCATTGCAACGTTATTCCCCACAACCAAGAAATGGTAACTTCCCAGGTGGCACAGAGGTAAAGAATCTGCCTTTCAATTCAGGAGACAAGGATTTGATTTCTGGGTCAGGAATATCCTGTGGAGTAGGAAATGGCAACCCATTCCAGTATTCTTACCTGGAAAATTCCATGGACTGGGAAGTCAGGTGGGCTACAGTGCATGGGGTCTCAAAGAGTTGGACATGACTGAGCACGCATGCACACAAAAGAAATGGTAGCAACCTAACTGTCCATCAGTGGATGAATGGATAAAGAGGATGCCGTACAATGGAGTAGCACTCGGCCTTAAAAAAAAAAAAAAAAGAAAATATTGCCGCTTGCAGCAACACAGATGAACCTGGAGGATATTATGCTAAGTTAGATAAGCCAGAAGTAGAAAAATGAAATACCTTATGACCGTACTCATATGTGAAATCTGGTAGACTCAGAAGCAGAGTAGAATGGTGGTTGGCGAGGGCTGGGTGGTAGGGAGAAATGGGGAGCTATTGCTCATCAGGCCAAAGTTTCAGTTATGCTGGATGAATCAGTGCCAGAGAGCTTATGCACAGCCTGAAAACTAGAGTTAGCAATACTGTAATGCATACTTAGAAATTTTCGGAGAGGGTAGATCTTAAGTGTTCTCACTAGAAGGAAAAAGAAAAGGGAATAGAGACAGACAGAGAACAAACATATGAACACCAAAGGGGGGAAGGGGGAGGAGTGAGATGAATTGGGAGATGGGGGTTGACATGTACACACTATTGATACTACGTGTAAAATAGGGAACTAATGAGAACCTGCTGTATAGCTCAGGGAACTCTGCTCAGTGCCCTGTGGTGGCTTAAATGGAAAGGAAGCCTGAAAGAAGAGATGATATATGTGTCCACATAGCCAATTCACTACTGTACAGTGGAAACTAGCACGACATTGTAAAGCAATGGTACTCCAATAAAAATTAATTAGGAACCTCCCTGGTGGTCCAGTGGTTAGGAACTTGCCTTCCAGCGTAGGGGATGTGGGTTTAATCCCTGGTCAAGGAACTAAGATCCCACATGCTGAGGAGCAATTAAGCCCCTGCCGCAACTAGAGAAGCCCATAGACTGCAATGAAGACCCAGCGCAGTGCCCCCCCCCCAAAAATTAATTAAAAAAGTAACTGTGAAATGATGGATCTGTGTCTGCTAATTAGTTTGATTGTGGTAATACTTTCACAATGTATACAGACTTCAGAACTTCATGTTGTTCACCTTAAATATATACAATCTTTATTCATCAATTATACCTCGATAAAGCTGAAAAAATGAAAGTAGCATAGCTTGTCAAGTACTTACTGAGCCTTGGGACCAGCCTGCCTTGAACTTGACTTGTTCCTTTTACGGGATTTGATGGTGAGCTGCAGTCCATGGGGTCTCAGAGAGTCAGACATGATGAAAAGACTAACACTTTTACTTTCACCACACTCAAGTAGGTAGGTAGCTCAGCTCCAGCTAACAAAAGCCAGACTCTTCATGAAAAAGGAAATCCCAGAACTACTGGCAGCAGACACCCAGAAAGTTACTTCACAAAGAAAATTTATAGGCTGAAAGCTCTATAGATCAGCCAATTGGAAGAGAAGATTGATTGATATGAGAGTAAGGAAGCTACTTAACCTCTCCGCACCTAAGTGTCCTCAGCTTAAGGTAGAGCTACCCATATGAGCCCACAGTGTTGTCAAAAAGACAGAAATAATTAATTTGTAAAAAGATTTTCAGAACATAACTGCTCAGTAAGTGCTAATGTTCATATTACAGCAACACCATATGGAAAAAATAAAAGAAGATCCTGTCTCCAGAAGTTTGCCTTCCAGTGGGAAGGCAGGGGTTAAACAGATGGAACAAGTAGGATCATCCCCATAGTGGAGGTGAATGCTTCTGGAAACTTTGGAAGAGTTTTTCCAAGTTTTCTGGAGACTAAGAAAAGACTCCCAGAGAAGAAGGCACTTAAACTAGAATACTGAGGATGCGAAGCAGAGGTGTCTTCCATAGGGACGTATGGTAGGATCCTCTTCCCACCCCACCCCGCCCCGCCCCAGGCCAAAGTACTGAAATATGCAAAGAAATACAGGGACTGGAGAACACTGGGCTTAGGAAAGAGCAAATACTTCAGATCTTGTACTCTAAGGTTGCACATGAGTCAAGTATAAAATAAACCAGCAATACGATTTTTTAATGGCCAGAAATTTGAAAACTCAGGCAGGCAAAAACCAATTCACCCTTCTTAATTAACTGTAGAGAAGATAACATCAGCCTTCTTGTTTACAAGAAAGCATCAGATAGTTCTGCTCCTTAGCTATTATTTAATTCAGAGTGATAGATTAACACTGAATATATTCTCTGGAAATTATCCTAATTAAGTAAATAATATACAGAATCTGAAACAAACCTCAAAGCAGTCCCTGTCAGTGTTACCTAGAGCCAATGTAAAGTTGAAAGTATTAAGTTTTACTTTTTTAGTTTTTAATTCTTTTGGCTGTGCTACATCTTTGTTGCTGCACACGGGCTTTCTCTAGTTGCAGAGAGTGGGGGCTGCTCTTCATTGCGGTGCGCAGGCTTCTAATCACGATGGCTTCTCTTGCTGAAGAGCAGAGTTCTAGGGAATGTGGGCTGCAGTAATTGTGGTACATGGGCTCAATTGCTACACGGCGTGTGGAATCCTCCCAGAACAGGGATCAAACCCAAGTCCCCTGCGTTGGCAGGCAGATTCTTAACCACTGAACCAGCAAGGAAGTCCAAAAGTAATTTTTAAGTGTCCTGTTTTTCAGTGATTAAAAAGCATTGTGACCCTCAGTCAGGCATGGTGTCATTTCCTACTGCAGTAGCTAGTGTTCTCTGGAGAAACAGAACCAATAAAACTGATATCTCTGTATAAAGCTCCAATAAAACTCCATATCTCTGTATCTATCAGTCTATCTATCTGCCTATCACCTATTTATCTATCTATAATCTATCAATGTATCTATCTACCAACCTATCATCTGTCTAGATTTACTATAAGGAATTGGTGAATTTCTTATAACAGTGTCTACAGGGACACTCTTGTGACTATAGAGACTGAGTCCTCGAATCTGCAGTTGGCAAACTGGAGACCCAAGAGAGCTGATGATTTAGTTTCTGTTCAAGGTCAAAGGTCTGAGACCTTAGAAAGCAGGTGATGTAGTTCCAGCCCAGAGTCTACAGGCTAGGGACCCAGGAAGAGCCCCTATTTCAGTTCAAGTCTAAAGGCAGGAAAACACCAGTGTCCAACTTGAAGGCAGTCAGGCAGAAGAAGATTTTCTTACTCATAAAGCCAGTCTTTTTGTTCTATTAGATCTTCAACTGATTGAATGAGGCCCACCCACCACAGGGAGAGCAATCTGCTTTATTCAGTCTAACGACTCAGATGCTAATCTCATCCCAAAACACCCTCATACACATACCCAGGGTAACATTTGACCAAATACATGGGAACTTTCTGGCCCAGCTAAGTTGACACATAAAATTAGCCATCACCTATGTGGTTGCTGTGATATATTATTTGGCATTTGCACTGGCACATGATGGAATTTTTTTCCTGAAACTTTGTTAATTGCAATACCAAAGATATTTGTTATATCCCAAACTGGATATATAAGATTTAAAATCAGAAAAGAGACATCTTCAGAGTTCAGAAAATCTGATTTGCATATCCTTAATTGTCGAAATTTCTTTTGATTCTGCATTAAAGTGTAATGTAATAGAGCATTATCAGAAGGGCTCCAAATATTGATAATTTATAACAAGAAGCTCCAAGCGTTCCAATAATGAGAGAGGGCGAGGTACTCTGTCATCATAGGACTTGACTCTGCTGAGTTTCCAAGGCAGCATATGGCTGTTCTTTATAAAATATGTATCATTAAAATCCTGCTCCTGGATAGAGCAGACCCACACAGTGCAAAGGAAAACAAAGTTCTGCAGCCACTTCCCTGATTGATGTAGATAGCCAGTCCTGTTAATTCAGGACTGGGGTGATTTTTCTCCTGGTCTTCTTTACCAGGCTCTGCTCTGCACAGTGGTCACATTGATTGGTTGATTGTGAGCTTTCCTTCGGGCTGCCTGCTGTTTAAAATCTCCAGAGAATTTCACTTAAGGTTTTAAAAAAAGCTCTATCACAATCATCCCCCAGAAAATCCTATTCCCAAAATAGGAAGAGAGTCAAGATTTAATGAAGATTTTTTTCCCCTTCAAGTGTTCACTTGACCACTCCTTCTTTGCACCTCACATAATGTCTTAAGGATGTAGTGTTCATTCTAACATTACAGCCTCTTACTCTTGGCCACCTTGACTCCAGCAGCCAAGTAGTCTCCGATTAACCAGGCCTACTTAGTTGCACACTGCTGCTGCTGCTGCTGCTAAGTCACTGCAGTTGTGTCCGGCTCTGTGCGACCCCATAGGTGGCGGCCCACCAGGCTCCCCCGTCCCTGGGATTCTCCAGGCAAGAACACTGGAGTGGGTTGCCATTTCCTTCTCCAGTGCATGAAGGTGAAAAGTGAAAGTGAAGTCGCTCAGTCGTATCTGATTCTTAGCGACCCCATGGACTGCAGCCTACCAGGCTCCTCCGTCCATGGGATTTTCCAGACAAGAGTACTGGAGTGGGGTGCCATTGCCTTCTCCAAGTTGCACACTGAGTAGTGTGCAGTTTGATCAAACTATGTATCAAGTTTTTTTGAAGAGATGGCTTATTAATAGGGAAGAAGATGTGTTATCTTACAGTTTGTGAGACTAGCTTTAAGTGTTTAGCTTTGTTTTTCTAATATGGAAGAATCAGTCATCACTGGGATATTTTAGAATCCTAAGGACATCAGAATCAAGAATCAGTTGTCTGATGCTTTTAACAGTAACATGCCTTCAAAATTTTTGCTTCAATACTTTGAAAGCACTCATTTTCTTGTTGTTCAGTCGCTAAGTCATGTCCAACTCTTTGCGACCCCATGGACTGCAGCAAGCCAGGTTTCCCTGTCCTTCACTGTCTCCTGGAGTTAGCTCACATTTGTGTCCATTGAGTCGGTGATGCTATCTAACCATCTCATCCTCTGCTATCCCCTTCTCCTTTGGCTTTCAGTCTTTCCCAGAATCAGGGTCTTTTCCAGTGAGTCAGCTCTTTACATCGGGAGGCCAAAGTATTGGAGTTTCAGCTTCAGCATGTCCTTCCAATGAATATTCAGGGTTTATTTCCTTTAGGATTGACTGGTTTGATCTCTTTTCTGTCCAAGGGACTCTCAAGAGTATTCTCCAACACCACAGTTCAAAAGCATCAGTTCTTCAGCATTCAGCCTTCTTTTTGGTCCAACTCTCACATCTGTATGTGACTACTGGAAAAACCATGATTTTGACTATACAGACCTTTGTCAGCAAAGGGATGTCTCTGCTTTTTTAATAAACTGTCTAGGGTTATCATAGCTTTCCTTCCAATGAGCAAGTGTCTCTTTAATTTCATGGCTGCAGTCACTGTCCACAAGAAAATAAAATCTGTCACTTTTCCCGATTTGTCCTCTTCTATTTGACATGAACTGATAGGACTGGATGCCATGATCTTAGTTTTTCAAATGTTGAATTTTAACCAGTTTTTTCACTCTCCTCTTTCACCTCAATAAGAGGCTCTTTAGTTTCTCTTCACTTTTTGCCGTTAGAGTGGTATCATCTGCATATATCATTTTCTTATCCCAAACCAATTAATATTCTGTGTCAAACAATTCACTCATGTGCTTATGACCTTTTAGAAAAGTTATTTTTTAATGCTATGAAAAATACAGTGAAGTGAAGTGAAGTGAAAGTCACTCAGTCGTGTCTGACTCTTTGCAACCCGATGGACTATACAGTCCATGGAATTCTCAGGCCAGAATACTGGAGTTGGTAGTCTTTGTCTCCTTCAGGGTATATTCCCAACCCAGGAATCGAACCCAGGTCTCCCACGTTGCAGGCGGATTCTTCCAGCTGAGCCACAAGGGAAGCCCAAGAATACTGGAGTGGGTAGCCGATCCCTTCTCCAGTGGATCTTCCTGACCCAGGAATCAACTGGGGTCTCCTGCATTGCAGGCAGTTTCTTTACCAATTGAGCCACCAGGGAAGCCCTTTTTAATGCTATAAGTGAAAATCACTCAGCTGTGTCTGAGTCTTTGCAGCTCCATGGACTATACAGTCCGTGGAATTCTCTAGGCCAGAATACTGGAGTGGGTAGCCTTTTTTAATGCTGAGCTACCACATGCCCAAGGTAAGGGGAGGTGGCCGAGAGGAGCAACCCCACGTCAAAGAGCGGTGGCTGCGAGGGCGCAGGAGGGCCAGTGGAGCTACTCCACATTCAAGTGCAGGAGGAGCAGCCCTGAGGAGATACCCCTCATCCAAGGTAAGGAGCAGCAGCTGCACTTTGCTGGAGGAGCCATGAAGAGCTACCCCACGTCCAAGGTAAGAGAAACCCAAGTAAGATGGTAGGTGTTGTGAGAGGGCATCAGAGGGCAGACACACTGAAACCATAATCACAGAAAACTAGTCAATCTAATCACACATACCACAGCCTGGTCTAACCCAGTGAAACTAAGCCAAGCCATGTGGGGCCACACAGGATGGGCAGGTCATGGTGGAGAGGTCTGACAGAATGTGGTCCACTGGAGAAGAGAATGGCAGTATTCTTGCCTTGAGAACCCCATGAACAGTAGGAAAAGGCAAAATGATATGATACTGAAAGAGGAACTCCCCGGGTCGGTAGGTGCCCAATATGCTACTGGACATTAGTGGAGAAATAACTCCAGAAAGAATGAAGGGATGAAGCCAAAGCAAAAATAATACCCAGTTGTGGATGTGACTGGTGATGGAAGCAAGGTCCAATGCTGTAAAAAGCAATATTGAATAGGAACTTGAAATGTTAGGTCCATGAATCAAGGCAAATTGGAAGTGGTCAAACAGGAGATGGCAAGAGTGAATGTTGATATTCTAGGAATCATTGAACTAAAATGGACTGGAATGGGTGAATTTAACTCAGATGCCCATTATATCTACTGAGTAGCCATCATGGTCAACAGAACAATCCAAAATGCAGTACTTGGATGCAGTCTCAAAAATGACATAAAGATCTCTGTTTGTTTCCAAGGCAAACCATTCAATATCACAGTTATCGAAGCCTATGCCCCAACCAGTAATGCTGAAGAAGCTGAAGTTGAACGGGTCTATGAAGACCTATAAGACCTTTTAGAACCAACACCCAAAAAAGATGTCTTTTTCATTATAGGAGACTGGAATGCAAAAGTAGGAAGTCAAGAAACACCTGGAGTAACAGGCAAATTTGGCCTTGGAGTACAAACTCTAATAGAGTTTTGCCAAGAGAACACACTGGTCATAGTAAACACCCTCTTCCAACAACATAAGAGAAGACTCTACACATGGACATCACCAGATGGTCAACACCAAAATCAGATTGATTATATTCTTTGCAGCCAAGGATGGAGAAGCTCTATACAGTCGGCAAAAAAAAAAAAAAAGACTGGGAGCTGACTGTGGCTCAGATCATGAACTCCTTATTGCCAAATTCAGACTTAAATTGAAGAAAGTAGGGAAAACCACTAGACCATTCAGGTATGACCTAAATCAAATCCTTTATGATTATACAGTGGAAGTGAGAAATAGATTTAAGGGCCTAGATCTGATAGATAGAGTGCCTGATGAACTATGGATGGAGGTTCGTGACATTGTACAGGAGACAGGGATCAAGACCATCCCCATGGAAAAGAAATGCAGAAAAGCAAAACGGCTGTCTGAGGAGGCCTTACAAATAGCTGTGAAAAGGAGAAGTGGAAAGCAGAGGAGAAAAGTAAAGATATAAGCATCTGAATACAGAGTTCCAAAGAATAGCAAGAAGAGATAAGAAAGCCTTCCTCAGCAATCAATGCAAAGAAATAGAGGAAAAGAACAGAATGGGAAAGACTAGAGATCTCTTCAAGAAAATTAGAAATACCAAGGGAACATTTCATGCAAAGATGGGCTTGATAAAGGACAGAAATGGTATGGACCTAACAGAAGCAGAAGATATCAAAAAGAAGTGGTAAGAATACACAGGAGAACTTAAAAGCTTCACGACCCAGATAATTACAATGGTGTGTTCACTCACCTAGGGCCAGACATCCTGGAATGTGAAGTCAAGTGGGCCTTAGAAAGCATCACTATGAATAAAGCTAGTGGAGGTGATGGAATTCCAGTTGAGCTATTTCGAATACTAAAAGATGATGCTGTGAAAGTGCTGCACTCAATATGCCAGCAAATTTGGAAAACTCAGCAGTGGCCATAGGACTGGAAAAGGTCAGTTTTCATTCCAATCCCAAAGAAAGGCAATACCAAAGAATGCTCAAACTACTACACAGTTGCACTTATCTCACATGCTAGTAAAGTAATGCTCAAAATTTCCCAAGCCAGGCTTCAGCAGTACGTGAGCCTCCAGATTTTCTAGCTGGATTTAGAAAAGGCAGAGGAACCAAAGATCAAATTGCCAACATCCATTGGATCATTGAAAAAGTGAAAGCATTACAAAAACACATCTATTTCTGCTTTTTCAACTATGCCAAAGCCTTTGACTGTGTGGATCACAATAAACTGTGGAAAATTCTGAAAGAGATGGAAATATCAGACCACCTGACCTGCCTCTTGAGAAATCTGTATGCAGGTCAGGAAGCAACAGTTAGAACTGGACATGGAACAACAGACTGGTTCCAAGTAGGAAAAGGAGTACATCAAGGCTGTATATTGTCACCCTGCTTATTCAACTTCTATGCAGAGTACATCATGAGAAACTCTGGACTGGAAGAAGCACAAGCTGGAATCAAGATTGCTCGGAGAAATATCAATAACTTCAGATATGCAGATGACACCACCCTGATGGCAGAAAGTGAAGAGGCACTAAAAAGCCTCTTGATGCAAGTGAAAGAGGAGAGTGAAAAAGTTGGCTTAAAGCTCAACATTCAGAAAATGAAGTTCATGGCATTTGGTCCCATCACTTCATTGGAAATAATGGGGAAACAGTGGAAACACTGTCAGACTTTGTTTGGGCTCCAAAATCACTGCAGATGGTGATTGCAGCCATGAAATTAAAAGACGCTTACTTCTTGGAAGGAAATTTATGACCAACCTAAATAGCATATTCAAAAGCAGAGACATTACTTTGCCAACAAAGGTCCATCTAGTCAAGGCTATGGTTTTTCCTGTGGTCATGTATGGATGTGAGAGCTGGACTGTGAAGAAAGCTGAGCGCCGAAGAATTGATGCGTTTGAACTGTGGTATTGAAGAATACTCTGAGAGTCCCTTGGACTGCAAGGAGATCCAACCAGTCCATCCTAAAGGAGATCAGTCCTCGGTGTTCATTGGAAGGACTGATGCTAAAGCTCAAACTCCAGTCCTTTGGCCACCTCATGAGAAGAGTTGACTCGTTGGAAAAGTCCCTGATGCTGGGAGGGATTGAGGGCAGGAAGAGAAGCAGACAACAGAGGATGAGATGGCTGGATGGCATCACCGACTCGATGGATGTGAGTCTGAGTGAACTCTGGGAGTTGGTGATGGACAGGGAGGTGCGGCGTGCTGCAATTAATGGGGTTGCAAAGAGTTGGGCACGACTGAGCGACTGAACTGAACTGATTATTAACTTGAATTTGCATTGACTGTATTTTAGACTCCTTATAAATGGTGAACTAAGTTTCTGAAATTAAGCTTTTTACTTGCAATTTTCTACAAAAACCTTAAGTGGAGACCACTGCCCTTCTAAACTAGATTGATGGGACTTTCCTCGTAATCCAGTGGTTAGATTTCACCTTCCAGTGCTGGGCATGTGGATCAGTCCATGGTCAGAGAGCTAAGATCGCACGTGCCTCAAGACCAAATAAACCAAAACATAAAGCAGAAGCAATGTTATAACAGATTTAATAAAGATTTTTAAAATGGCCTGCATCCAAAAAAAGTTCAAAAAATAAACTGGATTGATGTCATGCTCACAATACTCCTGGATGTCTACAAATGCTAATTGTGTGTTTTCAAGCTGGTGGTCTTTGAGGTTAGTGAAGAGGCTCCTGCAGGGCTGCCACGTGAGGGGGGAAGGATCTTCAAGGCAGCTCTGTTTCTAAGTCTTTTAATTATTGACCTTTCATGAAAGAGTGCTAAATGGAAGGTCCAAGACTGTAAATCTTTCTAGGCAATCACTTAAGTATCTTTCTCACTTATTTCCCATGACTTTTGTGGGAATAAACTACTTGATTTTTATATATTAATAAAACAAACTACTATGTTTAAAATGAGTAGTCAGCAAGGACCTACTGTATAGCACGTGGGACTCTGCTCAATGTTATGTGGCAGCCTGGCTGGAAGGGGGGCCTGGGGGAGAATGGATTCATGTGTATGTGTGGCTGAGTCACTCTGCTGTGCACCTGAAACCACCACGACATTGTTAATTGGCCATATTCCAATATAAAATTAAAAGTTTTTAAAATAAATAGACAATACCAAAATAAGTCAAACCCAGAATCTCAGTGGCTTACCCCAACAATGAATTTTTGCTTACTCATACCAACTTCTATGACTAACACAGGTTGGCAGAGTCCTGCTTCACTAGACACTGAGAGACCTAGCTTGACTGCTATTTGGGGAGCACAGAATTCCAGGTGCCTGGGAAGTAGAGAAGAATGGAATATTTGCAATGTCTGGATAATAATGTTCAACAGAATATCTCTCTTTTTCCCTTCATCTCAGACTCCTGACTTCCAACTCCCTCCCAACCTTTCTCTGGTTGCATATCTTGGACCCTTTTCCTGAAATTCTAATTGTGTCTGTCCTTGCCCTCTCCCAACAAACTTCCTTACAAGTTAGGACTCCTCCTACAACACACATACACACACACCCCACAGTAGGAAATGAGTGTCTGACAGTTGACAATGCTTATACACATGTAGTAGAAGCAACCATCAGTAAGAAATGTGAGCATTCAGAATGCCTCAGACTTGTTAAGATGACTCATAAGAATTGCTTTTGATGGTCTCCAAGCCCTGCCATTCCATGCGCTTATATATTTGAAAATGGTTCATAATAAATCCTCTGGTCATGTTTAGTACTACTGCCCTTGTATATATTGTAGCAGCTCATTGATGACACTGGATCTGCTTCAATTAGGCATATCTGTGTGTGCATGTGTGTGTGTGTGTGTGTGTGTGTGTTAGAGGAGGGCATTAGCAGGATCATTCCCATCCACATGCAGAAATAGCAAATTCAACTGAAATGATCAGGCAGAATTTCCAAAATTATAACTGCTCAATGCTGGCAGAGGTACAGGGAGACAGGCATGCTCATACATTACAGGTGAGATATGGACTCTAACACAACTTTCCTGAAGGATAATTTGGAGATATCCGTCTAAAGATTTTAAATTGTTCATATACTTTGTTCCAGTACTTCCATTTGTAAAATTTGTTCCTAGGGGTAAGCACAAAGATTTAATTGTAAAGTTGTTCAGCATAACATTGTTTATTATAGTCTTGAAACATCTTAGATGCTCAACAATAGTAAATCGAATAAATCATTTTATATTATTGGACACTACCCAACAGTTAGAATTACATTGTGGAAATACACTTATTGACATGAAAAGCTGGTCACAAGTTATTATTATATGTTTCCATTTTGGAAACAACTACACACACATGCTTTTTACCTTTGCATAAGATTATTTGACTTGGCTGATTTTTATCTTCTTCTTCTAATTTATCTGAAATGACTTTCTGGCTGAGATATTTGAGTAAAAAACATTATTTTGAGTACATTTGAAATGCGACCTATTTAAAAGGTCTAGGGCTGACCCACATGCATCATCCCTACTCACCCCAAAACCCCCGTTGGTCAGATCACGTAATTCTTGGCTAAATCTCTCTTGCCTCTCGTTTCCAAAAGCTTTTTATTTTGTATTAGGGCATATCTGATTAACAAACAATGTTGTAATAGTTTCAGGGGAACAGCAAAGGTACTCAGCCATACATATACACATGTCCATTCTCCTCCAAACTCCCTTCCCATCCAGGCTGCCACATCACATTGAGCACAATTCCAAAATCCTTTTTGGCTATTCATTTAAAATATATCAGTGTGTACATGTGGATTCCAAACTCCCTAACTGTCTCTTTCCCTCATCTTTCCCCCTGACAGCCATAAGTTTGCTCTCTAAGTCTGTGTCTCTCCCCTTATACTGTATTCACCTAGCAAACAGCCTCGCACTGTGGGTATTTATGTCTGTGACTCTCTGCTTTCATTCACTTTATTCTTTTTTAGAATGAATAACCACAAAAGCCTTTCACAACTCTTTTCTCCAGTACCTTGAGTTTAGATCTGTTCTCTATTTCACACAATTCTATACTGGCGCCGCGGTTCCAAGCATCATGAACGGTATGTTAAAGCCTTCTTCCAGCCCACCTGTCCCATCCTTCAGAATTCTTATCCCAATAAGTGATATTTGTTATCACAGAGCCCTCAGGGTCAAGTCTTATTCCCTCGTCCACGTCCACTGCTCCAGTCATGGTAATGGGATTAGATACAAGACCAAAGTTGTTGATATTTACTTAGAACTCATGAAAACCTGGGAAAATGATGAAACTCACACTGATGAGGAGTTATAAAAACAATATTGAGAAACAATAGTAAGCTTCCAGGTAAGAGCTTGCTTATCCTAACAGCTGGACTGTGGCAAATGTAAAGCTTTTGAGTAACCTTATATGTTTTCCCAACATTTGTCATGGGTATTTGGCTAATAGACAACTAGATAAAATTCTACACTGACAGCCCTTCTATTTCACTGTTGGAGTACATGAATGTCCTCACAGAAAAAGTCCTCTTGTTAACATTGTGCTGAGTTCACCAGTGAGCGTTATTTCTGTGGCAGGAGCAAATAGAGAAAATAGAGGCTGTCCTATTATAGGAGAAGCAAACGCCCACCTCTCCTTTAGCTCAGCCTTTGTATGACTTGTGCTACTCAGACTCTTGCTTCATCTGGTAATGGCCTTGCACGTCTGCCTGTTGGGGCAGTTTGTCCTCCACCATGTTAAAATCAATGAGCATTCTTCACTGGTTTAAAAGCACTGAGTGAGAGACATTGTCCTGGAAGAAGGAAAAATATGACCGAGCTAAAATTTTTCAGCACCTTCCAAAGAGCTTCTCCCCAGTTCTGCGCTCTGGTGGGGCTGCCTTCCTAAGGAAGTCATCTGTGTACATACACGTGGAGCCTTCCAAGGCTGGGCACCCACGAGCTACTTCAGAACCGTGTGGGTGCGAGTGACAAATTCTCCTGCTGGTTACGTTATCACACATCATGGCAACACTGAGGAGCCCTCCATCTGGATTGGCTTTATACTCTGAAATATAAGGTTTCAGAATTGGGTTAAATGTACATTTATTTGTGGAGGCAGTTTTTTTTAGGAAGAAGAATTGGCAGCAGCGGAGGTCAAAGCCAAACACACATTGAAACGTTCAACACTTAAGGAGATAATATGTGACATAAGGGGATTTGTTTCATTAACTGGTGTCTCAAAGCTTCCTCGAGAAAAGTTCTTTATTTATAGATGCAGATGCCTCACCCCAGTTAAAAATATACAGTTTAGATGGCAGCAAGAGGGCAAACCTGTAAGGATAAGATTACAAAAAGAAATACGACTCTCGCTATAAACCCAGTATCTTTTGGGCTGACCGAGGGCCCCTTTGAATATAACATTACTATGTGTTGTAGGTAATCTCAGTAGAGGCATCACCAAATTTACAATGACTGCTTTCAACAAGATGGCTAAACATTATTGAAATAATATGCCTTGATTAAATCGGTGATAAATCAACTATACTTAAAGCTCCATAATGCATTAGGGAGAGAGCCAACTCTTGAGAAAGAGTGACTACCGCGTCAGCTGTTCTGCTGTCAACAGCCGTCACTGAGTTAAAGGCTTGTCTTACTTCATCAGTGAGAGGGATTGAAGAGGAGGAATTTAGGAAGGGATTGATGAGGCTGGCAGTCACGGATAGTGATGTCCTCCACAGCGTATAGCCAACCAAGAGCCATGCATTCTTTCTGCTTCTGAGAGATCATAACTCGAGAGGGAAGGACAGAGAGCCATCAGGGCAGGGTTGGTCTACAGAAGGAAGACAATAGCAGCAAGTAGAAAAGCAGAACGGTGAAGCAGAGAGAAAACTGGATTGGGACCAGATCCGGGTTCTCTGTGGGTCTTTGACAAATATCAGGACTTCTCTGAGCTTTGGTTTTCCTGCCTGAGCAGTAGTGATCATTCCATGCAGAGAGTATTAGTTTGCTGATGCTGTCATAATAAAACACCACGGACTGAATAGCTTAAACAACAGAAGTGCATTTCCTCGTAGTTCAGGAGGCGAGAGTCCAGTATCCTGAGTTGGTTTCTCCTGAGGTCTCTCTCCTTGTATTGCAGACAGCCACTTTGTCACTGCAGACTTGTTTCTCATTGTGCCTGCACATCATTATTCCTTCATGTGCTCACAGCACTGTGCTCTCTCTGTACGTCCAAATTACTTCCTCTTATCAGGGTACCTGATCAGAATCAGGAAGAATTGATGCTTTTGAACTGTGGCACTGGAGAAGACTCTTGAGAGTCCCTTGGACTGCAGGTAGATCCAGCAGGTCAATCCTAAAGGAAATCAGTCCTGAATATTCACTGGAAGGACTGATGCTGAAGCTGAAGCTCCAATACTTTGGCAAGCTGATGCAAAGAGCCAACTCATAAGAACAGACTCTGATGCTGGGAAAGATTGAAGGCAGGAGAAGGGGATGAGAGAGGATGAGATGGTCAGATGGCAAAAACTGACCCAACAGACATGAGTTTGAGCAAACTCTGGGAGATGAAGGACAGGGAAGCCTGGCACCCTGCCGTCCATGGGGTCACAAAGAGTCAGACATGACTAAGCGATTGAACAACAGTCTGGATACCAGTCCTAGAGTGGAGGGCCCATACTAACAGATTTGTTTAAACTTAATCATCTCTCCTCTCTAAACAGAGCCACAGTCAGATCTAAGGGGTTATGGTTTTGACATATGAATTTGGGAGCAGGGGACATAATTCAGTCCACGAGATGAAGCAAATATAAATATGCAAGGAGATAATGAGTATCCAAGCACAAGGCAGATTGCAGGGTGCTTTAGGACGTGATTCATTATCACTTGGAAGGAAATGACAGAATACTGACCCAGACCTTCACCAGGAGCAACTGGCTCCTGGAAGCCACTTTCAAGCCTTCTTGTCAAATCGGAAAGTAGAAAAGGAGGGCGGGGGGAACGGGAGGAAGGAGGGACACATACAGAACAATTTTAGGAATATTTTGGCCACTGGGCATCTATTCTCTTTCATATTTTTACTTTGATTTCCTTTGAGAACTTACCTCCTCTGTAGAAATGTCCTGCATTACTTAGCTAACTTGTTAGAGTTTCCTGGAACATTGTGTCCTACCAAAATGATGTAAGGATGAAGAAAAATTGTGTTTCATTCATTTCTTCTGAAGAGCTCTGATAGCCCAAAATGTCATAATTCTTGCTTTTAAGTTGCTCAGTTGCATCCACCTCATTGTGCTCCCATGGACTGCAGCACACCAGGCTTTCTTGTCCTTCATCATCTCCCAGGGATTGTGCAAACTCATTGAGTCAGTGATGCCATCCAACCATTTCATCCTCTGTTGTCCCATTCTCCTCCTGCCTTCAATCTTTTCCAGCATCAGGGTCTTTTCCAATGAGTTGGCTCTTTGCATCAGGTGGCCAAATTACTGAAGCTTCAGCATCCGTCCTTCCAGTGGATATTTAGGGTTGATTTAGGATTGACTGGTTTGATCTCCTTGATGTCCAAGGGACTGTCAAGAATATTCTCCAACACCACAGTTCAAAAGCATCAATTCTTCAGTGCTCAGCTTTCTTCACAGTCCAACTCTCACATCCATACATGACTACTGGAAAAACCATAGCTTTGACTATATGGATCATTGCCAGCAAAGTGATGTCTCTACTTTTTAATATGCTGTCTAGGTTTGTCATAGCTTTTCTTCCAAGGAGCAAGCATCTTTTAATTTCATGGCTGCAGTTACTGTCCACAGTGACTTTGGAGCCCAAGAAAATAAAATCTGTCACTGTTTCCATTGTTTCCCCATCTATTTGCCCTGAAGTGATGGCACTGGATGACGTGATCTTAGTTTTTTGAATGTTGAGTTTTAAGCTAACTTTTCCACTTTTTTTTTTTTAACCTTCATCAAGAAGCTCTTTAGTTTCTCTTAACTTTCTGCCATAAGGGTGGTGTCATCTGCATATCTGAGGTTACTGATATTTCTCTTGGCAATTTTGTTTCCAGCTTGTGCTTCATTCACCCTGGTGTTTTGCCAGATATATTTTGACTATAAGTTAAATAAGCAGAATGACAATATACAGCCTTGATATACTCCTTTCCCAGTTTTGAACCAGTCTTTTGTTCCATGTCTAGTTCTAACTGTTGCTTCTTGACCTGCATACAGGTTTCTCAAGAGGCAGGCAAGGTGGTCTGTTATTCCCATCTCTTTCAGAATTCTCCACAGTTTATTGTGATCCACACAGTCAAAGGCTTTAGCATAGTCAATGAAGCAGAAGTAGATGTTTTTTGGAACTCTCTTGCTTTTTCTATGATCTAACAGATGTTGGTAGTTTGATCTCTGGTTCTTCTACCTTTTCTAAATCCAGTTTGAACATCTAGAAGTTCTCGATTGATATATTGTTAGAGCCTAGTGAAGGATTTGAGGCGGTACCTTGCTAGTATGTGAAGTCAGGGAAATTGTACAGTAGTTTGAACATTCTTTGGCATTGCCTTTCTTTGGGATTGGAATGAAAACTGATCTTTTGTAGTCCTGTGGCCACTGCTGAGTTTTCCATATTGGCTGGCATATTGAATGCAACACTTTAACAGCATCATCTTTTAGGACTTGAAACAGTGTAGCTGGAATTCCATCATCTCCACTAGCTTGCTCATAGTAATACTTCCTAAGGCCCACTTGACTTCACACTCCAGGGTGTCTGGCTCTAGGTGAGTAGTCACACCATTGTCGTTATCTGGATCATTAAGACCTTTTCTATACAGTTCTTCTGTGTATTCTTGCTAGTTCTTCTTAATATCTTCTGCTTGTTAGGTCCATAACCATTTCTGTCCTATAGTCCCATCTTTGCATGAAATGTTCCCTTGGCATCTCTGATTTTCTTGACGAGATCTCTAGTCTTTCCCATTCTATTTTTTTCCTCTATTTCTTCATGTTGTTCATTTAAGATTGCTTTCTTATCTCTCTTTGCTATTCTTCAGAACTCTGCATTCAGATGGGTAAATCTTCCCTTTCTCCTTTGCTTTAGCTTCTCTTCTTTCCTCAGCTATTTGTAAGGCCTCCTCAGACAAACATTTTGCCTTGTTGCATTTCTTTTTCTTGGGGATGGTTTTGGTCACTTCCTCCTGTACAATGTTATAAACCTCTGTCCATAGTTCTCAGGAACTCATGTCTGTCTAATCCCTTGAATCTGTTTCTCACTTCCACTGTATAATCATAAGGGATTTGATTTAGGTCATACCTGGTTTTCCCTACTTTCTTCAACTTAAGTCTGAATTTTGCAATATGGAACTCATGATCTGAGCCATAATCAGCTCCCAGTCTTGTTTTTATTGACTATATAAATCTCCATCTTTGGCTACAAAGAATGTAATCAATCTAAGTTCCTTATTGACCATCTGGTGATGTTCCATGTGTACAGTCACCTCTTGTGCTGTTGGAAAAAGGTGTTTGCTATTACCAGTATATTCTCTTGGCAAAATTCTGTTAGCCTTTGCCCTGCTTTATTTTGTACTCCAAGGCCAAACTTGCCAGTTACTCCAGGTATCTATTGACTTCCTACTTTTGCATTCCAGGCCCCTGTGATGAAAAGAACATCTTTAGTTCTAGAAGGTCTTGTAGTTCTTCACTGAACTGTTCAACTTCATCTTATTTGGCGTTAATGGTTGGGGCATAGACTTGAATTACCGTGATGTTGAATGGTTTGCCTTGGGAATGAACTGAGATCATTCTGTCATTTTTGAGATTGTACCCTAAGTCTGGTTTTCTGCTCTTATTGCTGATTCTTAATGTTTCTCAAGATTCTTTCCTCAAATTCTCTTTTGCTCAAAGCAGCCAGAGTTTGGGTCTATTGCTTACAACCAGAAAAGCTGTTAACTGGTGACAAAGTGGAAGGATGAACACAAGTCTGCCACAGAGGAGCAAAGATGGAAGGAGGGAAAATGGAAGGAATAGAGAGGATAGAAAAGTGAAAGAGAGGGAAGAAGAGATGGAAGAAAGAAATGGATAAAAGGGATGGAAAAGAAGATGAAGGATGAGTCAATGAAAAGGTCACATGGCATAGCCACTCAGATCTTCCTTGAGTGAAATCAGCTCTATACCAAGAGAAGAGAATATGGTTTTCTGCTAATGCTTAACATACAGAGTTTCAGCTCAGTGAGATCTTTGTGTTCACGGAAACTAGTGCTGCCTTGGTCCACCCAAGTCATTTAAAAGTTTTCACCTCCTGGAGCAAAAGTTTTCACCTCCTGGAGCACCCTTTGGTTATTAAACCTTGTATGGAGTGGAAATTTGCTCCCAGTAATGTATATGCTATGGAGCAGCTCAATACAGATCCTCTAACAGACTTGCAAATATTTTCAGATTCGTTGAGAGAGAAAGGGTGGAGATACAGAAGCTATTCTCAACGAGGTCTCTATATCCCAGATTCTGGTCCTCAGGTTGATAGGTCCAGAAACTCAACTTATCCAGGGACCTAGAATGGACCAATCACTTCAGACAAATTTATAATGTTATGGACAGATAGAACAGGGTCCCGATTTCTCAATACAGAAATCCTAGGTTAGAATCAGATCTGGATCCAAATGTAGCCCCTGTATTTCTTATCTTGTAACTTTTGTGCCAGCTTATTAACTTATCTGAGTCTGAGCAATGCCTGTGATTGGTGTGAGGGTTGCATTAGATATGCCCTGTGACATGCCTGGGCATTAGGAGGATCCACCACAAATCACTTGTCGTCCCTCACTTTCTGTACCTGACTCCTCTCCTAAACCTCTTCAGATGCTCTCAGCCTCATCTGTTCTTGCTTCAGCCCCTGTAATAGCAACCAGCTCTACAGAGGCTCTGACTTACTTCCAGCAGGGGCAACCTGGCAGTGGCTTCCGCCTGCCTGTTTCTGCTGCTCTCCATCATGGCCATCCTACAGACTTGAGGTGCGGGAGGCTGCAGAGCAGTGCATGGTGCCCATCTGCACATGGCCTTGAAGGGTATGGGGATTACCCCCATAGAGTGGATCTCTGATGGAGACAGGACCCAGGAGAAATCCTTCTGTCTTTCTCCATTCCCCTGTCCTGTGAGCATTGATAAGGCTTCTCAGAGGTCTGTCCCTGCATCCTTGGACCCTTGGTACCTTTGAATTTGGTTTCTAGTGGCACTTGGCTGTGGCTTGACTCCCACTCATCCTTCTGTTGGTTTTCCTCCTTCTCGCCCTCACTCTGTGAGGTGCTTACTCCCTACCTTATAATGACAAAGAAGCTGTTTTCCTTAGAAGATCCAGGCTAAAATGAATTCTGACTTCCTTTCCCTTTCCAGTCACCAGATTACCTACATCAGTCTGTCCATTGTCTGGATCAGACAAATTTCATGAAACTCAGGAGATCATACTAAAAGCTTGCAGTTTGCTGGTATATATGTAGAGTGAAACATTATACAGCCTTAAAAGTAAAAAAGAAAAATCCTGTCATATACTACAGCAAGGATGAACCTTGAGAATGTTGTCAGTATTTAGTCCCCAAGTCATGTCTGACTCTTTTGTAACCCCATGGACTGTAGCCTGCCTGGCTCCTCTATCCATGGGATTTCTCAGACAAGAATACTGGAGTGAGGGATTTCCCTAACAGTCCAGCAATTAAGATTCCATGCTCCCAAGGAGAGGACCTGGGTCCAATCCCTTGTCAGGGAACTAGATCCCACATGCCACAACTAAGACCTAGGGCAGCCAAATAAGTAAATATTAAAAAAGAGACTGCTGGAGTGGTTTGCCATTTCCTTCTCCAGGGGATCTTCCCGACTCAGAGATTGAACCCACATCTCTAGCATTGGCAGGCAGATTCTTTACCACTGAGCTACCAGGGAAGCACTTTGAGAACATTACACCCAATAAAATAAGCCAGTCATAAAAATGAACAAAACTGTAAAGTCTCACTTATATCAGGTACCTAGAATAGTCAAATTCACAGAGACGGAAAATAGAATGGTGGTTACCAGGGACTGGGGGGAAGGAGAAGTGGGGAGTATTGTTTAATGGATGCAGAGTTTCATTTCTGCAGGATGAAGAGTTTTCAAGATTGGTTACACAAGGCGAATGTACTTTAAGATGCCAGTGGGACAATTCCTGCTGGAGTTTGTAACCATATTTTTTTGAAAAATTATTTATTAATGCTTTTGTTTGGCTGTGCTGGGTCTTAGTTGCCGCACTCAGGATCTTTGATCTTCATTGCAGCGTGCAGGATCTTTAGTTGTGGTGTATGGGTTCTAGTTCGCTGGCCAGGGATTGAACCTGGGCCCCCTGAACTGGGAGCATGGAGTCTTAGCCACTGGAGCACCAGGGAAATCTCTGTAAACCATA
The DNA here is from genome assembly GCF_016772045.2 of Ovis aries. Lineage (NCBI taxonomy): Eukaryota > Metazoa > Chordata > Mammalia > Artiodactyla > Bovidae > Ovis > Ovis aries. The sequence goes on along the minus strand of NC_056071.1, from coordinate 14,754,765 downwards.
TTTTAATTAAAAAAACAGTGAAAGATTCGCTAGACTTATTCTCTTATAATTAGACTATAAATATTACCTAAGCTACAATTTAGGTCTTGAAAGCCCTCTGTCATGGATTTGACTGTCTCCTCCTCCGAAATTCATATGTTGAAATCTTAACCTTCAGCATCTCAAAATGGACTTTATTTGTAAATAGTGTCATTGCAAATGTAATAAGTCAAGATGTAGTCATGAGGGTGGGCCCCAGTCAAATATGAATCGTGGCTTTATAAAAATGGTAAATTTAAGACACACGCATAGAGGGAAAATGCCATGTGATGGTGAAGGCAGAGATTCTACAAGGTAAGACATGCCAAAGATTGCCAGCAAAGCACCCGAACCTAGGGGGAAGGCACAGAACAGGCTCCTTCTCACAGCTGCGAAGGAGCCCACTCTAGTGAGACCGCGATCTTAGACAAGATATTTCCATGTTATTGAAGCAACTTTTGCTTTCTTAATTGGTGGCCAAATGATGGATCCTTTTAAAATTAGAGAAACTAACAAATTATTAAGTCTAGAGCGTTTTCATTGTAAACAACTGTTTTGTTGTTACCTACAAAACAAAAGTCAAATTAACCTAAGAACTCTTGAACGAGAAAAACCGGTTTAGGAAGCTTCATTGAGCCCTTCCCAGTGGGTCTTAAAGATGCTAAAAAGAGCAATTAAGAATATCACCAGATACTTGGAAAGAATCCAAAAAGGTCTAGCTATTATTTCAATGAGATAAAAATTTCTTTTTTCTTTTTAAAAAAGGAGTTACTGCAGGTGAATTTTAAAAAATTATTTGGATGGTTACTTAGAATGGGATAAATAAAGTAGATATTTGTATGATTAAAACAAGGTATGATATTATTACACTACCTAACATTTCATGCAAAGATGGGCACAATAAAGGACAGAAATGGTAGGGACCTAACAGAAGATATTAAGAAGAGATGGCAAGAATACACAGAAGAACTGTACAAAAAAGAGCTTCATGACCCAGATAATTATGATGGTGTGATCAATCACTCACCTAGAGCCAGACATCCTGGAATGTGAAGTCAAGTGGGCCTTAGAAAGCATCACTATGAACAAAGCTAGTGGAGGTGATGGAATTCCAGTTGAGCTATTTCAAATCCTGGAAGATGACGCTGTGAAAGTGCTGCACTGAATGTGCCAGCAAATTTGGAAAAACTCAGCAGTGGCCACAGGACTGGAAAAGGTCAGTTTTCATTCTAATCCCAAAGAAAGGCGATGCCAAAGAATGCCCAAACTACCACGCAATTGCACTCACCTCACACACTAGTAAAGTAATGTTTAAAATTCTCCAAGCCAGGCTTCAGCAATACGTGAACCATTAACTTCCAGATGTTCAAGCTGGTTTTAGAAAAGGCAGAGGAACCAGAGATCAAATTGCCAACATCCGCTGGATCATAGAAAAAGCAAGAGAGTTCCAGAAAAACATCTGTTTCTGCTTTCTTGACTATGCCAAAGCCTTTGACTGTGTGGATCACAATAAACTGTAGAAAATTCTGAAAGAGATGGAAATACCAGACCACCTAACCTGCCTCTTGAGAAACTTGTATGCAGGTCAGGAAGCAACAGTTAGAACTGGACATGGAACAACAGACTTGTTCCAAATAGGAAAAGGAGTACATCAAGGCTGTGTATTGTCACCCTGCTTATTTAACTAATATGCAGAGTACATCATGAGAAATGCTGGACTGGAAGAATCACAAGCTGGAATCAAGATTGCTGGGAGAAATATCAATAACCTCAGATATGCAGATGACACCACCCTTATGGCAGAAAGTGAAGAATAAATAAAAAGCCTCTTGAGGAAAGTGAAAGTGGAGGGTGAAAAAGTTGGCTTAAAGCTCAATATTCAGAAAACTAAGATCATGGCATCTGGTCCCATCACTTCATGGGAAATAGATGGGGAAACAGTGGAAACCGTGGCTGACTTTATTTTTGGGGGGCTCCAGAATCACTGCAGATGGTGACTGCAGCCATGAAATTAAAAGACGCTTACTCCTTGGAAGGAAAGTTATGACCAACCTAGACAGTATATTAAAAAGCAGAGATGTTACTTTGCCATCAAAGGTCCATCTAGTCAAGGCTATGGTTATTCCAGTGGTCATATATGGATGTGAGAGCTGGACTGTGAAGAAAGCTGAGCACTGAAGAATTGATGCTTTTGAACTGTGGTTGTTGGAGAAGACTCCTGAGAGTCCCTTGGACTGCAAGGAGATCCAACCAGTCCATCCTAAAGGAGATCAGTCCTGGGTGTTCATTGGAAGGACTGATGCTGAAGCTGAAACTCCAATAGTTTGTCCACCTCATGCAAAGAGTTGACTCATTGGAAAAGACCCTGATGCTGGGAAAGATTGAGGGCTGGAGGAGAAGAGGACAACAGAGGATGAGATGGTTGGATGGCATCACCGACTCGATGGACATGGGTTTGGTGGACTCTGGGAGTTGATTATGAACAGGGAGGCCTGGGGTGCTGCTGTTCTGGGGTCGCAAAGAGTTGGACATGACTGAGTGACTGAACTGACCTGAACTGACACTACCTAAAGTTGGCTTTCCTGGTGTCTGAGACTGCAGAGAATCTGTTTGCCAATGCAGGAGATGCAGATTTGACCCTTGGGCCAGGAATATCCCCTGAAGGACATGGCAACCCAGTCTAATGTTCTTGCCTGCTGAGTTCCCTGGACAGAGGAGCCTTGCAGGCTACAGACCATGGGGTCACAAAGAGCTGGACACAACTTAGTGACTAACACTAAGTCACTTAGGTCTGGCACCTTATCACACCTGCCATGGCAAATTAATATGCACCCCCCACCCCTCCCCCCACCCCTTGCCCTGAGATCTTACCTACACGTCAGGTTCCATCTCCCCTGTCCTGTATTGTGTATTTTTTTCTTCTTTTTTATACCCAACAGCAAGACTTCATATATATTTTGTATAATTTTGGATTACAATATATGCCATCAAAGTCACTGGAAGCCTTGACTCTGTCATATATTGCATTTGCTCCCTTCCGGGTTTATATTATCTGTAAACCCACTATTTAGCTCATCTGTGGTAGGGACTGTGTCCTCTTTCTCCTGGGATTCAGAGCGTGACTCAGTGGTGCTGAGAAGGACATTGTCCTCACGATATACATTCTGCCTAGCCAAATGAATAATCATGATTTTATTACTGATGTCACTGATATGTTTACATGATTGACACATTTCCCATAGGTTAACCAAAGTCTGTAAGATGAAAATTCTATTTCTTTCCATTAAAATGATTTGGTGGTCATATAATAAAACATTCACAATTTCATTACAGTTTTATTAAAAAAAATCAGAAGCTGCTGAAATATCAACAGTTTATCCTGTGACTCTGGCATGCTGTAGTTCATGGGCCACAAAGAGTTGGATACAACTTAGTGACTGAACAACAAACGGTAGCTATCTGCTTTCTTTCTTTCCTTTTGGTAGTTGTTGTGCCCACACCCTCCTGGATGGATAGGTAGGTAGATAGGTGATAAATATCACTAGATATCAAGAGGACTTCATATATATTGGCATCACACTCATGCACAGAATGGCTTGACTGAATTCACTACATAGGAAGACCAAGAGTGTCTTTTGTGTGTTTTGCATGAAAGTGAAAAGTGAAAGTGAGGTCGCTCAGTCATGTCCGACTCTTCGTGATCCCATAGACTGCAGCCCACCAGGCTCCTCCATCCATGGGATTTTCCAGGCAAGAGTACTGGAGTGGGGTGCCATTGCCTTCTCCGTATTTTGAAATAATAGACCTCAAATTCTCCTTAAGTAAGTCTTGTTGTTTGATATTGTGTCACAGAAGGGAAACAGCTTTGACTTCATTTTTCCTCTCTAACCCCTCACATCAGGAGTCATAGCGTCTGTTGATACCATCTTGCTCTCAGTTACCATTAACTCTGAGTAATCCTGGGTTCGTCACTTCACCTTCCTGGACACCTGGAAAATGAGAGCCTTGGGGAAGCCACCCTCTGAAGTCCCTTTTCAGTCCTAATCCTGGGAGGCTTTGGGGTGGTGGGGGGCAGGGAATTCCTCATCATCAATATATGTTTTCAAAATGGCAATTCTCTTGTTAAGTCAAGCAGTTCTTGCTAGAAATTGTATAGTTGACAGAGACAGAATTGGAACAGGTTTAGTAATCATAATTTCAATCTCTTTCCAGACATTCTTTTCTGATGTTTATAAGTGAAGGGTGTCAAAAGCATTCCATTCACTGGCGTGAATTTTTATTGAATATTAAGAGTAAATAATATATGACTTGGGAGGAAACTTCTATTAAATCTGTTTAGAGCCTTATGTAGATAAAGCTATTCAATTTACGCTTTGCTTCAAGATGGACACATTAATATTCATCTACAAATAATCCCTGGCTATTATTTTTACAGGTGCCTGAAACAATATATGCCTTTGAAAGACATGTGGGGAATCAGGGACTTCCCCAGGGCCCTAAAGAGCACCTTGATGATAATTCTTCCATGATATGACCTGACGAGGCAGTGCCAACGTTCTTTTGTGATTATCAGAGGTGGCAACAGCCCTGATGAGGAGAGATGACATGGATACTAGTGAGATGTCAAGGGGCCAGTGTAGAGAAGCACCAGTTTTCTCATTAATACAGAAATAGAATGTTGAAGCAATGTCAAAAATAAACTTAAATTTTGGATTTATCTCCAAAACCTAGCCTCCAAAAAACGATCTTTGAGGAAATTAACATGTATTGATGGTCAACTCTGCATAGCGAATGTTACCAATGCAGTCTCCTCAAAACCCACAATAGCCCAAGGAAATACCAACATCAGACTTTGTTCATAGGTCTGCTGGGTGGTGTTCTGAGGGATAAAGGTAGGGTAGGGAAAACCAGTATTCAGTATTTATCACATTCCTTCCAAAAATTGTGACTAACCTTCGTAAGAACATTTTGAGATATGAATACATTTGACAGGTGAGGAAACTGAGGCTAATAGAGGTTATATGTCTCACCCAACCAAGAAGTGTCACATTTAACTTGGCTCTGTGGACTCCTGAGTCTAAACTCTTTCCATTCTACCTTGCTGCATCAAGGAATGTAGTTGAAATTTGATTTTAAAACATTAACCCTGTGACTTCCCTCGTGGTCCAGTGGTTGACAATCTACCTTTCAATGCAGAGGATGTGGGTTTGATCCCTGGTAGGGCAACTAAGATCCCATATGCTGTGAGGCAACGAAGCCCACATGCTGCTAACTGCTGAGCTAGCACCACAACCAGAGAAGACCCAGCACTTCAGCAAAGGCCCTATGCCCTTCAAGGGAGACCCAGCATAGCCAAGAGAAAAATTATTCCTAAAAACATATTCAGTCATTCAGTCAGGTCCAACTCTTTGTGACCCCACAGACTGCAGCATGCCAGGCTTACCTGTCCATCACCAACTCCAGGAGATAGCTCAAACTCATGTCCATCAAGTTGGTGGTACCATCCAACCATCTCATCCTCTGTCATCCCCTACTCCTCCTGCCCCCAATCTTTCCCAGCATCAGGGTCTTTTCCAGTGAGTCAGTTTGTCACATCAGGTGGCCAAAGTATTAGAGTTTCAGCTTCAGCATCAGTCCTTCCAATGAATATTCAGGACTGGTTTCCTTTAGGATTGGCTGGTTGGATCTCCTTGCAGTCCAAGGGACTCTCAAGAGTTTTCTCCAACACCACGGTTCAAAAGCATCAATTCTTTGGCACTCAGCTTTCTTTATGGTCCAACTCTCACATCTGTACACGACTACTGGAAAAACCATAACTTTGACTAGACGGACCTTTGATGGCAAAGTAATGTCTCTGCTTTTGAATATGCTGTCTAGGTTGGTCATAACTTTCCTTCCAAGGAGTAAGCATCTTTTAATTTCATGGCTGCACTCACCATTAGTGATTTTGGAGCCCCCCAAAATAAAGTTTCTCACTGTTTCCATGGTTTCCTCATATATTTGCCATGAAGTGATGGGACCAGATGCCATGATCTTAGTTTTCTGAATGTTGAGTTTTAAGCCAACATTTGCACTCTCCTCTTTGGCTTTCATCAAGAGGCTTTTTAGTTCTTCATTGCTTTCTACCATAAGGGTGGTGTCACCTACATATCTGAGGTTATTGATATTTCTCCCGGCAATCTTGATTCCCCTTGTGCTTCATCCAGCCTGGCATTTCACATGATGTACTCTGCATATAAGTTAAATAAGCAGGGTGACAATATACAACATTGACATATTCCTTTCCCAATTTGGAACCAGTCTGTTGTTCCGTGTCCAGTTCTAATTGTTGCTTCTTGGCCTGCATACAGATTTCTCAAGAGGCAGGTCAGGTAGTATGATAGTCTCATTTCTTAAATAATTTTCCAGTTTGTTGTGATCCACACAGTCAAAGGCTTTGGCATAGTCAATAAAGCAGAAGTAGATGTTTTTCTGGAACTCTCTTGCTTTTTACATATTAAGTTTCATTAAAATTTCTACAACTCTTGTGCATTGAGACATTTTTTCAGCAGTCTAAAATTTAAACATATTTCAGTAGGCAAACTGTTCTCTATTTTTTTTTTTTTAAATTCCTCCACACAGCAGTGCAGGATTGACTCAAGGTCCACAAATTTTGCTATGGTGGTCAATTAACCTTTTGGAATTGTATGTCAAACTGAGTGTGTGTGTGTGTGTTTGTATGTGTGTGTGTTTGTCTACAACTTTCAAAGGTCTCAATTCCAAAGAAGGTTAGGAATTAATGGCATAGATCAATAGAACTATCGTTAGTCTTCAGGTTACTGGTGCTTCCAAGGACTGTAAGAGGATGGACAGTATCAGCCACAGAGGAGGTGGGTGCTCAGAATGAACTACCGGGTCCTTAGAAGAAATTCACTAACAAGCTTAAGGGAGGTGAGAGTCCTACAAACTTTTGTATGGATAGAGTCATCACCAAGTGTATCTTGTTCAGTCCTGAGCACCATACTTACAAAGGGCCTTGGCCAACCAGGGATAGTCAGAGGGGAACAACCTCAGTGGATGTTGCATCAGGAAACCACTTAATGCAAAGAAGAGGTGGAGAGATAGAGTGTGAAGGGAACACTCAGACACTGAAAGTAGGAGTGTAAATGGTATAACTTGGGAAAGCACTGTGGTAATACATATTTAAAATAATCTAAAAATGTGGATATCCTACAACTTGGCAGTGCTACCTGTCCACAGAGAAACTCTTACCCATGCGTGTAAGGAGACAAGAAGAATATTAATTTAGAATTGTGTATAATAGCAGATATAAAAATAACCAAAAAATACAGAAAAATTTAGAGCCTATATATTTATTGACACAGTATGTTCCAAAAATGCAGAACAGTCACAGAATGGGGAATGAATAGCCCGTAAACTGAATGAACTATGGGACTCCTCTGGTGGTCCAGTGGTTAAGAAATCTGCCTTGCAATGGAGGGGACATGGTTCAGTCCCTTGCTGGGGAACTAAGATCCCAGAGGCCACACTGAAACTAACCTTGAGTGCCACAACTGCTGAGCCTGTGTGCCCCAGAGCAGGCACGCCACAACTAGAGAGCCTGCATGCTGCAGCAAAGACCCAATGCAGCCCCAAATAAATAAAAGAATGTTAAGTAAAAACATAAATGTAAACAAGCAAAAACAGTGCAGTATCTGTGAAGCATAACAAAGTGAAACAACAAAAAATACATAATTTAAAAAAATAATTTAAAAAAATGGAATAAATTATGTACCAATGTGGACAAATCTCAACACAAATTATCAAGACCATTTTTTAAAGGTTATATACAATGTGGTATTCACCACATAAACTTCAAAATCATGCAAAAATAAACAATATATTGTACATACATGTATACATGTATATACGGTAAAGTAGAAAAATGTGTTTTGAAATGATTACACCAACTTTCAGAAGATTACCTCAGGGAGCAGGATAAGGAATGGCTTTAGAGCAATTACAAAGGGAGTTTCGGCTTTGTCTGAATTATTTTTTTGATCTGAAGGAAATATGGAAAAATAGTGTAGTTTAACAGAGGCAGATAGTGAATACATACTTTTAATTTTCTCTAGTAGTATTGTTGTTGTTGTATATCTCTGTGCTTGAAAAATTTTATAATATCAAAACACAGAAAGACTTTGTGAGCTGCCTTTACTGAAAAGTTTCAGATTAAAGCTGAATGTCTTTTAGAACAGGAGTCCCCAGCCCCTGGGGGATTGGGAACTAGGTTCCACAGCAGCCATGAAATTAAATGATGCTTGCTCCTTGGAAGGAAAGTTATGACCAACCTAGACAGCATACTAAAAGGAGACATTACTTTGCCAGCAAAGGTCCATCTAGTCAAAGCTATGGTTCCTTCAGTAGTCATGTATGGATGTGAGAGTTGGACTATAAAGAAAGCTGAGCGCTGAAGAATTGATGCTTTTGACCTGTGGTGTTGGAGGAGATGCAACTCCTCCATCCTAAAGGAGATCAGTTGTGGCTATTGATTAGAAGGACTGATGCTGAAGCTGAAATTCCAGTAGTTTGGCCAACTGATGCAAAGACCTGACTCATTTGAAAAGACCCTGATGCTGGGAAAGATTGAGGTGGGAGAAGGGGATGACAGAGGATGAGATGGTTGATGGCATCACCGACTCAATCAACATGAGTTTGGGTAAGCTCCAGGAGTTGGTGATGGACAGAGAGGCCTGGCGTGCTGCAGTTCATGGGATCGCAGAGAGTCAGACGTGACTGAGCGACTGAACTGAACTGCACAGCAGGGGGTGAGTGGCTGGCAAGTGAGTGAAGCTTCATCTGTATTTACAGCTGCTCTCCATCACTCACTTTACCGCCTGAGCTCTGCCTCCTGTCAGATCAATGTTACCATTAAGTCCTCACAGGACCATGAACCCTTCTGTGAACTGCATGAGTGAGGGATCTGGGTTGCATGCTCCTTACGAGAATCATCCCCAAACCACCACCCCCCATCCCGGTCCCTGGAAAGATTGTCTTGCATGAAACTAGTGCCTAGTGCCAGAAAGTTTGGGGACCACTGTTTCAGAGGCAATTCCTGTAACAACGTAGACTAAATTAAGTGGTGGGTCTTTTCCAGCTCGAAGCCTCTCAGAGCCCAGCGCCCTCAGCAGCACCCTCGCATTTGGAGCCTCTCAGAGCCCAGCGCCCTCAGCAGCACCCTCGCATTTGGAGCCTCTCAGAGCCCAGCGCCCTCAGCAGCACCCTCGCATTTGGAGCCTCTCAGAGCCCAGCGCCCTCAGCAGCACCCTCGCATTTGGATAGCCAGCCTGCATCTGTGTTGCACCTGCTTCGTCTCCCCTGGTGAGTTAGGCACAATGCTGGAGCAGAATGCAAGGAAATGAAAATCCCCTTTGATTGGATGCAGGCAGGGTCCCTTTCCACACTTAGAACCTGTGTTTGATTCCTACTCAATTTATTAGTCAGTCCTTAAGACTTGATAATAGCATTACAGAGAAAACTTCCCAAACTTACTGTTTTCAGAGTTCCAGCCAGAGGTTAAATCATGTTAGAGGTTGTCTTTATCCATGATCCCTTTCACCTACCTTCTTATTTCTCTGGGCAAGAAACCAACCTTACCACCCACTCTACCCTTGTCCCCAGTACTTTCCAAATAGCTCTGGCCCACATAAGGGGCCTCTTACCTTACCCTGTCATCTCCCCCATATGCCTCCCTCTGAACCAGCATCCCACATGGTATGGGCTGTTTTCTTGCCCTTTCTCTGTTCAGAGGTTCACTGTCTACCATATCCTACCAAGATGAAAACAAGGTGATGAAATTTGCCTAGAATCAAGTTCCACAGTCTCTATGGTACCTGTTTGGGGGTAAGACTTTAACTCAAAGTGACTCATGGGATTGATAGCATGAAGAAGAAGCAGGAGTGGGACTTTACCACCAGTGCTAGAGTCTCTGCTTGCCAGTGCGGGGAACATTGGTTCAATCCCTGGTCAGGGAAGATTCCACATGCAGCTGGGCAACTGTGTGCCACAACTACTGAGCCCACGTGCCCTAGAGCCTGCACTCTGCAATAAGAGAAGCCGCCTTAAAGCTACTAGAGAGTAGCCGCAACTGTTGCAACTAGAGAGAGCTCGCTGCAACGAGGAAAGCCCACTTGCAGCAGTGAAGACCCAGCGCAGTCAAAAGTAAATTAATTAAAAATGAAAAAGAAAGGGGAAAATAATGTTTTTTAAAAATAAAAAGTAGGAGAGATACTTGGGGGCAGGCAGGCCTTAGATTCATGTCTAAGAGGTTCTTGATTCCTCCAGACAACCTTTCATTTGAGAGAATGCTTTCCTTTTGACTTGGCATACACATTGGGAGCCAATCAGTCCTGGTTTGAATCTTTGTTTGCTACTTTCTGGCTGAGGAATCTTTGGCAAGTTTCTTAAATATTACATGTTCTTAAACATGCAACCCTCTTAGAAGTTAGGGAACAAAATAAAGTATGCATTAATATGATAATAATTAATGTTAGTCCCTGTGTTAGTTATCTATACTACATAACAAATTGCCCCCAAACTTAGCAGCTTATAATAGTAACTTAGTTTGGGTTTTATTCATTAATTTTTAAAGATTTATTATGGGCACTTGTGGTTTTTAAATTATTTATCTGGCTGCATGCAGGATCTTTACTGCATCATTAGCGATTTCTCATTGAAGGCTCTCGAGCACACAGGCTCAGTAGCTGTGGCTCAAGCTTAGTTGTTCTGCAGTATGTGGGACCTTAGTTCCCTGACTGGGGATCAAACCTAGGACCCCTGAATTGCAAGGCAGATTCTTAACCAGTGGACCAGCACGGAAGTCCCAATGATACATTTTAATCTCACCATTTCTGTGAGTCAGGCATCCAGGTGTGACTTGGCTGGGTCCTCTGGCTCAAGGTCTCTTACAGGCTGCAACCAAGGCGTCAGATGGGGCTGACATCATCTAATGAGCTGACCAGTACAGTTACTAATGGGCTGTTGGCTTGAGGACCTCAGTTTACCACTGGTGTTGGCAGGAGGCCACCCTGCATTCTTTGCCACAGGGGCATCTCAACATGGTAGCTGACTTTAGAGACAGAGGGAGAGGGGAGTCACATTCTTGTATAGCCTGGCTTCAGGATTGACATCTCCCCAGTTTTCCCATATTCCACACATTAAAGGAAGCCACTAGGTACAACCCACACTCCTGGGGATAAGATTATGCAAAAGTGTGATTTCCAGGAGGTAGGGCTCATGGGGGAACATTTTTCAAGGCTGCCTACCACAGCTATGTTTCTGTTCCCTGTTGTAGGTCTATACTGATCAAAAGATATGCACATACTGCCCTTTGTCGTGGAGAAGGCGATGGCACCCCACTCCAGTACTCTTGCCTGGAAAATCCCGTGGACAGAGGAGCCTGGTGGGCTGCAGTCCATGGGGTCGCTAAGAGTCGGACATGACTGAGCGACTTCACTTTCACTTTTCACTTTCATGCCTTGGAGAAGGAAATGGCAACCCACTCCAGTGCTTGCCTGGAGAATCCCAGGGATGGAGATCCTGGTGGGCTGCCGTCTATGGGGTCGCACAGAGTCGGACATGACTGAAGCAACTTAGCAGCAGCAGCAGCAGCAGCAGCCCTTTGTCAAAGCTGTTTTAATTTCAGCTATTACTAAGGCATATACATATAACCTCTTACTATTCTTTTTTTTTTTTTGGTATACTTTTTGTTTTGTTTTGTTTTACTTTGCAATATTGTATTGGTTTTGCCATACATTGATGAGAATCCACCACGGGTATACAAGTGTTCCCCATCCTGAACTACCCTCCCACCTCCCTCCCCATCCCATCCCTCTGGATCATCCCAGTGCACCAGCCCTGAGCACCCTGTCTCATGCATCAAACCTGGCCTGGTGATCTGTTTCACATATGATAATATACATGTTCCCATTCAGATCATATTTGCATAGAAATTATATAGTATTCCCATATACGCATATAACTTCTTTGAGAATTTCTGATACCTTAAGACTAGTGTGTGTGTGCTTAGTCTCTTTGCAACCTCATGGACTGTAGCCTACCAGGCTCTGCTGTCCAGGGGGATTCTCCAGGTGAGAATATCGGAGTGGGTTGCTATGCCCTGCTCCAGGGGATCTTCCCAACCCAGGGATCGAACCCATGTCTCCCAGACTGCAGGTATGCCTCTCATACAGCATGTCTTTGGGCCTGAAGGACGTTCCATCTACTTACAGAAGCAGCGGAGGTCACAATCTGAACCCCCACCCTCATTATTCACCACTCCATTCTCCCTTTGATTCCTCAGAAGACAGGCCATCTCCCCTGCCCAGCTGGGAAGACCTAACACAGGCCCCCAGCCCTGTCACTTTGCCTAAGACCTGGAAGGTACTGTCTGTATTTCCTTCTTACCTCCTGGTCCCTGCCTGGTCCATGCATCTCTCTGTTGAGACATCAACTGTGGCCCCATTTTTGCCAACTTCTAGTAAATTAAAGAATCATTTCATGACGATACAGGGCCTTGTAAACACAGCTCTGTGTTGAAAAATTCAAGAAAGCCAAAGCCTCCTACTTCTTTTTTTTTTTTTAATCGAAGTATAATTGATTTACAATACTGTGCCAATCTCTGCTGTATAGCAAAGTGACTTTTTCATTACACACATACAGACATTCTTTTTTTGGTACATATTCTTTTCCATTGCAGTTTATCACAGGATATTGAATATAGTTCCTTGTGCTATACAGTAGGACCTTGTTGTTTATTCATCCTATATATAATAGTTTACATCTGCTAAACCCACACTTCCCTCCTCCTCCCTGCTCCTCCTTGGGGACTAGAAATCTGTTCTCTATGTCTGTGAGTCTGTTACTGTTTTATAGATAGGTTCATTTGTGCCACATTTTAGATTCCACATATAAGTGATATCATATGGTATTTGTCTTTCTCTTTCTTAGTATGAAAATCTCTAGTTGCGTCCATATTGTTGCAAATGCAAAGCCTCCTTCTTGTCTTTATCATGCAACTTCGCTTTCTATCAAAACCTCTGAACCTTGAAAGTGTCAGACAGACAAATGTTGGTAGCTTACATTCTTGTTGCTCTGTCACTCGGTCCTGCTTACCTGGCCCCGCTCTGGCCCTCTATTGCCCCACTCCCACTGCTCTTCTTTGAGGTCATTTCGCAGTACCCCAGAGAACTGTGGGCCAGCACCCAGGAGAACTGTGGGCCAGCACTGCTGGTCATCTCCTCGCATCTCCTCGCATCCTCGCTTTGCGCCTCACTCTTGCTCAAGCTATCCCCTGTATCTGTGATGCTTTCTCACCTGACTGTTCTTCCTCCTTTGGAACACAACTCAGTGCTGAGTCCAGGCAACTAAGCATTAATTCCTAAGCACCTCAGTGGTCCTTCTGTGACAAAGAGTAGCATTACCATAGTATTTACTGTGTTATATTGTAATGTCCTGTTTGCATACTCACTTTCACCCTAGGGGCCTTCTCCAAAATGGACCCAGTGTCTATTTTGTTATCTCAACATATTAAGATATTACCTTATCTCAACAAAGTAAAGGTCATGTATTATTGGGACAAGCCCACAACTAACATCATACTCAATGATGAGAGACTGAAAGCTTTTCCTCTAAGTTCAGGAGCAAGACGAAGGGTGCCCACTCTCACCACGCCTCTTTAACATGATAGGGAAGTCCTAATTAGAGCAATCCGGCAAGAAAAAGAAATAAAACATATTGGAATTGGAAAAGAAGAAGTAAAATTGTCTCTATTTGCAGATGGCATGATTTTATATACAGAAAATCCAAAAGATTGCAACCAAAAAACAGCTGGATCTAATCTAGACATGATGTTTATTCCTGCTTTGCAAATACAGTAAGTCCCCTACATACAAGCCTTCAAGTTGGAAACTTTTAAAAATCCAAATGTGCCTAGAGAAAGGAGGAAGAGAGATATGACAAAGAAGAAGTAACTGAAGAACTAAAGGGATTCATGATGCAGGAGAAGGAAGGGGATTTTCTGTATTTGTGGGGGTGCTGTTAGCTTTTGAGGCACAGGCCTTGAACATAGAAGGCTACAGAAAGGTTGCAGCAGCCGTTCACAAAGCAATCCAGTGCTGCTGTGTCATCTGTATGAGATAAAAATAGCTACTATCCAGACCCCACATCATCTCATTCAGGAGGGTAGATAGAATTAAATCCAGCAAGGAATCAGAACCCGTGCCACCAGCATCAGGCGTCAGTGAAATGGCATCTTGCCCTCCATCTCCTATTGCTGCCGATTCTTCAGTTCTACCATCTCCCACCTCCTCTCCCAACTCCATCAGGAGCTCTTCTTACTTGTCCTTCTTGCCAGCTCCTGTAAGCCAGCTGTTGTACTGTATTACTGTAGTTTTCAAGGAATTGTACTATAAGATTAAAAACATTTTTAAATTTTTGTCTTTTTTTGTGTATTATTTGTGTGAACAGTATTACAAACCTATTACAGCACAGTACTATATAACAGATCCTGTTAGTTGGGTACCTAGGCTAATCTTGTTGGACTTAGAAATGAACTGGTCTTATGAATGTGTTCTTGGCATTGAACTCCTTTGTATACAGTAGAATTACTACATACAATGGGTTTGGAGAGGTTAACAGGTCAGTTCAGTTCAGTTCAGTCGCTCAGTTGTGTCCGACTCTCTGTGACCCCATGGACCACAGCACACCAGGCCTCCCTGTCCATCACCAACTGCCGGAGACTACTCAAACTCATGTCCATTGAGTCGGTGATGCCATCCAACCACTTCATGCTCTGTCGTCCCCTTCTCCTCCCACCTTCAATCTTTCGCAACATCGGGGTCTTTTCAAATGCATCTCTTCTTCACATCAGGTGGCCAAATTGTTGGAGTTTCAGCTTCAACATCAGTCCTTCCAGTGAACACCCAAGACTGATCTCCTTTAGGATGGATCTTGCAGTCCAAGGGACTCTCAAGAGTCTTCTCCAACACCACAGTTCAAAAGCATCAATCCTTCAGCACTCAGCTTTCTTTATAGTCCAACTTTCACATCCATACATGACCACTGGAAAAACTATAGCCTTGACTAGACGGACCTTTGTTGGCAAAGTAATGTCTTTGCTTTTTAATATGCTGTCTAGTTTGGTCATAACTTTTCTTCCAAGGAGCAAGTGCCTTTTAATTTCATGGCTGCAGTCACCATCTGCAGTGATTTTGGAGCCCAGAAAAAAGTCTGCCACTGTTTCAACTGTTTCCCCATCTATTTGCCATGAAGTGTTGGGACCAGATGCTATGATCTTAGTTTTCTGAATGTTTAGATTTAAGACAACTTTTTCACTCTCCTTTTTCACTTTCATCAAGAGACTCTTTAGTTCTTCACTTTCTGCCATGAGGGTGGTGTTGTCTGCATAACTGAGGTTATTGATATTTCTCCCGGCAATCTTGATTTCAGCTTGTGCTTCCTCCAGCCCACCATTTCTCATGATGTACTCTGCATAGAAGTTAAAGAAGCAGAGTGAGAATATACAGCCTTGATGTACTCCTTTCCCAATTTGGAACCAGTCTGTTGTTCCATGTCCAGTTCTAACTGTTGCTTCCTGACCTGTATACAGATTTCTCAGGAGGCAGGTCAGGTGATCTGATATTTCCATCTCTTTCAGAATTTTCCACAGTTTGTGGTGATCCACACAGTCAAAGGCTTTGGCATAGTCAATAAAGCAGAAATAGATGTTTTTCTGGAAACTTCTTGCTTTTTCAATGATCCATTCGATGTTGGAAATTTGATTTCTGGTTCCTCTGCCTTTTCTAAACCCAGCTTGAACATCTGGAAGTTCACGGTAAACATATTGCTGAAGACTGGCTTGGAGAATGTTGAGCACTACTTTACTAGCCTGTGAGAAGAGTGCCATTGTGTGGTAGTTTGAATGTTCTTTGGCATTGCCTTTCTTTGGATGAATACTGACCTTTTCCAGTCCTGTGGCCACTGCTGAGTTTTCCAAATTTGCTGGCATATTTAGTGCAACACTTTCACAACATCATCTTTTAGGATCTGAAATAGCTCAACTGGAATTCCATCACCTCCACTAGTTTGTTCGTAGAGATGCTTCCTAAGGCCCACTTGACTTCACATTCCAGGATGTCTGGCTCTAGGTGAGTGATCACACCATCATGATTATCTGGGTTGTGAAGATCTTTTTTGTATAGTTCTTCTTTGTATTCTTGCCACCTCTTCTTAATATCTTCAGCTTCTGTTATGTCCATACCATTTCTGTCCTTTATTGAGCCCATCTTTGCATGAAATGTTCCCTTGGTATCTCTAATTTTCTTGAAGAGATTTCTAGTCTTTCCCATTCTATTATTTTCCTCTATTTCTTTGCACTTATCACTGAGGAAGGCTTTCTTATCTCTCCTTGCTATTCTTTAGAACTCTGCTTTCAGATGCTTATATCTTTACTTTTCTCCTTTGCTCTTTGCTTCTCTTCTTTTCACAGGTATTTGTAAGGCCTCCTCAAACAGCCATTTTGCTTTTTCGCATTTCTTTTTCTTGGGGATGGTCTTGATTCCTGCCTCCTGTACAGTTCCAGGAACCTCTGTCCATGGTTCTTCAGGAACTCTTTTTATCAGATCTAATCCCTTGAACCTATTTGTCACTTCCACTGTATAATCATAAGGGATTTGATTTAGGTCATACCTGAATGGTCTAGTGGTTTTCCCTACTTTCTTCAATTTAAGTCTGAATTTGGCAATAAGGAGTTCATGATCTGAGCCACAGTCAGCTCCCAGTCTTGTTTTTGCTGACTATATAGAGCTTCTCCATCCTTGGCTGCAAAGAATATAATCAGTCTGATTTTGGTGTTGACCATCTGGTGATGTCCATGTGTAGAGTCTTCTCTTGTGTTTTTGGAAGAGGGTGTTTGCTGTGACCAGTGCGTTCTCTTGGCAAAACTCTATTAGCCTTTGCCCTGCTTCATTCTGTACTCTAAGGCCAAATTTGCCTATTACTCCAGGTGTTTCTTGACTTCCTACTTTTGCATTCCAGTCCCCTATAATGAAAAGGACATCTTTTTGGGTGTTAGTTCTAAAAGGTCTTGTAGGTCTTCATAGAACTGTTCAACTGGGGCGTATACTTGGATTACCGTGATATTGAATAGTTTGCCTTGGAAATGAACAGAGATCTTTCTGTCATTTTTGAGATTGCATCCACGTTCTGCATTTCAGACTCTTTTGTTGACCATGATGGCTACTCCATTTCTTCTAAGGGATTCCTGCCCACAGTAGTAGATATAATGGGAATCTGAGTTAAATTCACCCATTCCAGTCCATTTTAGTTCAATGATTCCTAGAATGTTGACATTCACTCTTGCCATCTCCTGTTTGACCACTTCCAATTTACCCTGATTCATGGACCTGACATTCCAGGTTCCTATGCAATATTGTTCTTTACAGCATTGGACCTTGCTTCTATCACCAGTCACATCTGCATTGTTTTTGCTTTGGCTTCATCCCTTCATTCTTTCTGGAGTTATTTCTCCACTGATCTCCAGTAGCATATTGGGCTCCTGCTGACCTGGGGAGTTCCCCTTTCAATATCCTATCTTTTTGCCTTTTCCTACTGTTCATGGGGTTCTCAAGGCAAGAATACTGAAGTGGTTTGCCATTCCCTTCTCCAGTGGACCACATTCTGTCAGGCCTTTCCACCATGACCCATCTGTTTTGTGTGGCCCCACATGGCTTGGCTTAGTTTCATTGAGTTAGACAAGGCTGTGATCTGTGTGATCAGATTGGTTAGTTTTCTGTGTTTGTGGTTTTGAATCTGTCTGCCCTCTGATGGGGAAGGATAAGAGGCTTATGGTAGCTTCCTATTGGGAGAGACTAACCAGGGGGAAGCTGGGTCTTGTTCTGATGGGTGGGGCCATGCTTAGTAAATCTTTAATCCAGTTTCCTGTTGATGGATGGGGCTGTGCTCCTTCCTTGCTATTTACCTGGGGCCAAACTGTGGTGGAGGTGATGAAGAGAATGGCGACCTCCTTCAAGAGGTTCCATTCATGTCTTCTACACTCACTGCCCCTAACCCTGCAACAGGCTGCCGCCAACCCGCACCTCCACTGGAGACTCCTGGACACTCCCAGGCAAGGCTGGGTCAGTCTGCTGTGGGGTCCCTGCTCCTTTCTCCTGGGTCCTGATGCACACAAGGTTCTGTTTGTCCCCTCCAAGAGTCTTTTCCCCAGTTCTGTGTAAGGCCTGGCAGCTCTGTGGCTGCTTAAGGTCTGACCAAGGTCATGAGGTCAGAAAGGAGCTGAGAACAGTTTCAAGTGCAATGTGTCCTGGAAGTCCTGCCCTTGACTGTTCAGCTAGACAGCCTGTATCTCTCCTCCCCGCCCCGAGTCCTCCCCTCTCCCCTGTCACCAGGAGGCCAGCGTGGCATTGGTGCTCAGTCCCTGTCTGTCTAATACAACTGAATGCAACCAAGCTGTTTATACAAAAGGAAATTACATTCCTACTGCCTTTATCAGAGCCAGGAGAAATGAACAGGTCTTTTTATATGCATGTGATTTAAATGTACTTATCTAATTTTTTCCTAAGAGACAAGATAATCATCTTCATCATCAATCCATAAAAGCTCAATAAAAACTGCAGATAAAACATGGATGCACTTTGTTGTTGACATATAACCACCTTATATCAACTAGGTCTAGGTATATTAGAGAGAAAAGTCAGAGCTTCAATTACTTTTTGGCAAAACGTGCAGTCATTTATAACGGGGCTCTCGACTGTTGCTGAGTCAAAGCTGTTTGTATGTGTTCACTGGCCCTTTAAATACCACTCTCTTGCTCTTTGGGAAAAGGAGCATGATGTAATTCTTCTAATTATAACTGACCAGGCTCTTCCATACTCAGTTTGATTCCCCGCAGTTTTCACTATTTGCCAATATCTATTTCACTGTAGCAGAAACGGGAAAAAATTCCCAAGCCTAATCATCTAGAAATTCTTTGACTCTCTTCCACTTTAGTGGAATCATATTTTTGCACTTGAGGTCATCTTTATATATGAGAGGAGAGCAAGGTTGGGAGAAAATTGGTATTAAAAATAGAGCAAAGTTCCAGATTCTTACTCTCTAGAGCTCATGGAAGATTCCGGCCTTTTATTATTTATGCCTAATGCTGGCACTACCACCCCTGCCTTGAGAGCATGCCAAGGATCTTCACAGTGCCCTGGCTTCATCTTGCCAGCTGCCAGGGTTGGCATGTTTCAGGAGGTTTCCTTTTCTTTCTGCCCATCACATGCAGACACCATGGTGGGAGGACGAATCCAGGCAAATGGGGCATCCGTCCCCCTGCTGGGCTTGCCTCCCAATCTGAAACCCTGATCACCCCTCCCACTGCTACCTACCTCCTCCCCATACCCAAGGAGGCCTCAGCTAGGAACATCACCTCGCCCAAAGTTCACAGTTTAGGGATGGAAGCAACGATCAGTTAAATCACGAAATTAAATGCTGAAAATTGCTAACAAGAAAATCCCTGCTAGTCAAAAAATTCAGCTTTTATGCATAATCCCCTGCTTGTGAATCTAATGCAAACGTCACTGTAATGGTAGTATTCTGGAATAGTTAAGAATATATGTTAGGCAAATGGAGGGTTTTTAGGAAATGTTGAGTTTGACTCCATAGTAACTGGTGGTGGGAAAAATAATTAGGTGAGCAAGCAAAGGAGAAGTGAGTCTTGGTTGAGTCCTTTCCATGATAAGCACCATGCTTGATTCTGAGTTCAGAATATCTCATCTAAGTGTCACCATCACCCTTTGGGTAAATCTAAAAGTCCACATTCTTGTGGTTGAGGATACAAGGTTCAAGGAAGTCAAATAACTCTGCCAAGGTCTACCCAGGTGGAAACTTGAGCTCTGGTCAGATGATTTCCAAAATGCTATTTTCCTTCCACCTCACATTGGGAGGGACCAGGGGTCAAGTGTTGGCCCAGTCAACCGGATGAAGGTGCAGAATCAGAACAGGGAGTTAGGATAAGAGCTACTCTTCTCGAGAAGGATGTGTGGGCCTTAGGTCGAAATCCAGTGCCTAGGTTAAGAGCTGTACCTGAGCAAGGGCAAGGTGACCGAAAGGGAAGAGACAGTGGCTGATAGATTCATCAGATGTGTTCAGAGAAGCACGAGGGAGCAGGAGAGGGGAGGTCCAAAGCCAGCTTGAGGGGAGTGGTGTTCAGGGCCAGGGTCTGCACCTATTTGGAAACGAGGCAGATGACTGAGCAGTCAGTTGCTGGACCAGAGGTTCAGGTTTGAGAAGGGACCAACCCCAAGCCTGGCCTGGTGCTGAGGTGCTAAGCCTAGAGCCCTGGACCTCTGTGTGCCCAAATACAGGATGAGGCTGCTCCCCAGGAGGGTCTCTGTCATCACAGGTTCCCCAGTTGAGAAGGCTGCAGCTGTGGAGATGTGAGGTCAGTGATTCTATGAAGACCTGGGGCAAAGCCTGAGCCTTATCCCATTTTACAGAGGCCAACAGGATTGCTAGTTCCTTCCACGTTCAGTGGGTCAGCACATCACTCAGTCAATCACCAAGTGCTCTTTTGAGTCCCTAGGATTCTTTCATGCCACTGCACAGCTGTGTTCTGCTCTAGGTATAAAAAGACAAAAACCAGCTTTTATGTTGAGTATCATGGGAAATAAGTTGGTGAAATAGAGTTAAAACACATGTGCCCAGTGTTCATTGCAGCACTATTTACAATAGCCAGGACATGAAAGCAACCCAAATGTCCATCAACAGATGAATGGATAAAAAAGATATGGTGCAGATACGCAGTGGAATATTACTCAGCCATAAAAAGGAACAAGATTGGTCATTTGGATAGACATGGATGGATCTAGAGTCTATCATACAGAGTGAAGTAAGTCAGAAAGAGAAAAACAAATACATATATTAATGCACATATGTGGAATCTAGAAAAATGGTACAGATGAACCTATTTGCAGGGCAGGAACAGAGACACAGACAAAGGGAACAGACTTGTGGACACAGGGCTAGGGGGTGGGTGGGATGACCTGGGAAATTGGGATTGACGTATGTGCACTACCGTGTGTAAACCTGCTCTAAGCACAGGGAGCTCAGCTCTGTGCTCTGTGGTGACCTAGATGGACACGGGGTGGGGTGGGAGGGAGGGAGAGGGACCCAAGAGGGGATATGTGTATGTGTATATATATATATATACACATCTGTGTCTTTTTTGCTGTCTTGCATACAGGGTCATCATTGCCATCTTTCTAAATTCCATATATATGTGTTAGTATACTGTATTGGTGTTTTTCTTTCTGGCTTACTTGAAAGACCTCAACGCTCCTTCTACAATCTAGTAGAGAAGATAGGACACAAACTGAAATAGATACAGGATCAGGTCACATGTGCTAAGGACCCCTGTGGAGGAGTGAAGTAGCAGCTCTGCATAACAAGAGAGGAAGGAGAGCTCTCCTAGGGGCAGGGGGGTGACAGAGATGACTTGGTGAGATTCCAGGAACACGTGAGCTTTGTTGTAAGGACACAAGGAGGGCGTGGGGTCAGGAGGTTGCAGGTCTGGGGTGACCCTCATCTGCATGACAAGCACTCTTTTTATTCCTCTCTGACTGGCCGTTTCCAGTCATGGAGGCCAAGCTCCGTGGTCATCCTTCATGCCTACCTCTGACCTCAAAATGCGACACCTTACTCTCCCTGCCCTTCCAGTGACACATGTTCTGCTTCTGAAGATCATTAACAAACAACGTCTCCACCATCAAGTGGTCCAAGATCAGATTCTTCCCCTGACTTTTTGTTGAATCCCGTTGAACTTGCAAAACTGTGTGGCTGGAAGTTAGTGGGTCTCCCTTGATCCAGGGCTTTACTGATGGCTCAGATGGTAAAGAATCCACCTGCAAGGCAAAAGACCTCGCTTCAGTCCCTGGGTCAGGAAGATACCCTGGAGAAGGGAATGGCTATCCACTTTAGTATTCTTGCCTGGAGAATTCCATGGATAGAGGAACCTGGTGGGCTACAGTCCTTGGGTCACAAAGAGTTGGACACAACTGAGTGACTAACATTCTTGGTCAAAGTGCGAGCCTTCCATTACCAAATGGCAAGACTCCTGCAGGAGAGCAGAGAAAGCCCATCTGCTCTCCAGGTCATATTTGAAAACTACTAGAGGAGATTGTTCAGAGAAGGCAATGGCACCCCATTTTCCAGTACTTTTGCCTGGGAAATCCCATGGGCGGAGGAGCCTGGAAGGCTGCAGTCCATGGGGTCGCTAAGAATCGGACACGACTGAGCGACTTCACTTTTACTTTTCACTTTCATGCATTGGAGAAGGAAATGGCAACCCACTCCAGTGTTCTTGCTTGGAGAATCCCAGGGACGAGGATCCTGGTGGGCTGCCGTCTGTGGGGTCGCACAGAGTCGGACATGACTGAAGTAACTTAGCAGCAGCAGCAGCAGCAGCAGAGGAGATTGTTATGTCGTAGGAAGTCCTTGCTAGGCCAAATGATCTTCTGGAACACAGATAACCCCTTCCTATGTGTCTGTTTTCTCAGAAGACAAGTTTTCTTCTTCCTTAAGTATCTGTGGGTTCTTGGGTATGTGTTTTCATGGAAGCTTGATTTGACTTAAAGTGGTCCTTCTCTTCAAATCATACATGGACTTCAGAGCAGAGAAGTCATTTTTAAAACTCCATGTTCAAAGGGTCTCAAAAGGTCTGGCACAGCAACACTCCATGAGGCTTGACTGCTGGCCTGGTTGGCTTTATGCTGCGCTCACCTGGCTCAGCAACAACCTGGCTTACTCGTGGTGGGTGCTCTTCTCTGCCTGCACATGAGGGTGCTTCATGGAAGTCAGCCCTTCTGTAGGTGTCACTTCATTCAGGTCTGTTCTACAAGGCCTCCAAGGTCCACCCATTCTGGGTACCAGGATCCTAAAGGCCGAGGGAGTTAACAGCCTTTGGGTGAAGTTATTTCTCCTCAGTAGGATGAAGCAGCATAATGTGATAAAAAGGGGAATGAACCCCAAATCAGATAAGCTGAGCTCAAAGCGTATCTTTGGTAATTACTAATTTGGTGGGCAAAGTACTAAATGTAATCTCTTTTAAGGCTCTGTTTGTCTTTACAGTAAGATCAGCAATACCTATTTCAGAAATTCATAAATAAATGAATCTGGATCATAGTAGTCCTTTGGTGAATGATAGCTGTATATAATCTTCCTTCTTTGACTTTCAAAATTTTAATGAAAAAAATGTTTAAGAAAAAGTGAACCCATGCTCTTTTTAAAAAGTTATTTCAAGGATACACATTTATATTTGGTCTGCTAATAGGTTGACATAAGCTTAGACACATCTTCATAATGTATGTTTATGCATATATGTTTATATATCCAGACACTAGGAGCCTGAGGGTACATATGTACACACACACACACACACACACACACACACACGTACAACACCTCAAATTAACTGCAGATGTGGTATTTGGTTTCAGCATTAATTTTCAGCCCCTCCTCACTAAGAAATTATTATTGCTAACCTGAATAAACATCACTCTGTCTTTTATTATAAACACACCTGCTGGTGAGAGTCTTCCCAGGGCCCCTAAGTCAGCAGCTCTTAAACTCAGGTGCTGGCTGAGCTGGAGCAGCAGCCCCAGTTCACTAGTTGCCATGAGAAACAGAGCACCATCCTCCTTAGACAAATCTAGTAGGCCACTTTAGGATTTCATCCAGCGTCCGGACGAGAGCAGGAATGCCATGCCCAGCGCTGTGCCCCCAGTGATGGTAAGAACCATTTGCCACACCTGTGCGATAACACCCACACTCGGCTCTTCTGACATATTTGGTTGCTAACTAGATCATATCACTAATTGAGTGTCAGTGTAATTATTCATGCATGTCTCTTTCTCCTGTGCAAGACCATGAGTTTTTGTGTGCATAGAGCATGGACATTTCTGTGTCTCTAGTAAATGGCAACCCATTCCAGTGTTCTTGTCTGGAGAATCCCAGGGATGGGGGAACCTGGTGGGCTGCCATCTATGGGGTCGCACGGAGTCGGACATGACTGAAGCGACTTAGCAGCAGCAGCAGTGTCTAGCCTGCATTGTATGGCTCCTGGCACATACTGGATTAGGATGGATGAATGGATGGACATATGGATGGATGGACAGATGGATGGGTGGCACATTTGCTGTTTTGGCTCTCTTAGGTTGGACAAAAATTTGTTCAGGTTTTTCCATAAGTGTTACCAAAAAAACTGAATGAAATTTTTGGCCAACCCAATATGTCAACCTTGATCCAAAGTATAGGAGAATTTTTAAAAATAATATTTACCCTATTTTTAAAGATTTTCAAGTATTATCTTCTCCATGACAAGAGGCTGAGTCTTTTGACCATCAGTAGCCTGGAAAATTCCATGGATGGAGAAGCCTGGTAGGCTGCAGTCCATGGGATCTCAAAGAGTCTGACACGACTGGGCAACTTCACTGTCACTTTTCACTTTCCTGCTTTGGAGAAGGAAACGGCAACCCACTCCAGTGTTCTTGCCTGGAGAGTCCCAGGGACGGGGGAGCCTGGTGGGCTGCCATCTCTGGGGTCGCACGGAGTCGGACACGACTGACGCGACTTAGCAGCAGTAGCATGTGGTTACGCTGCCCTGTATACCAATCTTGTATCTGTCACTTTCTACCTCAAAACTGTGATCTTCTGCCCACTGTAATACTATTTCTGTTGCCAGGCATTCCTCCTAGAAGGGGGTCAGAATATGCCAGCCCACCATGTGCCACTTTGATGTAAACATTATTTTGAGTTGAAGGAAATTGAGAAATTGCAAACACGGGAAAAGCTTCCTAACCTTCCCGAATCTGTCTAAAACAGGGCATAATTTTCCCTTACTGAAGATGCCCCCATCTCACATCACAAAGAGAACAATCCTTTTTATTTTTATTTTATTTTTTATTTTTGGTCATCCCCATGCACCAGCCCCCAAGCATGCTGCATCCTGCGTCAGACATAGACTGGCGATTCAATTCACATGATAGTATACATGTTAGAATGTCATTCTCCCAAATCATCCCACCCTCTCCCTCTCCCTCTGAGTCCAAAAGTCCGTTATACACATCTGTGTCTCTTTTCTGGCTTACTTCACTCTGTATAATCGGCTCCAGTTTCATCCATCTCATCAGAACTGATTCAAATGAATTCTTTTTAACTGCTGAGTAATACTCCATTGTGTATATGTACCACAGCTTTCTTATCCATTCATCTGCTGATGGACATCTAGGTTGTTTCCATGTCCTGGCTATTATAAACAGTGCTGCGATGAACATTGGGGTACATGTGTCTCTTTCAATTCTGGTTTCCTCGGTGTATGCCCAGCAGTGGGATTGCTGGGTCATAAGGTAGTTCTATTTGCAATTTTTAAGGAATCTCCACACTGTTCTCCATAGTGGCTGTACTAGTTTGCATTCCCACCAACAGTGTAGGAGGGTTCCTTTCTCCACACCTCCAGCATTTATTGCTTGCAGATTTTTGGATCGCAGCCATTCTGACTGGTGTGAAGTGGTACCTCATTGTGGTTTTGATTTGCATTTCTCTAATAATGAGTGATGTTGAGCATCTTTTCATGTGTTTGTTAGCCATCCGTATGTCTTCTTTGGAGAAATGTCTATTTAGTTCTTTGGCCCATTTTTTGATTGGAATTGAGCTGCATAAGTTGCGTATATTTTTGAGATTAGTTGTTTGTCAGTTGCTTCATTTGCTATTATTTTCTCCCATTCAGAAGGCTGTCTTTTCACCTTGCTTATATTTTCCTTTTGTTTATTTCCAGAATTCTGGGAGGTGGATCATAGAGGATCTTGCTGTGATTTATGTCTGAGAGTGTTTTGCCTATGTTCTCCTCTAGGAGTTTTATAGTTTCTGATCTTACATTTAGATCTTTAATCCATTTTGAGTTTATTTTTGTGTACGGTGTTAGAAAGTGATCTAGTTTCATTCTTTTACAAGTGGTTGACCAGTTTTCCCAGCACCACTTGTTAAAGAGGTTGTCTTTAGTCCATTGTATATTCTTGCCTCCTTTGTCAAAGATAAGGTGTCCATATGTGTGTGGATTTATCTCTGGGCTTTCTATTAGAACAATCCTTTTTTAAAAAAACATTTGTTTATGTATTTATTTGACTGTGTCAACTCAGATCCCTGCAGCACAGTTCAGTTCAGTCACTCAGTCGTGTCCAACTATTTGCAACCCCATGAACTGCAGCACGCTCAAACTCGTCGTGTCCATTGAGTCGTTGATGCCTTCCAACAATGTCTTCCTCTGTTGTCCCCTTCTCCTCCTGCTCAACCTTTCCCAGCATCAGGGTCTTTTCAAATGAGTCATCCCTTCACATCAGGTGGCAGGACCGAATGCCATGATCTTGGTTTTCTGAATATTGAGCTTTAAGCCGACTTTTCACTCTCCTCTTTCACTTTCATCAGGAGGCTCTTAAGTTCCTCTTCACTTTCTGCCATAAGGGTGGTGTCATCTGCGTATCTGAAGCTATTGATATTTCTCCAAGAAATCTTGATCCCAGCTTGTGCTTCTTCTAGCCCAGAGTTTCTCATGATGTACTCTGCATATTAGTTAAATAAGCAGGGTGACAATATACAGCCTTGACTTACTTCTTTTCCTATTTGGAACCAGCCTGTTTTTCCATGTCCAGTTCTAACTGTTGCTTCCTGACCTGCATACAGGTTTCTCAAGAGGCAGGTCAGGTGGTCTGGTATTCCCATCTCTTTCAGAATTTTCCACAGTTTGTGGTGATCCACACAGTCAAAGGCTTTGGCATAGTCAATAAAGCAGAAATAGATGTTTTTCTGGATCTCTCTTGCTTTTTCCATGATCCAGCATATGTTGGCAATTTGATCTCTCATTCCTCTGCCTTTCAGCTTGAACGTCTGGAAGTTCACAGTTCACATATTGCTGAAGCCCAGCTTGGGGAATTTTGAGCATTCCTTTACTAGCATGTGAGATGAGTGCAATTGTGCGGTAGTTTGAGCATTCTTTGGCATTGCCTTTCTTTAGGATTGGAATGAAAACTGACCTTTTCCAGTCCTGTGGCCACTGCTGAGTTTTCCAAATTTGCTGGCATATTGAGTGCAGCACTTTCATAGCATCATCTTTTAGGATTTGAAATAGCTCAACTGGAATTCTATCACCTCCACTAGCTTTGTTCATAGAGATGCTTCCTAAGGCGCACTTGACTTCGCATTCTAGGATGTCTGGCTCTAGTTGAATGATCACACCATCATGATTATATGGGTCATGAAGCGCTTTTCTGTACAGTTCTTCTGTGTATTCTTGCCACCTCTTCTTAATATCTTCTGCTTCTGTTAGGTCCATGCGATTTCTGTCCTTTATTGAGCCCATCTTTGCATGAAATGTTCCCTTGGTATCTCTAATTTTCTTGACGAGACCTCTAGTCTTTCCCATTCTATTGTTTTCCTCTATTTCTTTACATTGATCGCTGAGGAAGGCTTTCCTATCTCTCCTTGCTATTCTTTGGAACTCTGCATTCAAATGGGCATATCTTTCCTTTTTGTGCTTCCCTGGTGGCTCAGATGGCAAAGCATCTGCAGCACATGGGGTCTTCACTACATCAGACCAGATCTCTTGTTGCAGCTTGCGGGCTCTGTAGTTGTGGCACATAAGCTTAATTGCCCCGCGCCATGCAGTAATCTTAATTCTGAGACCAGGGATCAAACCCATGTCCCCTGCATTGCAAGGCAGAATCTTAACCACTGGAGCACCAGGGACATCCCAAGAATAATCTTTATGAGCAGAGATAGTTCTGGGATGTGTCAAGCACAAACAGAAGCTTACTAAATAACTCCTGCTTTCCCCTAGTTCAGTTCAGTTCAGTTCGGTTCAGTTTAGTCCCTCAGTTGTATCCAACTCTTTGCGACCCCATGGACTGCAACATGCCAGGCTTCCCTGTCCATCACCAACTCCCAGAGCAAGCTGAAACTCATGTCTTTTGAGTCAGTGGTGCCATCCAACCATCTCATCCTCTGTCATCCCCTTCTTCTGCTTTCAATCTTTCCCAGCATCAGAGTCTTTTCCAATGAGTCAGTTCTTCACAACAGGTGGCCAAAGTATTGGAGTTTCAGCTTCAGCATCAGTCCTCCAATGAATATTCAGGACTGATTTCCTTTAGGATGGACTGGTTGGATCTCCTTGCAGTCCAAGGGACTCTCAAGAGTCTTCTGCAACACCACAGTTCAAAAACATCAATTCTTCAGCACTCAGCTTTCTTTATAGTCCAACTCTTACATCCATACATGACTACTGGAAAAACCATAGCTTTGACTATTCAGATCATGCTCAGCAAAGTAATGTCTCTGCTTTTTATTTTTATTTATTTATTTATTTATTTTGTCTCTGCTTTTTAATATGCTGTCTAGGATGGCCATAGCTTTTCTTCCAATGAGCAACCCTTCCCCTCCCCCCCCAAATATTTATCTTCTCATAGTTTACCACTCCTAGAAGCCCAAACACCTTTTCTTTGTCAAGTCATGTCTTCATAATTTATCACCCTTTGTTAAAATGGTATATAAACCTCTGAATCTTACTGCCTCTTTGGAACTTCATTTCTTTTCTATGAACTCCTTGTGTACATGTCGACATTAGCATCAAATAAAATGCACATGCCTTTTGTTCGGTTAATCTGTTTTTCAGTTTAATTTGCAGGTGCAAGTTGCAGAATCTAAGAGGGTAGAGGAAATTGTTTCCTCTCCTGCACACTTTGTTATCTCTTCCCTGACCTTATTTTGGAGTGTGGGAGCTCAAAACAAACTGTAACATAGGTGTCCCCAGAAGGGACTAGAAGGCTTGTAAATGAGCACCTTACCTAATTAATATACAAGTACCTGAGAGGTTGAGCTACTCTGAAAAATTTCTCAGACCCTGAGACAGTACTTTGTAGCCACCAGTTCATGACTGTTCTCTTGTGTCTCCTCTCCCTTCCCCTCTCTCCTCCCTGACAGGGGTTACAATTTGGTACCTTTCTTTTTCCTTTCCTCCTCCCTTTTCCATAACTCCTGGGGATCTGGTTAGAGACCTCACATCAGTCTCTAGGATGTGCTAATCTGCTGATTAGAAACCCGCCCACTCACCAGACCTACATGGATTTCCTCCTCAACATGTCATCAACCCCAACTTAGCTTATATAATGACCCAGTCCTTCAAAACCAGTGACTACTGACATCACAGCCATTGACTGGCTGTTCTCTGCCCACCACCTTCCCATTTACAGTACTCACTGGAAATTAGACAAGGAAGCTTCAGCATCTAAAATAAATGCCTAAGAGACACAGACAGGGAACAAAAACACCAAGAGGGAAAAGCAGGAGGAGCAGGAGGAATTGGGAGTTTGGGATTGACATACATACATTATTAATACTGTGTATAAAATGAGAGCCTATTGTATAGCACAGGGAACTCTAGTCAGTGCTCTGAGGTGACCTGAATGGGAAGGAAGTCCAAAAGGGAGGGGATATATGTATATGCATGTCTGATTCATTTTCCGGTACAGCAGACACTAATACATGGAGAAGGACGTGGCAACCCACTCCAGTACTCTTGCCTAGAGAATCCTGTGGACAGAGGAGCCTGGTGGGCTGCTGTCCATAGGGTCCCACAGAGTTGGACATGTCTGAAGTGACTTAGCATGCATGCATGCATTGGAGAAGGAAATGTCAACCCACTCCAGTATTCCTGCCTGGAGAATCCCAGGGACAGAGGAGCCTGGTGGGCTGCTGTCTACGGGGTTGCACAGAGTCGGACACGACTGAAGTGACTTAGCAGCAGCAGACACTAATACAACACTGTAAAGCAGCTATACTCCCATAACATTAATTTAATGCAATTAAATTTTAAAAATAAAATCAATTCCTGGAGGATCAGGCCTCATTGTTATTAACCAGTAACCTCCCCCCAGGACTGGAAGGACTTTCAGAAAATGTCTTTAGCTGTGTCTCTTAAAGGGACATGGAGGCAACTCCTACCACTCCTGCTATCTCAGCAACCACTGGCCCTGCCTGGGAAGAACCTCAGAATTCAGGGCTCCTGGAATATCCCCATGCTCCCAACACCCTTCAGTGGCCTTGCAGAAGGTGGGTCCCAGTGATGGGCTGTTTTTAGTTCTCACTTCCCTCTTTATTTCCTAAGATTTACAGGAAGAAGAGAGCAGGGGAAGAAAGTCAACTTTACACCATCATCTTCAAGACAGTTATCTTCCCTTTGAGTATCAAAGTGACTACCAGCAAGATTTTAACCCTCCTACCCATTTTCCCGAAACTGGAGGGGGAACTTTATCCCCATGCTGTTAGTCTTTTATTTGTCTAGCCATCTTCAGCAAATGTTAAGAGTTCCCTGCTGCCCTTGGTGCCTTTCATCTTTTGTGATCAAGTCCAGACACTTACAGCCCAAAGGCGGATCAGGTCAAATGTGCACTGACCCCAAGGTAGGCTTCACCCAGGCCCTGCTTTCCTATCTGGTGGGTTATGCTGCACAGCCTAGGAGGAGACGATCTCAAGAGCTTTTATACTCCCTTCATTCAAAAAGGGAGAGTAGGACTTCCCTTGTAATCCAGTGGTTAAGACTCTGTGCTTCCAATATAGGCGGCATGTGTGCGATCTCTGGTCAGGAAACTAAGATCCCATATGACCTATGTCACAGACAAAACTGAAAAAAAAAAGCAGAGAGGGGCTAGTCGGGGGGTGGGAGGGTGTCAGTACCTACAGTGATTAAAAACATGGGCTCAGGAGTCAAATTGCCTAAATTTGAGGCCCAGTTCTGCCACTGCCATCTCTGTGGCTTTGCAAAGACCACCAGCTTATCTCAAACTTCATTGTCACATAGAGATGTGGGAGCTGAACTGAGCTCATCTGGGTAAAAGCTTTCAGTGCAGGGCAAGCTCTCAATGTCAGGGGTGACACCTGGAGCTCACTTCTGTCTCCCACTGCTCTTCCTCAAGGTCTCTTAGTTCTCCAGTGTCAAGGTGGAAGGCATTTTCCAGTGCCAAAGACAAACCTCCCAAATGATGTTACCCAGCTCCCAATGCATGAAGGAACATTGGCCCCTCCCCATCTGACAGTTTAAAATTAATTTCACTCACCCCTGGGAAAGGTGGGGAAGGGTAGAGACCAAGTGGGTGGGGCCATGTCACTCTGCATTCCCAATCTTGCCAGATCCTTCTTCTTGTTCAGTCTCTTAAGTCCTGTCCAACTTTTTGCAACCTCATGGGCTGCAGCATGCCAGGCTTCCCTGTAGTTCACCATCTCCTGGCATTTGCTCAAACTCATGTCTATTGAGTTGGTGATCCCATCCAACTATCTCATCCC
Source organism: Ovis aries (assembly GCF_016772045.2). Lineage (NCBI taxonomy): Eukaryota > Metazoa > Chordata > Mammalia > Artiodactyla > Bovidae > Ovis > Ovis aries. The sequence goes on along the minus strand of NC_056071.1, from coordinate 14,723,328 downwards.
CTTCTCCTCCTGCCTTCACTCTTTCCCAGCATCAGGGTCTTTCCCAATCAGTCATCTCTTCACATCAAGTGGCCAAAGTCTTGGAGCTTCAGCTTCACCATCAGTCCTTCCAATGAATATTTAGGGTTTATTTCCTTTAGGGCTGACTGATTTGATCTCCTTTCTGTCCAAGGGACTCAAGTGTCCTCTCCAGCAGCACAATTTGAAACCATCAATTCTGCAGCTCTCAGCCTTCTTTATAGCTTTATAGTCCTACTCTCACATCTATACATGACTACTGGAAAAACCATAGCTTTGACTATACAGACCTTTGTCAGCCAAGTAATGTCTTTGCTTTTTAATATGCTGTCTAGATTTGTCATAGCTTTTCTTCCATGGGGCAAGTGTCTTTTAATTTCATGGCTGCAGTCACCGTGTGCAGGGATTTTGGAGCCCACGGAAAGAAAGTCTATCACTGCTTCCATTGTTTCCCCATCTATTTGCTATGAAGTCATGGGACCAGATGCCATGACGTTAGTTTTATGAATGTTGAGTTTTAAGCCAGCTTCTTCACTCTCCTCTTTCACCTTCATCAAGAAACTCTTTAGTTCCTCCTCACTTTGTGCCACTAGAGTGGTATCATCTGCATATCTGAGGTTGTTGATATTTCTCCTGGCAATCTTGATTCCAGCTTGTAATTCATCCAGTCTGGCATTTTGCATGATTCACTTTTCTCTGGTGGTTCAGAGGGTAAAGAATCCTCCTGCAATGCACAAGACCTGGGTTTGATCCCTGGGTCAGGAAGATCCTCTGTAGAAAGAAATGGCAGCTCATTCTAGCATTCTTGCCTGGTAAATCCCCTAGACAGAGGAGCCTGGCAGGCTACAGTCCATGGGTCACAAAGAGTCCGACGCAACTGAGCGACTGTTACTTCATTCTGCATGTAAGTTAGATAGGCAGAGTGATAACATACAGCCTTGACATACTCCTTTCCCAATTTTGAAGCAGTCAAGTTTGCCAGGTTGGCAGTGGAAGATCCTTACCCTCGTAAGTCCTCCATAGAGGAGGGTGAGAAACACCGTGAAGCTGTCACGTCCTGGCCTTGCTGAGAGTTACAGGGATGGTTTTGGCAAGAGGCATCTCTAGAGCCCTTTATCCCAAAGCTATCAGCATAAAAGAGAATGTAAAGAAGATAATCCTGAAAATCCTAAAGCCTTTTAAGAGGGATTATCAGACAGGAAGGAGTTTCTTAGACTCTAAAAAGACAGTTCATGGTTGGAAAAGCCCTGGATGATGAGTCAGAAGACAGGGGTTTCAAAACAAACTTCAGCTTTAAGAAGGGTGGCCTTGGAGCTTCCCTGGTGGTCCACTGGTTAAGACTGTGTGCTCCCAAAGTAGAGGCACAAATTCAGTCCGTGGTTGGGGAACTAAGATCCCACTTGCCATGCACTGTGGCCAAAACAAAAGAACTGTGGCCTTGACCAAGACAGCTAAACCGGGGACCATGGTTTTCTCAACTCTATGAAGGGGAATAGTTCCTTGTTCAGCAGTTTGCTGTGAAAATTTGTGGGGATCTGTGTGAAAGACACTTAAAAATGATGATGTACCATACAATATTATTATTATAAATTATAAATAGTAATGAAAGTCAAAAGGAAAGTCTGAAACTTAAGAATTCTTCAGTGTTTCTCAAAATTGTCTAAGAATACAGGAATTTTTTTTTTTTTTAGGTCAGTGTTTTTGAAACTTCATTTAACATGACCATCAGTAAGAAAAGTCATTTTACAGTAGGAGCCAGGATACATATACACATATCTGTATATGTGCATGTGTATTCATTCTCCAGAGAAACAAGACCAATAGGCATACAGAGAGATTTAGTAAAACATTGGCTCATGTAATTATGGCGGCTGAAAAGTCTTATGATCTGCTCTCTATCAACTATAAAAAATCCCAGGAAGCCGGCATGCATGCATGCTAAGTTGTTTCAGTCGTGTCCAACTCTGTGCCACCCTATAGACTACAGTCTGTCAGTCACCTCTGCCCATGGAATTCTCCAGGCAAGAATGCTGGAGCGGGTACCCATTCCCTTCTCCAGAGGATCTTCATGACCCAGGGATCGAATCCACGTCTCTTTTGTCTCCTGCATTGGCAGGTGTGTTCTTTGCCACTAGCACCACCCAGGAAGCCCTCCAGGAAGCTGGGGGTGTAGAGTATAGTCGGCGTCTGAAGGCCCATAAACTAGGAACACCAAGGGCAAAGACTAATGTCACAACTCAGTCAGTCAGAGGCTGAATTCATATTTTCTCTACCTTTTTGTTCTATCCAGGGCACCAACAGATTGAATGATGCTCTCCTACTTTGGAGGAGGGCGATCTGCTTTATCCTTATGGCAGAAAGTAAAGAAGAACTAAAGAGCCTCTTGATGAAAGTGAAAGAGGAGAGTGAAAAAGTTGGCTTAAAACTCAACATTCAGTAAACTAAGATCATGGCATCTGGTCCCATCATTTCATGGCAAATAGATTGGGCAACAGTGACAGACTTTATTTTTTTGAACTTCAAAATCACTGCAGATAGTGACTGAAGCCGTGAAATTAAAAGATGATTGCTACTTGGAAGAAAAGCTATGACCAACCTAGACAGCATATTAAAAAGCAGAGACATTACTTTGCTGACAAAGGTCCGAATAGTCAAGGCTATGGTTTTTCCCGTAGTCATGTATGGATGTGAGAGTTGGACCACAAAGAAAGATTAGCACTGAAGAAATTATGCTTTTGAACTGTGGTGTTGGAGAAGACTCTTGAGAGTCCCTTGGACAGCAAGGGGTACTGGGGAAATGAACACATTTTCAATAGGTTTCCCATATTTTTCTACATTTGCTTCTTTTTGTCCCCCTTCTCTACAAGGATGGTGTTTTAAAAAATTAATGCACATTAAATGTGCATTAATTAATCACATTTAATCAAACCAGTCCATCCTAAAGGAAATCAGTCCTGAATATTCATTGGAAGGACTGATGCTGAAGCTGAAACTCTAATACTTTGGTCACCTGATGAGAAGAGCTGACTTGTTAGAAAAGACCCTGATGGTGGGAAAGATTGAAGGCAGAAGGAGAAGGGGACAACAGAGGATGAGATGATTGGATGGCATCACCGACTCGAAGAGCATGAGTTTCAGCAAGCTCCGGGAGTTAGTGATGGACAGGGAAGCCTGGTGTGCTACTGTCCAGGGAGTCTCAAAGAGTCAGACACAACTGAGCAACTGAACTGAACTGAATCTGCTTTACAAAGTCCACAGTTCAAATGCTAATCTCTTCCAGAAACACTCTCACAGACATCTGAGCAACCCTTGGGCCATCAGGTTGACACCTGAAATTAACCATTACAGCATTCAAAAACAAACATTTCACAGTGTAATACTTACCTTGAAAATAACATGGACTCTGATATGTCCCATTGTTGTTGTTCTACTTGAAATAAAATGCTGATCATAAATCTTTAAAATGACTTTTTAAAACACCGATAGGTCAAAACTACAGCTTGAGAAACACTAGTGCAAATTAGTAGATTACATTAGATTAGTAGTGTAGGTTTACTATCTGGCCTCTAAAGAGCAGTCCATGGGGTTGCAAAGAGTCAGACACAATTGAGCAACTGAATAACAACAACTCTGAAGGGCTTGATAATAAATGTTTTAGGCTTTGTAGGCCATAGAGTTTCTGTTGCAGAAGCCAGTCACAGACCATGCATAAATGAATGAAAACGGCTGTGTTTCAGTAAAACTCATTTACAAAAACAGGTGACCAACCCACCAGCCGTAGTCTGCTGACCCCTGGTCTAGATGAACTGAAGTTTTTTTGGCAAAAATGTGCTAAAGGACTATGAGCCTGTAATGCAAATAACCTTAAAAACCTCCTGGGTCTCTAAGACCTTGCAGAGCTTGCTGACAACCTCAGTTTGGCCTCCTGTATCAATCCACTCTCCCAGAGAGAGAGAGTTCTTCCAGCAGCAGAAATAGCCAGCCCTGTGTCTCATGACAAGTACTCCTCCCAGTGCAAATCAGCAACCTGGCATCTGGTCGTGAATTGAATTAGTGTGAGTCATTGCCCGAGAGCCTGATCAGACTTGAGTGATAAAAAGAGTCATGTTCCGGAGCCTACAAAACCAAGGACTGGATTCCAAAATGTCTCATCTCATGAAGCACTGCCTTCCCAGTTCTGCTCCTTCCCCCGCAGCCCCAGCCTGGAGAAACAAGATTGGCAGAGTATTAACTATAGAAATCAAAACAATTGTGCCCTGGAATAGGCACTTCCATTTTCAGTTGTTGTTCAGTTGCTAAGTTGTGTTGAACTCTTTGCGGCTGCTTAGACTGCAGCACGCCAGGCTTCCCTGTCCTTCACCAACTCCCAGAGTTTGCTCAAACTCACTTCCATTGAGTCGGTGATGCCATCCAACCATCTCATCCTCCTGCCCTCAATCTTTCCCAGCATTAGTTGAGTCTTTGACTAGGAGGAAGGAAATTGCAATGATGTCTCTGGAGAAGGACACATTCTTACCCAAAGCTGCTTTTTGGCAATCTACATGATCTTTTAGTTTCATCCTCCAGAAAGTCATGATGTCTTTATTTCAAAGTGAGCAGAGGGACTTACCTGGTGGCTAAGACTCTGAGTTCCCAATGCAGGGGGCCCAGGTTTCATGCCTGGTCAGGGAACTAGATCTCATATGCTACAATTATAGATCCCATATGCCGCAACTAAGATCTCATGCAACCAAGTAAATAAATAAGTATTTTAAGAAGAAGTGTCCAAGCTATAATTAAAAAATATATATAATAATGAGAAAAATATATATATATATAATAATGAGCAGAGCAGAGCCCAGTGGCTTTTGACACAAACAACCTATTGTCCTGCAGCTCCACTCAAGAGAACCAGTGATTTTGACCTCTGTTGGCACTTTACTTAGTGCCTTAAAGGCATAGGGTTTATTATGAGCTCACCAAGGGGTCAGAAAGCTCTTTCATAAAGGACCAGATAATAAATGGCTTAGGTTTGCAAGCCCAGAGGCAAAAGCAAAGACCTATAGAAGCATTTCAAATGTAATCATTTAAAAAGGTGAAAATCATTCCTGGTTCATTGGGCCCTACAAATACAAGAGGAGAGCTACATTTGGCCCATAGGCAGTAGTCTGCCAACCCCTGGTTTAGAGGAATGCAGCACACAACAGTAGCATAGCAACATTCTTCAACTGGAAAAACAATGACAGATTTGGCTTTTGAAATATATCCTTTCAAAGTCATTGCCCTTTCTAATGGGTAGTATTAACTGAAGGGAATTTATTATACTGGAATAAGGATAGTAAAGTAATGCTCAAAATTCTCCAAGCCAGGCTTCAGCAATATGTGAACCATTAACTTCCAGATGTTCAAGCTGGTTTTAGAAAAGGCAGAGGAACCAGAGATCAAATTGCCAACATCCGCTGGATCATCGAAAAGCAAGAGAGTTCCAGAAAAGCATCTGTTTCTGCTTTCTTGACTATACCAAAGCCTTTGACTGTGTGGATCACAATAAACTGTGGAAAATTCTGAAAGAGATGGGAATACCAGACCACCTGACCTGCCTCTTGAGAAACCTATATGCAGGGTCAGGAAGCAACAGTTAGAACTGGACATGGAGCAACAGACTGGTTCCAAATAGGAAAAGGAGTACGTCAAGGCTGTATATTGTCACCCTGCTTATTTAACTAATATGCAGAGTACATCATGAGAAACACTGGGCTGGAAGGAGCACAAGCTGGAATCAAGATTGCCGGGAGAAGTATCAAGAACCTCAGATATGCAGATGACATCACCCTTATGGCAGAAAGTGAAGAGGAACTCAAAAGCCTCTTGATGAAAGTGAAAGAGGAGAGTGAAAAAGTTGGCTTAAAGCTCAACATTCAGAAAACGAAGATCATGGCATCCAGTCCCATCACTTCATGGAAAATAGATGGGTAAACAGTGGAAATAGTGTCAGACTTTCATTTTTGGGGCTCAAAAATCAGTGTAGATGGTGACTGAAGCCCTGAAATTAAAAGATGCTAACTCCTTGGAAGAACAGTTATGACCAACCTAGATAGCATATTGAAAAGCAGAGGCATTACTTTTCCAATGAAGGTCCGTCTAGTCAAGGCTATGGTTTTTCCTGTGGTCATGTATGGATGTGAGAGTTGGGCTGTGAAGAAGGCTGAGTGCCGAAGAATTGATGCTTTTGAACTGTGGTGTCAGAGAAGACTCTTGAGAGTCCCTTGGACTGCAAGGAGATCCAACCAGTCCATTCTGAAGGGGATCAGTCCTGGGTGTTCATTGGAAGGACTGATGCTAAAGCTGAAACTCCAGTACTTTGGCTACCTCATGTGAAGAGTTGACTCATTGGAAAAGACTCTGATGCTGGGAGGGATTGGGGGCAGGAGGAGAAGGGGACGAGAGAGGATGAGATGGCTGGATGGCATCACTGACTCGGTGGATGTGAGTCTGAGTGAACTCCAGGAGTTGGTGATGGACAGGGAGGCCTGGCGTGCTGCAGTTCATGGGGTCGTAAAGAGTTGGACATAACTAAATGACTGAACTGAACCGAAGGATATTTACTGGGTTAAAAGTTAAGTACATAATTTAACATTGGAAGGTCTTAAAAATAAAATTATATGGTTAATTTTCTTATAAATATTCTTTATGATATATTGTAAAAATATGCTATTTTAATCTTGTGGATTTAGAACAAGTTCTAGTCAATAAGTTGAAGACACAGGTATAGTGCTAAAGAGTAAAATTCCATGAAAGTTCTATATTCTTGAGATTCGTACAATGAGGTAAGAAGAAAAAATGTTTAGAATCTGGCTAGTAGAGCAGTAGTCACCATGTAGATTGGACATGGTTATCCTGTTATGGACCCTTGAGCACATGATAATGATATAGAAGAAGCAAAGCCACATGCAGATAAGGTAGAAAGATAACGTGGGATGAGCTTCAAATGGTCTTTTGAGTCCCATTGGAAGGAAGTACTGTAGTGGGGTTGGGTGGAGAACAAAAAGTGAAATAGTGAAAAACTATGATGGAAAATATAGAAAAGAAGCTGGGTCCTTATTAACGACAATGTTTAGGACACTAAATATGCCTGCCAAACCATCCATCTTCATGATTCCGTGTCATCCCATCTGTTCTGCTCATCACAATTCCTGCTGGGCTGAGGCAGTATAACAAGGAAGAGAATCAAACAGAAATTTTAGTTAAGGAGAGGAGCATGGTCTTCACTGGGAAAAACAGACACAAACCCCAGGGCTGAAAGATGAGTTGGGGCTCAAAGTTGGAGAATGAATGCAAAGATCTGAAGCCAACAAGAGCAATAATGTATATAAATACAGAATCAGAGCCAGGAGTTCAGGACAAAGGTCATGGGGATATAATGTACAGCATGGAAGAAATGGCAACCCACTCCAGTACTCTTGCCTGGAAAATCCCATGGACAGAGGAGCGTGGTAGGCTACAGTCCATGGGGTTGCAGAGTCAGACACAACTGAGCAACTTCACTTCATGGTGACTATAGTTAATAATACTGCATTGCTATTTGAATGTTGCTAGGAAAATAAATCATAAAAGTTCTCATCACGTGAAAAAAAATGTGACTATGAATGGTGACAGATATTAACTAGGCATATTGTGACCATTTCACAGAATATACAGATATTGAATTATTATGTTGTACACCTGAAATTAATATAATGTTAAGTGTTAATTATATCTTGATAAAGAAATAATTAAAATAAATGATTACCATGAGAAACAGATAATCATCCTTAAAAAAAGAAAGCAGCAGAGAAGCACTTTAATGTGAGCCAGACATTCTGGACATGCTTTCTCCTTGAGGTATTACTATCCTGAAGCAGCTCAGAGCCAAGAGACTGAGAGGTAGAGTATAAGTTGTGTCTAAGAGGCTGAGAGGCTGAGCAAAGGTGTTGGTAATCTCATAGAGCTGGGAAGGCAGATATTCAAGGTCAGAGCTCACCAAATAGATGGAACCCTGGTAAGCACACCAGAGCACTAATGAACTGGAAAGAGACTATCCATCCTAAAGACTGAAACCAGTCTTCAAACTGCTCAATCACAAACTGGACTGAAGAGATCTGACTCAATGCTGCCTACCAGAAAGAAAAAATAAACTATTTGTGGAATGTCAGCCAGAGTCTCATATGATCTTGATAATTTCCCATACATAATATTTGACTCTCAATAAAGAAGTTGTCATATGTTCTAGGAGTTAAGAAAAGTGACTAAAAACTAAAAATCAAGAGAGAAAACAGAAAAGATGACAAACTTGATAATTTCATTTTGAAAAGAGACTAATGAAAGTATAAAAATTAAGGACTAATTAAGTTAATTATTAGATGGGCAGATTAGACACAGTAGAAAAGAGGATTAGTGAACTGTAAAATAGGTCAATAGAAAATATTCAGATCAACTTATGTAGAGAAAAAAGCATCAAAGTGTATAAACGTTTATATTAGACCTGAGATACATTAAGAAGAACTAATATTTGTAATATTTGGATAATTCATATACTAGAAGGAAATGATTAAAAATTGGAACAGAAGCTATATTTGAAGAGATAATTGAGAATAACCTCAGAAAAGTGAAAAAAACCATGAAATCAAAGATTGAGAATGTTATTTGAACTCTATACAGAGTTAAAAAGAAACTTCTTACAGACAAAAATATTCCAAGGCCAGATGACTTGAATACAGATTGACTAGAAGGAAATGGCAACCCACTCCAGCATCCTTGCCTGGAGAATCCCAGGGACTGAGGAGCCTGTTGGGCTGCCGTCTGTGGGGTCGCACAGAGTCAGACGCGACTGCTGCAACTTAGCAGCAGCAGCAGCAGCAGATTATCTTCAGTGAGAAACATACTTCTAAAATTCTGAATGTAAATGATGAATGTATTTTTTCTCACGCATCACAGAACAGACAGGAGCTTTTTTTCCTGCATCTTGCTTCAATTCTTGACCAGCAAAACACATGTGGAACCTTCCAAAGCAAACTCCAAGGCCAGATGTCTCCACTGAAGAATAGTTACAAATATTAAAGGAAAGACTACAACAGTCTTATATAAGACCTTTCAGAGAACAGAGTGAATACTTTGTAATTAATACTATGAGGTCAGTGTAATTTTGATTCCCCATACTGGCAATACATTATAAGAAATGAAAATTACAGGTACATCTTTCTCAAAAAACTATTGTTTCACACAGAGATCAAGGGTATATTAAAAAAAAAAACTTTCCTTGCTAAATTTATTTAAAGTACTACATTAGGATCAATTTTAAACTTATTCAAAGAATAAATATTGGTTTAAAATTCAGAAATCAATTGATTCAATTCATCCTATTAATAGAAGAAAGAAAAACCAAATAATTTTCTCAATAGATGAAGAAAAAATATTTGACAAAATTCAACCCTGATTTGTTATTTAAAGAATAATCTTTTAGCAAACTAACTATAAAAAGGAGTCTCCTTATCTGACAGAGTATCTACAACACACCAAAAACAAACATCATATTTAATGATCAGTTATTACAATTTTTATTGACAATTAGGATGAAGAAAATTACTCTGCCCTCTCCATTCCTGTTTAATATTGTATTGAAGGCTGTGACCTCTGCAGTATATTACTACAAAATAAACATAATGGATTAAAAAGGAATAAAGTAAAGTTGTCACTCACAGACAACATGGTTTTACACAAAGAAAAGTTTTTTAAATATATATTAAAATATATATATATATATATATAAACCATTAGAATTAGTAAATAAATTTAGTAAGGTAGCTAGATAAAAATTAATATTAAAAAATAAATTTATTCCCATTGTCCATCCAACAATTTTTACAAATGAATTAAACAAATAATACCATGTAGGATAGTATCCCAAAAGTCCTAATGCCTAAAAATAAACAATGTGCAAGGCTTTTACAATGCAGAAGAACAATATTAAAAGAATACAGATGAAACCTAAATAAGTGTTAAGACTATATCCTGTTTCATGGATTAGAAGAGACAGTGTTGCAAATTTGTTGATTTTTCCAGGTTAATCTTAATACCAGGAGGTTTATTTTTGGGAACTAAGAATCTGAATTTTGAATTTCATGTGGAAATGCCAAACACCAAAGGTAGCCAGAAAAAACTTGAAATATTTCCACCAACTGATGTCAAAACTGGTTATAAAGACATTGTAATTAATATATTAATTAGTGCAAGAACAGACAAGTAGGCCAGTGAAACAGAGTAAAAGCCCATAGAATTATACATAAAACATACTTGCTTTATGACAGAATTAAAAGAGGGTATTGTTGACAGTAATGATGCTGGATCAACTTAAGGTTTATATGAAAAAATAAAACACGGTAAACCAAAACATGAGTCTTACCTCAACCCGCATACACAGCTCAAGTTTAAATGGACTCATGAAGGTGCAGAAGAATATCTTTAGGACTATTTAATTTAGCAAAGATTCCTCAAACAGGAAAATACAGACACCGTTTATAAAGGAAAACAGGTACATTGGCCACTTTTTGAGAGAATGGAATTACAAACCACATTTGGAGAATATATTTTAATCTATATCACGAACGAAAGACTCAGCCAGAACCCAAAGAGAATATAAGAATAAGGAAAATATTGATAGAAAAAAAAGAAAAAATATATTGAAAATCAGAAAAAAGACTCGAACAGTCACTATTAAAAACATATAATAATCACTAGAATAGGTAAAATGAAAAGGATTGACCATATCAAAATGGTCAGTTGTAGAGAAACTGAAATCTTCATACTTTCCTGGTAGAATGCACATATATTAGTGCAACTTCTCCAGAAAACTACACAGCATTACCTGCTAAGGCTGAACGTATTTATACTCTGTGGTTCAGCACTTCCTCTCCTAGGAATAGATAGATGTGCCCAACAGAAATGAACACGCAGGTTCACCAGTAGGCATGATTAAGAATACTCATGACGACTTTATTGATAATAGCCAAAATAGCCATCCATAGAAGAAGGAATAAATAAGTGGAATGTTTTACAGCAATGAGATGAATGAGTTCCTTCTACACGAAAGATATGAATAAATCTTATAAAAAGAATAGGCAAAAATATCCTGCTTTATTTCACTTATATGAAGCTCGAATACAGGTGAGGCTAGTGTACGGTGTTAGAAATTAGGAGAGGGGAGACCGGTAGAACGGCATGGTGGGAACTGACAATACAGCCACCAACTGACCTGATTTACCTGCAGCTGAGACCTCAGTCAGGGTATTCAGTGTTTAAACTGGGTTAATCTCAAACAGACTTGAATGCTTTGGTCACTATAACTGGCAGAATCTTGTGTGGTGCCTCTGTTGAGCTGTGGATCTCTTTCTAGTCCAGAGTGGCGCTTACATGGCAATCACTTTGTGATAAGCTGTCTGGCTATACCTATGTAACCTGTTGTCTTCCTTTTTTTCATATACGCATCACTAATAAATTTGCTAAGCAAACTATCTAGCATTTATGTGTAGAGTATTCAGAAAGTTATCCCCAAATCCTATATTGATTTATGTGTGCCTTTTCTGCTGACTGGAAAGACTCTTCCTCATTAAGCTCATGCTTATTCACTCACTATATATTTGATCAGTACCTACCACCTGGTAAGCACTGTTCCAGGGCCTGGGAATACACAAGTGAGCAATGCCTGTATTCTTAGGGGGCTTTCATTCAAGGAGCAGGAACAAACAAACAAAAAGCCATTACAAAACATACCAATATATAGCATACTATTAGATATATAAGTGTAATCAAAAAATTAAAAATGAAGAGGGTCAATGTTTAGAGGGTGATGAGCAACTGATGTTCAGGAAAGGGTGGGTCATAAAAGGCTCTTCCTTCCTTTCATAGAAGGAGGTGACATTCAGTAGAGATCTGAATGAAGTGGAGGAATAGCCGTGCCAGTATCTTAGGGTAAAGAGAGAAGGAGAATTCCACATGGAGGGAGCAATGACTATAAAGTTCCTGAGATGGGAGCATAAAATCCATCACTTTTGAGTACTTATTACAAATGAAACTATCCATTTAAAGTCTGCCTTTCCTATGACCCACTGGTAGCTTCATTAGGGCCAGGAACGTATCTGGCTTATTCACCAAATGTTCCCACTGTCAAGCATGATGCGTGCACTTGCCTAGTAAGTATCTGTAAAAAGAACAGATTACAACACTACATTTTTGCATATCGTTCAGTTTGTTCCTGGGCTATCTCTTCTGTCCCAAGAATCTGTTTATTTGTGCCTTGGTCTCACACTGCTTTAATTACGGTGGCTTTAGTTTGTCTTAACATATGATGGTGCAGGAGGCATGATTCAAGCAGTGGGCTACACCCTGGAGATATAAGCATAAGTAAAAATAGATAGATGTTGTCATTGTCCTTGTGATGGTCAACTCCTGGTAGGATGGTGGAGGGAGGAAAGGTTAATTTCAAAGGCGAGATTGGCAGTGTTATCTAGGTATTGGGACATAAATGCAGAAATCAAGAACTAGAACAGCTTGTCTGGATGGATAAGCAGGTTGAGGATCTGACATGGGAAAGTCTTCCAAATAGGGCTCAGGGTTTTCACTCGAGGTGAGTTTCTTGGGAGCCATGTGTATGTTCTAAAAAGGGCGTGTGCTATTTCCAGTCCCCAAACCAAGTGGCGAGTGTTAGTATCTGTGAAACAGAGCCCAGAATAAATTCCTGCTGAGAGGGTATGACTGGTGTGGGGCATGGTGTGATCTGTCCATCTGATCCTCACGAAGTAGCAGCCACACAAACAGCTCAGATTGTCCCTCTGTGCCCTTGCTCTGAACCAGTACAGACCTGGGGCCCAAGGGTTAAGTGTGGATTTTTAAAAATTAAGCAGCTATCTGAGACAGTCTGATGCGATAACCCAGTGGTGCCCTTTGGCTGGGGCTTGTGTCTCCCCAGCCCCAAACATGGATAGTGTTGCTGGCTGCCCCAGATTTTAGAGGGTGAAATGGCAAGGGGTGAAAATGTCAGTGTCCTTGGCCAGGAGAGGATGCCAAGGCAGATTTAGAAACCTCAGCAAGCCCATGCACAGGAGAGTAATCAGACATGTATTTATTTCAGTCTTTGCACCTTGGCTGCAAATTATTTCCAAAATCTTATGCTTATGTCCTGATCTCTCACCACCAGCTTCCAATTCAATGGATAAAAGTGGATCTATCTTTTATTTTATGTTTCATTTTTAGTCTCAAGTTTGAGCCTAACTGAATTTCCATAACCCAATTCATGCTCTATATGATCTTTTAAATTAATTAATTAGTGTTTGGCTGCACTGGGCCTTCACTGTTGTGCACAGGCTTTCTCTAGTTGCAGTGAGCAGGGCCTGCTCACGGTTGTCGTACCTGGCTTTCTCACTGGGGTGGCTTCTCTTGCAGCGGAGCATGGGGTTCTAGGCACATGGGCTTCAGCAGTTGCAGCACACAGGCTCAGTAGTTGTGGCACACAGACCCAGTTGACCCAAGGCATGTGAAATCTTCCCAGACCAGGGATTGAACCCATGTCCCCCACCTTGGCAGATGGATTTTTATACACTGTGCCATTAGAGAAGTCCATGCTCTATATGGCCTTCACTGACTATTAAGTAAGCAGAATAGTTTTATAAAGCTAATAACTACCCAGTTTTGTATGATGAGTTTTCATAAAGCAAGATGGCACTGTCATGAAGTCTCACCACCTCCTTGCTGCAGGCAAGCACGGATGCCTCACTTGCAGGGAGCCAGGCATGTGAAGTGTCTTTGCTGGGGTCTTAGGGAGGTAGGATAAGACTGTGGTGTTTTCTAATATTCACCAACTTGCTGTGAGCCTCCACATAGGCTTGTTACTGGTGCCTCGTTACCATCTTCATCCCTACCTGCTCAGATTCTTTTTTTTTTTTTTTTGCATGGAGAAGGGATTTCCAAGGAAGAAAAGCACCCTTGGGCCTTCCTGGATTGTCTTCCAGGAACAATAATACATCATGGGAATGTGTTTGTGTGCCACCACCTAGCAGGGCCAGCAGACAGCACCCCCATGGTGGTCCCAGTCCCCCCACCAGAGCTTGCTGACAGACCTGCTCCTGTGGGACACTAGGCAGTGTCCTTGTCCCTTCTAGGGGGCAAAGAATCAGGAGTGGTTGATTGAAAGGATCAAAGGAATTGTCTAAAGGTACAAACTGAATTCTCCAGGTCCGAATACTGGAGTGGGTAGCTGTTCCTTTCTCCAGGAGATCTTCCCAACCCAGGGACTGAACCCAGATTTCCTGCATTACAGGTGGACTCTTTACCAGCTAAGCCACTAGAGGGGACAAGGAATCACTAGTGGTTGAGTGAATGGATCAAAGGTGTTGTCTAAGGGCACAAACTTCCAACTAGTAGACAAGTTCTGGAGTTCTTAATGCACGGTATAGTGAATACGGACAATGATACTATAGTCTAATCAGCATATTTTACTAGGTCTTACTCATTGCCACCAAAACGAAAGAAATGATAATTATGTGATGTGATAGAGGTGCTAGGTAAAGATACAGTGGCAGTTTTATTACAGCACACAAGTGGCTCAGAGGTTAAAGCTTCTGCCTCCAATGCGGGAGACCCAGGTTCGATCCCTGGGTCGGGAAGATCCTCTGGAGAAGGAAATGGTAACCCACTCCAGTTTTCTTGCCTGGAGAATCCCATGGATGGAGAAGCCTGGTAGGCTACAGTTCACGGGATTGCAAAGAGTTGGACACTACTGAGTGACTTCACTTCACTTCATACAAATGTATCAAGTCAACATGCAATATATCTTTAAATTACACTGTTATATTTTTAATGTATTTCAGTTTTTAAAAAGATGATTGAGAGAACCCTACAAAGTAGGGGGATCAATTAAAGGGTCTGGGATGAAACTTCTGACCTTAGAGATGACAGAGCTCATTCAAGTCCAGCCTCTGGGCTCACAAACCCTTTGACCTTGTGAGTTACTTTGCCCTCTCTTTGCTTCCACTTCTTCCCCTGTTTGGAGAAGCAAACACCTACTTCACAGAAGGGTTGTGAAGATTACACTTGGCAATGTATATAAAGGGCATGGCCTGGCACCCAGGTCCTGAGGCAACACATGAGCAAATCCATTTTGGAGAACTAGCTGTGCCTCCAGCCATGGTGCCTGGCCTGCTCTTTGTGTGAATATTGTCAAGACACCCATGTTTATCTTTCTATCTGGGATCAAATCAGTGATTAAGAAATATTCACCTTTTATATGTTGTTGTTCAGTTGCCAAGTCATGTCCAACTCTTCCCAAACCCATGGACTGCATATATATATACACCTTTTGTAAGGACCTTTTGTATATCTTAAAAAAAAAGGAAAAGAGCCTTTAGCATGTGTCTAATCACTGAATTTCTTCCTTTACCTCTGTGTGCCTCAGTCTCCATTCTTCCTGGTGTACAGCTCAGTCCTGTTTGCAACTGCCTGTTCATGGCCTTAAAAACAAATGATCAAGAAATGTTAGTGATTGAAGTGAAAAATAAAATAGCACAATTTACAAGGATACAGCTTACTGAATTTTATTCTTCACCCCTCACTAATCCCATTATTCTCAATGATGCCATTATTCCTACCCTTATGGGGCAGGAATAATTGATTATCTATCTATAGATTCCACGTAGACCTCTATTATTGTGGTTCTATTAGTAACGTAGGAGGAAAGAGTGGTTAACAAAAGTAGTAAGTTTGTAACGGAAGGAAATGATCAGGAGCTTCAGACTTAGGTAAACAGGGAGAGAGAGACAAGAAGCAGATGAATTCTAGCAAGTTAATTTGTGTTTACCAAGTCTCCCAGGTTCCAGAGGACAAGGATGTTGGAAGAGCCTGGAAGTCAAGCTGCAAGGTAAGGATGGAGAGCTGCTCTCCGTGTCCTCACCCTGACCACGTTTGATGTAGGAATAAGGTTGTCGTGTGGGACCACCATCATCGTCCACGTTCTGAGAGTTGAGCAAAAGTCAAAATGTTATGCAAGATTGTGAACCAGAGTTAGATTCCACTAGAATTTAGCTCATCTTTGAGATCTGATCAAAAAAGCAAAACGACTAGGCTGATGGTAACAGGACTCATCCTCTCACAGCCTGTTGAGGAGAGGCAGACATAGAAGTGGAGACCTGGAGAAAATATTGAGTTACTGGCCATATGCTGCAGGTTCCAGGAGATTCATATGAGGAGTTCAAGATGGGCCATGGGCATTCTCAAACCACATTTGGCAATGGAGGGAGCAGTGATTTCTAACTTCCTTGGAAGAGAAAAGTTTTTACCCATCATTGGAACTTTTTAACTTAGCTCCCAGGAGATTCCCTCAAGTCTTTGGTACCCTATTTTCAATAAATCTCCACTTAAATACACAAAGAGACAAAAAGATATGGGGAACCATCACTGTCTTAGACCTGGGAGAAAAATCTAAGAAAGATTAACTCTTCTTATCCCATTTTGTCTGGGTGAGAGAGAGTTCTTTAATTGTATTATGGTCCTTCTCAGTTTTGTTATGGTACAAAGGGATTAATAGGCTGTGTCCCTTCTTCTCATTCAAGTTTAGAACCAGTTGAAAGAGAGACAAAATGCAGTCAGAGAAATGAAGTTACAATAGGTGCTTTATTACTGATTAAGACTCAACTGGACTAGATCAGTGGAACAAAAGAGAAAGCCCAGAGATAAATCCACACACCTATGGACACCTTATCTTTGACAAAGGAGGCAAGAATATACAATGGACTAAAGACAATCTCTTTAACAAGTGGTGCTGGGAAAACTGGTCAACCACTTGTAAAAGGATGAAACTAGAACACTTTCTAACACCATACACAAAACTAAACTCAAAATGGATTAAAGATCTTAACATAAGACCAGAAACTATAAAACTCTGAGAGGAGAACATAGGCAAAACACTCTCCGACATACATCACAGCAGGATCCTCTATGACCCACCTCCCAGAATACTGGAAATAAAAGCAAAAATAAACAAATGGGATCTCATTAAAATTAAAAGCTTCTGTACAACAAAGGAAACTATAAGCAAGATGAAAATACAGCCTTCAGAATGGGAGAAAATAATAGCAAATGAAGCAACTGACAAACAACTAATCTCAAAAATATACAAGCAACTCCTGCAGCTCAACTCCACAAAAATAAACGACCCAATCAAAAAATGGGCCAAAGAACTAAATAGACATTTCTCCAAAGAAGACATACAGATGGCTAACAAACACATGAAAAGATGCTCAACATCACTCATTATCAGAGAAATGCAAATCAAAACCACAATGAGGTACTATTTCACACCAGTCAGAATGGCTGTGATCCAAAAGTCTATAAGCAATAAATGCTGGAGAGGGTGTGGAGAAAAGGGAACCCTCTTATACTGCTGGTGGGAATGCAAACTAGTACAGCCACTATGGAGAACAGTGTGGAGATTCCTTAAAAAACTGGAAATAGAACTGCCTTATGACCCAGCAATCCCACTGCTGGGCATACACACCGAGGAAACCAGAATTGAAAGAGACACATGTACCCCAATGTTCATCACAGCACTGTTTATAATAGCCAGGACATGGAAGCAACCTAGATGTCCATCAGCAGATGAATGGATAAGAAAGCTGTGGTACATATACACAATGGAGTATTACTCAGCCATTAAAAAGAATACATTTGAATCAGTTCTAATGAGGTGGATGAAACTGGAGCCGATTATACAGAGTGAAGTAAGCCAGAAAGAAAAACACCAATACAGTATACTAAGGCATATATATGGAATTTGGAAAGATGCTAGTGATAACCCTGTATATGAGACAGCAAAAGAGACACAGATGTATAGAACAGTCTTTTGGGCTCTGTGGGAGAGGGAGAGGGTGGGATGATTTGGGAGAATGGCATTGAAACATGTATAATATCATATAAGAAACGAATTGCCAGTCTAGGTTCGATGCAGGATACAGGATGCTTGGGGCTGGTGCACTGGGATGACCCAGAGAGATAGTACAGGGAGGGAGATGGGAGGGGAGTTCAGGATTGGGAACATGTGTACACCCGTGGCTGACTCATGTTGATGTATGGCAAAACCAATACAGTATTATAAAGTAAAATAAAGTAAAAAAAAAAAAAAAGACTCAACTGGAAGATATAGTTTAGATGTGCAGTTATAATGAGTTGGCTCAAAGCTGCACCCCAGTTAATCAATCCACACAAGTTCAGACAGTGTTAGGAAACATCAAGTCTTCCCACAAGAGCAGAGCCGTGGCTGCTAAGCGGACCATTTGGCAAAGAACAAGCTAGAGCACAAGTTCCTCTCAGCTGCCATTTTCCAAGAGAAGAAGAAGGAATGGTTTGTTCCTTCTCCTAAATGGGCTTTTCCACTCAAAAAAGCCACTCTCTTCTTCCAGAGATAAATAAGCCAGAGGGAGGAGAAAGGCTGGGCATTTCTCTCTAACAGATGTCGCTCTTCACAGAAGGATACATCAGGGGTGGGATGCAGTGCTCCCAATAGTGGATTTTCATTTATTTCTTCTCATTTGCCATTTCTCTCTCAAAGAGAAGGAACCACCTCTTTTCCTTCTTCAGCACTGTGGTCCTTGGAATGGGACACTGGATGAGAATAGTCTCTGTCACATGTAGGCTGACACATAAGGGATTTCCATATGTTCATGGCAATGGCAAATGGACTGTTAAATGGCTAGAGCACCCTGCACAGGATTTGGCCGTGTTACCAGCAGTCGAGCTCAGGGCTTTCATAAAATGGCAAAGGAACCCTTCCTCATGGGAACACTGAGTCATCCAAACTGTGTCTGTGGGAGGGTGATGGTGTCATGGCAGGATGAAGGATTTCCGGGGAAAGAACAAGTAAGAGAGTGGATGTGTTTCATGAATTCATTCATGAATTTGAGGATATAAGTGGGGTAGTCATTTTTTTTACTTAATCTTTAATTGATTTACAATGTATTAACTTCTGCTGTATAGCAAAGTGATTCAGTTATACATATGTATGTGCTGTGATTAGTCGCTCAGTCATGCCTGACTCTTTGCATCCTCACGGACTATAGTCCATGGGATTCTCCAGGCAAGAATACTGGGGTGGGTTGCCACACCCTCCTCATACATGTGTCTACACTCTTTTTTTTTTTTTTTATTCTTTTCCACTATGGTTTGGGCATTCATTATTCATTACTTCAACAAATATTCCCCAGGGTCTATGAGGGCTAGCCCCTGCTCTGGGGATTCAGCAGGGGATAGGATCCAGGCCCTGGCCTCATGAAGCTTTCTTTCTGCTCTGGATGGCAGGAAACACAGTGTAACAAATAGAGAAATAATATGTATTGCCACATGTAGAGACACACTGCTATGAAGGAAGATGCCACTGGGTGAGGGAGTGGAGAATGACATAGATGTCAGGGCGTGCATTTTTTGGGTAACAGGTGTCTGGATGAAATAACTGTCAGCAGCTGGAGACAGTTACATGTCTTGGAGTCTTGCCTTCCACACAGTGAAGAAATCTCAGTTCTAGATTCTCGGAAACTCTTTTGCCAGCCCCAGTGTGAACAAATCAAGGGACAAGGAAGTTTCTGGGTTTTTAAGAAAACTGTTTTACTGCTAGACAGCTCTGAAATGTAATAAGACTTTTCCTTAAGCTGATAATTTTCTCATGCTGAAAGGCTTGTGATGGTTTCTGGAGCAACCTAGAATAAAATGCCTTCTTCATTCGTGTGCTAATAATGGATTTTTTTTTTTTTTTGAGGGCCTCCTCTCTACATGGGACTTCCCTGGTGGCTCAGATGATAAAGCGTCTGTCTACGGTGTAGGAGGCCGGGGTTCGATTCCTGGGTTGGGAAGATCCCCTGGAGAAGGCATGGCAGCCCACTCCAGTACTATTGCCTGAAAAAATCCCATGGAAGGAGAAGCCTGATAGGCTACAGTCCATGGGTCCCAAAGAGTTGGACACAACTGAGCGATTCCAATTTCTTTCTTTCTTCTTTTTTTTTCCTCTCTACGTTGAATGCCACTTACAAAGATGGGCAAGTCCCTTAACTGCTGTAAGCATTGTTTTCCTCATATGTAAATCAGGAGGAACAGGGCTTGCCTTACTCAGTTTTGATCAAAATTAAGGTAGGTAACATATCTATACCCAGGTACTGAATTATATCAGAGCCGATCTAGCACAAGGCTGATTGATCTCCTGTGACACCCAAGATAATCCTGGAATGAAAGGTTTTCTTTCCTCAATTTATAATAAGGGGATGGTCCTTACAGCAGTAAGTTTAAAACATAGTTCATTGGAAGGACTTGCCTGGTGGTTCAGTGGCTAAGACTCTGTGTTCACAATGCAGGGGGCCTGGGTTTGATCCCTGGTCAGGGAACTAGGTCCCACATGCTGCAGCTGAAGATCCCACATGCCACAGCTAAGACCTGGTGCAGTCAAATCAATAAATGAAAATAACTGTTTTTAAAAAAGTTCATTAGATTTCAGAGTTCAAATTTTTTCCCAAGTTGCATGCTTACTCCTCAAACAGAGAAAGCTTGTCCTGGACTAATTCATGTTTTCTAACACCATATCATCTCTTCAGCTTTTCATTATATGGCATTATTCCTAGGCTTTTTCATCCTGTCTGTTTGCATTTGGATACATGCCTTTTGAATGGAACACTTTAGCCAGGTGAGCTCTGACTGGCAGAGAATTAAATGGGCTGAGTTCACCCCCATCTCCTTTATGTGGGCACTGAATCTCTATTAACAACATGACATTTATATCGATTTTTAAAAAGTACTGCATCACATGAGTTGCAAATATTGCACAGAAGATTATTCTTAAGTGAAATACTGTGAGAAGAGGAATCCCAATCTTTCTGTCTTCCATTTATCTTTTCGGGAATCAAGAGTTTCTCATTTATATGGGCATACAGAGCATTTTTGTGTGGTCTTTCATATCCAAAACCCCACTAAAGTAAGAAAGTATAAAAAGGCAAAAACCACTAAAAGTAGAGAAAATGGATAGGGGAGGGAAGGATGAAGGGCAGTAAGATTATTACCCACTGAGAAATTTTGAAAATACTGTCTGGATGGCAAATACCAATGGGAGACTTTGATGAGTAGAATGATGTGTAGAAAGCAGAAGTTAGAATTAAATCATACAAGTCAAAGATTTAATTTTTGGTGGATGTGAGAGAGGGAATCTGGAGCCTTGTTCTCAACTAAGGAGCAGCTTGGAAAGCCAGACCTTTATCTTGACAAGGGGAGCCTGGGGCAGACTCTATTTAGTGTTGATTTCCTATCAGGTCTTTTCCTTATTAACTTCTTTATCCAATACTTACAGAGCCCTCCTAAGTGTCGGGCAATGCTTCAGATGCAGAAGATCCAAAGATAAATTATATATATATATATATATATATATATATACCTTTGAGGAATAGCAGTTTCTCCTAAAGGAAATCAACCCTGAATATTCATTGGAAGAGCTGATACTGAAACTCCAATATTTTGGCCACCTCATGCAAAGACCGCACTCATTGGAAAAGACCCTGATGCTGGGAAGGATTGAAGGCAGGAGGAGAAGGGGACAAGAGGATGAGATGCTTGGATGGCATCCCCGACACAATGGACATGAGTTTGAGCAAGCTCTGGGAGATAGTGAAGAAGGACGGGGAAGACTGGCCTGCTAAAGTTCATGGGGTCGCAAAGAGCCAGACACAGCTTCATACACAGGAAGGTTTTGTAGAGGAGGTAATGCTTTATCTGAGTTTTGAAGGAGGCTAGGATTTCTCAGGCATATAATGGGAAAAGATCCTACTAGAAAGAGACATAGCACATAGTATAAAAACATCCTCTTAAATATTTTTTTTGATTGTGCCTTTCAAGAGTCTTCTCCTTTATTTGTTCTGAAGTTTATGTTATTATAATGGAATTCCAGCTATTTTGATTATTTGTATTTCCAGAAGGTACATCAAAAAAGAAAAGAAAAATGAATTGTTAAAAAATTTCCAAAAAAAACAAAATTTCTAGGTGGATGTGTTAAAAAAAATTCTCATCTAATCTGACTACCACAAATAGGAATGAAATTTAATATATTTTAATGATTTTAAAATGCAATTATTCAACCACCTTGAATTTGATGCACAAAAGTATGATAAAGCCACTTTGGTGTGTTGTTTGGTTTTTGTGAGACTGAGAATCCAAATAGTACAATGCAAAGGTGTTCTCTTCCATGGGAAGACCAAGTTCAAAGACCTGAAGGAAAACACTCCCATCAGATGGCTTGCTTCCAGTAAAGCTTTGTTAACTTAAATGAAGAGTAGAATTTCTTATCAAGAGCTTGTATTTCCTACAATTCAGTAAGATTATTATATCATTGCTTTAAAGTTTTTCCTTATGTGAGCACACGGGAACATTCTTATAACTTAGCTAAGAACAATCTTTAGAGGAAAGACAATTTCATAAGACTTGCTATCCTGTGAAGGCTTCTCAGGTGGCACAGTGGTAAAGAACCTGTCTGCCAACACAGAAGGCACAGGTTCAATCACTGGGTCCAGAAGATCCCCTGGAGGAGGAAATAGCAACCCACTCCAGTATTCTTGCTGGGGAAATCCCAAGAATAGAGGAGCCTGGTGGGCTACAGTCCATGGGGTCGCAAAGAGTTGGACATGACTGAGCGTATATGCACACATACACACACATATTCTGTGATTGTCACAGGTGATCTAGTAGAAATAACAGAAGAATACAAAGATATATATCAATCAGGACTTCTTACATTTCTTTTCAGATCAGTGATGAACAATATTCCACCTAAATCATTTATTAATCATCTAAGTGACCATAAGCTTTAGTTTTTTCTCCCCTAAAGGATTTGAAACACGAGGGGGTAGGGCACAGCATTTAAAATAAAGACATAGCCCACAGACATGGCATAAGCTAATTAGAACCAAATAGATCCAAATGACTGATGAGTCGACATCCACTAGGCCTCGAGCCTCAGTATACACTGACTGTAACACATCAGCAAGCTAGGACACATCCTCAGGTACCATGACAGTTTCCAAGAGCGACCATAAAGGTCAAAAAGTGGGCAGTGGCCTGATTCCTGGAAATCTCTGCTTCTTCCCCCAGATTGTTGGAATAATCCTCCCCCTCACCATGCATGAGTGCTCAGTTGTGTCCAGCTCTTTTGTGAGCCTGTGGACTGTAGCCCTGCCAGGCTCCTCTGTCCATGGGATTTTCCAGGCAAGAATGCTGGAGCGGGTTGCCATTTCCTTCTCCAGGGGATCTTCCCAGCCCAGGGATTAAACCTACATCTCCTGCATTGCAGGTGGATGCTTTACTGCTTGGGCCATCAGGGAAGCCCAAAGTGAAAGTGTTATCTGCTCAGTTATGTCCAACTCTTTGCCACCCCGTGGACTGTAGCCCGCCAGGCTCCTCTTAGCTTTTATGGGCTGAGTAATTTCCCACTCATTAGCCTATGAAATTACTCAGCCCGTGAAAGCTAACCACACCACATTTCAAGGCTGCTCTTGCCTTCTGAGATGGCCCACACTCTGTGGAATGTGTTTCTCTCTATGTAAATCCATTTCTTACCAATCGCTTTGTCTCTCATTGGACTGTTTCTGCAATGAGACAAGAGCCTGAGCTTCGTTAGGTCCTGAAACCACGTGTGTGATCTCAGTTGGAAGACTGTAGGTTTTAGCCAGGTTCAAGTCCCAGCCATGGGGGTTCAAGTCCCAATTAGAGGTAAACAGCTTCAGTTCTACCTGTGATTTCCTATGGACAGGGAGCTCCATGAAAACAGGGACCGTGACTGTCACTTTTACAGGTTATCTTTGGAACCTAGCATAGTACCTCTCACTGACATAGTAGAAGCCTAATAAGCACTCACTGAATATACAATGTCAGCAGTTTATTTAGGCACTACAAAAGAGGGGAGCAAGCTCCACATGTGTTCCAGAGGACCAGTGCAGTTATAGTTTTCAGAATAATCCAGAAATATACAAGAACCAGCAGCCCAACAGATGTATCATCAGTACAGTTTATCAAATGGAGACCTACTTGGGTCAAGAGCTCTTGTTGAAAATTTTTTAAGATTTTTTTTTTTTTAATGTAGACCATTTAAAAGTCTTTATTGAATTTGTTACAATATTGCTTCTGCTTTATATTTTGGTATTTTGGCCACGAGGCTTGTGGGATCGTAGCTCCCCAGCCAGGAATGGAACCTGCATCCCTGCATCAGAAGGTGAAGCCTTAATCACTAGACTGCCAGATAAGTCCCCCTTGTTGAAATTTAAAAACACTCTTGGAGGCACATGTATATCGGTTACACTCTAGTGCCATTGATTTAATCAGCAATCAGCATTAGATACTCAGATTTATATCTGGAAAAAAAAATCCTGTGTGCATAGAGAAAGATTGTCATCTTAGAAGACTTCAGCTTTCTAGGAGTAGGGAATCTGAGATAACAGTAACTATCATATTTAAAGGGCTTCTCAGCTGGTGCAGTGGTGAAGAATCTGCCTCCCAATGCAGGAGACACAAGAGACATGGGTTCGACTCCTGGGTCAGGAAGATCCCCTGGAGGAGGAAATGGCAACCCCCTCGGGTATTTTTACTTGGGAAATCCCATGGACAGAGGAGCCTGGGAGGCTGCAATCCATGGGGTCACAAAGAGTCGGACATGCTTGAGTGACTGAGCACACACATCATATTTAAGTGCATACTTCAAGCTAGGCAATCTCCCAAGCGTTTATCTCACTTTATTCCCCCTAGACTCTATCAAGAAAGGTATTATTATCCAAGTTTTACACAGAAGGACACTGAAGATAAGAGAGGTTAAAAGGTGTGTCCAAGTTCAACTCAGCTAGTCAGCGATAGAGCCAGGATTTAAACCAAATCTGCTGCTTTTACCACCTCCAAGGGGTTGGCATTTTTTTTCAATAAAGGGGCAGAGTAAATCTTCTAGGTTTGTAGGCCATACAGTCTCTAGCCTGACTTCTCAACTCTGCTGATGGATTGTGAAAATGACCAACAGGTAAGTAAACCCATGAGCGTGTTATACGCTAGCAAAATTTCACTACTGACTCAAGAATACAATCTTATATCATTTCATGTGCCACAAAATAGTCTTCTTTTTAGCTTTTTTTAGCATTTAAAAATATAAAAACTGTTTTTGTCTCCAGCTATACAAAAACAGGTGGTGTGTTAGATTTGGTTTGTGGGCTATCCTTTGTCAACTGCTGACCCTACTATACTCTACTTCCCCCGTAGATTTGAGGAAAGGTAAAGGAAATCTGGAGAAAATGTCTGTGTTCTTTGAAGTGCATCCAAGGATTGAGGTGGCCTTTGATATGTCAGGATAAGCTTACCTTTCTGGAAACTTTCCTGGCAGTCCAGTGGTTAAGAATCTACCTTTCCATGCAAAGGACACAGGGTTAATCCCTGGTTGGGAACTAAGACCCCACATGCCATAGGGTAGCTAAGCCTGTACACTATAACACATTCCACAATTAAGACCCAACATAGCCAAAAATAAACAAACATTTTTTTAAGTTCATCTTTTTGTTGAATCTGATGGTCCTTCAGTATCATGGGCCGTTACAATGCAAATTGAGATGTCAGGAATAATAAGTCTGCAAATTCCTTCTTGTTCATCCTTTACTCTCCAAATCAATCCAGGGTTTCCCATGATATTTTCACAACCTTATTCTTTGAGAAGAAAGAATGAAAACCAAGAAGAGAGAATATGTCGTCTTTACTTCCTCTCTACTTGTATTACATAACATTGACTACAAGCAACTGAAATAACAAAATAACAGGGCCATGAAGAACACAAAAGAAATATGCTTCCTTCTCATGAAAATTTAAGCAGTCCTGAGCTGCACTGTTCCGCCTTATATTTCTGCTTTCAGTGGAACCTTTCAGTGTGTGGCCTAAGATGGGTGCTGCATTCTGGCCATCATATCACCATTCCGAAGAGAAAGTTATAGAAGAAGAATAAGACTTCACTGTTTTCAGGCACTTCCATTGTCGTTCACATCCCGATAGACCACAGTCGCAGTAGCATCTAGCTGCAAGGGAGTCCAAGAAATGTAGTCTTTGATTCCTGGTATTCAAGTTTTCAACTAATGTTTAGATGTTTATACTTAGCAAGAAGGGGAGAAGAGATGTTGGTGCCTAATCGACAGTTTCTGTCACACAGTGCATTGGTAGAGGGGGACAGTTGCCACCTTCTGCTCTTCACATCCACCACTGCAACACTGATATCAATCGAAAGTTCTGATCACTTCTCTCTTGGGCAAAGTTCAGAGTTGCTAACCCTGGATGCTAACCTCACATTCACCCTGTGTATCTCTGCCTCCCCTGGCCACCAACCTCAGTAGTCAGCCTCCCTTCCCTGTTATGGAGTAGTAAATGGCAACCCACTCCACTATTCTTGCCTGGGAAATCCCATGAACAGAGGATCCTGGCAGATTACAGTCTGTGGGGTCGCAAAGCGTTGGGCATGACTGAGCATATGCACTTCCCTGTTCATCCTAGTTGCTTACCTTTCTCTGTTACTAACCTGGCTTCTTTCAGCTGGCTTCACAACACCACATTTTGGCAACATACTCTAGGGCTAGGGTGGAACTGTTCAGGCTGACCTGACCCCCACAATCCTCAACCCAGATGACCTTCTCCAGCGGGTGTTCCATCCATCTCACTGAATGTGTATCACAGAACCCGCCATCCGTTTAACGTCAAGATAACACTGAATGTCTGAAACACAGACATTAATCTATTTTTATTTCAAAGACACATTTGAAAATTATGAAGGGCATACCATAAAGATAGAGAAGAATGCCTATTTAGCCATTGTTTCTTTAAAAATCAACTTCAAAAAGTAAAGCGTTACAACATGGTCTCATCATCAAGTATTATTGTCAGTGGTAATAAGTGTGTTTGCTTAAACTGATGTGCAAATCTAAAATTTGAAAAAAGAAGTCTGTTAGTTGAATGACATTCAATTGCACAGCCACTGATAAGGTAAGCAGACTTTTAGTACTGAAGAGAGCAAAATGAGACATGGCTCTTTGTTCTTTTTTTCCCCCTCTTAAGAAGTACAATTTAATGCCATTGGAAAAGATATTTTTAAAAATCTATTATAGAGTCATTTCTTTAGTGAGAAGAGGGGGATAGTAACATGGAAAGGCCTATTTTCCCTAAAAGCTATCTTTTCCCAAGCTAAAGTCCCCTAATATAAGATCATGATGACATAAATATAAAATGTGCTTGTTAGACATCCTGCATCACACAGGGTAGCAAACAGACTGCTCTGGAAATGCCAGTCTTGTGGTGTACAGCCCCCCAAATACCCTGAGGCCAGCATCACTCCTTAAATTTTCTCCCTCTTGTTGGTTAGATACTTGTTTCCGGTCTGGATATGCAGGTTATTTATGCAGGTTATTTAAGGAACTGTAAACAAGTACATGCATTCGGAGGAATTCATTTTACTAATGGGTTGAATTTAGTAAGGTTTTGAGGTTTAAGAATATTACGATTCAGTGTATTCTGTGATCTTTTCCCTCATCTCTGCCTCCTCAGAAGATCTCCAAATACTTACATTAGTTTTCAAGGCTCTTTTAAGTCCAATTTTACGTCCTTTGGATGTTAGCGCTGTGCAGAGATCAGCCTCTGGGCTACCCAAGATGATTCTGTTTATATTTATTTGATTTAGTTTTATACTTTCTGCAGATATGGAAGACTGTCCCCAGAATGGCCTCTGGCAGTGTGTTTATCACTCAGTTAAAGTGTGGGACACAATTACCCCTCCAGCTGCTAGAAGCCTAGGTCAGGGCTATAGAAGCAGCTATGGACTATACGGTGCACATATTAGCATATGTTAGAAACCAAGTGGGCATGGAACTGGGGAATTTAGAATACCATGGTTTAAAAACGCTCCCTCTAGCCCCATTAGGTTTTCTAACTGCCTTTGCCCCAAATCTCTTCAGACTGAGAACTAAGGTTCATTTCTTGTTTACAAAAATGCTACACGCCGTGGTGGCCATAACACTCTCTGTATTTTAGCCCACACTCTTTCAATATTAAGCTTTCTTGGGTCCACATTTGTGTATGCTAGGAAATAGCAAGCCACTCCAGTATTCTTGCCTGGGAATCCCACGGACAGAGGAGCCTGGTGGGCTGCAAAGGGTGGGAAGCAACCGAGACACTAATGCTTTCACTTTCTGGCATTTGAAAGAGACCTCCCCACTGCAGTACTATTGCCTGGAAAATCCCATGGACAGAGGAGCCTGGTGGGCTGCAGTCCATGGGGTCGCTAAGAGTCAGACACAACTGAGTGATTTCACTTTCACTTTTCACTTTCCTGCATTGGAGAAGGAAATGGCAACCCACTCCAGTGTTCTTGCCTGGAGAATCCCAGGGACAGGGGAGCCCGGTGGGCTGCCATCCATGGGGTCGCACAGAGTCGGACACGAC
Source organism: Ovis aries (assembly GCF_016772045.2). Taxonomy (NCBI): domain Eukaryota; kingdom Metazoa; phylum Chordata; class Mammalia; order Artiodactyla; family Bovidae; genus Ovis; species Ovis aries. The sequence goes on along the minus strand of NC_056071.1, from coordinate 14,694,789 downwards.
TGAGCGACGCAGCAGCAGCAGCAGCAGAGCTTCTCAAAGAAGGTGGTGTCTGAATTTTTCAATTTTTATAAGTTAAATATTCGTTGAGCTCTTATTTCGGCAGCAGGCATAAATGAAGAGACAGCTGAGAAGTTAGTTGAGAATCTTCCCTCCTGTGGTTTCTGCCTGTTGTTGAAACTGAGAGTTCCCTTTGTCACTGCTACAGCTCTCTTTGTGCCTAATTGGGTTTTGAAGGAACATTAGGCATTTCCTGGTGAAATAATTCACGGAGAAAGTCAGGAGAGAGTTGAGAAAATGTGTCCAGATTCATAAAATGGGGAAAGGGTATCACACAGAAGAGAGAGAATAAAACAATCTAGGGTTGCCAATGAATGAAAGGTGAGAGTAAGCAGGAAATGAGGCTGGAAAACTGCACATCAAGGAGATATATATATATATGTATATATTTTTTAAGTTAAAAAACAATATGTAGCTGACAAGATATTAACTTCAGAGAAAGCAAGCTTACAGAATATTTTTAGTCATTATTAAATAAAAGTCAAGGATTACGTGATGAAATCCACCCAAATGTGGATTGCTTGTACAATTTTGTTCTTATGGGAAAGAAATACAGTTAAGAAGCAATGGAAAGACCACATCTGAGCAGTAACTCTGGCTTTTGCTACTGGTATGAGTCTCATGTCCCTAAAACCCTATTGAAAAGCAGCAATTATAAAAGCCTATTGGAAAGCAGCAATTATATTAGCAATCTAAGGCTCCATCACCATCAGAATCACTTCTTCCACATGCTGTTAATTCAGAACAGACACAACATGGGCTTCTTTATGGCCAGAGGGGAATGAAGGCTATCGCAGGCCTTGTCCAGATCAAAAGAGGCTTCCATTTCCTTTCCATAAGCATACTGCAGTGGTCTAAATTGACTACATAGTGGTCAAGGATCAAAAGGGTCCATTGCAGTCGTCTGCTTTGGCTTGACAGGATGCTCCTAGGAAATAGCGGGTCAACGCTGAGTCATCTTTGCTGCATGCATGCATGCTAAGTCGCTTCAGTCATGTCCAACTCTTAGTGACCCCATGGACTGTAGCTTATCAGACTCCTCTGTTCTTGGGATTCTCCAGGCAAGGTTACTGGAGTGGGTTGCCATACCTTCCTCCAGGGAATCTTCCCAACCCAGGAATCAAACCCACATCGCTTCTGTCTCCTGCATTGGCAGGCAGGTTCTTTACCACTGGTGCCAACTGGGAAGCCCATCTTGCTACACTATTTATCAATGTAACCAGGTCAAGACACAGAGATCATCTTGGTCTCATTTCTGTGTCCAAGGAAGACATTATCTAAGATGAAAACAGCCAATATTTTGTGTTTGTGTGTATGAGAGAAAGAGAGACCGAGAAAGACTGAGTGTGCCTCATGGCTTGGAAAAGATGTGGCTGGTATCCACATGGAGGCATTAAAAGACAACAGCTCTTTTGAGACCACCATTGGATTGTGCTTGGTGAAAATGGCTCTAAGCTAAAGACGCTGAAATCTAACATTATCTTTGCATGTGATTTATTGCTCTAAGTGCCACACCAAAGATCTTCAGGGTCTTGGTCAGTCCATTCAGTAGAGGCATTAAAATAACCACAAACGTTTTAGTCTTCATGCCTCTTCCAATGGTCTGGTTCCTGAGGAAGCATTTAGGCCTTCTGGGACCAGTCAATTATGAAATAAAACTATACATCCTTAGTGCTGGGAATGCCCAAGGGCCTTGTGGCAGTGGGGTAGAAGAGGGACTATGATTAAATAAATAAATGCACCCTTGGATTGAAGTCCCATTACAAATGGGTCTCACAGTTTAGTGGGTTATTGTGCCATTAAAAAAAAAAAAAAGTCTTTGATGGCCTGCTGCTACTGCTAAGTGGCTTCAGTCATGTCCAACTCTTTGCAACCTTATGGACTGTAGCCTACCAGGCTCCTCTGTCTGTGGGATTCTCCAGGCAAAATCACTGGAGTGGGTTGCCATGCCCTCCTCCAGGGGTTCTTCCAGACTCAGGGATCAAACCTACATCTCTTACATTTCCTGCATTGACAGGTGGGTCCTTTACCACTAGCACTACCTGGGAAGCCCCTTTGACAGGCTACTGAATACTGTTTTGTCTCTCTACCCTTCCCATGCCCTGCAGTCCTGCTGCATCACTTTCCTAGCAGCTCCTTCCTCCTGAATCTTGCCTTATTCTATCATTTGCCCGTAATCACCAGGTATGGAAGAACTTAGACTCAATAGTGAAACAGAATTATCAATATCTGGCAGAATTAAAGAGATTTCTATAACCTTGTTTTACTAGGGACTGGCATGGTCCCAGTGAGGACAATATCTAGGGTTTGGCTTTTGAGGGTAGAAGCTAAAAGGAAATACTTTCTCAAGGAAACCTAGAAGAGAACAAGAGCAATGATGTGCCTAATACAAGGTCCTCAGAGAAAGAATGTAATCTGGTAGGAAGGCCTAAGCTTAGGTGCATGAAGGCCTAAGTACAAATTTCAACATGGTCCCTTACAAGTTGTGTGGCCTTGAGATTATTTCATAGCTATGACTTTTAGTTTCCTTGTCTGCAAACTGAATATCATAAAGGATTATTCAGTTCAGTTCAGTTCAGTCGCTCAGTCATGTCCAACTCTTTGCAACCCCATGATTCACAGCACGCTAGGCCTCCCTGTCCATCACCATCTCCCAGAGTTCACTCAGACTCAAGTCCATCGAGTCTGTGATGCCATCCAGCCATCTCATCCTCTGTCGTCCCCTTCTCCTCCTGCCCCCAATCCCTCCCAGCATCAGAGTCTTTTCCAATGAGTCAACTCTTCGCATGAGGTGGCCAAAGTACTGGAGCTTCAGCTTTAGCATCATTCCTTCCAAAGAAATCCCAGGGCTGATCTCCTTCAGAATGGACTGTTTGGATCTCCTTGCAGTCCAAGGGACCTTCAAGAGTCTCCTCCAACACCACAGTTCAAACGCATCAATTCTTTCAGCGCTCAGCCTTCTTCACAGTCCAACTCTCACATCCATACATGACCACAGGAAAAACCATAGCCTTGACTAGGCGGAACTTAGTCGGCAAAGTAATGTCTCTGCTTTTGAATATACTATCTAGGTTGCTCATAACTTTTCTTCCAAGGAGTAAGCGTCTTTTAATTTCATGGCTGTAATCACCATCTGCAGTGATTTTGGGGCCCAAAAAAAATAAAATCTGACACTGTTTCTACTGTTTCCCATCTATTTCCCATGAAGTGATGGAACCAGATGCCATGATCTTCGTTTTCTGAATGTTGAGCTTTAAGCCAACTTTTTCACTCTCCTCTTTCACTTTCTTCAAGAGGCTTTTTAGCTCCTCTTCACTTTCTGCCATAAGGGTGGTGTCATCTGCATATCTGAGGTTATTGATATTTCTCCCAGCAATCTTGATTCCAGCTTGTGTTTCTTCCAGTCCAGCGTTTCTCATGATGTACATAGAAGTTAAATAAGCAGGGTGACAATATACAGTCTTGACGTACTCCTTTTCCTATTTGGAACCAGTCTGCTGTTCCATGTCCAGTTCTAACTGTTGCTTCCTGAGCTGCATACAGATTTCTCAAGAGGCAGGTTAGGTGGTCAAAGGATTATTATAGATTGCAAACAGTATAATTACAATATAATGGTTTGGCACATGGTAGGTATGTGATAAATATGAATTATTATTTTATCTTCATTATCATCTTCAGAGCTGAAGAGCAACCTGAGGATACCAAACTCAGTTAGCAAGTCCAAAGAATAATAAAAGTTTCAGAAAACAGTAGACAAAACCAAGGATCTGAATGTGAGTGAAGTTGTCCCTAGGCGGTGTGATGTCAAAACTAGAATGTCTGTAGCCTGTCTACATTGGCCTCAAGTTATGTGCTGTGTGAGTGAGTGAGTCTCATTTAAATGTAGAGGGTGAGGTCAACACTCTCCACCAGTAGGTGGGCTTTGGAGCTCCTCTTATGTCCTCAGCCCAGGATGCAGCCTGTCTGATGAGAGCTAGATACCATCCATCTATGGAGATACCATTTTTCTCTCTCCTCTGCTAGGGCTGGGCTTCTGTGAACATGAGATGAAACACAAACAATGGAATCCCGTCCTCAGCCACAGATCTAAATTGAGTTCTTTGGATGGAGTGTTCACAGTACAGCATTCAGGGGCAAATATGAGAGAAGAAAGGACCTTGGGGGGAAAAAATGAGGGAGGAGGCTCTGATAAGAAGGAAAAGGTATAAAAGCCTAAAACAAATGGACAAAAAAAGTTACTAGCTTCTTAATTTATTCACTTATAAGTGAATTTTGGGCTTAAGAAAGTAATGTCCTCATTGCCGAAATTAAGAATGAACTTTCATTAACCACTGACCTTGGGAAAGAAACTAAACCCTTCTCTTTCTACATTTCCTCATCTGTAAAATGGAAAAGCATTAGTCTAGACTGTATTAAAAGTCATATTAACATTTCTTTGGTCTAAATACCTTGATGTTATGGAGTCATTAATAGCTGCAACTGATTGGAGAAGCAACAGATCAAGCTACATTCCAAACCATCTCCCAGAGGTCCCCACCGAGAGGTGCTCAGCCAGATGAATTCCAAATTAAGGAGATTTTGTATTTTAATAGAAGAAACACTTTGCCTCCTTTGTTTGCTTTTCTCCCCAGGTATAACTTAAAGAAGAAATAAGTTATGGAAAACTCCAACTGTGCTTGATTTGTCTTAACATTTGATGTTATTTTATAACAGTGATAATACAATATGATGACCAAAAACAAGTTAGACTTCTTCAGTTTAACTTAATTCTTGACTTCTAAACAACAGTGAGAACAAAGCCCATAGGGAAATTTGGCCTGCCGGACACATTAGGGAATCTCATAGAATTAATTAACAGCAGACCTCCTGATCCCCCTTTTTTTTTTTTTTTTACCTATTTATTTAAACTAAACATACACATACACATCAGTTAACCCTCTTCTCCCACCCTCCACCACACCCTACTCCTGACAGCCAACAGCCAGTCCTCTGTAGCTACGGGCTTGTTTATTTTGTTTGAGTTTGGGGTTTTTGTTTTAGATCTTGCTTGTGAAAGGTGGTGCAGTGTATGTCTTTCTCTGATTTATTTTACTCAGCATAATGCCCTTGAGGTCCAACCATTTTGTTACAAATGGCTAGCTTTCACCCATTTTTATGACTGAATAACACCAGACCACATGACCGGCCTCTTGAGAAACCTACATGTAGGTCAGGAAGCAACAGTTAGAACTGGACATGGAACAACAGACTGGTTCCAAATAGGAAAAGAGTACGTCAAGGCTGTCTATTGTCACCCTGCTTATTTAACTTATATGCAGAGTGCATCATGAGAAACACTGGGCTGGAAGGAGCACAAGGTAGAATCAAGATTGCCGGGAGAAATATCAAGAACCTCAGATATGCAGATGACACCACCCTTATGGCAGAAAGTGAAGAGGAACTAAAAAGCCTCTTGATGAAAGTGAAAGAGGAGAGTGAAAAAAAGCCAGCTTTGTTGGCTTAAAGCTCAACATTCAGAAAACGAAAATCATGGCATCTGGTCCCATCACTTCATGGCAAACAGATGGGGAAACAGTGGAAACAGTGTCAGACTTTATTTTGAGGGGCTCCAAAATCACTTCAGATGGTGATTACAGCCATGAAATTAAAAGACACTCCTTGGAAGGAAAGTTATGACCAACCTAGATAGCATATTCAAGAGCAGAGACATTACTTTGCCAACAAAGCTCTGTCTAGTCAAGGCTATGGTTTTTCCTGTGGTCATGTATGGATGTGAGAGTTGGACTGTGAAGAAGGCTGAGTGCTGAAAGAATTGATGCGTTTGAACTGTGGTGCTGGAGAAGACTCTTGAGAGTCCCTTGGACTGCAAGGAGATCCAACCAGTCCATTCTAAAGATCAGTCCTGGGTGTTCTTTGGAAGGAATGATGCTAAAGCTGGAACTCCAGTACTCTGGCCACCTCATGAGAAGAGTTGACTCATTGGAAAAGACTCTGATGCTGGGAGGGATTCGGGGCAGGAAGAGAAGGGGATGACAAAGGATGAGATGGCTGGATGGCATCACCGACTCGATGGACGTGAGTTTGAGTGAACTCCGGGAGTTGGTGATGGACACAGAGGCCTGGCGTGCTGCGATTCATGGGGTCGCAAAGAGTCGGACACGACTGAGCGACTGGACTGAACTGAACTGAACATTTCATTGTGTATAAATACCAGTTCTTTATCCATTCATCCATCAGAGGACATCTTGGTTGTTTCCACATCTTGTCTTTTCTAAGTAATGTGGCAATGAGATGGGGGTGCGTATATCTTTTCAAATTAGTGTTTTTTTTTTTCAAATAAATACTCAGGAGTGGAATTGCTAGATCATATGGTAGTTCTATTTTTAATTTTTCTTCCAGAACATCCATACTATTTTCCTTAGTGGCTGCACAAATTTACATTTCCACCGACAGAACACAGGGCTTTCCTTTTTTCCACATTTTTGCCAACACTTATTTCTTGTCATTTTGATAATAGCCATTTTAACAGGTATGAGGTGATATCTCTTTGTGGTTTTGATTTGCATTTCCTTGATGATTAATGATGTTGAACACCTTTGCTTGTACCTGTTGGCCATCTATATATCTTCCTTGGAAAAATATCCATTTAGATCTTCTGCCCACTTCCTAACTAGATTGTTTGGTTTGTTTGTTTATTTTGCTATGGAGTTTTATGAGTTCTTTATATAATTTGGATATTAGCCCCTCATCAGATATTTGACTTGCAAATATTTTCTCTCAATCAGAAGGTTGCCTTTCATTTTGATTATGGTTTCCTGAGCTGTGCACAGATTTTAGTTTGATACAGTCCCACTTCACTTCACTTCACTTTATGGCAAAAAGAAGGAGCAATAGTGGAAGCAGTGACAGATTTTATTTTCTTTGGTTCGAAAATCACTGAGGACAGTGACTGCAGCCATGAAACTAAAAGACGTTTGCTCCTTGGAAGGAAAGCTATGACAAACCTAGACAGTGTGTTAAAAAGGAAAGGCACCACTTTGCTAACAAAGGTCCATCTAGTCAAAGCTATGGTTTTTCCAGTAGTCATATATGGATGTGAGAGCTGGACCATAAAGAAGGCTGAGCACTGAAGAACTGATCCTTTCAAACTGTGGTGCTAGAGAAAGACTCTCAAGAGTCCCTTGGACAGCAAGGAGAGCAAACCAGTCGATTCTAAAGGAAATCAACCCTGAATATTCATTGGAGGGACTATGCTGAAGTTCAATACTTTGGCCACCAGATACAAAGAGCCAGTTTACTGTAAAAGATGCTGGGAAAGATTGACAGCAAAATGAGAAGACGATGACATCTAGATAGCACCACTTACACAATGGACATGAATTTAAGCAAACTCTGGGAGATGGTGAAGAACAGGGAACCCTGGCGTGCTGCAGTCCACGGGATTACAAAGAGTCGGACATGACTTAGTAACTGAACAACAACAAAGTTCCATTTGTTTATTTTTTCTTTTTTTTTTTTTGATGTTGGATTAAAAAGTTATCACCAAGTCTTTATTACATTTTGAGTGAAGTTTTGCTTATGGTGTAAGATAGTAGTTTCTTTTTTTTTTTTTTGTATATGGCTATCCAGTTTACTCAACATCATTTATTCATTTATTAAAGAGACTGTCCTTTCTTCATTGTATACTTTTGCTTTCTTCATTATAAATTAGTTGGCTATATATACATGGGTTTATTTTGGGGCTATTTGTTCCATTGATCTATGTGCCTGTTTCTATGTCAGGCTACAGCTTTGTAATATAGTTTGAAATCAGGGAGCATGATGTCTTTAACTTTATTCTTCCTCAAGATTGGTTTGGCTATTTGTGGTCTTTTGTGGCTCCACACAAATTTTAGGATTGTTTGTTCTATTCCCATGAAAAATGCCATTGGAATTTTGGTAGGGATTGCATCGAATATGTGTATTGTTTTGGAAAGTATGGACATTTTAACAGTGTTAATTCTGCCAGTCTATGAAAACAGACTATCTTTCCATTTATGTGTATCTTCAATTTATTTCATTAATATCTTATCATTTTCATTATGCATGCCTTTCACTTCCTTAGTTAAATTTATTCCTGGTATTTTATTATTTTTGATGCAGTTATAAACCAGATTGCTTACTTAATTTTTCTTTTTGATAGTTTCTTGTTAGTATAGAGAAACACAACAGATTTTTACATATTGATTTTGTACGCTTCAATTTTATTGCAAGTGTTTATTAGTTTTAATACTTTAATGTTTACTTTTTAATGTGGTATATCACATTGACTAATTTGCAGATATTGACCCATCCTTGCATCTGTGGAATAAACCCCATTTAATCGTGGTGTACAAGCCATTGTTGGATTTGGTATGCTAATATTTTGTTAAGGAATTTTGCAAGAATCTTTTAGAGATATTGGCCTGTAATTTTCCTGTGGCATTCTTGTCTGGTTTTTGCGTGAGGGGGCTGGAGAATTCCATGGACTGTATAGACCGCTGGGTTGCAAAAAGTCAGACTTGACTGAGCGACTTTCACTCCACTTTGATGCTGCCCTCATTAAATGAGTTTAGAATAGTTTCTACCTTTTCTTTTTGAAGAGTTTGAGTTTTGGAGAGTTTATAGTTTGAGAGAATTGGTAACAATTCTTCCTTGAATGTTTAGTAGAGTTCACCAGTGAAGCAGTCTGGTCCTGGACTTTGGTTTGTTGGAAAGTTTTTGATTACTGGTTCAATCTTCTTACAGGTAGTTGGTTTGTTTAGATTTTCTATTTTATTGTTATTCAGTTTTGGTAGACTGTATGCATCTAGGAATTTATCTATTTCTTCTGAGTTGTCCAATTTATTGGCATATAACTATTCACAGTAGTCTCATGATCTTTTATATTTCTCTGGCATCAGCTGAAATATCTTCTCTTCCATTTCTGATGTTATTTGCTTCTAATTCTCTTCCTTTATTTTTTCAGTGTGTCTAAAGTTTCATCAGTTTTGTTGTTTTAGAGAACCAGCTCTTAATTTCATTGATCTTTCTAGATTTTTGTTTTGCTTTATTTTCTTTTTTTTTTCCCCTCTCTCTATTTTATTTATTTCTACTCTACATTTGCTATCTCCTTCCACCTACTAACTTTGGGCTTCATTTGTTTTTATTTTTCTAGTCCCTTCAAGTATAAAGTTAGGTTATTCATTAGAAAATTTTGTTTCTTGAAGTAGGCACTTATCATTATGAACCTCCCTCTCCGAAAATTTTTGCTGCATTATGTAAATTTTAGTACGTGACATTTCTGTTTTCATTTGTCTCAGGTGTTTTTATTTGGTAATTTGGCTGCAGTACATACATTTTGGTGTGTGACATTCCGTTTTCGTTTGTCTCAGGTGTTTTTATTCGGTCATTTTTGGCTGTGGCGGGTCTTTGCTGCTGTGTGGCTTTTCTCTGGTTGCGGTGAGTGGGGGCTGCTCTCCGCCCCCAGGGCATGGGCTTCTCGCTGTGGTGCTTCCTCTTGTTGCAGAGCACGGGCTCTAGGAGTGCCAGCTGCAGCCGCTGCAGCTCCCACGCCCTGGGGCACAGGCCCAGTAGTGGTGGTGCACATGTGGGATCAGCTCAGACCAGGGATCGAACCCATGTCTCCTGCATTGTCAGGCAGATTCTTTACCACTGAGCCACCAGTAGCCTACCCACACATATTTTGAGCATATTGTTCTGGCCTGAAAATCTCCTGCTTAAAAAGTCTCCTGATTGTCTTATGGGGGTAACCTTGTACAGAGCAAGTTGCTTTTCTCTTGATGCTTTTACAATTTTCTCCTTGTTTTTAACTTTTGACATTTGACTATGTGCCTTCCTGTGGGACTCTTTGAATTTAAATTTTCTGAAACTCTCTGGGCCCCATAGATCCAAGTGTTTGTTTCCTATCCCAGGTTAGGGAAGTTTTCAGCCATTATTTCTTCAAATAAGATTTCTGCCTCTTTCTCTTTCTTCTTCTTGGAGTCATAAAATGCAAATGTTAGTTTATTTGGTGTTCTGTCATAAATCCCTTTGGAGAAGGCAATGGCACCCCACTCCAGTACTCTTGCCTGGAAAATCCCATGGACAGAGGAACCTGGCTGCAGAGGCTGCAGTCCATGGGGTCACTGAGGGTCGGACACGACTAAGTGACTTCACTTTCACTTTTCACTTTCATGCATTGGAGAAATAAATGGCAACCCACTCCAGTATTCTTGGGGTCACACAGAGTTGGACACAACTGAAGCGACTTAGCAGCATAAATCCCTTCCCTAGAGAAGGAACTGGCAACCCACTCCAGTATTCTTGCTTAGAAAATCCCATGGACAGAGGAGCCTGGTGGGCTACAATCCATGGGGTCACAGAGAGTGGGACACAACTAAGCAACTAACACACACACACACACCCCAACACCCCCCCCACACACACACACACACCCACCCCTTACGCTATCCTCACTTGTTTTCATTTGTCTTTCTTTTTGCTGCTTTGATTGGGTGAGTTCCACTGCCTTGTCTTCAAGTGACAGAAGATCCTTTCTTCTGCTTCATCTAGTCTGTTGTTGAAACTTTCTAGTGTATTTTTCAACTCAGTTACTGTATTATTCAGCTTGTGATTTCTATTTCTATTTCATTCTCCGCTGAAGTCCTCACCGTGCTCATTCATTTTTCTCTACAGTTCAGTGAGAATCTTTATGACTGTTTCTTAAACTCTTCATCAGGTAAATTAGTTATCTCCATTTCTTATTCTTTCATGCAGGATGTGCCTCCCTGTTTCTTCATTCTGCTCGACTCTCTGTGTTGATTTCTTCACAGTATATAAAACAATCATCTCCTCTAGGCCTGAAGGACTGATCTTGTATAGGAGATGAACCGTGCTATTCAATGCTGCCCCAGCTCTTAGTTGTTTCTCGAATCTGTGCAAGCAGCCTATTATACTTTCCTGTGACTACTTGTCCAAGCAGCCTATTATACTTTCCTGTGGCTACTTGTCCAAGCAGCCTATTATACTTTCAGTAGCTTCCAATAGTTGAACATGTGCCAAAACCTGCCAGTATCCCAGAGGGGTGGATCTCAACATCTAGATTCAGGTACTAAAAGCCAGACTTTCAGGCAGCAGTTTTTAAAAGTATGCAGTTACATACAGATCTGTGAGACCACAAGCATAAGCCCCATGGGCCACTAGAGCCAGGCAATCTGGAGCTGTCCCCTGGACAGAAGTCACAAATATCAGGGCCCCAGACTAATGTCTACACTCCTTTCTGCAAGATGCTGGTGAGCTGGATCAAGACAGAGGGAGAACACCGAGATGGCATCCACAGCCTGCATTCCTTGAGAGAAACTCCATAATCCGCTAGACGTGTGCCAGACGTGAAGCCTTCCCCCAGCCCAGAGCGCTAGGACAGGCAAAGAGGCCCCTTCACAGAAAGACTAGGGGCCTGGGCTGTGCCTCAGCACACTGTCTATGCCGTGCTCTGGGGATGACAGCCTGCTGAGAACCATCTCTCCAACTGCCACACTCTCACAGGAATCAGGAACGAAGCCTCCCTGCCCTCCAGAGCTAGGTGATCAAGGGGTATCCCCAGGGCAGCAGTCACAAAACCTGGGGCACCAGACATAAAAACCACAGGGCCAGATGCCCGTAAAGCTCCCCTCCAGGAGAGTGGCTGTGAAGACAGTACCCATCCTCCAAGTCCTCTGGAAAGGATTACAGTCAGCACCTAGATTCCTGGATGTGTGTTTAATTAGAAACCTGCCCCTCAGGCCATAGTCATAATGATTAGTTAATAAGCCTCCTTCACAGACAGACCAGGCCTTTGGGTCTGTTGCCTCTCGCTGTGCCCTGCGGGTGGTGACTATTTAAAAACTCTTTTCCCATTGCTTATGTCCTCTGGGACCCATGAGCATAAGCCCCCCTGGCCACAAGAGCAAGGTGATATAGAGGTGTCCCTGGTGGCAGTCACAAAATTCAGGATAGTGTACAGGGGTATGAGCTTCCATGCATGCGTGCATGCTCTGTCCCTCAGTCGCGTTCAGCTCTTAGCAACCCTATGGACTGTAGCCCACCAGGCTTCTCTGTCCATGGAATTCTCCAGGCAGGAATATTGGAGCCAGTTGCCATTTCCTGCTCCAGGGGATCTTCCCTATTCAGGGATTGAACCCACATCTCTAGCGCCTCCTGCATTAACAGGCAGATCCTTTCCCACTGCACTGCCTGGGAAGCCCATGAGCTGCTTTCTGGGTGACCCTAAATATTACAGGCACACAGGACCAAGAACACAAAGTCATCTGACCTCCAGAGCCAGGTGATCAAGAGGTGTCCCTTGGGTGACAACCACGAAAATGAGTGTGCCAGATACATATAAGGGCTTCCCAGGTGACGCTGGTGGTAAAGAACGCACCTGTCAGTGCAAGAGATGCAGGTTTGACCCCTGGGTGGGGAAGAGCCCCTGGAGGAGGGCATGGCAACCCACTCCAATATTCTTACCTGGAAGATTCCATGGACAGAGGAGCCTGGTGGGCTAGAGTCCATGGGGTCACAAAGAGTCAGACACGACTGAAACAGCTTAGCACACATCCATATAAAAGCTCCAGATTTAAAGTGAAAAAGGCTCATTTGCTAATATTAAAGTGCTGGCCTGTGGTGCAGGCGTCAAGGTTAACTCACACATCAGGGAGCCTGCTGGAACCCTCTCTGGGGATGGAGACAGGCAGACCACCTTCAAGCTCTTCCTGCACTGTGCTCAATATTGACTTTTAAGAAATCTATTTTCTTCTTTTGAGGATATATGTGATGGCTGAAGATTAACATAAATATTCCACCATTTATCTTCTGGTATGTGCCTGGTATATGTTCAGTATTAAGTGTTAAGTGTTTTTACATTAATTACTTCATTTAACATTTATGACAACCTCAAGAGGTCAGTATATATTACCAACTCCATTTGAAGAGGACAGAGTTAAGTAATATGCCAAAACTTCCAGTAAGAAAACAATGATGGAAGAGGTCAAACCCTGGTGCCTTCAATAAATAGTAAGTCAGCCCCTATGACGTCCCAGACACTGTGCCAAGAACCTAGGTGCCAAGGTGATTAAAAACAGATACAGTCTAACCTCCTGTATGATGAGGCCACTCAAGATGGTTGCCCTCTTGCTCTGTTGCTCTCTGCATATCCCCTGCTTGACCAGTGCCTGCTTCACTTCTGCCCTACTCACCTGACCGACCTTCCTTCTTATTTGCCCCAAGTCCCAGCCAGTGATTGTTCTTATCAATGGAGCAGTGAGGGGCATGTCCCACTACTGATTTCCCTGGTGAATAATAGCCCACCTGACGTCAATTCCCCTACAATTGTTAACTTCCCCTTCCCCTCTGAGAGTGAAGACTGCCACCATATCCTGCCACCGTAACCTGCACAATGGGGTGCCACTCCAGGACTCTGCTTCAGAGGTGTAAGCTTACCCATCAGTTAGACCACTGATATCTCTGTTGCTGACTCTGGGCCCTCTCTTCCGTCTTGAAGTTGGGCAAGCACAGCCCTTGTAGGCACGTAGGGTATAGTCCAAAACTTTCATCTACCAAGGAAGATGAATAGAAAGAAATTCATTGTACACACCAACATGTGTTAGAATAGCAGCAAACCCAAGACTAGAATTACGTGGCACTTGCAGAGCCTTTAAAGAGGGATTTGATCTAGTCAGGGAGCTTGGGAAATGCATCCTTGATGTGCCTGGAGAACTGAGAGGCAAAGGTCATTATGGGCAGAGGGAACAGTGTGTGCAAAGGTCCTGTGGCAGAAGATGGTAGGAACCATGAGGGACTAAGAGAAAGCCAATGTGATTAAAACAGAGAGATCAAGTGTAAGAATGGAGGGGAGACAGGGCAGGACATGCAGAGTTCCATGGATGAAAAAGAGGAAGTTTGTCTTTCTCCGAAGAGCAGTGGAACCTCTTTGAGCTACTAAATTAGGTATAAATTCTCTTCCTTATTTAGCCAGTGGAAATGAGGTCAAGTAAACACCCACCTTATGGAGAGGGGGAGGAAACAGAAGAAAGAAGGGGACGGTGTCCATGCTTTTTCTTCTTGAGGGTATTGGCCCAGCTCATCATAAGGTGAACTGTCTGTGGCAACAAATAGTCCATGAAAAGCCACAGAGGGCCCAACCTGGCTTCTAAAACACTTTGCCAGTGGAAATCTTACACCAGTTCTCATTCTCAAAACAGTTATAAACAGATGAGTTTTATTTGCTTTGTCTACAAACCAACAAATTTTAAAGTGCCTACTGACCCAGGATGGTGGCTAGTAAAACTAAACACACATAAGAATCACACTCAGCAATGGGTAACTACTGATTTCCGGCATTTTAAGCTGTTCTGAATGATGTGTGGGGAATGTTCTCTCTGTGTTAAAGGATCCCAGGCCCTTTGAGCTATATAAGAGTTTGTTGCCGTTTAGTCCCTCAGTCATGTCCAACTCTTACAACCCCACAGACTGCAGCACGCCAGGCTTCCCTGTCCTTCACTATCTCCCAGAGTTTGTTAAAATTCATGTCCATTGAGTCAGTGATGCCATCCAATCATCTCATCCTCTCTTGCCCCCTTCTCCTCCTGCCCTCAATCTTTCCCAGATTCGGGGTTTTTTCCAATGAGTTGGCTCTTCACATCATGTGGCCAAAGTATTGGAGTTTCAGCATCAGTCATTACAGTGAATATTCAGGATTGATTTCTTTTAGGATTCACTGGTTTGATCTTCCTCCTGTCCAAGGGATTCTCAAGAGTCTTCTCCACCATTGTATTTCAAAAGCTTCAGTGCTCAGGGTTCCTAGAAGAAATAAATAAATGAGGCAAAGGTTGGTTTCACTCCTGTTATTGAAATGAGCAAGTGTTCATCATCTCTGAGACAAAACTGTGTCATAAGAGAAAGGACTTGAGTATCTATGGTTTTCAGCCATTTCTAGTAAAATCGGAAATTCTGTGCTTCCTTATGGTAACTGAACATACTGTTCTGGCTTTATGAATATTAAGAAGTTTTCAAACCTGAAGAGGTTTCTTTATAGATAAAAAAGTGAAAGTCTTAAGTCCAGTTCTCTGAACTTCAGAAAGGATGAGGCTCTCCTAACAGGTCTTAAAAGAAGTAGAAATGTAAGTAAAAGCAGGAACATTCTAGAAAACAGGTCTTTCCTTCTTTTGGACTTTGAACAGCACAGAGAACTCAGGTAAGGCCATTCCATGATCTCAATATGCTCTGTTCACATATCTGATGTTCACATATTAATCAGTCAGCAGCTGGTTCCTTGCTGGGCATCTGGGAAACTGCACTCCCCAGTGAACCAGTGAGGTTGCTCAGTTGTGTCCAACTCTTTGCGACCCCATGGACTGTAGCCTACCAGGCATCCCTGGAATTTTCCAGGCAAGAGTACTGGAGTGGGTTGCCATTTCCTGGAAACAAGGGATCTTCCTGACCCAGGGATCAAACCCAGGTCTCCTGCATTGCAGGCAGACTCTCTACCATCTGAGCCACCAGGAAAGCATATTGTTTCCTACCAAAATGTCAAGATACTCTTTGTTGCTTCCAGCTGGAATCAGCCATCCTGGACCCTTCTGAGCTGACCTCTAGCAATATCTCCACTCTCTTCTCTGATCTCTCTCCTGTATTTTATGGGGTGTTTTTTTAAACTTACTTTTATTAATAGTTGGAGGACAATTATTTACAATGTTGTGTTTGTTTCTGCTGTTCAACAACACGAATCAGCCCTAAGTGTACATCTATCCCTTCCCTCTTGAGCCTCCCACCCACCTCCCCAGCCACCTCTCCAGGTCGTCACAGAGCACCAAGCTGGGCCCCCTGTGCTCTATAGCTGCTTCCCACTGCTGCAGCTGCTGCTGAGTCACGCCAGTCATGTCCGACTCTGTGCGACCCCATAGACAGAAGCCCACCAGGCTCCCCCGTCCCTGGGACTCTCCAGGCAAGAACACTGGAGTGGGTTGCCATTTCCTTCTGCACTGCATGAAAGTGAAAAGCGAAAGGGAAGTCGCTCAGTCATGTCTGACTCTGTGCGACCCCATGGACTGCAGCCTACGAGGCTCTGCTTCCCACTAGCTATCTGTTTTGCACATGGTAATATGTATATTTCGAATACATCCACAAGTACTTCCAAATTCCTCCTTCCTAAAGGTGGGACCTAATCTTGAGTGTGGCTAGACTTCTTGACTCGTTTTTAACAAGTAGAATATGGCGGCAGACCTGTTTTTCAGGAGATATGGTAGGTATGCCAGCTTTTCCCTCCCTCCCTTTCTGGGGATACTCACTCTGGGGGAGCCAGCTGCCACGTTGTGCTGACCCATCAGACCCTGCAGAAAGGCCCACGTGTAGGGATGGATGCTTGGATGCTTCCTGACAATAGCCATGTGACTGCACCATCTTGGAACTGAATTCTCCAGTACTAATCAAGCTTTCTGATCCCTGTGTGTGCTAATTCGCTTCAGTTGTTTCAGCTCTTTGTGACCTTATGCACTGTAGCTCAGCAAGCTCTTCTGTCTATGGGATTCTCCAGACAAGGATATTGGAGTGGGTTGCTATGACCTCCTCCAGGGGATCTTCCCAACCCAAGGATCAAACCTGAATCTCCTGTGACTCCTGCATTACAAGTGGAGTCTTCACCACTGGGCCACCAGGGAAGCCCTCTGATCCCTGTAGCACCAACCAGATCTCGAGTGGTTCTGAACCAGAACCACCTAACTAATCTGCCCCCCCCCCCCAATTCTTGACCCATAGAAATGAAGAAAATAAAGATTTGCTATTTTAAGTGTCTATATTTTGAGATGATTTGTTATATAGAAATGGATAACTAATATACCATATAATAATAGCAACAAAACATTACTCACATTGTTGAGTTTACTAGAACATAATCTCCTTAGAGAAAGGAACCACATCTGCTTGTCTCACCTTTGTGCACTGGCCCTTAGTCAGTATTCAGTATCTATTTGTTGATTCAGTGATTGGTAAGACCTTAGTTACGTGACTGGTATTGTGTTATTCACTCTACACATGCTTGTCATTTAATTCTCACAGCTATTCTATAAAGTGTGTTTTTCATGCCTATTCTACAGACAAGCAATCCAAGGCTTAGCAAGATGATGCAAGTAGATGCTGACATCCCTGTGACTCCGGGACCTGAGGGTCACAGGGGCATTCCCTAGACGGAGGGTCCAGCCATACTGAGTTGTGTTTCTGCACTTGCTTTCCTGTCAGCTAGAGACTTGTTCTTTCCCTTCCTCTCCTTAAGAACGCCAGTGACCCAGCCAACATGTGCCAAAGGTTCCATGGAGTTGTAACTGCCATCAGCTCTGGCAAGAAAGCACAAGAACAGGTTCAGTTGTTGGTTAGGATGGGAAGAGCCAGGTCTGCTTCCAGAGCAAGACGGGCAGGACCTGCACTGCAGAGAGGGACAAGCCACTGTCTCTCTCAGCAGAGACTCCCTCTCTCAAGATGGCTTCATACACGTCCAATCTCCAGTACTGGCAGCGAGGACCAGGCTGGTTCAGAACCGCAGAAACCAAATGCCCAAACTCAAGGCAAGATCCACAAGACTACCTGAATTCTCCAAACACAACACACCTCGGGGATTAAATTCTAAGGATCCAAATCCCTAAATTGCATTCCTGGCCCCTCACTAAGCCTTGATGGAAAAAGTTGTTGAGTTGTTGAAAACAAGGATGAAAGAGATTAACCTGGTAAATCCAACCAGCAATCAACATGCAGAGAACACCAGCCAAACATGTTCCTGTCTAAATACACAGTGTCTTTGTGGTAACCTAGTTTTTCCTTTAGAACATAAAAATCTGCAGTACCAATGCAATTTATGTAGAGCTTGAGAGTTTCATTTTGTGCTGTTTTGGGGGCCTTTTGCTTCATTTCATAAAATGCTGTGGCTCTGAGATTTTTAAGTTTGGAAATAACCTTACCAAACTTTGGTCTTATAAGCATATCTAGTCCTACCTTTAGGATGGCTATTTTTTTGTGTGAAAACTAAATTTTGAATAGAGTTCTAGAGGCTTGTATAACCCATGAGAGAATCTTAGTGAAAGTGAAAGTATTAGTTGTTCAGCCATGTCTGATTGTTTGCGATTGTAGCCCACCAGGCTCCACTGTCCATGGGATTCTCCAGGCAAGAATACTGGAGGGGGTAGCCATAGCCTTCTCCAGGGCATTTTCCCAACCCAGGGACTGAACTCCTTTCTCCTGCATTGCAGGCAAATTCTTTACCTTCTGAGCCACCAGGGAAGTCCAACTCACATCTAGAAGTCTTACAAAGGCAATGTATTTTGAAAATTTCCCAATAAGCAACTTATTTTTCTGGTGGGAAAAGAGGGAAACAGGGAAAAACATTATTTGTTTAAATGTCAAAATAATTTTTAGAAGACTACATAATGACATAGAAGCTCACTGTACACCTCAAGTGAGAAATAGTGTAACTATTATACTCTTACATTAAATATATAGAGAGAAAATTTATGTTTATGTATGGAAAAGACTAGGATAGACATGAAATATTAATAGTTAGTCCTCCCCTTCTTCCCTCCACCCATCCTTTCCTTCTTCCCAATGTTTCCTCGGCACCTACCATGTGTCAGACACTGACTTATCTTCCAAGTGTCCAAAGATGAATCAGTTCTGCCCTCAAGTGCTTCAAAGCCCAACGAGAAACTCAGTGAAGTGAACAATCAGAAAAAAAACAGATGCATAAAAGGCAGCAGAGCATGGTGGCTCTGAGAACTCGCCCTTGCAATCAGCATGGATTTAAGTCCAAACCAGTTTTTCGCTTTCTATGTACACTGAAGCAAAATTTCTCACTTTTCTAAGTTCCACTATCCACATGTGCTAGTAGGGATAAAAATACCTACCTCACAGGACAGTTGTAATAAATAGGAAGCATATAAATATGAAGAGCATAGACCCAGCTATAGTAAGCACTGAATAAGTGGCCACCATTGGTTTTATCATAGATGGCAGTGGGAACTCAGAGGAAGCTTACAGGCTTCTAAAGATCAAAATCCCCCCAGAAAGTGAAGTCGTTTAGTCATGGCCAACTCTTTGCGACCCCATGGACTGCAACATATTAGGCTCCTCCAACCATGGATTTTCCAGGCAAGAATACTGGAGTGGGTTGCCATTTCCTTCTCAAGGGGATCTTCCCAAACCAGGGATCAAACCCAAGTCTCCTGCTTTGCAGGCAGATGCTTTACCGTCTGAGCCACCAGGGAAGCTAAAATCCCCAAACTCACAGTCAAGTGGCTAAACTTGAACTAGTAATGATAATTCCAGAAGCTAGAGTTGGTGTGTTTTGCAAACCCAATCACAGGGCAAAATCTGCCATTTTTACCTTACAAAAATTTCCCTAATCTACATCATACATCTCCTATTTGAAGAGGAGATGTTTGAAGAGCTTTTTTCCAAAGCTTCTGGCTTCATCCATGTCTGAGATCTCTTCCGAAAGACACTGAAGTAGCCCCATCCCACAAGGCAGACCTATAACAGCTCACAGGCCACCCCAGAGACCCTCAGACTTCCCACATTTCTTCCGTTTCACGTGTCCTTTTTCCATTCATGTTACTTAACATTTTCATTCCTATCATAATTGGCATAATTGGGCTTCCCTGGTGGCTCAGACTGGTAAAGAACCCACCTATAGTGCAGGAGACCCAGGTTGGATCCCTGGGTCGGGAAGATCCCCTGGAGAAAGGAATGGTTGCCCACTCCAGTATTCTGGCCTGGGAAATCCCACGGACAGAGCAGCATGGCGGGCTGCAGTCCATGGGATCACACATAATAGTTACAAGAGTTCCTACATCTTACTTTCTCAAGCGGTGGTGTGGTGAGGGAGAGAAAGCCCAGTTCTTGGCGTCAGGCAGCCCCGAATCTGCATCCTGTCGCTAGGAGCCCAGGGACACCGAGTGAGCCATCTGTGCCAGCCCCTGTCCTTCTGTTTGGCCTGAGAGTGAAAATAACCACCTCCTGGGTTTGTTGTAGAAATGAAGGTCGCTAACCTAGTAACCAGTGCTTGGCACATGCTCTACAAATGTTGGTTTTCTTTCTTTGTCAATAAAGACCATGCATTGACTACATACACAGAGACGTGTATGACACTGTCACTCAGCGCCAACATGCTTTCATGCTCTCTTCGTGTAGAGCAAATAAGCCTTTCAGAGGCTTTTAAAACTGAAGCCCAGCTGAACTAACTGTGTTTTGAGAGGAGAGCTGTGCACCGAACACTCATTTTAGGCATCGCTGGACAGTACTGACAAGAGGGGCCGTGATACTGGTCAAATCGATTGGGTTTCATTTGCTGCTGGGGCTTCCTTGGGGGCTCAGATGGTAAAGAATCTGCCTGCAATCTGGGAGACTCAGGTTCGATCCCGGGATCAGGAAGATCCCCTGGAGGAGGGAATGGCTGCCTGCTCCAGGATTCTTGTCTGGAGAAGCCCATGGGCAGAAGAAACTGGCGGGCTACAGTCCAGAGGGTTGCAAAGATTCTGACACGACTGAGCAACTGATGCTTTCCCTCTCACTTTTTTTCATTCACTGTTATTACCCAAGGTCTGAATGAGAAAGCATGTTCGGCCAAATGGTCCTAGTTTCATGAGAAACTATACTAAAATGTTGCAACTGAAAGGTGAAGCTACTCCAAATTAAAGCAAAATGACTCAAAACATTTCATTCATCCATTTATGTAGATCCCCATGCATTTGGCAACTAGCAGATACCTATATAACACCATCCTGGAAAAAAATGAACAGCATAAACCCCTGTTCCCACAGAGAACTTGGTAGATACAATGTCTTTGATCTCTCCTCGCCCTATGGGGCTGCATAGCCTGCCAGCTGCAAATACTCACAGGTGCTCCCTGTTCCCGCGACACGCCTCAGCTCTTTGGTATACACCTGCTCTCCACTGAATTATCGTCTCAGAGGATATCAATAACCTCTTCACCAACAAGACAATGGGTCCCACCCCTACCAACTCTCCGCCCAGTTCTTGGTAAATTTGATTTTTTATTTCATGGTTTCTAACACAGTTGACTGCTGTTTTCTCAAATGTCTCTCGTCTGTTGATTTCTCTGCAAATTGTACTGCTTCCCTTTAATTCATCATCTTCATTGTTGGCAGAGTTATTTATTGAAAATCCAATTCTCTCCATATTATTCTCCTGTTTAGCATCCTTCAACGTTTGCCCATGGCCTCTGGGATAAAGTAGGATTTCTCCACTGTTACATAGACAGGTCCTTTGAGTCATGCTCCTGCCTGTTCTTACAGCCTGGTCCCCTATTAGTCCACTTAGAAACTTCATTCTCCAGTGATGTGAACAGGCTTCTCTTCAAGTCTCCAGCCCTCCACTCCTCCATTTACAGGGGCTCAGCCAGATAAGGATCTTCAACTCCCTAAAAATTCCACTGTGCCACCCAGAACCTGTTTGTGGTATGGCTGCTTCCATCCCTAGTTTTGCGCTACTTTATGGAAAGAATGTGTTTTGTCTTGATACTCTAAGGCCTAGCACAATGCCAGGTACGTTACAGAAAAATGAACCAAACTTTGGGGGTTCTTTCGGTTTGCCTCTGCAGTTTCTCATCTATCTTTATCCTTGTTCCTTTCTGTTGTGTCCCAAACGAAAGAGTTGAGTCTTTGTTGTTGTTCAGTCACTAAGTCATGCACAACTCTCTGCGACCCCATGGACTGTAGCATGCCAGGCTGCCCTGTCCTTCACTATCCCCTGGAGTTTGCTCAGACTTACGACCACTGAGCTGGTGATGCCATCTAATCATCTTATTCACTGCCGCCCCCTTCTCCTCCTGCCCTCAATTTCCCCCAGCATCAGGGTCTTTGCTAGGGGGTCAGCTCTTCGCATCAGGTGGCCAAAGTACTAAGTCTTTTACTTAGTCATAAACCCTTTTACTTATTTTCTCCTACCTTCTACCTCCCCTTAATAATATGCATCTAAAACAGAGAAACCAGAGTAATGTTCCCAAAGTATTGGGTTGACCGAAAGTTTTTCTGGTTTTCCCATACAATGTTACAGAAAAACCTCAATGAACTTTTTGGCCAAATCAATATTACTTGCACATGGGCAGTTGGTAAATAGCCACTGACTCAGTCCCTCAAGGACTTCCTACCCACCTAGCTAGTCCAGGCCCCCAAGGATGCCCTGCCCACCTGGCTGCTACCGCGGCCTCCCTCCCCAGACTTCAGGTTGGAGGAAGTTGACACATGAGCGGAGCTGTGAGGCTGTCCTGCAGAGGGCCCAGCATGGACCCCACTGAACTGCTGTTCAGTCTGCACATCAGGTGGCTCAGATGGTGAAGAATTTGCTTGCAATGCAGGAGCCCCAGGTTTGATCCCTAGGTTGCGAAGATCGCCTGGAGAAGGGAATGGCTGCCCACCCTAGTATTCTTGCCTAGAGAATTCCATAGACAGAGGAGACTGGCAGGCTACAGTCCACAGGATTGCAAAGAGCTGGACATCTGAGCAACTAACACTACCCACCAGTGTCTGCTTAGCTGTCAGTGGAACATATAACCTATTACAGATAGTCAGTGTTTCTTGGCGTAGTGTCAAGGCCCTTCATAATTGGATCCAATTTTTAGCCATATTTACAAATAATATAAGCAACATTCTATACAAGTACATCTTAAAACTTAATATGCACATGAATCATCAATCAAAATGTAGATTGATTCCGGAGGGGAGAGTGAGGGCCTGAGACTCTGTATTTCTCACAAAGGTCAGGGATATTGATGGTGTTGCCTCCCAGACCCAACTGTGAGTAGCAGGGGACTCACCTCCAAGCCACTTCCACCCCCCTGTTCCCACTAAGACTTCCTCCCAGAATCCCCTCTGGGCTCCATTAGCTAATGGGTTAACCCCTCAAAGCCAAGCTTAGATGTGACCTCCTCACTAAAAATTTCTCTTATCTCCTGAAGTAAATATGAACTCTCTCCTTGGGGTTTTGTTTGTTTGCTGTGGGAAACCAATCACCCCAGAGCCATAACTAGCAAAGCTTTCACATACATTTCCATCTTAAGACAAGTTTTATTGTTTTTCTTTACGTGGCCCAATCATACCCCAGAATGACCTGCCCATTCATGACTAGTTCTGCCTGTGAAAGTACAATGGGAGGCTCCCATCCATTCACAATAAAATAATCAGAAAAAATGCAAACAGCCTAGACCATGAAGAATAGCACAATAATTTATGTTCATAGTAATAAACCCAGAGGCATGAGGAGCCAAAAATAGCTCCTGAATCATCAAAGATTAAAATTATATTCACCGTATTTTATTAAGTGAATTTGCATTCTAATTCTCTTAAAACTGACATATGGTGTGTACATGTGTACTTGTGTGTCTATGTGGGTGTATTATATGAATGTTATGTTCTGATTCCTTGAAAACCTATAAGGAATATACGATTGTGTATTTTAATTACATGCAATATTAAAAGCACCCTTAGCACCAACTCTATGCCTGCCATTCCTATAAAACACACACACACACACACATACACACACACACACACTATTTCTCAGGGGAAAAATTAAAAAGCTAGGATTCCACTGTACTTCCTAAGTTTCCCAAATAAACTCCTAAAAACCTTCAGTTGTTTTGCCTGATATTGAAGACCTGATTATTATCTGGACTGAGCCTAGACAGTGGTTGCTTTTCCTTTTTTTTTTTTTTTTTGGCTTTCACATAATTAATGTGCATTGGTCTTCATTCCGTAGAGATTGCTAGAGGATACAAACACATATAATAAAATTTCACAAGCAGATAAAATTTAATATGCAGAAAAAACCACAAGGATTGAATATTAATGAGCCAGGAAGAGTGGCTGGCTGGCCAGGTGTTTCATGAGGTGCTGTCTTTTCTTCAGCCTGGAGCAAGGACTTGGTGCCCCAGGTCTTCCTTCTCGTGTCCCCACGCTCTTCTTTTTTGCCTTCCCATGGCCAGTTGGGGCAGATGGCAGACACTCCCTTCTTCCTCTTCTCTGGGACTTGTTCTACACATGCCTTCCCTTGTCCAGAGGTAGGTAGCATAGACCTCTCTGTTTTCCCTGGGATTGTGTAAGAAATTGCTGCTTTACTTACTAGGAAGAATAAATCACACAAGGACTTCCCTGGTGATCCAGTGGTTACGACTCCATGCTCCCAGTGCAGGGGGCCTGGGTTCAATCCCGGGCCAGGGAACTGGATCCTGCATGCTGCAACAATGATTGTGAGTGCCACAACTAGGACCCGGCACAGCCGAATAAATTAAAACAAGACAAACTGCTCAATCAAAAAGAATTAATCACGTATTTATTTCATATTCATTTTAAAAATTGCATTCAATATGTGCATGCGTGCTAAGTTGCTTCAGTTGTGTCTGATTCTTTGCAACCCCATGGACGGTAGCCCACCAGGCTCCACTGACCATGGGGTTTTCCAGGCAAGAATACTGGAACGTGTTGCCATGCCCTCCTTCAGGGGATCTTCCCGACACAGGGATTGAACCTGTGTGTCATGCACAGTAGGAATTGGCAGGTGAATTCTGTACCACTGAGCCACCTGGGAAGCCTTGCATTCTCCTTGCTTTGTCTCTAACCTCAGCTCCTGAGAATCCCTTGTTCCTGATTGTCTGTAAATTGTCTTCTGCATGCCTCAAAGCTTCAGGGTTTATATTGGCCTATTTCTTATAAATCTACCTGACTTCTCACACACAGTTTGCCTTGATCTCAGTAATTGTCTCTGCCTTCTTTCAAACTCTTGGAGTTTCTCTTATCCATGACAGATGCCTAATTCTTCCATTCATGTTTTATTTTTCCCAGGCTCTGTTTCTTACCCTTTATCCACAATCCACTGCTACTTACATCACTGCAGGAAAATACTTGAAGCAATCACCAAGAGAGTCATCTTTGGGTAATAAGGGGTTAGTGAAGAGGAAGAGAGTCATGGGAGAATTTCATCC
This sequence comes from Ovis aries, assembly GCF_016772045.2. Lineage (NCBI taxonomy): Eukaryota > Metazoa > Chordata > Mammalia > Artiodactyla > Bovidae > Ovis > Ovis aries. Next base: position 14,669,720 of record NC_056071.1, on the reverse strand, counting down.
ATGAGCAAGTTCTCAGCATCATGTCAACAGCCTACCTGGTCACACCAGGAGAGGTCAGAGGATAATAATACTGGTGAATCTCCCCTAATCATGTGTTTCATGGTTCTCCTCTTCTTCCCACTGGAGAATATTCTATTAGAATTGCAAAGACTGTGGAGATTACAGGATATAAGGCAATGATTTTACAGAGAGGTTAAAAGTTGCCCAGAAAGTTTAAGGCCTTTACCCAACATCTAAGGGCTAATCAACACAGAGGTTAAGACCAAAATCTAAGTTTCCCAGTTTCCAAGTCCAGTGTTCCTTCCACTGCATTAAAAACTCCTTCAACACATGTAAGTAAATGGAAATATTGACTTGACCATAAGGTTCATTCAAGTTTTTCTATAATATCTTATGGGAAAACTCAAATGAACCTTTTGGTCAATCCAATCACTTCAGTTCAGTCGCTCAGTCGTGTCTGACTCTGCGACCCATAGACTGCAGCATGACAGGCTTCCCTGTCCATCATCACCAACTCTTGGAGCTTACACAAACTCATGTCCATTGAGTCGGTGATGCCATCCAACCATCTCATCCTCTGTCGTCCCCTTCTCCTCCTGCATTCAATCTTTCCCAGCATCAGGGTCTTTTCCAATGAGTCAGTTCTTTGCATCAGGTGGCCAAAGTTTTGGAGTCTCAGCTTCAGCATCAGTCCTTCCAATGAATATTCAGGGTTGATTTCCTTTAGAAGTGACTGGTTTGATCGCCTTGCAGTCCAAGTCACTCTTAAGAGTCTTCTCCAACACCACAGTTCAAAAGCATCAATTCATCAGTCAATCCAATAGAACTGGAATTTTTTTAAAAAGTCAAAATTTCAGTGGGTAAAACACAAGAAGACTTTGCTTTACTCATTCATTTAATTCCTCTTTATCAGATCCCCACTATATGTCAGTACTGCTGGGAGAAGGAGCTAAAGGTGGGAGCAAACAGATGCCAATGTGATTTATGGACCTCAGACACTAAGCAAATATCCATGCAATCAAATCTTACTATATCTCATTTATCTCAAGAAGCAGCTATTTTCTTTTCAACATAACAGCATATCTAACATAAAGTCTCACTAAATGATGAACGTGTCTTACCATCAAGACAGCCTGGAAGGGAGCCAAGTTCTTCCAGAGAGTATTTGCATTCGTTTCTTTCACCCAGGGCTACTCCCAACATGAAACCTCTTTTAAAGTACATCCTCCATTAAAATACACTCCTGGGTATATGCCCAGGGGTGGGATTGATGGGTCACGTGGTAGTTCTGTTCTTAGTTTTCCAGGGACCCTCCATACTGTTCTTCGTAGTGGCTACATCAATTTACAGTCCCTCCAACGATGTAAGAGGGTTCCTTTTTCTCCACACCCTCTCCAGTACTTATCGTTTATAGATTTTTTGATGATGACCATTCTGACCATCATCAGATGGCCATTCTGATACACCACTGTAGTTTTGATTTGCATTCTCTAAAATTAGTGATGTTGAGCATCTTTTCACGTGTTTGCTGGCCACATGTACATCTTCCTTGGAGAAATGTCCATTTAGGTCGTCTGCCCATTTTTTCTTTTATTGATTGGGTTGTTTGTTGTTTTGATATTGAGCTGCATGAGCAGTTTGTATTTTTTGGCAATTAATCCCTTATCAATTGGTTCATTTACAAGTATGTTCTCCCATTCTGATGGTTGTCTTTTTGTCTTGTTTATGGCTTCCTTTGCTGTGCAAAACCTTTTAGGTTTAACTAACTAGGCCCCGTTTACTTATTTTTATCTGCATTACTCTGGTACAGATGAACTTATGTGCAAAGCAGAAATAGAGACTCAGATGTAGAGAACAAATGGATGGAGACTAGGAGGGGCACGGGGTGGGATGAACTGGGAGGCTGGAATTGACATATATACACTGCTACGTATAAAAACAGATAACTAGTGAGAACCTGCTTTGTGGCACAGGGGACTCTACTCAGCGCTCTGTGGTGACCTAAATGGGAAGGAAATTCAAAAAAGAGAAAATATATGTATAAGGTATTGCTCATTCACTTTGCTATACAGCAGAAACTAACACAACATCGTAAAGCAACTGTGCTCCAATACAAAGTAAATAATTTAAAAAATGCACCATATCCCCTGATTGAGCCTCTCTGGACCACACTTGCAGTTGGACTTCAGACCAGACACCGGCATGATGATCACCTCCTGATACAAAATCGAGGAGAGTGTTGCTTCTTCTTCCCACCAGGACTAAGGTGGAGTTTCCTTGCTGTCCCTTTCTCTGGGCTAGGTTTGTTTCTGATGTGCCCTTACATTGGTGAGCCAACTTTGTATATAGAGTCCCATGCTAAATTCTCTACCTTGAGTATTTGGGTTTTTTATCCAATTTTCTCAGAGGTAGATACAGTAATTGTGCATTTTACAGTCAATGGCATTTTTGGTTCTATAAAATGCAGTGGTTTTAAATTGTGATAAAAAATTATGAAAAAGAAGACAGAAGGGACACAAGGAAGCATAATTAGACTAATTTAGACTGCTGCTGCTGCTGCTAAGTTGCTTCAGTCGTGTCCGACTCTGTGCGACCCCATAGACGGCAGCCCACCAGGCTCCCCCGTGCCTGGGATTCTCCAGGTAAGAACGCTGGAGTGGATTGCCATTTCCTTCTCCAATGCATGAAAGTGAAAGGTGAAAGTGAAGTCGCTCAGCTGTGTACGACTCTTAGCAACCTCATGGACTGCAGCTTACCAGGCTCCTCCGCCCATGGAATTTTCCAGGCAAGAGTAGGGCCCTACAAATAGGGGATATGTCAACTGTATGAGTTTGCTAAGTTTGCAGTACAAGTAGCGCAGACTGGATGGCTTAAACTGCAGAAATGTATTGTCTCAGAGTTTTGGAGTCTGGATATCCAAGAGTAGTTGTTAGCAAGATTGACTTTTTCTGAAATCACCTTTCCTTGTCTTGCAGATAGTCGAATTCTCATGTGTCTTCACGTGGTGTGCCCTGTATGTAATGTACATCTCTGTCCTGATCTATTTTTTTAAGGGCACAAGTGCAATTGAATTAGGGCCACCCGAATGACCTCATTTAACCTTAACTACCTCTTTAAAGATGCTATTTCCAAATACAGTCAGATTCTGAGGTCCTGAGGGTTAGGACCTCAACAAGCGAATTTGGGGGAGTGCCTAATTGAGTTCATGGGCTTCCCAGGTGGTGCTAGTGATAAAGAACCCACCTACTAATGTAGGAGACATAAGGGACTCAGGTTTGATCCCTGGATCAGGAAGATCCCCTGGAGGAGGACATGGCAACCCACTCCAGTATTCTTGCCTGGAAAATCCCATGGACCGAGGAGCTTGACGGGCTCCAGTCCATAGTGTTGCAAAGAGCTGCACACGACTGAGCAACGCAGCAGGTACACGTGCATAATTGAGCTCATAAAATAAACTGAAGTCTGGAAGATAGGACAAACGACCCAGGAGTTGACCTTTCCAGACAGAGGATCAGCCTGTGCAACGTCCTCTTAGATGAGGAAGCCAGAGTTAGTTTCAAATTCCTTTAATGTGCTACCTCCAACAGGTTTATATTCAAAGGAAAAGAATATCATTACAGTGAATCAGTTTCTCTTGAAATCTGAAATAGAAATATGATGAATTCTTGATTGTAAATTACTTTTAAAATCATATTTTTAAAAGTAAATGGGGTTATGCCCTCTGATTATAATATCACCCATTATTTCCTCTGTATTTGATCTGTATTTGATTTTGTGTATTTGATTTTGTGCCCTATTGCTATGCTAAATGCCTTGTGAATTGACATGGGAATCTCTAACAAGATATATTACCACCATTACATATGCCTTTTGATGGGGAAGTATTAAAGCCATTCCCACTCGCTGCTTGTTTAGAAGGGCCTCATCTCTGGGGGCCAAGCGTTCCAGACAAGGTGAACAGCCTATGACACTGGAGAATAAATGATGATTTGTAACAGGCTCATGGATGAATCAGAGAAGGCAGTGGCACCCCACTCCAGTACTCTTGCCTGGAAAATCCCATGGACGGAGGAGCCTGGAAGGCTGCAGTCCACGGGGTGGCGAAGAATCAGACACGACTGAGCGACTTCACTTTCATGCATTGGAGAAGGAAATGGCAACCCTCTCCAGTGTTCTTGCCTGGAAAATCCCAGGGATGGGGGAGCCTGGTGGGCTGCCGTATATGGGATCACACAGAGTCGGACACGACTGAAGCGACTTAGCAGCAGCAGCAGCATGGATGAATGCTTTCCATCTGATGTATGGAAGGTGCCCTTCCTCTCAGACCATACTCTTCAGTTCAGTGCTAAAGTCCACACTCATCCCAGAACTGCTCCAAAGGTATTTCCTGGGATTTCCTGAAAGTGATCATAAAAAGCACAACTCATTTTTTTCACATGCATAACTACAGCAAACAGGACCTGAGGATATCTCTGCTTTAACTGGACCTTCTCAAAACTGGATCTGAATTCCCAGTTTGTTGTAAGATTAGACAAAATTCTTAAAAATTGTGGTGCTGGATAAGACTCTTGAGAGTCCTTTGGACTGCAAGGAGACCAAACCAGTAAATTCTAAAGGAAATCAACCCTAAATATTTATTGGATGGACTGATGCTGAAGCTGAAGCTCCAATACTTTGGCCACCTGATGCAAAGAGCCAACTCATTGGAAAAGACCCTGATGCTGAGAAAGACTGAGGGCAAGAGGAGAAGTGGGCAGCAGAGGATGAGATGGTTAGACAGCATCACTGACTCAATGGATGTGACCTGGAACAAACTCCAGGAGATAGTGAAGGACAGGGAAGCCTGGTGAGCTACATTCCACAGAGTCACAAAGAATCAGACATAATATAGCAACTGAACAATTACAACTAGACAAAGAGATCACTTATATTTCCAGAGTTCTGCTATAAGAGCTTCTTGATAGAAGTAAATGGTTTACTACATTGAAGAAGTACCTAGTTACAGTATAGTTCATGAGATGAAAGGCACAATTCTTTTTTTTTTTTTTTTTTGAGCAAGTGCTCTTCTCTTAAATGACCAAAACACTCATGTGAGTTCCTAGGAGGGTGTTCAGCATTTTCCCTCCTCTGTCTGGGTTGGGTGACAAGCAGATATTAAATGTCAGCTTGCATTTGCTACGCTAGAATGTAGAGCTCATGGAGTCTCTTTTGCTCACAGGAGCAAGGCACCTTCTATTCCAGGAGTTCAGAGAGTTGTGGTGAGTTGCCTCTTTCTCACTTATCTGCCATTCTCAAATAGAAATAGGAGAGGCAGTCCCCAGAAATGAGATTTGAGATAGCAATTTTCCCCACCTGCAGCCAAACCCCATATTGGGTGGGAGAGGTAGGGAAATTCTCACCAGCTGAGACCCTGATTTTCTCTCATTTAGACCCCAGGTTGATCATTCTAGTCCAAAAGAATAAATCTCCCTTTCCTCTCTTCCCCTGCTTCCTACTACTGTCATTATTTCATTCTGAGAAGAGCTTTGGCTTTGATAAAGAGCAGTGATGAGAGATTAATGGATCATTCATTTATTCATTCAAGCAGTAATTAACTGTGCATTTTTCTTTCATTTTATTATTTATGCAAGTTAAAGTTCATCGGTAACAGGAATTCTTGCAACTGCAAAATAAAACTACGTAGATGTAAGAAGTCACGTAAACGGTTAATGAGCTTATTACCAAGGTTAGCAAAACTTCCATTGTAAATCAGTCGGTACTCGGGAAATAAAAATTATGAATGCATAAACACCAATTCCATTTTGACCTTCAGGCTGTCACCCTGAAACCCTAGCAGCTTGAGTCCTTATATTTGTGATGTTATACAAACTATTACTGTTTTCTATTATATGCAGTTTGCATGAGTAAAACCACCAGAGAATAAGATCTATCTTTAAATTAAACAAAACTCCTACGAGATGGTCAGTGCTGTTCTACATACTAGCATGTTTTATTCTCCAAATCTCTCATTGAAACTGTTTGTTGTGCTCTGTATCTGAATCTTTTTTTTTCCTCTGAACCTTCTTTTAACTTCTCTTCCACCCTTCTAATCTTCCTTTTGACTTTAAAGTTTATATTATTGATTATTAGATCAAATAATTGCATTTGGTTTGATAAAAAGAAAGGAGGCCTCAAAGTAGTTAAATCCTGACTTCAGCTGTTAATTTCAGGCTTAGTGGAACAAAGCAGCTGGGCTACCTCAAAGATCAAAAGCAAGGCAAATATTCAGCTGTTGAAGCTCTGAAGCACTCTCAGAGAAAACAGCCAACTAGCTGACACCAATAAAGTCCCAGAACAGTTGATTAAGTTTAAATCTATCGCTTTCACCTGGGGGCGGGGGAGGGGGGAACTGTAGGCTTATGTGGCGAAATAAACCATTTATTTCAAAACTAAACTTTGAAGTTTGAAAATAAAAGATAGAGTTATGGCCCAGTACACAAAGGGCTGTTCCAGACTGGAGGGCTCATCTGAATTTCAAATGGTGAGCCACACCCTAATACTGCCTTCCAGATGGCTTAGTAGCAAAGAATCCACCTGCCAATGCAGGAGATGCAAGAGACGTGGTTCGATCCCTAGAATGGGAAGATCCCCTGGAGGAGGAAATGGAAATCCACTCCAGCATTGTTGCAGGGGAAATCCCATGGACAGAGGAGCACTGGCGGGCTACAGTCCATGGGGTCACGCGGGGAGGTGGACACATTGAGACTGAGCATGTGAACGCACAACACCCTAAAGAGAGTCCCCGCTTCAGTGTGCAGGAGTGGGCGCCGGGAGCCCAGCCCTGCAGACATTGCAGAACCGCCGCTAATACACTCACCAGGTCACGGATGGGCAGCCCTATAGACGAGCTAAATGCACAGGCCCTGGAAAGAAAGTCCTTCAATCTTGCCTGCCTACAATCCTGGTCAAAAGTAGAAGAAATTCTTTCCTAGGGGCTTCCTGGTGGTCTCGTGGTTGAGAATCTGCCGTGCCATGCAGGAGTTCCGTGTTTAATTCCTGGTTGGGGAACTAAGATCCCACATTCTTCAGAGCAACTAAGCCCGCTTGCCGCAACTAGAGTCCGTGCACCCCGCGTGCTGCAACTAAGACCTGATGGAGTGAAGTGAATAAATATTAAAATGTACATATATATATGTTTCCATGAAAAGCAGTCCTTTCCCTTTTCCTCTTGCTGCCTAGAAATGGCACACAGACTCTGAGGGAAACAGGCGGAGCCGCAGGACGTGCAGAGCAGTGGTTCTCAAATTTTGCTGCATTACCACGCGTTAGAACCACGGGAGAGTTTCTAAAACTTCTGACACCCAGGGCATGTTGGGGGTGTGGAGGTGAGGATGGCTCATTGAATCAGAGTCTGCGGGTGAAAACGAGGTGTTATCATTTGTTAAAGACCCCAGGTGTCTCTAATGCTCAGCAAGGTAGAGACCAGAGGAGGTAAAAGTCGGGTTTCTCAATTAGATGGAGCGTGAGTGTCTGCATTCCTACCAACCTCCCAGGTGGCGCCAACTGCTACTGGGCCCCAGAATGCACTTTCAATAACAAGGTGTAGGGCTCCTCACCCCACCCCCAGGGCTGTCCTGGCGATATAAAAGGAGCCAGTGTTAGTCGCTCAGTTATCTCTGACTCTTTTGACCCCATGGGCTGTAGCCCACCAAGCTGCTCTGTCTGTGAGGTTCTCCAGGCAAGAATACTGGAGTGGGCAGCCATTCCCGTCTCCAGAGGAATCTTTCAGACCCAGGGGTCAAACCTGGGTCTCCTGTATGCAGGCAGATTCTTTACCGTCTGAACCACAAAAGTAAGCCCAAGGAGCTAAGGGAAAAGAAAAGAGAGCCTGGGGCAGACATTCTCTGTAGTCTAACATGATGGGGAGAGGGTGGAGATGGGTGTGTGATGATATTTGGAGGGGTGGTCTCATTGCCACAGTCTATAACAAAGGATTAAAAAAAAATGTGCATTACCCAAGATGACAGAATTGCTTGCTGCTTTGAGGTGGGACACCCACTCCCCCTGACAGCCCTTCCCTTCTTTCCCACACCCCAATACCATGCACGTGGGAAGAATTGGCTTGTACCCTATCTCCATCTGTAGTGCCCCAATTCCTTTACCTCCCTGTAATTACACAGCCCGAGGAGGAGGGAAAGGGCTTGGTCCCCCCCCTTTAGCATATGAATATGCTCCAGGTTCTTGCATCTTTTTATTTAATAATATATGCATATATTTTTAATTAGAGGATAAGTACTTTACAGTATTGTGACGGTTTTGCCACACATCCCCTCCCTCTTGAAGCCCCCTCCCACCTCCCTCTCCATCCCATCCCTCTGGTTGTCACAGAGTGCTGACTTTGGGTTCCCTTTGTCGCACCTTGAACTCCCACTGGCTATCTGTTTTACATCTTGAACCAACCCGCAAGCCATCTTTTCTTGGTGAGCTCTGGATTTCCTCTGAGCAAAAACTCTCTCCTTGCACACAACTTCAGAAAAAGAGCCCTTTGTATGCACCTACTGCCCACAGTTCTCTTAATTTCTACCCTGTTAGTATTTAAAATGTTGAAATATGGCTCCTCCTAAATTTGCACTAATTATGATTATTTGAAAATACTACCTTATCCACCTACTCCTCTCAGTTCAGTTCAGTTCAGTTCAGTCGCTCAGTCGTGTCCGACTCTTTGCGACCCCATGAATCTCAGCACGCCAGGCATCCCTAAGAGGAATGGCACAATATTTGTCTTTTTGTGACTGGCGTATTTCTCTTAGCATGATGTCTTTAAGGTTCATCCACGTTGTAACACATGTCAGAATTTCCTTCCTTTTTTAGGACTGAGTGTGCTTCCCAGGTAGCACTAATGGTAAAGAACTTGCCTGCCAGTTTGGGAGGTATGAGACAAGAGTTTGATCCCTAGGTCAGGATGATCCCCTGGAGGAGGGCATAACAACCCACTCCAGTGTTCTTGCCTGGAGAATCCCATGGACAGAGGATCCTAGTGGGCTACAGTCCATGGGGTCACAAAGGATTGGACATGACTGAAGCAACTTAGCATGCACTCCCTTTGTACATCTTAATTCTATGCCTCTATCTTGCCCCTCCCCACTAATTTCTCTCTGTACTGGTGACCACTTCTTTGTTCTCTGTACTTCTTTATTATTTTTTCAGAAACTTTATTGTTCACCATTTTTAAAGTCTTTATTAAATTTGTTACAATATTACTTCTGCTTCGTGTTTTAGGTTTTTTGACCAGGAGGCATGTGGGATCTTACCTCCCTGACCAGGGATCAAACCTGTACCCCACGCATTGGAAGGAAACATCTTAACCACTGGACCACCAGGGAAGTCTTCTCTTTATTATTTTAATAACACTTCTATACTTCCTAAAATTATAGCAATTCTTAATTAAAAACTTTCTCAAGGTTATAGTATTCTTATCCAAACCAAAGAGAAAATGAATAGTTTGGGCAGCCTGTTTATAGGATCCCATTAATCAGCTGATTCTTGGTTACAGCATAAACCCAGGTTTTTTCACCAAGCATGTTCGAAACAAAGCCATGGACATCAGGCCGAAACTTCCATCTTGAGATAATATTCTCTTTTAACATCAATGAAGAAAAAAAATTAAGTTCATTGTTTTCTTCTTTTATTGCAGATTTTAGTTTGTAGTACCCTGCAATTTCCCCACTAAATGTTGACATCTTTCTTGGCCAGCATGACATAACTCTTTCTCCTATTATTGTGATAACCTGGTCTCTCAGCATAATTTACAGTGTATAGATGCCATCAGTTCAGTTCAGCTCAGTCGCTCAGCCGTGTCCAACTCTTTGCGACCCCATGAATCGCAGCACACCAGGCCTCCCTGTCCATCACCAACTCCCGGAGTTCAGTCAGACTCACGTCCATCGAGTCAGTGATGCCATCCAGCCAGCTCATCCTCTGTTGTCCCCTTCTCCTCCTGCCCCCAATCCCTCCCAGCATCAGAGTCTTTTCCAATGAATCAACTCTTCGCATGAGGTGGCCAAAGTACTGGAGTTTCAGCTTTAGCATCATTCCTTCCAAAGAAATCCCAGGACTGATCTCCTTTAGGATGGACTGGTTGGATCTCCTTGCAGTCCAAGGAACTCCCAAGAGTCTTTTCCAGCACCACAGTTCAAAAGCATCTATTCTTCGGCGCTCAGCCTTCTTCACAGTCCAACTCTCACATACATAGATGCCATACTAGTGTCTTATAGTTCATAGAGGCCTCTAGGATTTTTCTCTCTCAGGAAAGGTAGTATTAAGGCTGTGCAATGAGTGCTGTTTTTCAGACACTTGGCCTTTTCGAGTCATCCTGAAACAGTTTGAAGCTCCTTTCTGCAGAGTTACTGTGTGTGAGTACAGTGCCTAGTCCCTCCCCATCTTGGTTCTGTATGTTTTCCCAAGGTGATTTGGTAACTCGCAGTTCCTTGTATTTCTCCTTCCCTACTTATACAGATAGATATTAAGTTTATATCTGTTTTATTTTATTTTTTATTTTACTTTACAATACTGTATTGGTTTTGCTATACATCAACATGAATCCACCACGGGTGTACACATGTTCCCAATCCTGAACCCCCCTCCCATCTCCCTCCCCATACCATCTCTCTGGGTCATCCCAGTGCACCAGCCCCAAGCATCCTGTATCCTGCATTGAACCTAGACTGGCGATTCATTTCTTATATGTTATTATACATGTTTCAATGCCATTCTCCCAAATCATCCCACCCTCTCCCTCTCCCACAGAGTCCAAAAGATTATTCTACACATCTGTGTCTCTTTTGCTGTCTCGTATACAGGGTTATCACTACCATCTTTCTAAATTCCATATATATGTGTTAGTATACTGTATTGGATTTTTCTTTCTGGCTTACTTCACGCTGCATAATAGGCTCCAGTTTCATCCACTTCATTAGAACTGATTCAAGTGTATTCTTTTTAATGGCTGAGTAATACTCCATTGTGTATATGTACCACAGCTTTCTTATCCATTCATCTGCTGATGGACATCTAGGTTGTTTCCATGTCCTGGCTATTATAAACAGTGCTGCGATGAACATTGGGGTACACATGTCTCTTTCAGTTCTGGTTTCCTTGGTGTGTATGCCCAGAAGTGGGATCGCTGGGTCATAAGGCAGTTCTATTTCCACTTTTTTTAAGGAATCTCCACACTGTTCTCCATAGTGGCTGTACTAGTTTGCATTCCCACCAACGGTATAAGAGGGTTCCCTTTTCTCCACACCCTCTCCAGCATTTTTTGCTTGTAGACTTTTGGATCACAGCCATTCTGACTGGTGTGAAGTGGTACCTCATTGTGGTTTTGATTTGCATTTCTCTGATAATGAGTGCTGTTGAGCATTTATTCATGCATTTGTTAGCCATCCATATGTCTTCTTAGGAGTGTCTATTTAGTTCTTTGGCCCATTTTTTGATTGGGTTGTTTATTTTTGTGGAATTGAGCTGCATAAGTTGCTTGTATATTTTTGAGATTAGTTGTTTGTCAGTTGCTTCATTTGCTATTATTTTCTCCCATTCTGAAGGCTGTCTTTTTATCTTGCTTATATTTTCCTTTGTTGTGCAGAAGCTTTTAATTTTAATGAGATCCCATTTGTTTATTTTTGCTTTTATTTCCAGAATTCTGGGAGGTGGATCATAGAGGATCCTGCTGTGATTTATGTCGGAGAGCGTTTTGCCTATGTTCTCCTCTAGGAGTTTTATAGTTTCTGATCTTACGTTTAGATCTTTAATCCATTTTGAGTTTATTTTTGTGTATGGTGTTAGAAAGTGTTCTAGTTTCGTTCTTTTACAAGTGGTTGACCAGTTTTCCCAGCACCACTTGTTAAAGAGATTGTCTTTAATCCATTGTATATTCTTGCCTCCTTTGTCGAAGATAAGGTGTCCATAGGTGTGTGGATTTATCTCTGGGCTTTCTATTTTGTTCCATTGGTCTACATTTCTGTCTTTGTGCCAGTACCATACTGTCTTGATGACTGTGGCTTTGTAGTAGAGCCTGAAGTCAGGCAGGTTGATTCCTCCAGTTCCATTCTTCTTTCTCAAGATTGTTTTGGCTATTCAAGGTTTTTTGTATTTCCATACAAATTGTGATATTATTTGTTCTAGCTCTGTGAAAAATACCGCTGGTAGCTTGATAGGGATTGCATTGAATCTGTAGATTGCTTTGGGTAGTATATTTTCACTATATTGATTCTTCCGATCCATGAACATGGTATATTTCTCCATCTATTAGTGTCCTCTTTGATTTCTTTCATCAGTGTTTTATAGTTTTCTATATATAGGTCTTTAGTTTCTTTAGGTAGATATATTCCTAAGTATTTTATTCTTTTCGTTGCAGTGGTGAATGGGATTGTTTCCTTAATTTCTTTTTCTACTTTCTCATTATTAGTGTATAGGAATGCAAGGGATTTCTGTGTGTTGATTTTATATCCTGCAACTTTACTATATTCATTGATTAGCTCTAGTAATTTTCTGGTGGAGTCTTTAGGGTTTTCTATGTAGAGGATCATGTCATCTGCAAACAGTGAGAGTTTTATTTCCTCTTTCCCAATTTGGATTCCTTTTATTTCTTTTTCTGCCCTGATTGCTATGGCCAAAACTTCCAGAACTATGTTGAATAGTAGCGGTGAAAGTGGGCACCCTTGTCTTGTTCCTGACTTTAGGGGAAATGCTTTCAATTTTTCACCATTGAGGATAATGTTTGCTGTGGGTTTGTCATATATAGCTTTTATTATGTTGAGGTATGTTCCTTCTATTCCTGCCTCCTGGAGAGTTTTTATCATAAATGGATGTTGAATTTTGTCAAAGGCCTTCTCTGCATCTATTGAGATAATCATATGGCTTTTATTCTTCAATTTGTTAATGTGGTGAATTACATTGATTGATTTGCAGATATTGAAGAATCCTTGCATCCCTGGGATAAAGCCCACTTGGTCATGGTGTATGATCTTTTTAATGTGTTGTTGGATTCTGATTACTAGAATTTTGTTAAGGATTTTTGCATTTATGTTCATCAGTGATATTGGCCTGTAGGTTGTTTTTTTTGTGTGTGTGGCATCTTTGTCAGGTTTTGGTATTAGGGTGATGGTGGCCTCATAGAATGAGTTTGGAAGTTTACCTTCCTCTGCAATTTTCTGGAAGCGTGTGAGTAGGATAGGTGTTAGCTCTTCTCTAAATTTTTGGTAGAATTCACCTGTGAAGCCATCTGGACCTGGGCTTTTGTTTGCTGGAAGATTTCTGATTACAGTTTCAATTTCCGTGCTTGTGATGGGTCTGTTAAGATTTTCTATTTCTTGCTGGTTCAGTTTTGGAAAGTTGTACTTTTCTAAGAGTTTGTCCATTTCATCCACATTGTCCATTTTATTGGCATATAATTGCTGATAGTAGTCTCTTATGATCCTTTGTATTTCTGTGTTGTCTGTTGTGATCTCTCCATTTTCATTTCTAATTTTATTGATTTGATTTTTCTCCCTTTGTTTCTTGATGAGTCTGGTTAATGGTTTCTCAATTTTATTTATCCTTTCAAAGAAATGCTTTTGGTTTTGTTGATTTTTGCTATGGTCTCTTTTGTTTCTTTTGCATTTATTTCTGCCCTAATTTTTAAGATTTCTTTCCTTCTACTAACCCTGGGGTTCTCCATTTCTTCCTTTTCTAGTTGCTTTAGGTGTAGAGTTAGGTTATTTATTTGACTTTTTTCTTGTTTCTTGAGGTATGCCTGTATTGCTATGAACTTTCCTCTTAGCACTGCTTTTATAGTGTCCCACAGGTTTTGGGTTGTTGTGTTTTCATTTTCATTCATTTCTATGCATATTTTGATTTCTTTTTTTATTTCTTCTGTGATTTGTTGGTTATTCAGAAGCATGTTGTTTAGCCTCCATATGTTGGAATTTTTAATAGTTTTTCTCCTGTAATTGAGATCTAATCTTACTATATTATGGTCAGAAAAGATGCTTGGAATGATTTCAATTTTTTTGAATTTACCAAGGCTAGATTTATGGCCCAGGATGTGATCTATCCTGGAGAAGCTTCCGTGAGCACTTGAGAAAAAGGTGAAATTCATTGTTTTCGGGTGAAATGTCGTATAGTTATCAATTAGGTCTAACTGGTCTATTGTATCATTTATAGTTTGTGTTTCTTTGTTAATTTTCTGTTTAGTTGATCTGTCCATAGGTGTGAGTAGAGTATTAAAGTCTCCCACTATTATTGTGTTACTGTTAATTTCCCCTTTCATACTTGTTAGCATTTGTCTTACATATTGCGGTGCTCCTATGTTGGGTGCATATATATTTATAATTGTTATATCTTCTTCTTGGATTGATCCTTTGATCATTATGTAGTGTCCTTCTTTGTCTCTTTTCACAGCCTTTGTTTTAAAGTCTATTTTATCAGATATAAGTATTGCTACTCCTGCATTCTTTTGGTCTCTATTTGCATGGAATATCTTTTCCAGCCCTTCAGTTTCAGTCTGTATGTGACCCTTGTTTTGAGGTGGGTCTCTTGTAGACAGCATATATAGGGGTCTTGTTTTTGTATCCATTCAGCCAGTCTTTGTCTTTTGGTTGGGGCATTCAACCCATTTATGTTTAAGGTAATTATTGATAAGTATTTTCCTGTTGCCATTTACTTTATTGTTTTGGGTTCTGGTTTATACACCCTTTTTGTGTTTCCTGTCTAGAGAATATCCTTTAGAATTTGTCGGAGAGCTGGTTTGGTGGTGCTGAATTCTCTCAGCTTTTGCTTGTCTGTAAAGCTTTTGATTTCTCCTTCGTATTTGAATGAGATCCTTGCTGGGTACAGTAATCTGGGCTGTAGGTTATTTTCTTTCATCACTTTAAGTATGTCCTGCCATTCCCTCCTGGCCTGAAGAGTTTCTATTGAAAGATCAGCTGTTATCCTTATGGGAATCCCCTTGTGTGTTATTTGTTGTTTTTCCCTTGCTGCTTTTAATATTTGTTCTTTGTGTTTGATCTTTGTTAATTTGATTAATATGTGTCTTGGGGTGTTTTGCCTCGGGTTTATCCTGTTTGGGACTCTCTGGGTTTCTTGGACTTGGGTGATTATTTCCATCCCCATTTTAGGGAAGTTTTCAACTATTATCTCCTCAAGGATTTTCTCATGATCTTTCTTTCTGTCTTCTTCTTCTGGGACTCCTATAATTCGAGTGTTGGAGCGTTTCATATTGTCCTGGAGGTCCCTGAGATTGTCCTCATTTCTTTTAATTCGTTTTTCTTTTTTCCTCTCTGATCCATTTATTTCTACTATTCTATCTTCTACTTCACTAATCCTATCTTCTGCCTCCATTATTCTACTATTTGTTGCCTCCAGAGTGTTTCTGATCTCATCTATTGCAGTATTCATTATATATTGACTCTTTTTTATTTCTTCTAGGTCCTTGTTAAACCTTTCTTGCATCTTCTCAATCCTTGTCTCTAGGCTATTTATCTGTGATTCCATTTTGATTTCAAGATCTTGGATCATTTTCACTATCATTATTTGGAATTCTTTATCATGTAGATTCCCTGTCTCTTCCTCTTTGGTTTGGTTTGGTGGGCATTTATCCTGTTCCTTTACCTGCTGGGTATTCTTCTGTCTCTTCATCTTGTTTATATTGCTGTGTTTGGGGTGGCCTTTCTGTATTCTGGCAGTTTGTGGAGTTCTCTTTATTATGGAGTTTCCTCGCTATGGGTTGGTTTGTACAGGTGGCTTGTCAAAGTTTCTTGGTTAGGGAAGCTTGTGTCAGTGTTCTGGTGGGTGGAGCTGGATTTCTTCTCTCTAGAGTGCAGTGAAGTGTCCAGTAATGAGTTATAAAATGTCAATGGTTTTAGAGTAACTTTGGGCAGCCTGTATATTGAAGCTCAGGGCTGTGTTCCTGTGTTGCTGGAGAATTTACGTGGTATTTCTTGCTCTGGAACTTGTTGGCCCTTGGGTGGTGCTTGGTTTTAGTGGAGTTATAGAGGCATTTGATGAGCTCCTATCGATTAATGTTCCCTGGAGTCAGGAGTTCTCTGATGTTCTCAGGATTTGGACTTAAGCCTCCAGCTTCTGGTTTTCAGTCTTATTTTTACAGTAGTCTCAAGACTTCTCCTTCTATGCTGCACCATTGATAAAACATCTAGGTTAAAGATGAAAAGTTTCTCCACATTGAGGGACACCCAGAGAAGTTCACAGAGTTACATGGAGAAAAGAAGAGGGAGGAGGGAGTTAGAGGTGACCCGAATGAGATGAGGTGGAATCAAATGAGGAGAGAGCAAGCTAGCCAGTAATCGCTTCCTTTTGTGCGCTCCACAGTCTGGACTGCTCAGAGATGTTCACAGAGTTATACAGGGAAGAGAAGAGGGAGGAAGGAGACAGAGGTGGCCAGGAGGATAAAAGAGGGAAATGAAAAGGAGGGAGACAGATCCAGCCAGTAATCAGTTCCCTAAGTGTTCTCCACCGTCTGGAACACACAGAGATTCACAGAGTTGGGTAGAGGATGGAAGGGGGAGGGAGGAGACAGAGGCGACCTGGTGGAGAAAAAAGAGAGTCCAAAGGAGGAGAGAGCAGACAAGCCAGTAATCTCGCTCTCAGGTAAAAATGGGTACTGAAGATTGGGTTTTTGAAGGTTCAAAATTGATAACAAATACCAAAAAGCAAAGATTAAAAATCTAGAATAGAAGTTGGATTTTCAAAAATACAATATTAAAGAAAAGAAGAAGAAGAGAAAAAAAAACAGTCATAAGAATTATTAAAATATATATATATGGTTTGCTTTTAAAATAGGGTCTTTTTTAAGTAATAGGTTATAAAAATGAAAATTAAAGGAGTAATAGAGGACTTAAATTTTGTTTTTAAGTTTAAAAAAAGAATAAGAAAAGAAGAAGAAAAAAAGAATGATCGTAAAAATAGTTAAGATATATCTAGGACTTTCTCTGGTGGTGTTGTGGGCAGTGTGGGGTCAGTTCATTTTTGGATAGTTCCTTGGTCTGGCTTATATTTCTCAAGATCTATAGGCCCTTCCTATGTAGTTGGTACTAACGACAGGGTTTTAATCTATTGCACCTGGCACTTCCAAGGCGGTTCCCTCTGATTTAGCTTCTTTTGTTTGCTGGTCTCTTCAGTATCTGTTTTCCGCCCTGACACAAGGGGGGGCGGTGGTGGACACTTTTTTAGGCTCACTTGTTCAGTCGCGCTGTGGGGAGGGAGGGATGCTGCAAACAAATAACACTGGCGTGTGCTCGCAGTGTCTCAGCCATGCTGAGCCTGTCCCCGCTCATGGCGCGCACCGCTCAGGCTCTAGGTTGCTCCTCCGGGAACCTTCTGAGGCTGGCCCTGGGCTGCATGCGCCTCCCAGGTCTAAGCCGCTCAGGCTCAGCTCTCAGGTAGTCCTCAGAGGTGCAGAGTCAGTTGGGCCTGCGTTTTGCGCCTTTCCCAGGTCCGAGAAGCTCAGGTGTTTGGTGAGCACGGTCGCTGCGACTTATTGCCTCTCCCATCCCTGCTGCTCAGTTTACTGGGTGTACAACTGGCGCACCTTCTCAGACGAATGATGACTGTCCAGATCTCCGAGAAGTCTTAGTAAAGAAGCCTGTTTGCAGTTTGGTAGCTAATGTCTCTCTGGGGCTGCGATTGCCCCCTTCCGGCCCTTCTGGCTCTGGCTGCCTGTCACCAGAGGGGATAGTCTGCAGCCCACTAATTCTGTACCATCCTTTGTTCTGTGCGTAGTCCTGGCGGTGTCTTATGTTAGAGCTTTTCATGTGGTAGCCGTCCCACAGTCTGGTTTGCTAGCCCAAGTTAGCTCGCTCTGGTTACACTCAGGGCATTCGGGCCGATCCTTATGAAGCAATGCAGCCCAGGCCTCCCTGCCCAGCCCCTGCTTGCTAGTGGCGGATGCAGGTGTCTGCACTGCTTCCTCGCTGGGGGAGTTACCGTTGGGCTCCTAATCTGTGGGGTGTAATTATTTACTTATTTATCCTGCCTGTCATGTTGCCCTCTGTGCTTCCAAGGCTCGCCACAGACTTGGCAGTAAGTGTTTCCTGGTGTTTGGAAACTTCTCTCTTTTTAAGACTCCCTTCCCAGGTCGGAGCTCCCTCCCTACCTCTTTTGTCTCTTTTTTTGTCTTTTATATTTTTTCCTATCTCTTTTTAAAGACAATTAGCTGCTTTTCTGGGGTGCCTGATGTCCTCTGCCAGCATTCAGAAGCTGTTTTGTGGAATTTACTCAGCGTTGAAATGTTCTTTTGATGAATTTGTGGGGGAGAAAGTGGTCTCTCTGTCCTATTCCTCCGCCATCTTAGGACTGCCCCATATCTCTGTTTTAAAGGCAAATAGAGTTAACAGAAGAAATAAAATACTGATTTATATTAACCTCTTTTCATTAAAATTAATTAAAAAATCGATCCATTTATAGCCAAACTTCTATGTTCATCCTAAATTCCTTTAGTGTACTTTATATTAATTTCTTCTTAATATCATTATGAAATTATAGCCTTGCTCAAATTCATCATATTTCAAGTAATCACAATTATTAAACCCCTTTTGACGCTCAAGTTTCAATTTGGCCAGTGGGAGACCTCTAAGCTAGCTCTTTTGTCTTTTTAGCACTGTCCCTTCCATCTCTGCTTTCTGGTAACACGTGGTATTTCAGGTCCATTCTACTCTGTGTGTGTGTGTGTGTGTGTGTGTGTGTGTGTGTGTGTGTGTGTGTGTGTGTGTGTACACACACCAGGAGTGCTAGTTTCATCCACTGAAGTATCAGAAATCCAAATCTGGGCATTTAGAACGTTCATGTGAAAATAAGCAGTGAACCAACTGACACTGCTGTTGAGACCCTTCTAGAAGGAAAAATACTGCTGTTTAACACCCCAAGTTCACATTGCCTTTTTTTTCTAATATCATTAACATAATTAAGCCACTGAACTTGATTCATATCATGAGGATTTATCGATAGCCTCTAAGACTTCCTAATATGTTGCTGCAGCCAGTGACCTCTGCTTGAACCCTGTGTCTTTCATAGCTCCAGCCACAGTATTGGCTTTTGTGCTTGTCTTTGCGTTACGCTGACAGTCCGGGACTCTGAGCATTTGGTTTCCATACCTCGTGGCCCTTAGCTCACTGATTTCCAACCTCATCCCAGATGATGCCTCTGCCGCTGGGAATAAACCTAAGTGTTTCTTGCCCCTGGATAGTGGCCTGTGAATTTTCTGCTATTTGAAGAAAGGCTTGACTTCACTCATCGCAAAGCCTCTTCTCTGTTGAAGGACACCACTTTTCTGTTTGTCCATAGTTCCTCACCACTTCTGTATGTCCCTGCAATTTCTAGCCATTGACGTCCAACACATTTTACTACAGGTAGAAACCTGTGGTCTCTGGATAGTCTCCTCAATGACAGCATTGAAAGGACAGAAGCACTCTTTTCTCTGTCTCAATCTGGTTACTATACTTCCTTCGAGAAATCCAGGTTTTCTTACATTTTTCACGAGGAGGATCCTCCTTGACTGGTGAATCCAGACTTTTCTGATCTCTCTGTTCAAAGGATGCAGAGCTCCACAAGCGTGTGTCCTGGCAACATCCTTGGGTTGGGTGGGGAGTAGGGGCCACACCACCTTGTGAGCTGGGCCAAATATATATACCCTCTCACCTTTACACTTTGGAAGGGGGCTCTGGAAAAGGGAATGAGAGAATGCTTGCTTAGTGAGATAAGAGCTAGACAGCAGAGAACAATAAAAGGACTTATATATGATCTCTTATTCAAAAGAGCTTTGGCAGGATGGAGCCTGGTTTTAGCAGCAGCCTGGGTTTCATTGTATGCCTTTGCTCTAGAACAGAGTGCATAAGAAATGTCAGTTTGCTGGAGGTTACCCATTAAACAAGGTAATTTGGATTGAAAAATATAATATATACTTTTTTAAAAATATAGGTAAATTTTCTTTTAAATTACAATCCTAATGCATGTTTATGTTTCAAAATGGTAACTCAGAATATATATGAATGTAAAATCTGCCATTTATCAGCAAGGCTCAATGCTAGGCTAGCCCTTGACATTGATAACTCTTCCAGTATCCCTAAATACATACTGGGACAGGTACCATGGTTATAGTGCTCTGTGTGCAGTATTTCTGCCTTCTTATAATTTTTTTTTACTTTAAAAGTTAGTTTATATTAGCATATAGCTGATTAACAATTTTGTGATAGTTTCAAGTGGACAGAAGAGACTCAGCCATACATATACATGTATCCATTCTCCCCTAAACTCCCCCCCTACTTATAGTGTTTTATGAAGGATAACTTTTAAGTGGCTGGCCAGTCACCTCTTAACAAACACATACAATTTTTCAGTACTGTAAATAATTATTCAGTGTAAGTATGCGTTCAGTTGTTCAGTCATGTCCGACTCTTTGAGGCCCCATGGGCTGTAGCCCACCAGGTTCCTTTGCCCATGAAATTTCCCAGGCAAGAATACTGGAGTGGGGTGTCACTTCCTACTCCAGGGGGATCTTCCCCACCCAGGGATCAAATCTGCATCTCTTATTATTCAATACATATTAAAACGTAAAGCATTGTATTTCTATGTCTGTTTGTGTTTCTCTTTTCTTAAGCTACGTTCATTGGAAGGGGCTTACTGAGCCAGCGGAAGGGACCAATTTGAGCGCCTAGGTTCTTGTTGTTGTTTAGTCACTAAATCGTGTCCAGCTCTTTGCGATCCTATGGACTGTAACCTGCCAGGCGCCTCTGTCCATGGGATTTCCCAGGCAAGAATACTGAAATGGGATGCTATTTTCTTCTCCAGGGGATCTTCCCAACCCCAAGATCAAACCTGCATCTCCTGGTTTGACAGGTGGATTCTTTACCACTGAGCCACCTGGGAAGCTTGAGTACCTAGGTAGATATCACCAAAGAGTTTTGTACTAATACACATTCTTACCTCTGCCAGCTATTTATTATGGAAATTTCTGTCAAACTTTTACCAGCACAGAAAACTTAAAAAAAAAAATGTTTTGCCAGTTTAGTGGGTGAGTAAAATTCAGATATTGTTTTAATTAGCATTTGATTAGTTATGAGTGTGAATATTTGTACATATTTATTAGATTTTGTATTTCTTTAAAATTTCTGTGATCTTTTAATGATATTATCCTTTTGTTTTAATGATATTTTGTTTTATATTTTCTTTTTGTTCCTTTTCTTTATTTCTTTTGTTTTAATGATGTTATCCTCTGCCCTGTTGCTAAATTACTTTTCCCAAGTTGTGATTTTATTATTGTGAATGATGTTCCTTGACATAGAGGAGTTCTAATTGTGTAATGGCAAAATCTATGTAGCTTTTCTTTTGTACTTACTTCCATTGCTCTTATACTTAGAATGTTTTTCCCTCTCCAAAAATCTGATAATTGTTTACTTATATCTTTGTTTATGTATAGTTCTTTAATCCATCTGTTTCAGCTGTGTTTGGGGCTACTGTATGGTGAGGCTATTATTTGAGTTAGTCAATTTTTCTCAATTATTTGATGAATAACCTCTCCCATTTTTTGCTGTGCTTTCTTTACTAAGCTGGAATATATACTAGAGTCTATTTTAAGGCCGATTGCTCTATTTTATCAGCCTGTCAATTCTCGAACTACTGCCATACTGCTTTGTTTGATGTTGCTTGCAATATGTTTTAATTCCTAGTTAGACAAGCCTCCTTAACCTAAGTGCCCAGTTTTCCTCTTTTAATATATTCTTAATTTTTCACTTGTTATTCCTATGAATGAACTTTAGAATCACTATGTCATTAGGAAAGATAACATTGCTTATTTTTTGGTTTTCATCATGTCATTGAGTATTAACCTAAATATTGTCATTACAAAATCGTGATAGTATTTATTGTTCTTTTGTGCCATTTTTGTCTGTTTTATATTAGTGCTACACTGACTTCATAAAATGAATCTTTATATTCTTAGCTTTTGTTTTTATATTTGGAAAAATTATATAATATGAAATTATCTGGCTTTGTAAAAGTCTGAAAGTTATCACTAGTGAAATTTGCAGACAGTGAGATATCTTCAGAGGCCTTAGAGCTGGGTAAAATTTGCCACAAAATAATCATTTAATTCATTTTATCAAATTGATTAGCATAGTATTTTAAAATAATATTTTCACACTTATTAAAATCTTCCTGTTTTAATTTTTGTTTTGTTTCTACTTTTATATTTTGTTTTTTTCTGTTTACTTTTCATGTGTTCTCAAGTTGTGTTAAAAGAAAAAGCAGTTCTTGAATTTGTGTTTCAACTTTACTATTTCTGTTTTTAAAAATTTGTTCAATTCTCTATGCTTATCTTTAGAAAATTTTTTATTCTGTTTTCCTTGGTTTTGTCTTCAATATATTTTAATTATTTATAGTATAAATCCTTTGAAATGTATATACTTTGTCTACTTGTTTTTTCAAAGGCTAGTCATTCTGTAAAGGGCTCACATGAAATAATTGTGTTCTGTCCATTTTCTCTTATGCATCTTTACTTTATATATCTGTTGCATAAACTATATATTCTTTGATATCTTCACTGAAGGATGCACATTTTTATGTACTCTTTGACTCTTTTGGTATTATTTGGCCTTGTATCCATTCTCATATAAATTTTATAATACTACCTCTATTTTTACTTTGTTTCTATTTCACTAGTAAATCTTTATTCATGTAAAAAAATTTAACCTATTTGTTTCCTTCTATTTTGGATATGTTTTTTTTATTATTAAGTCACAGTTGGATTTTTCTTAACCCAATCTTGAAGTCTTCACTTCATTTGTGTCCGACTCTGGACAACCCTATGGACTGTAGCCCAACAGGCTTCTCTGTCCTTGGGATTCTCCAGGCTAGAATACTGGAGTGGGTTGTCATCCCCTCCTCCAGGGGATCTTTCCAATCCAGGGATCAAACTCAGGTCTCCTGCATTGCAAGCAGATTCTTTACCACTGAGTCACCAGGGAAGCCCCCAATATTTTAATAAAAGAGGTTAAATCATTTAAATTTGTTGTTATACGTCTCCGTTAACTCATCCTGGATAACCACTTGGGATATCTGGGGGTTTTGCTCAGGTAGGGTTTCAGGGAACTGAATCTAAACGGTGACATGAGAAACGGCTACAGACCTGAAAACAAAGACAAACTCACACGTGGTCATGGGCGAGTTCATTTTGCAAAGGACCATTCTAGATGTCACGTCTGTGCGACTGATTGGAAACCTAGAACAAGAGCCAAATCAAAGAAGGTTAAAAGATCAAGACTCAAGTGAGGAGTGGGATCAGAAAACAGGGCTAGGAGAGTTTTGCTGAGGAGGAACACTGGGGAGACTCAAGCATTCTCAGTCCTTTACTGTAAGTGAGAACGAAAACAAAAACCATGTTAATACTGATGAACAACAACTCAGTTTCTTTTTTTTCAACCTCAAGGTCCATCCCGAGAGCATGGATTATTGCAGAGGCAGATGGAAGGAGGCAGCACCATCAGATACCAGAGAGGCCTGAGCTGGGGGTCAGTATGATTAGATTTTCTTCTTAAACTTGCTGTTGATGTACGGCACCCAGTCCAGAATCAGTTGCCAGGCAGTGCCCCATGCCAACCCCACAGTGCTCACTGCACCTCACATGCCTATCGTGGGAACCCAACTTCCAGGCAGCTCCCAGGAGTGTGGGCCCAGAAACCTGCTCAGCATCTTGGCACCATCCCAACTCAGGGTGATCCAGTCTCTGCTGGCCCAGGTGGCAGCAACTCATGCTTAGGCTAAGTATTGGATTAATTTTTTTCTTTTTTAAAACATTTTGTATTGGAGTACAGTTGATTTATAATACAATATTGTATTTGTTTCAGGCGTACAGTAAAGTGAATCAGCTATGAATATATATATATCCACTGTTTTTTAGATTCTCTTCCCATACAGACCATTAAAGAGTACTGAGTAGAGTTCCCTATGCTATAAATAGGTCCTCATTAGTTACCTATTTTCTATATGTAACCTATTAACATTTTGAGGAACACTGAGAGCAAAAAGGCATTTGATAAAATTCAATATCTACTGCTAATTAAAAACTTGTCAAATGGAACAAAATTCTTTATTAACTTGTTAAAAATATCTACCTCGTATCAAATGCCAACATTGTTCTCTTTTTATTATTGGAGGAGAATTGCTTTATAACATTGTGGGGAAGCTCTGCTGTACATTGAGAATCAGTCATGCTGATGCTACTGCTGCTAAGTTGCTTCAGTCGTGTCCGACTCTGTGCGACCCCATAGACGGCAGCCCACCAGGCTCCCCTGTCCCTGGGATTCTCCAGGCAAGAACACTGGAGTGGGTTGCCATTCCCTTCTCCAATGTAAGAAAGTGAAAAGTGAAAATGAAGTCGCTCAGTCGTGCCCGACTCTTAGCGACCCCATGGACTGCAGCCTACCAGGCTCCTTCGTCCACGGGATTTTCCAGGCAAGAGTACTGGAGTGGGTTGCCATTGCCTTCTCCGGAGAATCAGTCATAAATTATATATCTCCCCTCCCTCCTGAGCCTCTCTCCTGCCCCTATTCAACCCCGCTAGGTCGTCAGAGAGCATCAGGCTGGACTCCGTATGTTAAACCGCAACTTCCGGCTATCTGCTTTACACTGAGAGTGTCTATTACGCATTAGAGTGTCTATTACGCCTGAGAGTGTATATGCGTCAGAGCTACTGTCCTGCGTTGTCCAACCCTCTCCTTCCCCCGCTGTGTCCACCAGACTGTTAGGTCTGCATCTCCGTTTCTTCTGTGTAAATAGGTACATCAGGACTATTTTTCTAGATTCCATATATACGTGTTAACACATGATATTTTTCTCTTTCTGACTTATTTCACTCTGTATAACAGGCTCTAGGTTCATCCCCCTCACTACAACTGACTCAAATGCATTCCTTTTATGACTGAGTAATACTCCGTTGTGTGTGTGTGTGTACCACATCTTCCTTGTCCATTTGTCTGCTGATGGACATCGAGGTTGCTTCCATCTCCTGGTTATTGTAAATAGTGCTGCAGTGAACGGGGTTCGTGTGTCTTTAGAACTGTGA
The DNA here is from genome assembly GCF_016772045.2 of Ovis aries. Lineage (NCBI taxonomy): Eukaryota > Metazoa > Chordata > Mammalia > Artiodactyla > Bovidae > Ovis > Ovis aries. Next base: position 14,644,636 of record NC_056071.1, on the reverse strand, counting down.
CTTTCTCAGGGTATATGCCCAGTAGTGGGATTGCTGAGTCATATGGTAGTTTTATTCCTAGTTTGGTAAGGAATTTCTTGATAAATTTCTTTAGACAAAGATTTCCTATTAACCCCACAACTACCCTGTGAAATATGTATTTTATTCCAATTTTAAAGATAGAAAAAAAGAGGCTCTGAGTAGGTGAGTAAATTTTCAGGACCAGCATTAGTAAATTGGAGAACCATTTTCAGAAACCAGGTTTTCCTGCCTCAAGCCCATGATTTGAACCACTGTGTTATTCCATTTTCTTCCCAAATTACAATTTTTCTTGGTTTTTATTTTCCCTATTTTTATAAATATAATATTCTTTTGAATTCTTCTACTTTGGTTTTTCAAAATCACAGTTTAATGTATAGGTTCTCTAATTATCAAATTCATGAATAATATAATAACTTAATTCATTCCTGTATAAGATGAGGAATTTAGTACCCTTCTAATTCTCCACATAACCTTCTTTCCCACATTCATTGCCAATATCATTTGGGATTATAAACCTATTTATTATTAGTTTTATTTTTAGTTATTTTAAGAAGTAACTACAACAAAAACTTTCCATCTGTACCAATATTCTATATACAGCATTAAAAAAAAACCTTAATTCTATACATTTGGCTTGGACTATTAAAATGTTTTTGAATCCACTTTTGATATTCTTGATTTTGTTTTGTCCTTAAGTAATATTTGTTCCATTTGAACCTATCTTTGTAAACTTTTCAAAAAAAGGGTATGGGGTATCTTTTTTGAACTCCTAATTAGAATAACTGAGAATGTATGTTTTGTTTTCTTTGAAGATTAACATCTTAGCTTGAGTTATAACCGTTTTCTCTTAGTATCTTTGCTCCTTTATCATCTGGCATCAGTCCTGTGATGCATTCTCAGATCAGCCTGTTTTCATTTGGTGATGAGTGAGTTTAATGTTTTGTCTAGATAGTTGAAGATTTTAAAAAAAAACCCTTCATATTCAAAGAAATTTGCTAGATTATATCAAATTGTGCATCTTTCTTCATTAATTTTGCCTGGAAATGGTACGCTATTTTAAATTATACATTCAACTTATTTTCTCAGCTTGAAAAGTTTTCTTCCATCATTATTTTTCTTCAGTGTTGCAGCAAAATCATTTTAGTTATATCTTCCTCAAGAGGGTCCTTCTTATCCATATATTAAGTCTTTATTTACTTTGATCAACTGAATTACCCATCTTTTCTCTCATCTTGCTTTTTCTGTTTCTTTTCTCTACATTGATAGAAACCTAGAGCTTGATTCTGTATCATTTGTTTGGGTTTTCTGCAATTTCAATTCTGATCTTCCAAATCAGATTTCAATCCCATGACTTCAGGTTTATGTGAATCCAAATCTTATCTGTCAGCTTCCTTTCCAAATTCCTTTAGAATCTGAACCATCTAGCGGGGCAGGGTGACTTTTTCTTCTGTTTTCACTCATTTGTTCTCTTCCCAGTACTACTTACTGACCACATGGGTCCTGGCTCTTCTGGGGGCAGAACTATGGAGATGAAAGACACTGATCAGAGTCTGGACAGGGAGGAGGGCGGTGAGTGTCCTCAGCAGTGGGATAAATGCTAGAGCAGAGGCTGGCATAGGATGTAGGCAGTAGTGAGGCAATGGGGGAGTTGGCAGGGTAGTAGGGAGAGGGTAATCTTAAGGGCTTCCTGGAGGAGGTTGCACTTTCGGGGCATCTTAAGGTACTAGTAGGTGTGAGATGAAGAAAGGGGCGGTAAGGGCAAGGAAAGAGCAGGTGCAAAAGAAGGAGGAGAAAGCATGGTGAGCCCAAGGAACCACAATTAGTTAATTCTGGCCAGATTACAGGGTGAGAGCCCAGGGATGGGGAGAGGGTTAAGGTATTTTTTTAGCTTGCTAGGGCAGCCATAACAAAATATCACAGACTGGGTGGGGTGGGGGTGGGGTGCATAACAACAGAAATTTATTTCCTTCCAGGTCTGGAGGCTGGAAGTCTGAGATCAAGGTGTCTGCAGGCTTCCTTTCCTCTGAGGCCTCTCTCTTGACTGGCAGATCCTGTGGCTCTATGCTTTCTGTGTCCTTAGCTCCTTTTCTTATAAAGACACTAGTCCTGTTGGATTTGGACCCGCCTATATGACTTCACTGTGCCTTAATTACCTGTCTAATGGCCCTGCCTTCAAATAGGGTCACGTTTGGTGTAATGAGGGGCTTAGGACATCAACATATAAATTTGAAGAGGAGGGCAACCAATCAGCCAGTGACAGGCAGAGACTGCCTTCTTGTTCAGTGTATCCCACCTGAGGCCCCCTCTCCTGTCGCTCCACAATGGAGGAGAATGCCCTGCAGGAGCTAGACAGGCTTTAGTAAGGAAGGTGGGCTGTGGGGAGGACCCTAACCTAAGGTGGGGTGCTCCTCCTAGCACCTGTTTATAATCTCTCTATATATTCTCATCTATATCTAATTTCACACTCTCCATTTAGGGCTCAGGGGCACCTGAACCTTGTGGATTCCCTTTCATGGTCTTAGTCTGTCCTCTCCTTGGAACCCTTTATCACTTAGATCAGTCCGAGAGTTAATGCATTGCATTGTGCTGTGCCTGCCAAGAGTACACAGGCTTAGAGCCCACTGCCCCTTAGGAAGGCAGGCAGCTGTGGCCACTTTCTGCCAAACTTAGAACCTGTGAGACTCTTGCCATGATATTAGCCTCTGAGTCTCCAGCTTCCTTGGCTGGAGATGCTGTGATACCTTGCCGACATTCTCAGTGCTGGCTGATTTCATTTGCCTACAGTTGCTGTCAGTACCCATCCTTAGAATAATGCTACAAACATTGGCATGCATTTTTAAGAGATGAGCAGAGCTGAGATATTCCTTTTCTGAGAAAGAAAAGTAAAAGCGTGGTGTCAGTGAAAGGGGCTGAGGGGGGCACTTCCTGTTGCAAGAAGGATGTGCCCTGGTGGGCTGGAGAAGTGGGTCCCTGGGGAGAGTACCTGGAAAGAAGTTGTCTAAAAACTTGGACCCCTTCTGGGGTCCTGTTATTTTCCTGTTCTAGTCAAAAATATCAAGGTTCTTGGCAGGAGGTCTGTTAGACCCTGAGCAAGAAAATTTCCTTTATTTCCAAAGTAAGATATTCTCTCCACCCTTAAGAAGCTAATGGTTTATTTGCATAAATTTTATTTACAGAAATATCAATTTGTTGTTGTATCCAGTCACCAAGTCGTATTCGACTCTCTGCAAGCCCATGGACTGCAGCACGCCAGGCTCCCTTGTCCTTCAATATCTCCCAGAGTTTGCTCAAATTCATGTCCATGGAGTCCGAGATGCTATCATCTCATTCTCTGCTGTCCTCTTTTTCTGCTCTCAATCTTCCCAACATTGGGGTCTTTCCCAGGGAGTTGGCTCTTCACATCCAGTGACCAAAATATTGGAGCTTCAGCTTCAGCATCAGTCCTTCCAATGAATACTCAGGATTGATTTCCTTTAGGATGGACTGGTTTGATCTCCTTGCAGCCCAAGGGAATCTCAAGAGTCTTCTCCAGCACCACAACTCAAAAGCATCAATTCTTGGGTGTTCGACTTTCTTTATGGTCCAGTTCTCACATGTGTACATGACTACTGGCAAAACCATTGCTTTGATTATATAGAAATATCAATGAAAGTGAAAGTCACTCAGTCGTGTCCCACTCTTTGAAACCCCACGGACTGGGGCCTGCCAGGCTCCTCTGTCCATGGGATTCTCCGGGCAAGAATACTGGAGTGGGTAGTCATTCCCTTCTCTAGGGGATCTTCACAACCTAGAGATGGAACCCAGGTCTCCTGCATTGCAGGCGGACTCTTTACCATCTGAGCCACCAGGGAAGTCCCAGAAATATCAGTAGAAGGTAGCAAATGGTGAGCTTCCTAGATACACTAATACTGGTAGATGTTTGCTTTTATTCCTTCTCCTTTATCACAAAACTCATTTTCCATAAATATAACATTTCTAAAAACCATAGTTTCTCATACCTATTCTCCACTTGGATTTGTTTCTTAAATTGCATCCACATTAATGCTTACCCTTTTTACTTCTTAGTTGAGTTTAAGATATATTCAAATTAAGACATATAATTAAAAATACAGAGCTATGGGTATAGAAAGCAGCAAACACAGGCTATATGGTAGAAAGGCATATGGATAAGGCTAATTGGAAAGTGGAGGTGGGGAAAGAAAAACCCTGAAGAAGGAGAAATAAGCTTCAACTCAGCCCAAATATTACTTTCAGGCCAAAGAAGTTGGCCCAGCCCCAATTCTATCCTTGGTTGACACAATACATGATTGGTGTATTTTCAGAAAAAGAAAAGAAAAATCCATCCATAGGGTGAGTATCTAAGCATCTATTTTCCATTCCAGTGACAATCAGAAATCATTCTTTGCATTTATTTTTCAACTTTGTATTTGCCTGTGAACAAAATTGAAGTTGGCAAAAGACAGTTCATGTGAATTACTTGAACAACAGTTTCTCATTGTGTTGAATTACATTGAGGCTGCTTGCTGTGAAATCTTGCCACAGTCCAGTAACAGTGGAAGATATTGTCATTTTTTTTTTTCCATGCCCATGAAGTTAACCCACTTCTCTCCTACAGGAATGAATTGATGGTGCTTTTTAAAGCAGGAGATAAAAGCTCTCCAAGTTCAAATCACTAAGCATATACATGCAGCTTCTTAATATTTTAGGAATAAAAAGTCAATTTATTTTCCCATGTCACTCAATCTTCTTTATGCTTCCCCTGGGTCAGATTTCCAGAGTACATGGCAGCATCTCAATGTTTGGAATACTTCTAACAGCAAAGTAAGGGCTCATGGAATCAGAGCCTCAGCTAGAAGATTTTTATCTAACTCTGAAAAGTCAGACTTTTCCCTGGTGATCCAGTGGTTATGACTCTGTGCTTCACATCCACGGGGCTTGGGTTCAATCCCTGACTGAGGAACTAACATTCCACATGCCATGGAGCATGGCCAAAAATTAAAAAAAAAAAAAGAAAAGAAAAGAAAAGAAAAATCACCTAGTCCCAGGAAGGAGTTGAGAGGCTAAAATAATCCCAAGGGTTCTACAGTCATTCACATTCATACTGCACGCGTGTGTGGTCAGCTGTCTTTCTGTGGTCTGACTCGTGTGCTCAACTGTCTTTCTGTGGTCTGACTCTTTGAGACCCCATGGACCGTAGCCCACCAGGCTCCTCTGTCCATGGGATTTCCCAGGCAGGAATACTGGAGAATACTTTAGCGGGTTGCCATTTCCTCCTCCAGGGGATCTTCCTAACCCAGGGAATAAATGCAAGCCTCCTGTGTCTCCTGCATTGGCAGGCAGGTTCTTTATCACTGAGAAACCTGGAAAGCCCCATTCATGGTGACCGGTTCTAAATGCATCATCTACCACTAGCAGGGCAGATAAATGAAAAAGGCTCCAGCCTAGAAATGGTGGCTGCATCATTCCTCCAAGGCCACAGTCAAGGTCGCCCAGTTGGTGGATGGTGTTTAATGTTTTGCTCATGACACGATGGTCAACTGTCCACTTCAGAAGCTGGTTGGAGGGGTCACCCCAGATCATAGGAAGCTTAATTTTTTTCTTAATCTCATTCCCCCTCCTCCTCGGTGCTCCCCCAATTTAGGGTGGGAAGTACAGCTTTTAATTCCTGCCACTAGCTAGCCATGAGTTCCCAAAGTCACTTGCTGCTTTCTTTCCATGAGTAAAATGGGGTTAATAAAGATCTGCTCTCCAGGCCGTGAGAGCTGAGTGAGACACAGGACCTCAGAGCACTCTATCAACACGTGCTCTACAGATGTGAAGACAGTTACCCTGAATATTCACTGGAAGGACTAGGCTGAAGCTCCTATACTATGGCCACTTGATGCAAAGAGCCGACTCATTGGAATTACCCTGATGCTGGGAAACATAGAAGGCAGGAGGAGAAGGGGGTGGCAGAGGATGAGATGGTTGTATAGCATCACTGATTCAATGAACATGAGTTTGAACAAACTTCCTTCTTTCTGACTGTCGTGGGGCTAACTGATACCGTGCAGGGCCTGTGGGGCTCCCGGGCACAAAGACTTTCTGTGTCCCCCATTTCTTTGATTACAGGAAACAGCTTTCATTCAGCCACCAAGAGATTCTCTGAGTTCCAAGGGAGAGATTCAAGCAGTTGTTAATTAGGGAAGGGAGGGGATGCAAGACCAGGGAGAAAGTCAAGAGCAGCCTTGGGGTAAGATCCTGTTTGCCCATCAAGAGATACACAGAACAACATCTTTGAGCTATTCTGGGCTTCCCTGATGGCTCAGATAGTAAATAATCTGCCTGCAACGTAGGAGACCTGGGTTTGATCCTTGGATAGGGAAGATGCCCGGGAGAAGGAAATGGGTACCTACTCCAGTATTCCTGCCTGGAGAATCCTATGGACAGAAGAGTCTGGCAGGCTGCAGCCCATGGGGTGGCAAAGAGTTGGACATGACTGAGCAACAACACTTTCACTTTCATTCTGCAGGTACTGAAATCCCCTCCAGGTGGGAGAAGTTAATGATTAATGATGGTATGCTGCCAACAAGTCTGTAGACCCCAGACCAGTTAGACCTGAGGGTTGACGATGCTGACTCCTGTTTACCTGACCACCAACCCATCAGAAGAATGTCCACAAACAGATCACACCCTCTTTGAGCAGTTATTATAAAACTTCTCACTCCCTTCCCCGAGCTGGGACACATGGTTGAGGGTGTTAGCCTACTGTGGCCCCTTTTGCTTGGCAAGGTAATAAAGCCAAAAACTACCACTTCACCCAAAACTTGGTTTCAGAGATTCGATTCAGCAATGGTGTGCAGAGAAGCTGAGCTTTCAGCCTCATAATGCCTGATTGCCTTCAGGCTGCTTTTGATTATTCTTAAGACTGTAGGCATTGAATTATTTTCATGGCAGCTTACCATTAATTGTAGAAGGAATCTACAACCCTACTCTAGAATCCTTTCTCTGACAGCAAAAGTGTTTGGTTTTTCTACAGACAGTTAAGTTTTATGTAAAATAGATGGTCAAAAATGAAAAATAGTCATCCCTCTTTTGGCATGTTCTCATTGTTGTTATAGTCGCTCAGTCGTGTCCACCCCATGGGCTGCAGCCTGCAAGGCTTTCCCGGTCCACAGGATTTCCCAGGCAAGAATACTAGAGTGGGTTGCCATTTCCTTCTCCAGGGGATCTTCCCGACCCAGGGATTGAACCCACATCTCCTGCCCTGGCTACCAGATTCTTTACCACTGAGCCACCAGGGAAGCCCCTTCTGGACTGTACCGGAGGCAATGTAGTATAGACAGAGAGCTGGACTTGGACACAAGTCCTGTCCCTTTTGTGTGACACTGGGCTGGACACTCTACATCTCTGAGTTTCCATTTATAAAATAGCAACAATATGAGTCCCACCCTCCCCAAGAAACAGACCACTGGGTGATGAACAGACCACTGGGTGATAAACAAGATAATATATAAGGCGTTCCAAACTGGGGCTGTGAGAGCAGACACCTTGGTTTCAAATGCTGGTCCTGCCACTTATGGGATACTTGTGACATTGGTACATGTAGTTAATGTTTCTGGGCCTGTTATTTGTAAAACAGAGCTAGTAATAGTATCTAGTTTAGGGGATGGCCGAGTGGCTTCAACTGTAAATGGGGGTGAAGCACTTAGAAGAACCATGCTTGGCCAGAGTCAGCACACAACAGACATTAGCTCTTGTTATCGCAAAGTATGTAAATAAGACTTGAAGACTAGACTGCACTTTAAAAGCTAGTTCAATAGTGACAAGGTCTCTGTTCAGAAGCAAGTAAAGGGTCTTAGCTTTGTAGCTCACATTCTGGAAGGCAGGGAAGCGGGCGAGCTCATCAAGGGTCGTCTTGGGAAAAAGTGATGAGGTGCTGTCATGATGCCAGAGTGATGGAGCAGGCTGAGGGTGTGCGAGGAGTGACCCATGGAAAACTTGGCTCTGAGTGAGGGGAGGATGTGGCGAGAAAGGGAGGGTCCCAAGGAAGGTGATAGTTTCTTGGGGAATGGGATAGCTGATAATGACAGGGGTCAGGGGCAATGGAAAAAGACCTCTGTGGTGAGAACCAATTCAGAGAGGAGACCGCCCAGACAAGGGGAGGGGAGAATCCGAAAGGGACACCAAGCCTAGCTGAGATCATGTCTGGGCCCACAGCAGGAAGCATCAGTTTGTATTTAAAAGGTATTGCAAGACAACACCCCCCACCATTACACCATTCCTTCTCACTCAAGTTCTTTGGGAGTAAGTAGAAATTATAAAAGTGTTAATTATGATTCAGTTTCAGATTTAAGCCTGCTTTGGTACCCAGCAGCCTAGAAGAGTGGGTCTTTTTCTTAAACACAGTTATTCAGTTCAGTTCAGTTCAGTTGCTCAGTCGTGTATGACTCTCTGTGACCCCATGAACCGCAGCATGCCAGGCCTCCCTGTCCATCACCAACTCCCGGAGTTTACTCAAACTCATGTCCATCAAGTCAGTGATAATATCCAACCATCTCATCTTCTGTAGTCCCCTTCTCCTCCTGCCCTCACTCTTTCCCAGCATTAGGGTCTTTTCCAATGAGCCAGCTCTTCCCATCAGGTGTCCAAAGTATTGGAGTTTCAGCTTCAACATCAGTCCTTCCAATGAACACCCAGGGCTGATCTCCTTCAGAATGGACTGGTTGGATCTCCTTGCAGTCCAAGGGACTCTCAAGAGGCTTCTCCAACACCACAGTTCAAAAGCATCTGTTCTTCGACACTCAGCTTTCTTTATAGTCCAACTCTCACATCCATACATGACCACTGGAAAAACCATAGCCTTGACTAGATGGACCTTTGTTGACAGAGTAATGTTTCTGCTTTTGAATATGCTATCTAGGTTGGTCATAACTTTTCCTTCCAAGGAGTAAGTGTCTTTTAATTTCATGGCTTCAGTCACCATCTGCAGTGATTTTGGAGACCCCCCAAATTAAGTCTGTCACTGTTTCCATTGTTTCCCCTGTCTATTTGCCATGTAGTGATGGGACCAGATGCCATGATCTTAGTTTTCTGAATGTTGAGCTTTAAGCCAACTTTTTCACTCTCCTCTTTCACTTTCATCAAGAGGCTTTTAGTTCTTCACTTTCTGCCATAAGGGTGGTGTCATCTGCATATCTGAGGTTATTGATATTTCTCCCGGCAATCTTGATTCCAGCTTGTGCTTCTTCCAGCCCAGTGTTTCTCATGATGTACTCTGCATAGAAGTTAAATAAGCAGGGTGACAATATACAGCCTTGACGTACTCCTTTTCCTATTTGGAACCAGTCTGTTGTTCCATGTCCAGTTCTAACTGTTGCTTCCTGACCTGCATACAGGTTTCTCAAGAGGCAGGTCAGGTGGTCTGGTATTCCCATCTCTTTCAGAATTTTCCACAGTTATTAAGGAGAGGTTTTTCAAATGATTGGTTAAGCCCCCCCCCAGTGGACCAAGTGGAAGATGCTGAGTGCCTCCTGGTACTCATCAGTACCAGGAGTGTCCAGTCCTTTCCAGGCTTCACTGAGCTTCCAAAAGCCATCTGGGGACAAGCAGATCCTGTTGGTAGTGCCCTGTGGCCCAAACTCCTGGTAATGATTAAAAAGAGTGGCTGCGAGGGAGGGGGGTGGGGGCAGACATTCAGGCCAAGGCAAGGAAGGGGCCCGGCCACAAAGCTAGGGGAGGGGTGGGGACCGAGGCAGGCCTGTGGCTAATAGCTTCCCGCGGCCTTCAGCCGCGTGGCCACATCGTTCTTCAGGATGGGCTCCAGGCACGCAGGCGTGCTGCACAAGGCCCTCTGCTGGGGTCGCTGCGACCCTGCAGCCGCCTAGACCCCTTGGCTGGGGGCGATGGATGAACCGCGCGGCTCCGGATGGGTTAATGGAACTTCTCCCTTGCTGCGCTTCCTTTTCTCTCCTTTAGGTCTGGGACCTTTGAGCACACCCAGTGGCCTACGAGAGCAGGAGCAGAGGCCAGCAGGCTGCGGAAGCCTCAGCGGCTCTGACCTCCGGCGCGTCCCCACGGCCCAGAGCGCAACATCTGTCCCCAGAAACAGCCGGGCGGGCGGAGTTGGTAGGGGAAAGCGTCAACCCTTTCCTAGGTACGCGGTCTTCTCCCTCTTCCTAGAAACCTTTGCTCCCCTCCTAAGTGCCCCGAGGTTGGAGCTCTAGGTCCCCGCCCCGCGGGGGAGCCTCCGCACGCGACCTCGGCGCCCGGAGTTCCCCTTGCAGTACCGCCCAGTGTCCGCGGCGGCGCCCCGCGCTCCGCAGCGCCTTCTAGGGGCCGGGCACGGCCTTCGTGCCATCCGGAGCACCAGCTCCCTGACTCCGCAAGGGCTCCCCCTCTCCCGCGTGCTTCGGGCCACCCGGGCCCTCCCAAGCCTCGGCTGGGGGGCCGCGCTCTGCGCCCCCAGGCCGGTATCTTCACGCCTTCCCCCGGGGCGCACGGGTGGCGCGGAGCGGCGCGGCGGGCGCGCGCAGCGGCGATCGAGGCCGGGGCCTCGCGTTAGAAGAGGGGGAGACGAGGGCAGGCGCGGCCCGCGGGCCCCAGCCAGCGGGCGATGGCAGCGGCGGGCGTCCGCGGGCGGCGAGGCGGCGGCGGCGGCGGGCGGCGAGAGGAGCCCCTGTGATTGGCACAGCCCGAGCCGGAGGAGGAGGCGAAGGGAGGGCGGAGGAGGAGGAGAGGAGGAGGCAGGGGGCGAGCGCGGCGGCGGCTGCGAGGAGCTGTGCCTTCCACCTCTCCAGCCCCGGCAGGACGGGGGCGGCCGCCGTGGGCCCGGGGCGGGGACAGCACGCAGCCTCGCCGCGCGCACCCCCGCCCGGCAGCGGCCCCGACACCCAGCGCAAGCGGGAAAGCGGCGGCGGCGGCGGCGGGGGAAGGATGCAGGCGAAGAAGCCGGGCGGCTCGTCGGGCGGCGGCCGGAGCGGCGAGCTGCAGGGGGACGAAGCGCAGAGGAACAAGAAGAAGAAAAAGAAGGTGTCCTGCTTCTCCAACATCAAGATCTTCCTGGTGTCCGAGTGTGCCCTGATGCTGGCGCAGGGCACGGTGGGCGCCTACCTGGTGAGTCTCCCGTGCCAAGTCCGCCACGGGCCCCTTCCCCAGCTCGGCTCCCAGGTGCCCGGCTGGCAGGAGGAGGGGGCAGCCCGGGCGCCGGGGGGCAGGCGGGCATGACCTCCGCCCGGCGACGAGGTTGGCGAGTGGTGCAGAGGCGGCCGCCGGGGGAGCTGCCGGCCCGGGCTGCTGGGCGAGCGGGGAGCCGGCGGGACCGTGGATGCCGGCAGGAGCTGGGGGGACCCGGGGAAGAGAGGCAGCGGGCAGGTGGGCGTGAAACCATCCCTCTCCCCTACTCCCTCTAAAAACAGCCAGAGGGTGAGTTCTGGAGCACCCCTGGAGGGGAAGGCATCGCGGCTTTCAGGTGACCTGCACATGGAAAGAAAAGCCCGTTAGCATCTCGCGTCCTCTACTCCCCATCCTAGCCGCCTGGAGAACAAATCCATTATGCATCATTTCTCCCGGTGCTTTCTCCATCCGCCAATTACGGAGGGATTTAACAGTTTAGAGGAAAAGGCGCCCAAGTGTGGGGCGCTGGTCCGAGCTGGGGCTGCAGGGGGAATGCTCCCACTTCGTATCCCATTAGCCATCTCTCAGCGTCTGGGATAAAGTTACAGGACCTGGAGAGCAGCTGTGAGTTTGTGTAGTTCTGCCGCCCACTCGTAGACCTGAATTCCCCACCGTGGTCTCTCTCCTGTATAAGGAGGTGTTGCGCCATGGTGCGCATTGTACACGGATTCCATCTGCCTTCTGAAAGGGGGTATTCATGTTCAAATAGCCAGGGGTGCATAACATATCAGAGGAGACAGCTTGTAATGACTCAGCACTGGCAAATACCTGCTTTACCCGCTGTCTCCTGCCCCGCGCAGGTGGTCCCAACTTGGGTTTCAGAGAATGCACTTCCAGAACTGAGTATTGTCTTGACTAAACGGGATTTTTCAGAGTGTAGAGTGTTAAGGCATTTCTTGACTATTGACCTGAAACTGAAATCAAATGTCATAGACTTTGAGTGTTAGTGAGCAAGTTTGATGGAGACAGAACTGGACAAGGTTTTGGCTGTTGAAGCGCCACATCCCCAGATAGAGCCATGCTTTGCACGATGGTCCCATTAATCCCTGGCCTTTGGGGTGCAGTTAATGAGGGCCAGTCGCTGGTTGCCCTGTACCATTCCTCAACAGTCTCCTAAGACTTGGGGCTTGCTGTCAGAGGGAAGTACAAGCAGGCTAGCTCTCTGGTGTGGGGTAAAGTCAGTGATGTGGGTACGAGAGGGCTGTTCAAACTCAGCTCCGTTCCTGGGGTGGCAGACTTAGCAGGGCTTCTGAAAGTCAAATGCATTTTCTATGCTCTGTGTCAGATGAGAGGCGTTTAGATCCCAGTTCCTGCCTGCATCCGTCACATGTATGCTGCTGGTAAGCCCTGTAGCCAAAAGCACATTTTCTTTTCCGTTTAGATTTTTGTTTTACAAAATGCACTTGTAGTTTGAACGCATAGTTGCAGACAGTACCTGAGGCCTTTGCAGTTTTGGAATTAGGGAGGGACTCTGTCTTGGGGTGTGGGGGGAGCGTGTCAGTATATCAGAGTGTCCTTGGAGGAGTTTAACTGTTAAAATATTAAAAGAGACGTATATCACTAAGACGCAAAGGCACAGTAATAAAAATACCTGTAGTTCTGTATATGCAAAGTATGTGATACCTAAACCGGGGCTGTGTATATCAGCAGCTGCCTCCAGTTTTTAACAGTTTGCCTCAAACCAGTTTTGCTCAATAGAGTGGGTTATTCATGTTCCGTATAATAGTGTCTAATGTTGGCAAAAGCTGAATTTTTTGAAGTATACAGAGTGTTATGGGTTTGGGAATTTGTGGACACAGATCTGGAAGCTCACCATTTATAAATTATTTTACATCTAGGGAAAAAAAAAATACCAAAAGAACTTTTCACACAACAAATGATAAAGGCATGGGCCTAGTTTTAGCTTGCAATGGTTTAAAGCTTTTGGAAAGAAATGAAGCTGGGCTTCGATCAAATGAGTGGCCTAAGCCCCTTTACGAAGTTAGAAAGCAGAGGACTGGTGGATACTAGTGGCAGGGCTGGCGCTGGGAGACAGGAAGTTGACTGTGATCCCAGAATTGGTAAGGAATTGAGTCCACCTGCTGGGGGCCTCTCGGCATTTCCAGCCTGGGCTGAGGGAAAGCCTGGTTCGAGGCGTATGCTAACTGGAGTCAACAGGTGACTGGCAGAAAGCAGATGGAGGCCCAGGAAAGGAGTGGCTTAGGAAATTGGGTTCATTATGATTACTAAGAGTGGAGGCATCCCTTGCTTGGGACTCCACCTTGCTTGGCTGATCGTGGCTGTCCATTGCCACATGAACCTCATGAAGATTAATAGTTTGCTTGCCATGAATTGGATTGCGATGGCTTTTGCTCTTTCTGGCTGCTCCTAATTTTCTTCTTCATCTGCTATTTGGAAGGTAGAATTAAAAGCTTGTGGTACCCGCAGTGATGTGAGACTTCTTCATGGCTAATTTGAGAAGGAAACATTATAGAAGGTTTGCTAGAAAGGCTTTCTTAGGAAACCTGAGAACCTATGTTTGTAGGCAGTCACACCCATGGGGTCCACGTGCAATAGGTGATCGTGCACACAGGGTCCACGTGCAAGGTGTATGTTCTCTGGGATCTTTACACTGTCAATCAGCCTGTCCCTCTGAGGAAACATTTTCAGATACCGGTGAAGGGCACACCTGGGGGCCCTGCTTACTTTTGGGAAGAGAAGGGTAATGGCAGATTCTCTGCCTATGATATTATTTCCTATTTGATTTCCAAGTCCGTGTCATTTACTATGACATTTACTACCATATTATTTCATCTTCCCAGGTGCCTTTTTTTTTTTTAATATTTGGAGGCTTCATTTCACTTCTCCCTTTTCTTTCTGAAAAGACAGATGACCTAGTGTCTTTGCTGAAGCTGTAGAAATGAAGCAGGAAGTCACCTGTGATTTGAGAAGCACCTTTGAAAAGCTGGACTCTGTGTGTGTGTATCTGTGTCTGTTTTCCCTTAATAACCTGTACATGCTCAAGGTAGACCCACGTGGGAGAAAACCGCCCATTGTTAAGCGAGGCAGGGGACAGGCAACTTTTGGCCCCGGGGATCGGGTCTCCTGGGGCAGTGCAGAAGGGCTGAGACCCTGATGCCTAGACTCGATGGTGATCATGATGTAGATAAAGTGACTCCGGTGCAACCCAGGCCAGCTGTGGATTCTGAAATCTCTTACCCTTGCCAGCGTTTAACTGGAAATTGTGCTGCACATAAGCCAGCAGTCACAGGGATGGTCTCTGGTAGTCAACTAAACCACCTGACTGGCTAGGAAATTTTCACACTGAGTAGGACACGACTGACATGACATAGCAGCAAGAAGAGGGGACCCATTCCATTTGAACATCACTGTGTGCAGAAGAGAGAATGCAATTTAATTTTCCTCTCCTTGGGTCTTTGCTTCGGGTGGCTCCAGTCTGCACTGACCTACTTGCAAGGATGTAACATCTGTTTAAGTCTTGGGCTGTTTGGAGAAGACACAGGCCTGTGGAAACTGCATGGAGAGAAAGGTGTATTGTGCGCGCTTGATGGAGTTTGGTGGAGACCCGCTGGGATAGTCCAAGCCGTTCACCAAGGGTAGCCCTGCCTACAGAGGTTGATGTGTGTTCTCAAATGACTGAGGACTGGAGTTGATAAGGATGTGTGCAGGAAATTAAAACCTCGGACACCTCTGGGCTCTTATGGATGAGATTCAATTACAAATGCATTTGAATTTCTTCAGGATGAAAACCTAAAAAGGCCAATTTAGTCTCTGGGTGGGGCACACAGGAGGTTCTTGTGAACCAGGGGTGAGGATGGAGGATGTCCTTGGGTTTTTTTTTTTTTTTTTTTTGCAGCTTGTTATTAAAATAATGTAGGATCTTCCTTGGCAGTCTGGGGCTTAGGACTCTGTGCTTCCACTGCAGGAGTCATAGGTTTGATCCCTCGATGGGGAAGATCCCAAATGCCATGAAACAAGGCCAAAATAAAAATTTTTTAATAGTTTATTTTTTTATTGAAGTATACTTGATTTTTATTGAAGTATAATCTAGCTTTTATAGTTGTTAAAATAAATAGTTTATTTTTTATTGAAGTGTAGTTTCAGGAGGACAGCACAGTGATTCAGTTTTCCTATGTATATATATTCTTTTTCAGATTTTTTTCTGTTACAAGTTATTACGAAATGCTGAGTGTGGTTCCCTATGCTGCACAGCGGCTTCTCCCTGTTCTCTGTTTTGTTATACAGCAGCGTGTGTCTGTCAGTCCCAACTTCTGAATTTACCCTGCTTCCCCGCTTCCCCCTTTGGTTATCATAACTTTGTTTCCTTTGACTGTGAGTCTCTGTTTTGTGAATAAGTTGATTTTTTTTCTTAGATTCCACATATAAGGGATATCATATAGTATTTGTCTGACTTGTTGTTCAGTTGCTAAGTCATGTCCTACTCTTTGTGGCCTCATGGACTACAGCACGCCAGGCTTCCCTGTCCTTCACTGTCTCCCAGAGTTTGCTCAAACTCATGTCCATTGAGTCAGTGGTGCCATCCAATCATCTCCTCCTCCATTGCCTGACTTGCTTCTCTGTGTTTAGAGTTATGCAAAAACGAAGTCTGAGGTTTCGGTGACAACAGAAAGAGACGGATGACTGTGTGAACAGGGTTCCATCTCACTGCCTTTGGTCACCTTTTTCTGAGGCCTGAGAGCATTCAGTGAGCTTACAAGGTGAAGCAGCTGGATTTGTTCTATATATATATATATATATTTTATTTCTAAAGCATCATTGTGAAGATTTTTTTTTTTTTTTGCATATCTAACCCAGAAGCAGACAGCTGAGAGACAATTTTTAAAGTCCTTGTCAAATTAGTATGATGACTAAGGCAACTGTAGTTTCCTTAATCAAATTATTTTACACACTTTTGGTTACTCAAAGTGACAAATTCCCTTCTATTTGCATAATTACTATATAGCCCCAGGTAGGAAGAAAAAAAATTACCCTGATTTTTTTTTTTTTTTTCCTTACAGCTTGGTTGAAAATGTTTAGCTAATAATCACTTAAGGGGAAAAAATGTTTCTGACAATTCCTTTCAACCACCTTTGCATACATACCTCAGTTTCCCTGGGGGTTTCCTCTTGTGTGTTTAGCAATCGAAGAAACGGAATTAGTTGTGAAGGGACCAAGAGCTGTTTCCTGAATTGGGTAACTCTCTGCACTTCAGTTTTAGGTACCTTCCAAAGAGGGCAACCCAGAGGCCTCTCTGCAGCGGCCCTGCCTTGCTGATCAATTTCTCAGCATTTAAATTCACCTTTTTGCTGGCTGCCTGAACGTTGTCGTTCTGAAACTGCATAAGTTTCCTCTTGTGCCAAGGCCACCTGGGCAAGAGTCTCTCTGTGACTTTCTCTTGCTCTTCTTATGAAAGCAAGCTTGGTGGTGCTGTCTTGTCCAGGGACGGAGTTCACTTAGCAGACTGGCCGGGCATGAGTAAGTGTAATGTCCCCAAAATGATGAGGTTACAGCTGCCTTCCCTATATAAGTAGGCCTGGGAAAAAAAAGAAAAAAAAATTCTGTGAATGTTGTTGGCTGGTTAGAAAGAGAGAGAGAGCAGAGATTGGCATTGGTTTCAGGGTCTGTGCCAGGCCTCCTGCAGAGGCTGTGAGAGCCACAGGGACTCATGCTGAGCTGCCCCTGGTCCTTGGATTACAGGGGGCTGGGCCTGCCAGGTAACTGTGGGCAGATGAGTGTGTACAAGGTGGGGAGCCTCTGTTGCCGTGGAGAGTTCCACTCTAGACAGTGGCCTTTTTCTAGCACCTTACTTCCAAATCCACAGACATATTTCACTTGCACAGATTTACCTGCTCACATCATGGACCCACCATGTTCCTATGAAGCAGAGTCAAAATGTCCATTGTTGTGTCTTCTCATCACTTCTGCTCACCTGGATTTTGTAGTTGTTGTTTAGCCACCGAGTCACATCCAGCTCTTTGTGACTCCATGGGCTGTAGCCCACCAGGCTCCTCTGTCCATGGGATTGCCCAGGCAAGAAGACTGGAGTGGGTTCCCGTTTCCTTCTCCAGGGCTTCTTCCCAGATCAGGGGTCGAACATGCATCTCCTGTGTCTCCTGCGTTAGCGGGTGGGTTCTTCTGACTGAGCTACCAGGGAAGCCCAGAGTTTGAGGTACTGTGTGCTTAGTCACTCAGTTGTGTCTGACTCTTTGCGATCTCATGGACTGTAGCTCGCCAGGATCCTCTGTGCATCGAATTCTCCAGGCAGGAATACTGGAGTGGGTTCCCATGCCCTACTCTAGGGAATCTTCCCAACCCAGGGATGGAACCGAGGGCTCCCTCATTGCAGGCGGATTCTGCACTGTCTAAGCCACCATATCCTGTGCGTTTGTGTGCATTACCCATTTATACACATGTTCTTATACAGGGTTATATCCACCACATATGGTATTTGGGGGGCACATGCAGGGACATTTTGGGGGTAATTTTGATTATATGGAGCCCAGGTGGATTTAGAACTGAGTCTCCCCTGAAGACAAGTCACCTGTGTTCTGCTCGCTCTCTGAAATGCCTTTGGTAATCTGTAGGCCAGGAAGATGGCATCCTTGTTCTTTCTGTTTAGTTTTGCTTTCCGTTTCTCTAAGTCTGCAAAACAGATGACACACAGGACGCAGTGTCATCGGTGACTCTGCTTCACAGAGTAAGTGAGTTGATGAGGTTCTAAGACGCTTGTATTTGACGTGATCTGAGTGCTCAGGTGTTTCTGTGAGAAACAATATTGCTCAATGATACAAAGTCTAAGTTAAATGGTTAAAATTCTCAGATGGAGACCAGCAAGCACTCGTGACAGCTGTGACTTATTGGTTGAGCATCTGAAAACCCAGGATTCATTCCTGTTCTCCTCTTGCCAGCTCTGTGAGCTGGGGTTGATCACTTCACCTCTCTGTGCACTGATGTTTGATTTTGAAACTCATAGTGTTTCTGTGAGTATTAACTCAGTCAGCATACATAAAGCACTCTGAACACAAACATGTGGTGAAAAGTCATGAAAAGTGAAAGTGAATTCACTCAGCTGTGTCCGACCCTTTTCGACCCTATGGACTGTAGCCCACCAGGCTCCTCCATCCATACGGTTTTCCAGGCAACAATACTGGAGTGGGTTGCTGTTTTCTTCTCCAGGGGATCTTCCCGACCCAGGGGTCGAACTCAGGTCTCCCGCATTGTGGGCAGACTCTTTACCCTCTGAGCCACAAGGAAATCCCAAATAGTCAATAAATACTAGCTATTATTATTATTAATATAATATGGTTATACATATTTACATAAGAACTATGTAGCCCCAACCAATGAGAAATAAAATTATTTTGGTCAAACTTCTGGTTTGGTTTAGTGTTTCATACATTCAAATCATTTCCTGTTTTGCTGTGCATTTTGTCTGGGAGGTGAAAAGTTTTTAAAAGCAAGAGATAAGTACTAGTAAATAAATTGCTATTTCTGTTCATTCCCTTATTATAAGTATAACAATCCATTTCATCTTGTTGTTCAGTTGCTAAGTCGTGTCCGATTCTTTGGGACCCCATGGACTGCAGCACACCAGGCTTCCCTGTCCTTCACTATCTCCCAGAGTTTGCTCAAACTCATGTCCCTTGAGTTGGTGATACCATCCAACCATCTCATCCTCTGCCACCTCCTCCTCCTCCTACCCTCAATCTTTCCCAGCATCAGGGTCTTGTCTAATGAGTTGGCTTTTCACATCAGGTGGCCAACATGTTAGAGACTCAGCTTCAGCATTTCATGTTACAGATGCTATAAAAATTATTAGTCACATGGAAGAGAAATCCACTATAATGGTTCTGCTGGCCATTTACAGTCAGTGGGTACTTTGAAGTGAACAGAGAAGGGACGGCACATGGCCAGCTGGGAGGACAGGTGCTTCTCTATGGGAGGCCCTGAGGATCTTTGCTCTGGTTTGTGGCCACAGGGTAGAGATTGGGTAGGTCTTCTAGCAGCTGAGAGGCAGGTAAGAGAACATCGGACTTAGAGTCAAAAAGACCTAGGTTTGAATCTGGACCTCTTCCTTACTTGCTCCCAGTGATTTGACTTCTCTGAGCCTCAGTATTCTTATCTGAAAAATGGGATACTGAGAGAGCCTATCTTACAGATGGTTGAGAGATTGAAATTCAGGGACACATGATAGAGTGCTTCTTGTAGGGTGCAGTGTTCAATAGCTGCTTTACCAATAATGGCAAAGCCCTACTCGCTGACCGTGACACAGCAGACATCCCTTCCAGGGACCTGAGGGTGTGGGCTGTTGTGTGTTCAGTTCAGTCGCTCAGTTGTGTCCGACTCTTTGCGACTCCATGAATTGCAGCACGCCAGGCCTCCCTGTCCATCACCGATTCCCGGAGTTCACTCAGACTCACTTCCATCGAGTCGGTGATACCATCCAACCATCTCATCCTCGGTCGTCCCCTTCTCCTCCTGCCCCCAATCCCTCCCATCGTCAGAGTCTTTTCCAATGAGTTAACTCTTCGCATGAGGTGGCCAAAGTACTGGAGTCTCAGCTTTAGCATCATTCCTTCCAAAGAAATCCCAGGGCTGATCTCCTTCAGAATGGACTGGTTGGATCTCCTTGCAGTCCAAGGGACTCTCAAGAGTCTTCTCCAATTATTTCCTTAATTGGAGATCTGTTTCTCTGGATGAAAAGTAGCCACATTAAGGCTTCCTGGGGTGTTGGGAGGTGGACGGGGGCACATATGTTGTGGACATATGCTACCCTCCAGGCAGCCTTGTTCAAGATGTGCAGCCTCAGAGCTCAGCCCTGGTTGCAGGGAAGGGCTCAGGTCCCACTTAGCACCCACTGCCTTCCCCTTAGTCCTTTTACAGTTCTAAGCAGTGATGCCAGAAGCTCAGCTTCTCTGCACACTGGGGCTGAGTCAAATCTCAGAGACGGAGTGTTGGGTGAAGTAAAAGAGAATAGCTTTATAGTTTGCTGAGCCAAGGGGGCAGCAGTGGGCTAATGCTTTCGCAACCATGTATCCCAACTTGGGGAAGACAGAAGTTTTACAGCAGTTGCTCAAAAAGGGTGTGATCCACTCATAGACATTCTTCTAATGAATTGGTGGTTAGGAGTCCGTATCATCAACCTTCCGGTCCAGCTGGTCCGGGGTCTGCATGCTGGTGCAGCCTACCATCATTAATTGTTAATTTCTCCCATTGGAGGGGGTTTCAGGCTCTATAGAATAGCTCAAAGATATGGTTGTGTGTATGCCTTGATGAGGGATCAGAATCTTGCCCTAACGCTTCTCTTGACTGTTTCTCCTCGGTCTCACATCCCCTTCCTTCTCTCATTAACAACTGCTTGAATCTGCCCTTTGGAACCCAGGCAAGGTCATGGAGGCTGCGTGAAGGTTGTTCCCTGTAATCAAAGGGATGAGGGACACAGAAAGGCCAGGAGCCCCGCAGGACCCTGCTTGGTATCAGCAGGGCTCAGCAGACACAGTTGAGGGCAGTTCCCTGATTGTGGTCCTTTTTGGTTTCTCGGAAGCAGAGCAAAGGAGATTCTGACAGTCTTAATGCCCGTTTGGTGGACGCGTCCATCAGGGCCTGCGGCTTGTGGGGGTCACACAGCAGGGTACTTACCGCCTGGCGCCACTCTCCTCCCGTCAGTGGTTTTGAATCTTCTCGCCCCCAGCCAGGTCAGTCCGGTCCTTGGGAAGGACAGGGCCTGAAATGGGCCCTTCTCAGTCCAGCCAGTTGCCATGTTTATTTTACGTGACTTCTTAGGTTCACCTTCAAATGCCACAGGCGTCGCAAGAACACACACGCTGAGGACCCATGAGCCCCAAACCCTGGTGGCTCCCTGAGGAAGGAACCTCTCAGCTTTCTAAAGCACTGAACTCTCTGCAGCCACAGTTGTGGAGTGAGCGAGCACAGAGCCCAAGAGACTCCTTTCTGGGGGTTTCGCCACAACATGCAGAGCGGAAGTGGCCCGTGGCCCATTGGATGTGGGCAGACTCTCTGTCATCGACTCTTCCCAGCTTCTTTCTTTCAGTTCTTCTTTGTGACTTGAGTCAAGCCCTTCTGAAAAGGGAAGCCCTTTCTGACAGACTGTATAGTTGCTTGCTGTTTAGTAGAGATCATGGTAACCCAGCCACTTCTTAAATGACTGGATATTCCTCTCCAAACAGGAAAGAGTTATTTCACTGGCTAAGTTATGAGAGTTGGACATTAGAATTTTCTCACTTATCCCTTCCAGTCCACACTCGTTGGAAATACTTGATGGCAGGAGGCAACATAGGTTGCTGTGGGCCCTGCTGTTTGAAGCAGGGGCAGCGGGGAGGTGTAGGCCCATTCTTCTCTTTGCCGTCATGATGATTTCCGCTATAAATACCCTGACAATGGCCCTTCAGTACCTCCTCCTTTTGGGGATGTCTTATCCCACCTGGCATCTTAAGTTACAGGTAACACAGTCAAAGAGGGCACTTCTATAAGGAGAGAGTCTTACTTCCAGGTCAGCTTCGGTTGGAATCTTTGCCACGAGCTGGCTGTGGCCTCAGGCCCATCCAAGGAGACAGTGGTGTGGCACTCTCTTCACAAGGATGTGGCAGAAGGTCCCAGCTGTGGGCAGTAGCAAGGGCCATTCAAAAGCCCAGAGTGTGCCTCTCTGTTCACGTCTCTATCCATCCACGCTCCCTGTGGGAGTTCTGTACTGCGTGCAGATTCTAATTCGTCTGGCGGCTTGCCCTTTGGGACAGGTCTCTGGATAATGAACTTGGCTGTCCAGGTAACCCTTGAAACCACAAAGCCTGTGTGGCTGTCACTTCTGAGTCACCTAAAGCTGTGTAGTGTTAGCAGAAATAGGAAGCTGAGCAGGCTTTCGACAGACAGTCCTGGGGGCTGTAATGAAACGATACAGAACAGAATAGCCAGTTCCTTCCTGCATCTCTGTTCACACAGCCACAGGAACTGGAGAAAGATAGAAATGAGTCTTTTCACCTCTATTTCTACACTTGCAAGGTTGGGGAGGGAAAGCAGTGGCCAATGATGTTTTTCAGTTAAAGACGGTTGTAAAATGTTCCTGCCAATGGTATTGTCTTTCCCCACACCTTTGGAAAAGGCTCATGTAAAATAGGCAGGCTCTTTCTAATTGTTGGCCCCCTCCCCCCTTCTGGCTGTGAGTCTCCATTCTCAGCTGATTGGAATGAGAAATTACCACCTTGAATATAACCAAGTTGAAATTGGAAAGCCGCCCTCTAACTGATTATGTAAGCTTGAAAGTACTGTACCTGAAATCTCATGTTTGAGAATTCCCTTAATGAAGATAAAAATCTCAAAGCAGCACGGACGCACCTGTTTTTATTATGTAAGATTCAATTATTGTGATGCAACCTGTATAATAAAGAATGGTGTTGATTAGTTCAGCTCTCGGTTGACTTTTTGGGTCAGAGAATTGTTTGAAGTAGACCCACAGAGGCGCTGAGAGCTCTGCCCCCAGGCAGTCGGCGCCCTGCTTCAGCACCAGCACCCCCCTTTCTCTCCAGGGCTGCAGAGGCTTAACCTAGGTCTGTGGTCACCAAGTGCTTAACGTTGCAGGAGGTGGATGTCCATCAAGGTTGGCCTCAGAGATGGCTCATGCCATTCAGCAGAACGTGCGGGATGATCGCTGTTGCCTGGAGTGGGCTTTATCTTCGGTCATTTCATTTCTTGAAGCACTGCCATCTTGGCACTTGGGATGTTGATGGCACGTGGGGTGGACTTTGTCTTGTTTGCTATAATTGGCCTGTGTTTCAATGTGGCTCATGACATCATCCTCTTCTGGGAGCCATACGCGAGGTGGGTACATAGCACAGCACGCTCCAGGGTCAATTTCAGATTCCCAGTCCCCTGAGTTGTAGCCAAGGAGGTTATTTTGTGGCCGTGGTGAGTACTGGAAAGAAAAAGACGTAAAGGGAACGAGACCAGTTGAAATAGCTACAGAAGAGCCTCAAACAGAGCTCCCTTGCAAAAAATTTAAGGCAAGACTCACAATGTGGTGCGTTGGGTGGCCTCCCCAGTGCTGGTAAAAACTGTGTTGGTTGCAAGGCTTAATGTACCAACAACAGGTTCTTCAGCCAGTCTGCAGGAGGCTTTCTTTTGGAAACAAACAACAACAACAAAAAGATAAATTAGTGCCTTCCCTTTACCTTTGTCGGGACTTCCCTGGTGGCTCAGGTGATACAATGCTTGCAATGGAGGAGACGCAGGTTCAGTTCATGGGTTGGGAAAATCCCTTGAAGAAGGGAATGGCAACCCACTCCAGTATTCTTGACCGGAGAATCCCATGGACGGAGTAAGCCTGGTGGGCTACCATTCATGGGGTCACAAAGAGTTGGACAGGACTGAGCAACTAACACTTTCTCTTTACCTTTGCCAGTGTGGTGGAAATGCATATAAATAGATCAAGAAGTCCTCGAGCAGTTCTGCAGCATTGCTGGCTGCAGCTGGGGAGGTCTGCCTTGCTGCCGCTGGACTCATAGCGGCGCATGGAGCCAGTAGCCCTTGGGCTCAGTCCAAAGGTAGCCCGTGGAACTTGTGAGATGCACAGGTGGATTGATGGTCTAACGGGCCTGTGTCCTGAGGTTGGCCTTGGCCTGCGTGGGAGCCCCGATCTTACGTCTGTGTGGAAAGCTCTATGTTTGTGAATTACTTGCATATTCAGCAGAATCAGGGCCCAGAAGTAAGTCACTTACCTAAATGTGCTCCAGAGCTGCCAACAGTAGCCAGCCGGCGTGAGCAGGTAAACAGGACAAGTTTTATTTTGGAACATTATGATTAGAAACATGTATAATTAAAAATAATGTTTTGGTGAATGCTGGGGGTGGAAAACACTCATTTCTCTCACTGCCTTTTAAAGCATCCCTTCTTTTTTTCTTTTAAATAGAATTGTTTCCTGATAGGAAACACTACCTGTCCTTAATCTAGTGAATAGATAAAAATATATGCATTTATATTTACCTGTCTTCTGACACTTTGGATTTCCTTGGGGAATGTTTTCGTCATTTAAGAATAATAGTACCAATGCAGCCAATTAAAAATAACCCCAGGGTCCTGATGCCCCAAGCCATCAGGGAAACAATTCCACACAGCGAGTAAAACATTTCAGGTCCTTTGCTTTAAGAAAGCTGAGAGTTCTCGCTGAGGCCTGTCACCTTCGCGGTTGCCTGTCTCTCTGTGCCGGCTGAGACCAGTGAGGGTCACGGTGGTCAGCTCAGCTCTGTCGCCTCCTGCTCACTCATTCATTTTTATTCTGACCTCCCCGCACTGGCCCCTGACCCCAACAGAACCAGGCTTCGCCAGCCTGGCAGGATGTCACAGTCGGCTCTGTGAGATCCCCGTGAGGGCGTGCTCCTGGGAGTCCAAACCCGGATCACTGCAGAGTGGGACTCTGTGCCAGGTTTATGCCACGGGCACTGTTCACAGCTTCACCCAGCTCCCCTCTGCTGGCTTCCCACCGTCCTTGTTCAGGGGTCGAGGCAGTGAGTCCTTCCCTCCTACAGGCCCTAACAATCCAATCCCATCCTGCACCACAGACTGCGTGGTGATCGTTGCTGTCTGGGACCTGTCCTGAGCTCTATTATATGTGATCTCAGTGGGAGTGGGCTCTTTGTGTTTATTTCTTTGTCTTTATTTTCTTCCATGGGGTTCATAGGGAAGTAGGGTCATTCTTAAACATTTTGGGCATCTCAGATGTTAGACCACCATCAGGTAATATTTTCTCCCTTAGATGTAGAAAGATGTGATATGTATTAAAGAGAAGGTAACCTTGACAATTATCCTTGGGTGGGGAGCTGGACTTAGAGGTGGGAAGGTGGATGAATATACGTGTATTTCTGTGGCTGTTTCTGAAGGAAGGAACCAGGTGTGGTAAGTAGTCTCCTGGGACTGCCGGAACAAGTCATCACAAATTGAGTGGCTTCAAGCAACAGGTTTCTTTTCTAAAGTCCTGGGGGCCAGAGGTCTGAAACCAAGGTGAAAGCAGGACTACCCTCCCTCTGAGACACTGGGAAGAATCCGCTCTTGCTTCTTCCTCGCTTCTGCTTCTGGAGGTGGCCCTTGATGCCCAGTGTCTCTTAGCTTGCAGCTGTACCCGCTAATGTATGACTCTGAGGACACATGGCATTTCTCCTCTGTGCGTCCCTCTCCCCCTCTTATAAGGTGGTAGTGGATGAGGACCTTACCCTAATACCGCATCTGACCTTAATTACACCTCTTAAGACTTTGTTTCCTAATAAGGTCACATTCACAGATTTCAGGAGTTAGGTCTTCACCATGTCTTTTGCGGGGGGTGGTGCGGGGTAGGGGGGAACGCATCCAACCCATTAGTGCTTCCCAAGTGGCTTAGTAGTAAAGAATCTGCCTGCCAGTGTAGGAGATGTGAGAGGCACAGGTTCAATCCCTGGGTTGGGAAGATCCGCTGGAGGAAGAAATGGCAACCCACTCTAGCACTGTTGCCTGGAAAGTTTCGTGAACAGAGGAGCCTGGTGGGCAACAGTCCATGGGGTCACAAAGAGGCAGACATGACTGAGTGACTGAGTGTGGGCATGCACACACACACACTTGCACACGCACACACACACAGGCACACACTTGACCCATTATGCCAGGAAAGAAAAAGAGCAAAGGGCCTGAAAACAGTCTAAAGGTACAAAGGGAAAGAAAGAAGAGGACAAACTCTGCCTTTTTAGAGTTTGGAAGTGGGTAAGAAGATCATGGGATATTGGTCGGAGAGTCTCTCTAACTGGGAAGTTCTGTCTTAGAGGAAATGCTGCCCTGCGACAATTCCTTGCTTGCTCTCTATAAGAAGATAACCGTGTTTCTCTCTGTGAGGGCCTGGTGTGGCTTGTGGGAGTGGACCTGTTGGATTATTGAGTAGCTTTGAACATGTCCTTTCTGTATTCTGGGTGTACCTGGATGCAGAGGTTGCATTAGATAATCACATCACTTGATGAACGGCAATGTGTGTTTTAAAAAGCCTAGAAATACATGCGAGTGAGCATCATATGTATATGGATGTTGTGTGGGGGTGTGTTTGTGGGCAGCCCATGTCCCCTGTCTCTTACACTTGGGACTTATTCACAACTGACAAAATGTGCAACAGTCCCCATCTCCTCCCTGAAGCCCAGTCTGATTCGGTGAGGTTGACAGACACTTTAGGGCTGTGCCAGCCAGTCTGAGATTTGGCCGGGTCCATGTTCCGTGAGGACCAGACATCTGCCTTCTCACCTCATTCATCTCCGTGGTTTCTGGGTGGACGTGGGAGCTGCATGATTCTCGGAATGTCCCAGCACACGCTCCTTGTAAAGACTTCAGCTCGGTCTCTGCCAAACTAATTAACTTGGACAACTTCCTTAAGTGCTGTAAGCAATATAGAGTTGAGTAAGGCATGTTCTTGGCCCTCATGGTGTTGATGCATTTCAGTGGGGGAGATGGCATGTTTTTATAATGTTTTCATTAATTACTCATTCATTAGACTGTGTTAGGTCCCGGCCAGGCAGTGGGGTCAACCCTCTTGGGGCCTCGGAGCTAGTCCGGGTGTGTTCACCCGGGTGGTATGATCTCTGACCATAGCAGCAAAGTGCTGGTGTCAGGGGTAGGTGGTGATGGAGATGGATTTGAGAGGATGAGGGAAATGGTTATGGTTGCAGATGGAGAGTAATTTGCTTGACTTTGTTCAGGGTAGATCTAAGGGAATGAGCAGTCATGGTTAGTGTTGAAAGAGTCTGGCTAGAGAGAGCCCTTGGATGTGGGGTGGAGCTGGGGAGCCCCCGCTGGAGCAGAGGCAGGCTGGGAACAGGGGGCCACGGCCGCATACTGGAGCGTGCCAGGGCTGGCACCAGGGAGCCTCAGCTCCAGCCAGCAGTGCGGGGGCTGTTGGTGCCTCTCTCAGCCGTCTTCTGTCCTACCCCCACCCCACTTTGAAGTAGTGCCCGAAAATGCTGCTAGAAGCGAGACTTTGAGCGTGTGGAAGGAGGCCACATCCTCAGATGGGACTAGGAGCAGGCATGGCTGTGTTGCATGATGGAGCAGAGGGGCAGGAGGCTGCCCCGGGTCCCAGAGCACTGTGGTCAGGGGGACCTTGCCATCCACACACAATGACACCTCTGTCTTTATCCTCTCTCTTGAGTTATCTCCAAATGAGATTTCTGCAAGATGAGCCAGCATTAGGGTAGGTCCTCTCCTATTGGACTTAAAAAAAAAAAAAAAAGAAAAACACTTTAGCTTGGCCTTGGATATATCAGTTCTGGATAACTTTAAAGCTGGTAACAGAACAAACTGTGTTCACACACAGGAAACGTCTCCAAGCAAAAAGTAGGCGTGTGGTTTTCAGTTTAAAAATTGGATGGAGGCCATTCAAACTTCCCCTCCTGCTCTCCTTGAGAAGAACTTGGCAAGCTGCTGGGGCAGAGTGGGGCTGGGGCGGGTTGGGGGGGCACTCGTCCTTGGAACAATCATCGTTACATCTGCTAAGACTTTGTTTCCTAATAAAGTCACATTCACAGATCCCAGGAGTTAGGACCTGGGAGAGTCCGGAGAGAAGATATCCTAGGAACAGGGCTGGTTAGTGGGATGAGGCCCCATGACGTAGGGCCTAGGAGGCTGTTGGATTTACTGAGCATGTTTGCCCTTCAGCTTCAAAGGCTGTTGTGGAGGGTGTGTGGAGTCTGGCTGGAATACCTCCCTGCCCTGTGGACTCACACCTGTTGCCCCACACGGCTGATTCCAGCATGGGCTGAGATGTCTCGAAGCCCTGTGTGGCCACATTGCTTGGCTTTACCATTAACTTGAACTTCAAGTTCATGCTGGTGGCTTTTTTTTTTTTTCCTTAACACAAAGACCTTATTGTCTTACTTGTTATGCAAGGAATGTGTGTGTTAAAATTTTGGAAAATACAAGTAATTATAGATGCATTACAAAGTGAAGAAGCAAACGTCATCCGTGATGCTGTGACCGGGAGTCGCACTGTTGACTTTTTGCTGGGCGAACTTTCAGTCTCCCTGGGTCTACCCACCCACATTATTCCATGGCTTTGAGGATGTGGTAGTGAATATACCTACTTCAGATGAGCGTGAGGCTACCAAATGAGGTAATCTATTCAAAGTGCCTAGCCAGCACTTCTCTGCAGTATGTTGCTCTTGTTAATTATTTTTATAATAAAATCATATCACATTACACATTCTGTTTCGAACCTGCTGTTTCCCCTAAACCATTGTGACCACTTTCTGTTACATTGGATGTTCTTTTCTGGAGTCCTGGTTTTAAAGGAAAGTGACCTTATGGTAACTAGACTTATCAAGATGGTCATTTTGAAATGTATAGAAAGAACATAAAATCACTACCTTGTACACTGGGAGGTTACCTAGGGTTGTAGGTCAATTATACGTTAAAAGCAAACTCATAGAAAAGGAGATCCGATTTGTGGCTCCCAGAGGCAGGGATGTGGGAGGGAGAAATGGGTGAAAATAGTCAAATTACTCAAACTTCCAGTTATGTTGAATGAGTAGTAGGGATGTTTTGCACAACATGATAAATGTAATTAACACTGCTGTCTGTTACACGACGGCTGTTAGGAGACGAAATCCTAAGAGTTTTCATCACAAGGAAAGAAATGTTTTTCTCCTATTTCTTTCGTTTTTATCTGTATGAGAAGATGAATGTTCACTAAACTTATTGTGGTCATCATTTCACGACATATATAAGTCAAATCACTATGTGCGCTTTACACTTAAACACAGTTGTATGTCAATTATATCTCAACATAACTGGACCAAAAATTTTTTTGTAAGAGAATAAGAAAGAAAAATGACCTTCCTGTTTTTGTAAAAATAATATATGTTCATTATGAAGAATTTTAAAATGAAGAAAACTTTGAATAAAGATAGTTTCAGTTCAGTTCAGTTGCTCAGTTGTGTCCGACTCTTTGCAACCCCATGAATCACAGCATGCCAGGCCTCCCTGTCCACCAACTCCCGGAGTTCACTCAAACTCATGTCCATCAAGTCGGTGATGCCATCCAGCCATCTTATCCTCTGTCGTCCCCTTCTCCTCCTGCCCCCAATCTCTCCCAGCATCAGAGTCTTTTCCAATGAGTCAACTCTTCGCATGAGGTGGCCAAAGTATTGGAGTTTCAGCCTCAGCATCAGTCCTTCCAATGAACACCCAGGACTGATCTCCTTTAGGATGGACTGGTTGGATCTCCTTGCAGACCAAGGGACTCTCAAGAGTCTTCTCCAACACCACAGTTCCAAAGCATCAATTCTTCGGCACTCAGCCTTCTTCACAGTCCAACTCTCACATCCATGCATGACCACTGGAAAAACCATAGCCTTGACTAGATGAACCTTTGTTGGCAAAGTAAAATCTCTGCTTTTCAATATGCTATCTAGGTTGGTCATAACTTTTCTTCCAAGAAGTAAGCGTCTTTTAATTTCATGGCTGCAGTCACCATCTGCAGTGATTTTGGAGCCCCCAAAAATAAAGTCTGACACTGTTTCCACTGTTTCCCCATCTATTTTCCATGAAATGATGGGACCAGATGCCATGATCTTAGTTTTCTGAATGTTGAGCTTTAAGCCAACTTTTTCGCTCTCCTTTTTCATCAAGAGGCTCTTTAGTTCCTCTTCACTTAAGGAACTCCAAATCCTACCATTCAGAAATAATCATGATGGATGTCAGGGTTTGAGAGTGATAATCACCTTTCTACTTCCTTTTTTCACCAATTAAGAATCAATTGGGTGGTAGACCTAACATCAACTACAGGAGTATAAAAGTAGCATCTTGGAATTTATATGGAAACATTTGGAGTTGGGGCTGGAAAACTTAGTTTATGGACAGATTCACGCTCCTTGCTACTTTGTTTCAAGTCAGAGTGACAAGCTATGTGTCCCTGCAGGGGCAAACCCACTCAGCTTGGCTCCCTCAGGAGCAAAGAATGTGTCTGTCCTGAGGACTATTCACAGAGGAGAGGAAGAGATTGGGAAAGCTTGCTAGGTTTCTTTCTCAGCCTTACTGATTTGGTAAGTCACTCCAGCCCCCTTTGGGGAGGACTGAGTGAGGAAGTTGGAAGAACAGATGTTTTTTTTCTCAGTGACTTCTGAAGGTAGAGAGAGCTTCCTCTAGCACGGATCAAGGTATGAATTCTAGGAGGAGTTTAGAGTGAGTCCGCCTACAAGGTGGGAGACCCAGGTTTGATCCCTGGATTGGGAAGACCCCCCTGGAGGAGAGCCTGGCAACCCACTCCAGTATGCTTGCCTGGAGAATCCCATGGACAGAGGAGCCTGGTGGGCTACAGTCCATGGGGTTGCAGTCAGTCACAACTGAGTGATGATGCTTTCCCTTATAATTATCAGCAGCAGCATACCATTGCAGAGTTGTTCTGTGCTTACATGGAGAAATGTCGGGCTGGCTGGACATACTTAGTAAGATATGTGTTCTTAAAATGAAAAGTTTAATTTCAGTCAAGTTTAGTAGAAGATACAGGGCTTCCGCGGTGATTCAGTGGTAAAGTATCCTCCTGCCAATGCAGGCATCGCGGGTTTAGTCCCTGATCCGGGAAGATTCCACATGCTGTGGAGTGACTAAGCCTGAGAGCCACAACTAAGTCCACGTACCGCCAAACTGCTGAGCCCACACACTGCTGACGCCTGCATACCCCAGAGTCCACGCTCCAGAACAAGGGAGCCCACCACGAGGGGAAGCCCCAGCACCACAACTGGAGAGGAGGCTCACTCGCTGCAATTAGAGAGAAGCCCGGACTGCAATGGAGACCCGGGGCAACCAGAAACAAATAAACACAATTTTAAGAAACTAACAGAAGATTGAGTTAACACTGGATAGAGGCCACTGTTTTCTGCCCTTGAACGTTGCTGTAGAGGAGTCCATGGCCAGTCTAAGTTTTTCTCCTTTATAGATTGTTTGCTTATAGATGAGGTGCCTGGGCAATTCTTTTTTAATCCTGGACATATAACTTAGTCACTGTATATGTTACTGGTGCATAACATGTGCTATACACTTCTGGAACTTGATGTTTTCATTCAGTTAACAGAGTCCATTCTTTATTAATTTCAGGGCACTTTTCTTTTGCTGCCTTTTGTACTTTCTTGGTTCTGCATGGTGAGTTCCCTGCTATAACCATGCCAGTTAGCTGTGTTGGATTGTCTTTGAACTCCTTAGTTATTTGTTTTCCTTTGATTATTTTAATCTCTGATTTTAGGACTATATTTACTGTGTTGATGTCTCGCTTCCCTCTAGTCAGTACATTGGTTTGAAGGCACCTTTCCTTAGTTCTATACAGATTTGATTTTATATATTGATTTCTAGTGTTTATTTTAATCTCCAATTTATTTCTTTAGGTCTACAATCTTGTTCCTCTTTGTGTTTGTTAATATTGCTTTGACTTTTCAGTTTATTGAACTCATAGTCACATAAAGTTTTTATGTTTCAAAGATCCTTTAAGGCGAACCCTCTTCTTGGGTTATGTTTTCTTTTAGGCTGAATACTTTTTTTTAAGTTTTTTTTTTTTTTTTTTTTGAGGTGGATCATTTTGAAAGTCTTTATTGAATTAGGTTCAATATCATTTGTGTTTTGGTGTTTTGGCCCTGAGGCACGTGGGATCTTAGCTTTCCCACCGGGGGTGGATCCCCCAGCCCTGCACTGGAAGGTGACGTCTCAACCACTGGACCACCAGGGAAGTCCCATGACTGCTTTGTCTTTGATTCATTGTTTCATTTTTCCCTTTCCTTCAGGAGTCTGTGTTTACGGCTGCCATGCTTTTTGTTGGCTTTTTTCCCACTTAGTTCTTGCCGGAGTGAGTCTGCCCAGATCTTTGTTGTTCTGGGTGTGGGTAATTTCTCTATCTGAAGCTTCTCTTTGCTTCCCCCTGCTTCCCCCTGACCGCCCAGTCAGAGTCTGAAGGCTGTTGTTTCTGCTGATGCTTTCTGTGGCCGGAAGACACCGAGCCCCCAGGACGAGCTGAGCTGTAGCAGGTGGTGCGAAGGGTGCAGACTAGCTCTGGCCAGAAGACGTGGGCTCGGTGGCTCTCGCTCTGGGGATCTTTCAAAGGTCCTTTAAGTGGGCTCCGTCTTCCTGTGTGGGGGCGCACCCTGAGTATCCATGGGCAGCATTCTGTGGCCTGGCTTTCACTCCTGGAGCCTTCCCTCCCTTCCTGCAGGGATAAGCAGCCGTATGGCTCACAGCTCCTCCTCAGCCTTTCCTCCCGTGTGGATGCTCTCACTTTTCCCAGTGAGAAAAGAGCAATACACGGATACCTATCAGGGTGCTTTTCTCCAGATATGCGATATTAATGACAGCTGCTACTGCTAAGTCACTTCAGTCATGTCCGGCTCTGTGCGACCCCATGGACTGCAGCCACCCAGGCTCCTCCATCCATGGGATTTTCCAGGCAAGAGTCCTGGAGTGGGTTGCCATTGCCATCTCCTAATGACAGCTCTTGGACATTATTCACTGGCTCATTTTCCCGAGGGTGGTGGATACAGACTTACGAGCCTGTTCTGCTCTTAGAAATTTTCGTCACTTTTCTTGGGAGGCAGTATTTGGTTTTATGACACTGGGGTGGGTTCATTCTCTTATTTGTTTCTTGACTGGTAATTATTTTATTTCTGATCTCCTCCCCCCCCCCTTTTTTTTTGGTTAAGTTTCAGAAGAGTGAGATTTTGTGTGGAAGTTTGTACCATTTTAATGGAGAAGTATCATTTTCAAAGGTTGAATGTGGTGGTGGTTTAGTTGCTCCGTCGTGTCTGACTCTTTTGTAGCCCCAACCACTAGGCTCCTCTGTCCATGGGATTTTCCAGGCGAGAATACTGGACTGGGTGCCATTCCCTTCTCCAGGGGATCTTTCCAGCCCAGGGATTGAACCTGTGTCTCTTACATTGCAGGTGGATAATTTACCACTGAGCCACTGTGTTTTGTTCTATTTCATCCCCTTATTTCTGTATGACGGGTTCTTTACATCTTTGTTTTGCTGATATAAATTCAGATTTCTCATGACTTTATTTTACTTATTAATAAAGTAAAAATACTTTCATTCAGTTCAGTCACTCAGTCATGTTCAACTCTTTGCAACTCCATGGACTGTAGCATGCCAGGCTTCCCTGTCCATCACCAACTCCCAGAGCTTGCTCAAACTCATATACATAGAGTCAGTGATGCCATCCAACCGTCTCATCCTCTCTTGTCCCCTTCTCCTCCTTCCTTCAGTCCTTTCCAGCATCAGGATCTTTTCCAGTGAGTCAGTTCTTCACATCAGATGGCCAAATGATTCGAGCTTCAGCTTCAGCATCAGTCCTTCCAATGAATATTCAGGACTGATTTCCTTTAGGATTGACTAGTTTGATCTCCTTGCAGTCCAAGGGACTTTCAAGAGTCTTCTCCAACACACAGTTCAAAAGCATCCATTCTTCGGTGCTCAGTATTCTTTATGGTCCAATTCTCACATCCATATATGACTACTGGAAAAACCATAGCTTTGACTAGACGGACCTTAGTCAGTAAAGTCATGTCTCTGCTTTTTTCTTCTAAAGAGCAAGCATTTTTTAATTTCATGGCTGCAGTCACCAACTGCAGTGACTTTGGAGCCCAAGAAAATAGAGTCTGTCACTGTTTTCATTGTTTCCCCATCTATTTGCCCTGGAGTGTTGGGACAGGATGCCATGATCTTTGTTTTTTGAATGTTGAGTTTTAAGTCAGCTTGTTCACTCTTCTCTTTCACTTTCATCAAGAGGCTCTTTAGTTCCTCTTCGCTTGCTGTAGTAAGGTGGTATCATTTGCATATCTTAGGTTATTGATATTTCTCCTGGCAATCTTGATTCCAGCTTGTGCTTCATCCAGCCTGGCATTTTGCATGATGTACTCTGCATATAAGTTAAATAAGCAGGGTGACAATATACAGCCTTGACATACTCCTTTCCCGATTTGGAACCAGTGTGTTGTTCCATGTCCAGTTTTAACTGTTGCTTCTTGACTTGCATTCAGGCCGGCTCTAGTTGTGGCTCAATGGATCTGCTCTCTTAGTTTCAGCATGCGAGACCTAGTTCCCCAGCCAGGGATCAAACCTGTGTCCTCTGTATTGGCAGTGCGGAGTCTTAGCCACTGGACCACCAGAAAAGTCCCTCTCATGTCTTACGTATTTTACCTTTCACAGTGAAATGGAATAAGGAGATTAGAGGGGATGGTCACTGAGGGGAGGGGAACAGACATTTTGTGAGAGTCTTACATGCGTCAGGAAGTTGGATTTGACTCTCATGACACCTGGTGTGATAAATACTGTTATTTCTATTTAACAACCAAGGATACTAGGACTCAGGGAATTTGAATGACTGGCCCACATGGACAGAAGGGCTGTTTGATCCTGGGTCTCTCGGTTTTCATTTGCTCTGAAATCTCTTCTCTTTTCTCAGATGACGCCTTAAGAAACTGCAGCTGAATCGAGTGCTTAAGTAGGTTTGATGTTTTCCTATCACTGTAACACATTACTCCTCGTGAGAGAACATGGCTGCTCTTTTTTTTTTTTTAATTTTTTAACTGCAGAAAAAGGTCACGAAGGTCGAGCATGACTTCATTAGACCAGAGAGCTGTGTTAGCTGTGTCCTCCTTCCCGTGAGTGCACGGTGGCCTTTACAGGTGAGGCGAGCTTTTGGAAATGAGCTGTTGTCTGTCCCCCAGCCGGTCACAGGGTCCCTGCTCCCAGCATGTAGCTACCTGCGTGCTCAGCCCTTGACTGCATTCTCTGTCTGAACAGCCAGCCACTCACAAACAAGGGCCATTATGTAATAATTCTGCCGTAACAACCCCCACAAAATTACAGACTGCTCCGTGCCAGTGGGAACAGACACTCTAATTAATGTTCACTTCATCAGATAGACATTTTTCAAAACCTTAGTACAAAATTACGTGTACCTTATTCAAAAAGTGTTTCACCGGACTTACTGAGAATAGATTTATATTTATTGAAAGAGGCCTGGTTGGGGAATCATTTATTTACCATAGGTCTCGGTTTTATTACCGACGCCAAAAATGAATACAATGCCACCGTCTTACTGGTGTGGAATGTTTAATGGGTTACAAAGTGTTGTCATGGTTTATGTCATTTAAGCCTTATATAACCCTGGGAGATAGGTGGGCATTTTTTACCCCACATTCATTTTTAATTCTATATTGTAAATTCTCAAATGAAACAAAATTAGAAATTATAGTACAGTGAACACACCCGTGTATTGACCACCTAGCACTGAACAATTATTAACATTTGGCATATTTGCTTCATATATACACACAGAGGACAGAGGACGAGATGGTTGGATGGCATCACCAACTCAATGGACATGAATTTGAGCAAACTCTGGGAGATAGTGAAGGACAGGGAAGCCTGGTGTTCTGCAGTCCATGGGACAGCAGAGCTTTGGACGTGACTTAGTGACTAAACAACAACATATATACACATGCAAGTATATGAATGTGCATTTTTTAACCACTTACAACTATAGAAATGAAGATACTTCACACCTTAATACTTTATTATGCTTCTCCATGATGTATGATCATTTACCGTGAAACCACAACCTTATTATCACTCCTGATAATATCCCCTCATTTCAACTCATGCCTGCTACAGTATCAAATTTCTCCAAGTGCTGCCAAAATACCTCCACTGGGCATCGCTAGCTCCATCATTAGCTCCATCTCTAGAACTCTCTGTCTCTTTTCTAAACAGCCACAAACCGATTAAAGATCTTGCATTTCATTTGTTATAGGACTTTCCGTTTCTTTTTTTCCAGTTCTTTTTACTGTGATAAAATACATGTAACATGGAACTTGCCATCTCTAATATTCCTAGGTGTACAGTTCAGCGACATGAAGTACATGTATGTTGTTGCGTAACCATCACCATTTTCCATCTCCAGAACTCTTTGCATCTTGAAAAACTGAAGATCTGAGCCCATTAAACAATAACTCTCTATCCCCTTCTCCTAGCTCCTGGCAACTACTGTTCTGCTTTCTGTCTCTCTGATTTGAATACTCTAGATAGCCCATGTAAATGGAATTATACAGTGCTTATTCTTTTGCCTGTGAATTATTTCCCTTCACGTACTGTGAACTGTACTTTAGAATTTCCTTCTTTTTTTTTTTTTTAAAAGGTGTGTTTGTTTATTATTTTTGGCTGTGCTGGGTCTTACTTGCTACACTCAGGCTTTCTCTGCTTGGGTAAGTGGGGGTGCTGTTCGTCGTGGTGCACGGCCTTCTCATCGTGGTGGCTTCTCTGTTACTGAGGGTGGGCCCGCGGCACGCAGGCTTCAGTAGTCGTGATGCATGGGCATAGCTGACCTGCGGCATGTGGAATCTTCCTGAACCAGCGGTTGAGCCTGTGTCCCCTGCATTGTGAGGCAGCTTTGTAACCACTGGACCACCAAGGAAGCCCTTTCCTTCCTTTTAAAAGCTGAAATAATCTTCCATTGTAAATATGTACTGTAAATATTGCTTCCATTGTAAATATTGCTTGTCCGTTCATCTGTTGGCGGACGCTTAGGTTGCTTACACATTTCAGCTATTGTGAATAATGTTGCAATCAACATAAGCCTACCACTCTCTTTCAATCCAGCATAATTCCCCCACTTTTTGCTACTGATGTTGACTTTTAAAGAGGTTTTCGACTCTTTGCAGAGGTAGGAACCTTCTACAGAATGTTCTCTATTCAGAATTTGTCGACTTATTCCTTTTGGTTTGATCTAACTTGTCCTCTCATTGAACACTAGGGTTTTTCTTGACTAGATTTACATTTTGTTTACGTTAGGTCACTGGTAAGGCACTCTTCTAAATGCATGCTAAGTTGCTTCAGTCGTGTGTCACTCTTTGTGACCCTATGGACTGTAGCCCGTCAGGCTCCTCTGTCCTTGGGATTTCCCGGGCAAGAATACTAGAATGGGTTGCCATTTGCTCCTCCAGGGGATCTTCCCAACCTAGGGATTGAACCCGTGTCTATTACGTCTCCTGCATTAGCAGGAGGGTTCTTTACCACTAGTGCCACCTGGGAAGCCCCACTCTTTTAAGTGCTTCATATTAAAATGTCTGGTTGGACGTCCCTGGTGGTCCAGTGGTTAAGGCTCCATGCTTCTACTGCAGGGACCACAGGTTCAATCCCTGGTTGGGGGGACTAAGATCCTGCTTGTCAACACATCCAAAAAAAATAAATAAAAAGTAAAAGTGACATCTACAATATTAATAAAATAAAATGCCTGGTTGTCCCCTGTTCCTGGTGCCAAGGTTGACTGCTGGGTTGAGACGGGTGGTGACAGCCAGACCTCCAAGTGGAAGGCGTGTTCATTCTCTTGAAGCTGGTATCTTCTGCGTGCCTGCTGAGTTGCTTCAATTGTGTCCGACTCTTTCTGACCCCATGGACTGCATCCTGCCAGGCTCCTCTGTCCGTGGGATTCTCTAGGCAAGGACACTGGAGTGGGTTGCCATGCCCTCCTCCAGGGGACCTTCCTGACCCAAGGACTGAACCCGTGTGTCTTTATGTCTCCTGTATTGGCAGGCAGGTTCTTTACCAGTAGTTGCATGTGGAGAACCCTTTATTGGTAAAAATAACCTCTCCTGTTGGTTGAGTGTCTGCTATGTGCCCGATGCTTGGCACACGCTATCCTATTTAGCCTTTGCTGTTGTCCCCGTGTATAACTCAGTGTGGGGACCTGGTTGCCCCTCTGCTATGAAGACACTTCTCAGGCCTCTGCTGCTCCTGCTTTCCTCTTACGGTGGTCATGGCCTTTCGCCCAAGGCTGACTGGCATGATGTGGGCCCTGTCTGCCCAGGTTATAGATTCCTGGAGTCTAACCCCAGCTCCAGCCTTCAGGCGTGACTCTGGGTTGGTTTTTCAGCCTCCAGACCTCAGTGTCCTCATCTGTAACTTGGAGAGAATAAAAGTTCCCAGCTCAAGGGTTTCTTGTGGGCGTGAATGGACCCATCAGATGTGAAAGGCTGAGTACAGTGGTTGGCACACGTGCTTAATGAATCTCGGCCTCATTCTCACTGTCACCCCTTCCATGGGTCCCTGAAGACAGTTGTCGGCCCTTTTTGCCCTGAGGGTTTATGGTCAGTACCATGGGGGAGGGATGGCTGAAAATCAGGGGCCGAATTGTGCAGAAGGCTCTTGAGCAGGGTCTGCAAACTGTGGCCCATGAGCCAGATCCAGCCTGCAGACAGCTTTGTGAGTGCCGTGTTTTTGGAACATAAACACATGGGTTCGTGTCCAGGTCCTTGTCTTCAGCTCCATTTGTGATCCAGCAGCAGGGGTGGTTGTGACAGAGACCACGTGGGCAGAAGCACCTGAACTGTGTACCATCTGGTCTCCTCCAGGGTACACTTGCCAACCTTTGCTCTGAAAGTGATCTTGCAGAGGTGGCAGCGAGCGGTCCTGAGGACCACTAAGAGAGATCTTAGTTCCCTGCCCAGGAATTGATACTGAGCCTGGGTTGCCTGGATGAAAACCAGGAATCTGAACTACTAGACCACCAGTGTCTGGAGGCTAGACGCAAAGTGGCCCCGGCTCTTACCCCCCGATTGAAGGCAAGAGTGTTTCCAGGAGACAAAAACCAGAGAGAGGGTTTGGGTATGGTGTCATAAGTCAGAAGCAGGGCGGAAATACACATCCAGAGAGCAAGGGTATGGGTGTCCTTCATAATGAGGAGGAGTACAGTGAAGAGGGGATTTGAACCCCTCATTTAGGACAGTCCTTCCAGGTCTTGTTTGCCTCTTTGACCAAGTACCTTTGGCCAATTTCCTTGTTTCTTTCTTCACACCTGACTGGTCCTAGGACCCTACCCAACATGGGTGCACAACTTCTTGCTAAGGTGGAGCCCCCCGCTGTAGGCGGAGCCCCCGCTGTAGGCGGAGCCCCCCGCTGTAGGCGGAGCCCCCCGCTGTAGGCGGAGCCCCCGCTGTAGGGGGAGCCCCCCGCTGTAGGCGGAGCCCCCCGCTGTAGGTCTGCCGGTGCATGTCCACATGTTATTAAGGGTTGCCACTCTCTCCCTTTTTGACCCCCAAGGAGCCTTCCTCCGCATGTGCAGACAGGAAAGACTTCCTTGACCTCAGGGGTGGTCATCTTATCTCTTCACATCAGCAGAGCTAAGCTTCTGCCACCAGCTTTGTCCTTGGAGTGTCTGGGTGAGAGGAAAGCTTCAGTTTCACTCCACTTGACAAACACCAGCTGTCCATCCCAGGGACCCGTCTGTCTCCAACCTACAAAGCATAAATAGTCCTTAGAGTTGTGGGCTCACAGGGGGGGTCCCAGCTCCTCAGATGAGATGCTGCCTCCTACTGAACCTCCGCCTTCAGCTTTCTCTCCTGACTTGGCCTTTCCCACTGGCCCCAGGCTTCTGGACTCAGACCGTAGGGCTGGCTCTGGCCTCTGGACGGGCCTTTCTGCTGATCTTAGGCTGACCTCCCGCAAACAGAGGACACGTGTAGTCGCAGGTGTTCTGAAGGCCCCAACCTGGAGACGTTCCTGGACTGAGCCGAGATTTGACCTGGGCTTTCGGTCGAATTGGCCTGATGTGTTTCGCACGGTGTCTCCCACGTGGCCCTGCAGGCCGCAACACTGAGCTCCGCTGGGCTGGCCACCTCGTGTGGATGTGGTCTGTGTGGCAGGAGTTGCTGTACCCCAGGCCTGCCTTCTACTCACATTCCTGGTTATGAACACTAACAGCTAATTACAGATATTTTACTTTTGCCAATATGTTTGGGGTCCTGCTGTTTGACACAGATGGAACCAGTTCAACTCCGTGGAGTGAGAAATCCCATTTCCATCCCTTTCTTCTGCATTTGGACTGAAACAGACCACTTTCCCAAAGTCATTTTCTATTATTTGTGGCTTGTATCATTTGATTTATTTCCTGGTCTTTAAGATAGTTTTTATTGATCTGAGGCATTAAATTCTGATGGGAAAGAATTTCTTCCCTTTTATTTTATGCTGTGGCCTCACTGCTTAAATAAGTATTTAATGTTTTAATTAATTTGGCATGAAGCCCCTACAAATGATGATGGCAGTTCTCTGTGTATATATTTTTTAAAGATTTTTTTATTTGGACCATTTAAAAAATCTTCATTGAATCTATTGCAATACTGCTTCTGTTTTATGTCTTGGTTTTTGGTTTAGTTCCCCAACCAGGGATTGAACCCACACCTCCTACACTGGAAGGTGAAGTCTTAACAACTGGACCTCCAGGGAAGTCCCATTTTTGTATATATTTTTAATTTTTATGTCCAGTCCTACTCTCTTCTCTCTCTTGCCCTTAAAATATTTAAGCTGTTTGTGTTCTGTGATGCTACCATAGAAATTCAAGATCTATTTATTGAGCTTCTGTGATTTGCCAGGCCCTTTTGCCAGCCATTATCAAAACACACAGAAATCTCTACTCCAAAGGAGCTTACTTTGTGGTACTTTCCTGCAAATGTTTGTAAATCACATCAGAACAGCAACAAAGGCCGAGATTCTTGGAAGAGTGAGTGAGTATGGACGGCTAGATGTAAAGACCCCTTTGTGGAGATGGGCAGGAGCAGAACATTGAAGTGGACCCCGCGGAAGAAGAGGGATCATCGGTGCAGGGAGAAGGCATGCACTTAGGAGAGGAGGGCGATGTCTGAGAGGAGGGCTGTGGCTCTGGCAGTGGCCTGCTATGGAGAAGGGGAAGGAAGATGGAGCCATTGGATGGAGGTCACAGTGAAGTAAAGGAAGGCCTTGAATTCTAGACTCAATCTCCTAGGCATAAAAAAAAAAAAAAAAAAAAGAGTTTAGTTTTCCAAAAAGTCATCTGTGAAGGGACTTCCCTGGTGGTCCAGCAGTTAAGAACTGCACACTTGCAATTCAGGGGGCCAGTTCAGGCCACCCCTGGCCAGGGAGCTAGATCCCACATACCATAATTTAGAACTAAAATCCCGTGCAGCACCCCCAATAAAGATGGCGAGGGGGTGTCTATGGAAAGAGGTGTTTTAGGAAGAGAGTAGCTCAGGGGGTCTCAAAACCACGGGAGACCTGTAGTCTGCCCTGAGCACGAAACCAAATGTGTGTGTGTGTGGAGGGGTGGTGCACAGGTCGCCTGCCCCATCCTTGGTGCACTAGATGGCAGGTCCACACAGATAGTGTCCTGGGGAAAGACTTCTATCTGCAGCTTTACTGAAACACAGAGCACCAGCTGACAAAATGGGGCAAGAGCTAGGATCCCAGAAGTAAAGCCGTCCTCATGTGAGATCTTCAGCAGGGTGTGGGTTTGGGCATTAAATTGGTTCCGCGACACCAGATGCGTTCCTGGTCCTCGGTGGTGGCCAAAGGCAGCGGCAGAAGCAAGTATTAATGGCTCCTTGGGCGTCTGTAGGTCAGGCAGTCATCACACGGTCTTCTCAGCACAGGCTCTTGCAGTGCAGGGACAGGATACGCGATGGAACCTCTGGAAGCTTCTGTTAATTATCTTCAGTATCA
This sequence comes from Ovis aries, assembly GCF_016772045.2. Taxonomy (NCBI): domain Eukaryota; kingdom Metazoa; phylum Chordata; class Mammalia; order Artiodactyla; family Bovidae; genus Ovis; species Ovis aries. The sequence goes on along the minus strand of NC_056071.1, from coordinate 14,602,944 downwards.
GGTGTTAAGAGTGACATTTTGACAGGGGCAGATCAAACATTCTCGTATGTTTTAAAAGCAGACTCCAGTGTTATGTCAAACCATCCAGAATTGTCACCTCCTCGCTGCCTTCCCTACAACTGAGAGCATGGATTCTCACGTTCAGAAAAGTCTTCATTCACCAACATCCGAATAATGAGATGTGGACAGCAACTGAAAGAAGTACCCACGCTTCACCAAAAGGGCCTTATGCTAAAACAATGTTGCGTTTCCTGGAGATTTTATCCCTTTTTCTTACATGTTGGAACTAAGAATAGAGGCTTTTCTCCTATCAGTTTTCTTCACTTCTTTCTTGTAAGCAGTTACATTCTTCCTGGCATTCAAATATTTCTGAAATAGCTATTCTCAGACATAATAACAGCATAACTGTAAAACAAAGTATGTGACTCGGATTTGAAACTCAGCTCATGTTGTATCTGTGCTACTGAACACTCGCTAATTTTTGGTAAATTTTAAAATTTTTTAATTTTTATTTTATATTGGGATATAATTTACAGTTGGAGAAGGAAATGGCAATCCACTCCAGTACTATTCCCTGGAAAATCCCATGGACAGAGGAGCCTGGTAGGCTATAGTCTTTGGGGTCACAAAGAGTTGGACACGACTGAGTGACTTCACTTTATAATTTACAGTGCTGTGTCACTTTAAGGTGCACAGCAACGTGACTCAGTCATACATGTACATACATCTATTCTATTCTAGAGTCTTTTGCAGTATAGGTTGTAACAAGAATATTGAGTAGAGTTCCCCATGCTCTGCAGTAGGCCCTTGGTGATTACCATGTTTTGTGTATATATGTTAGTCCCGACCTCCTAATTCATCCCCTTTCCCACCTTCAACACACTTTTACCTGTGTGTGTGTTGAATGGGGCAGCCATGCTTCTGAAGGCAACTGTGTAATTTGATAGGTCATTGTTATATAGGCTGTTAGCATAACAGTTCTCATAAAACATTTATTGCTTGTCCCTGAGCTGGCAGCCCATAATGCAGGTGCATCCAGCATCACCACATACACTGTGACATGTTTGGTTTGTATCATTTATTTTGTCTGCCTCCCCCCATCGCCTGTTAAAGCCATCATCTGCATTTTCTACTTTGAAGTACATTAGTTACCATGGAAACAGTGACGTCATTGGAGGGGGTGAGGGTTTGTAACATCTGCATGGACAGTATCAGATCATTTTATTTAATGGTTTGCAATTTATTCCACACTTGGGGAAGATTAGGAGTATGTTTGAGAGGATAGTGTGCTTATGCACTTAGAGCTAATATGATGTGTGTCCATGTAACTGAAGGCTGCATTTGTGTGATATGTAGGTTGCACACAAAAATATGCCTGAAAATTAAAGAAGAAAAATACAAAGGAAAGAAATAGGAAGGTCAAGGGATTCATATCATTTCCAACTGCCCAGGGCCCATGGTTACAAAAAAGATGCCTTGAGTTCCCACTATAGATATGGTTCATGTAAGCCATGGTCCATTTTTTTTCATAAAAATACTGTGATAAGTCTTTATCTTTCTGAGTGAAACTCACATTCCAGGTGTTGGTTGATTAACTCTGATGTGCAGCTGAATTTTTGCAAGATCCATAAAGAGGTGCCAGTGGTCTCAGAAGCTGTGTGTGATGGCAGAGGTGGTGCCAAGGAGGGCACCTGCGGCCCTTTAAGTGCTCAGGGCTCTGCAGCATGTCCGAATGAGGCTGAACTGTGCTCTCCTTTGACCTGAGCATCCTTTTGTTCACTTTTAATTTTGAGCCAGTTGCACATTCACTGGCATATATAAGAAATAATGCAGAAAGATGCAAATACAGAAATAATACAGAAATTAATATGGGTTATTTTTAATTAACATAACTAATACAGAAATAATACAAAAATATGCCCAGTGGAACATAGTGCATAATAATTGTTGTTTAGTCTCTCAGTCATTTCCAACTCTTTTCTTTAGACACTGAGTCGTGTCAACCCCATGGACTGTAGTCTACCAGGCTCCTCTGTCCATGGACTTTGCCAGGCAAGGATACTGGAGTGTGTTGCCATTTCCTTCTCCAGGGGATCTTCGCAACTCAGGGATTGAACCAGGGTCTCCTGCTTGGCAGGTGGATTCTTTACCACTGAGCCTCCGGATAACCGGTCAGAAGTTGACGTGGATGCAGTTCACCTGCTGGCTTTTCTGGTTTTACATGCGCTCGTGTGTATGTGTGTGCGAATTTAGTCTTTGCAGTTTTATCTCATGGGTAGAGTCCTGTGACCACCACCACAGTCTAGGTACAGACCAGTCCCACCTTACGGGTCCCTCCTGCTACCCTTGTAAAGCCACACCTCCCCTAATCTCTAACCCCAGGCCACCCCTACAGCCGTCGCACAGTATGTGAGGGTGATTGATTCCAGGACCCCTCGTGGATGCTCAAGTTGGCATGGTATAGTCAGCCCTTCGTATCCATGGATGCAAAGCCCACAGATATGAAGGGCCGACTATAATCCATTCTTCATCTAGGGAATGTTGTCATTTCAGACTGTTATGTAAATAGAATCTATATACCATGCAGCCTTTGAGATTAGCTTTTTTTCACTCAGCATAAATCCCTGGAGATCCATCCAAGTTGTTGCTTGTATCAACAATCCATGGATTTTAAGTTCTGAGTGACATTCCATGGTATAAATGGACCACCGTTAGTTTAAGCATTCACTCCTTGACGGACACTGGGCTGTGTTTATTGTTTATCTTTTTAAACTGAAATCCTTAAGAGAGGGCTCTGGAGGGTCCTAATAGCACAGAATCAGTGAGTGTTTTTAAGGTATCCAGGACTTTTCTAAAGGTCTCTCTCTAGAGCAATTGTTCAGTCATTAAGTCGTGTCTGACTCTTTGCAACCACATGGGCTGCAGAATTCCAGGCTTCCCTGTCCTTCACTATCTCCTGGAGTTTGCTCAAACTCATGTCATTGAGTCGGTGATGCCATCCAACCATCTCATCCTCTGTCATCCCCTTCTCCTTCTACACTCAGTCTTTCCCAGCATCAGGGTCTTTTCCAGTGAGTCAGCTCTTTGCATCAGGTAGCCAAAGTATTGGAGCATAAGGCCCAGATTATTTATTAATAAAGGAAGGAAGGGGCTTCTCAGGGGGTGCTAGTGGTAAAGAACCTGCCTGCCAATGCAGGAAACATAAGGGAGTTCAATCCCTGGGTCAGGAAGATCTCCTAGGGGAGCACATGGCAACCCACTCCAGTATTCTTGCCTGGAGAATCCCATGGACAGAGGAGCCTGGCAGGCTACAGATCCTGGAGTTGAGATAAGTCAGATATGACTGAAGCAACTTAGCATAGCATAGAAGGAAGGAATGCACTAGAGAGAGGCTATGAGACCCCACAGAGCGGGCTGGCCAGGCCATGTGTTGGGGAGCTTGATATTCTTATATTAATAGTTGTTTCCCCTGTAGAGGGAAGCAGAAGCAACCGATGCTGTAAGACCTGCGCTTAAGTATCTGTATCCCTCTCCCAGCACTGATGGAAACAGGTATTTTTTCTGATCAGAGAAACTGTAATACCAACTACTCAGCCTGCTTGGTCCCCTGATCCCTTTGTGGGGAAGATGAAAACCTAAATTCTTGTTCTGAGACAGGTCACAGAGGAAATTGTTTTCTTGGTCTCATTGATTGATTTTCATCTGGGAAGTGTTCCACTTGGCCTTTTCCAAACTATGCCCCAGGATTGGGGCCACATGACGGAATTTAAACACCAAAATCATCCTTGGAGTATCAGCCATATGCTCGTTTTTCTGTATTGAGATTCATGGGAAGCAGCCCGAATAACAAACCCAGAGATCTGACATTGCTTTACTTATTTAAAGACCTTTTATTTACCCTGCATTTTATGCAACCAGCGGGGTCTCCCCTTGTCCTCTGAAAGTTTAAGCTATTGACCTAAAGAAAGGACAGATTTTTAACACTGGGATTGAAGGTTTGAAAGCCACTCAGAGAAACCTGGCGTATTGGAAGCTTTTAATATCAACGACTGTCGGTCAGAGTGGCAGCTCTCTGACTTTGAGAACTGAGCAGTGGGAGCAAGCCCCCTGGGAAATAAGCAGCGTGTAGAAATGGCCCACAGGGAAACAGACGTTGCCTTTGGCCTTTAGCCCAAATGTCAGGAGATGGTTTTCATAGCATAAGCGCCATGATTTCTTTCATGATTTTTTTTTAATGTGGACCATTTTTAAAGACTTTATTGAATTTGTTATAATATTGCTTCTGCTTTATTATTATTATTATTATTTTTTGGCCCTAAGGCATGTGGGATCTTAGTTCCCTGACCGGGGATGGAACCCCCTGCATGGGAAGGCAAAGTCTCGCTCTCTCCTTTTTCTTAAATCTTATTAATCTGGTTGTGCCGGCTCTTTGTGGCTGTGTGCAGGCTTTCTCTAGCTTTGTTGAACAGGGGCAGCTCTCGAGCCTCGGTGTGCTGGCTTCTCTTGCTGCGGGCCCTGGGCTCCAGGTGCATAGCCTTCGGCAGCGACAGCAAATGCCAGCTCGGTGGCTGTGGCACACAGGCTTAGTCGCTCCGTGGCACGTGGGATCTTCCCAGATCAGGGATTGGACCGTGTCTCCTGCGTTGGCAGGCAGGTTCTTTACCGCTGAACCACCAAGGAAGCCCTGCAAGGCGGGGTCTTAACCGCTGGACTGCTGTGGAAGTGCCAAGCGCCGTGATTTCTTTGCCTGGAAACCTGGCCCTCATCTTCTAATACTAACCTGGGATATCATGCTTGAGTGGGGTAACCCTGCCCCTCCCTTCCGTTACCCCCCTCCCACTTCCCGCCAGGTCAGGTGCCCTTGTCCTGAGGCCTGCTTTGCTACTGACCCCATTATAACACAAACCCCTTAAGATTCGTGCCTTGAAGTACAGTTGCCTCTTGCTGGGGAGTTTGGTTCTCAAGCAGCCTGGGACACCAGGCTTGTGTGTGGTGGAGGATTACCCAGGAATGCTCCTCAGCTATCTAGAAGGTGAGTAGTGCATGTAGGGGTTGCGCGGTGTGAAAAATGCTTAGCCCGCAATCACACTTAGCATCAGAGAGATGCGTGTACTAACAGAGGGCACATGAGGACAAATGCTTAGCGGGAGGACTGGAAGGTCACACCTCCCTTCTCAAGCACAAGTTCAGGACGTGCCTCTGCTGAGTGGAACTGAGGATAAACCAATCACACTCTCTAAATAATGTATTGTTGAAGCCGAGTATTTGCTTATCTTTGTGTTCTCAGCTCCCACCTCAGGGTTGAGCATGTGGTGGTGTTTGGTAAATATTTGCTAAATGAATGAATGAATAATCAAGAAGGCAGAAGTGAAATTTAACTAAAAGGGATGGATGGTGGGGTTTCCACCCTCCACTCCCACAGCCACCGTACATGACTTTTCAGCCCCACTCTGGTTTTACAGAACATGTTCAAAAAGTATAATCCCATCAAAGCCAGTCAGTTATGGACTAGAAAGAACTGGAGTTTTCTTTGCAATTAGGTGGCAACTGGTATCCCAATGAGCTGCAATACCATCTTATTCTTGAAGAAGTCAGTTGGGCTCTTGGTCTGAGCATCATCTTCTGAGAAACCACCTCCGTGCCTTGAGAGTGAAGTAGAGGAAGAAATGAACTCACAGGCTGAAACACAAAGGAAGGATGAGGCAGAGGTCCAAGCAAACGTGTTAAACTGTGGAGGCCACAGAGGCAGGAACAAGGGACTAGGACTAGCCAGAGGCGAGGAACACTGGTACAAATTGTTGGACGGCACGCCTTCTGTCTAGAACTTGTCACAGTGGATCTGGAACATATATGCCTATTCTGGTTGCCCCAACCCTCGAGACCCGCCTTTACTCATTATCAGAGCAGCTCCTTTGGGTCCTTTGCCCTGAAGCTGTGGCGTTCTGAGCTAGTTCTGTTCTCAGTTGTGGCTGAATGTAACATGTGTACCATGAATCACCCCTTTTACTGTCTTAACAGAAGAAAAAAAGAAAGAAGTTGGTTGGGCTGTACTCACCATGCCTGGCAAGTCAAGGAATGGTAGATGGGCTGCCAGTCATGGTGTGGCCGGGACTGGCGCCTGCTGCTGTAAGCCGCCAAGCAGCAAGGTCTTGGGAAAGAGCCAGGGGCTCCAACTGTTCACATTACAGACCTCTCTATCAGCTTATCTTGATCTTCAGGTTGCCAAGATGCTGTGAGGGCAGTGGATAATAAAATAACTCCCTCTTTCCTCCACACTCTCCACTTTTTCTTTCTTTTTTCTTTTTTAACAGCTAGCAATAAATGGGCTGGCTTTCAGCTTCACCAAGTGCCTGGGTTGTTTGCTTTGAGACATCTGCTCGTCTTGAGAATAAAAAGAGAAACTTGGTTCTGAGCCTCTGGAATTCTCTCTTTCTGGTTTGCTTTTTCACTCCATCAACTGAGGGACCAGAGGGAATGTCAGAAACCCTAGGCTTTCTCAGTAAAAGACATGCCTGTTCGGGGTCAGAACCACGTAGTCTCTGCCTGGCCTTCTTGCTGTAATACTGGAACTCGTGGATGATATGGGACCACCAGGCTTTGGCTTTGTTGGGATATTTCTTTCAGAATTTTTTTTTTTTTCCCCAGACCATGCAGCATTACTTCCTGACTAGGGAGATAATTTTAATAATAAATAACATTTCTGTACAGTGGAAATGCAGAGTCCTAACTACTGGACCACTAGAAAAGTCCCTTTGCTGGGAAATTTAGAATCTGCCACATGTTTAACATTCCTTGCATCTCCTTACACATAGCCGTCATCTCCACAGGGATTTCTCTTTGCAGTTATTTGCAATTATTTTATGTCATTATGTAGCCTTCAAATTGCTGTTGGCTATAAATTCCAAGTTGTGATTTATGTTTCTTAAGTACTAAGGCAGTCCTTTCGTACATTATTCATACTCTTCTAATTAATTATTTCATGTGCTTGGCTGATTTGTGTGTAGAAATTTTGGTTCCGAATATTTTCCAAACAGAATCGTATTTGTCTTATCTCTGAGTGCAGCATCTTCACACATCATGTTGCAGCCGTGTGATTCTACACCATGTGGCATGAACTGTGCTAAATGTTTTTTATTTATTGTCCACTTAATCCTCCAGTTAATACACCCACAGAAATTCTGCACAGAGTGGAAAGTTTGGTCACCATATCATCATATAAAGTCACGTGGATGACCAGATAGTGGTCCACAGAATGATAAGCATAATTAGGGAAAAGCAAATCAAAGCTACAGTGAGGTACCATCTTAAACCAGTTAGAATGGCCATCATTAAAAAAAAGAATCTACAAGTAGCAAATGCTCGAGATGGTATGGAGGAAAGGGAACCTCCTTCACTGTTGGTGGGAATGTAAATTGGTGCAGCCACTACGGAGAACAGTATGGAGGGTCCTCAGAAAACTAAAAATAGAACTGCCGTATGATACAGCAATCCCACTTCTGGGAATATAGCTGGACAAAACTATAACTTGAAAGGATTCATGTACCCCAGTGTTCACCGCAGTATTGTTTACAATAGCTGAGAAATGGAGGCAACCTGCATGTCCATCGACAGACAAATGGATAAGGAAGACACGGAGCATGTGGCAGTGGAGTATTACTCGGCCGTAAAAAAGGAACGAAAGGATGCCGCTTGCAGCAGCATGCCATCTTAAGTGGAGGAACTCGGAAAGAAGAAGACAAACACCATGTGATATCACTTATATATGGAGTCCAGAATATGGCCCTGATGAACTTGCCTATGAAACAAGCTCACAGACACAGACTTACAGTTTCCAAAGTGGGGCTGTGGGGGGAAGGAGAGGTGGGGAGTTAGAGATTACGGACAGACTGTTCCGTATAGGATAGGGGAACAACAAGGTCCTACTGTCTAGCGCAGGGAACTGTGTTCAGAGTCCTGTGAGAAAACAGCATGAATAAGAACGTATAACTGAATCACTTTGCTGTACAGCAGTAATTAACACAACACCGTGAATCAACGATACTTCAATAAGCTAAATTTTAAGAAAAGAGTGGTAGGAATCGCGACAGTGTCTAACACTGTTTTAGGGTTTTTATATGCTTTAATCTCTTTAATTTTCTCGAAACCCTCTGAAATAGCATAACTGTTGTCCTTGTTTCATAGCTGATTATGAGGTCCTGAGAGATTAAAACTTTCTCAGTGTCATACAGCTTGAATGTGGCAGCACTAGGCACCAAAAGCAGGATTCTGACTCCTGAGCCTTTCCTTCTAAATAATAAAGTGTTGTTTTAAAATAACAAAACCATTATTAATGTCTTCAACGGAGATCCTGTGAATCACTAAAATTGGAAATTATTATGAAACGTTCATTTTCTCATATTAAATAGAGTTTGAGTGATTTTCAAATTTGCATCCTTTCTAGGAAGTCTGAATAATTAAATTCCAGTTCTAATTTTGACATTTCCTTTTTGAAATCATCGGAATCATTGGTTCAAAGTGAACATTTTGGGAATGCCTGCTCCATGCCAGGCCCTGTGCTGAGTATTTTTCATCTATTATCTCATTTAATTCTCAGAATACCATTATCCTTTGAGAGCTGAGGAAACAGAGCTGCACTGAGATTTAGCTCATCAGGGCCCATCCCAGTGGCTTGGGTTCCATGGCTGGAGCCCTCCTGGCAAACTCACCTGCTTTCTAGGAGTATAGAGCCAGAGGTCCTTCCCCTGGGCATCGGGAAGGATTCCTGAGGAAAAGTACAGTCATGTGGGCTATCTGGTTCCTGCTCATTCAGTCGGAAAAAGCCTATGCATCTCATGTGGGGCCCAGGAAGGAAGGGGCTGATGCTGCCATCGGCTCAGGGGGGTTGAGTCTCCCCCTGCTCTGAGCAGCGGCTCAGATGGTCCACATGGAGCTGAGGTGGTGGCCTTCTTTGCCTCTCCCTACATCACTGGCCAGCTGCAGATCCCGCTGTGTATTTATTGATTTCTTAGATATTTATTTGTTTCCTTGGCTGTGCTGTTGGGTCTGAGTTGCAGCATGCCAACTTGTAGTTGATGCCTGTGACCAGGGATTGAACCTGGACCCCCGCGTTGGGAGTGCAGACTCTTAGCCATGGACCACTAGGGAGGTGCCCTGGCTGTGTCTTTTCTACCATTGCCGTGCTTAGTCTGAGGGTGAGCTCAGAGGTCAGGCGTTTCAGAAGCTCCTGTTAGGAGACAGAGGACACTCAAGGGCAGAATGCCCTTCTCCACGCAGCCCTGGCTCTGACACCTCTGGTAGTAGCCGGGAAGGTGCCTCTTCATTTCAGCATCTGTGGTCTGAACTCATGTTACAGGAAAAGGGACCCCTTCTGTGCTGGGCAGCTGGGCCCAGAACCATGGTCTTCTAGTGATGCTTAGTATGAGACCTTGGAAGGAGGGCGAGTATGTGAAGTCCTCCCAGCACCTCCTGCCTGAGGCCCTGCGTGAGTATGAACTTGGACCTGGTGACTTGCCTCTTTATGCTCTGCCCGTCCAAAGAGAGATGTAAAAGCCAGGCTGCTGGCATCAGGGCTGTTTCTATCAGCTGACCCTGTTTCTGGGCTTGCTGACTGCTAAGTCACCTCAGTGCGGGGACGCATTCAGTGTCCTGATCTTTACGGCTTTCTTCTCAGGACCTCACGCTGACTCCATCAGTTTGAGTGGTCCAGGGTAACTCCAGACAAGAGTTAGGGTGTGATGTGATGGCCGTTTGTTGATTCTCTTTGAAAGCCCTGAAGATGAGGGATGATAGGTGTTTAATGAGCTCCTGCAGGGTGGCAGGTGCTGACAAGTACCTACAGCCTCCATTTCTAATCTCACAATTGATACATTATCATTCAGAACCCGAAGCTTGGAGGTCAAAGGATTCTGCTTACCGCAGACAATGCAATTGACGGGGAGAGGGAGTGGGAGTTAATTTCCTACACGCATCGGTGTGGTGGCCAAGACTCACTCTCCCAGTGGAATCTGAGCTGGCCTTTATGGCCTTTGGTGAGAATGCTCGGGGAGACCAAGGTGCGTGAACAGCAGGCGTGCATCATTGCCACTGCCAAGCATCTATCCCTTAGCTCTGGATCATGGATGTGGGTACTAGAAATGCCTTCAGCTGCAGAGTTGATACAGAACATGTGAATAGACTGATGATTCTTGACTTTGCTCGTCAGTATTTTCCTTTTCTCATGTAGAATACTGTTATCGTTTCCCCTCTTCCTTCCCTGGACCTTCTTCCTGTGAGTGCAGGATGTTGTTGTTCAGTCCTCTGGTCGTGTCTGACTGCTTGCCATCCCATCGACTGCAGCATGCCAGGTTTCCCTGTCCATCACCGTCTCCCAGAGTGGGCCCAAGTTTGTGCAGGATGGCTCCAGCCCTTTCCTGACTGTGGTAGGGCTGTCCAGGCACCCCAGCCCACTCAATTCTCCCAGCTGCAACCCTAGAGCTTTTTAAGATCCCCTTAGCCCTCTGGCTGAGACACTGCAGCCGCCAAGCCTGTACCCCTCGCCAGTACCCACCCCATCGAGTGCCATGGTACCGCCTGTGTGGACAGGGGGCCCCACAGCAGCTGGTACCAAACAATGCCTGTTCTCATCTGGGCATCCCGGGCGGGCTTGGCAGCTTCGGCCGTTCAGAGCCCAGCTGGGTCTGAAGTTGCTGGGCTGCACTGCAGAGGTGATTTGCTGCTTGGTGTCAGTACAAACAAGACAGATTTTCAATCCAAGGAACTTTGAAGGGCCTGCGGCCCTCTCTCTGTCTTCTGATTGTCTTTACGATGAAAGATGTTTGAAGTAGCCCCGCTGTTCAATGAACCCAGGCTGGATATGACCGCTGAGGTTTACAAGATCACTCTGCTGTGCTGACTGTGTGCTCTGGACAGATTCCCGAACCTCTCTGAATCTCTCCTCCTATATCTTCTTTAAGACATATTTTATTTATTTTTGAAATGTATTTGGCCATGCTGGGTCTTACTTGCAGGTGGTACGTGGGATCTTCAGTTACAGCGTGCGTGATCTCTTAGTTGCGGCAGGAAAACTGTGAGTTGCAACATGTGAACTCTTAATCACGGCACGTGGGATCTAGTTCCCTGACCAGGGATTGAACCCAAACCCTCTACATTGAGAGCGTGGACTCCTAGCTGCTAGACCAGCAGGGAAGTCACTCCTCGGTATCTTGATATTGAATTTAATAATACCTATGCCACGCAGTTCATGCCAGGATTTAATGATGGGATCTTTGTGGAGAGCACCTTGCCCAGGCACACTGTGTGCCCTCCATAGGTAATGAGCTCTCTTCCCCTTTCCTCGTAGGATTCCAGCTGAGAGAAGACAAGGCCAAATCAACTTCCAGACATGCAGCTTTGCTGTCTTTACCACTGTCTGCAGGGATCTGTGCTTGGCCGGTTTCAGATACTTTTAAACAAAAGTAAAAGAGCTTTAATTACGCCCTTGTTTGTGGTTTGGTTGCCTCATTAAAAGATTCTAGAATACTGCCCGCCCTGTGGCTGCTGCAAAGTGCAGGCCTGGCAGGAAGTCAGGAATGGTAAGTCAGTCCTTTCTGGTGAAGCTCCCAAGTTCTTCTGGCTCAGAGGTGGGGCGTGGCCGTGTCGTCTGGGCGGGGCGTGGCTCGGCACACCTCCTGAGCCCTCGCGTTGGCTCCAGCATCACCCCTGCAGTGGGTGTGTCTTTGGCCTTTAGAGACACTCGCTGTTGCTCTTCGCTTCCTGTTCCCTCAATTTCGGTTGCAGTCTTCATCTTAATACAGATGACGGACACCACTGGGATCCGTACTGAGCAGACAGCAGGGGTGTTTAGAGTGACTTTGTCGTCACATTGCCTGGATTTCAGTCCACTTCATACCAGGTGGTCTTAGATATAAGGAACTTCAGCTTCCTTATCTGCAGAATGGAACAGTGGTAGCACTAATCTTACAGGATTGTATGAGGATTAACCTATGAAAAGTGGTTAACGCAGATCCTGTCCCGTAGGTAAAAACTGCCTATATTAATGTTAGTAATGAGCTTCCCTGGTGACTCAGTGGTAAAGAGATGTAGGAGATGTAGGAGATTCAGCTTTGATCCCTGAGTCAGGAAGATCCCCTGGAAGAGGAAATGGCAATCCACTCCGGTGTTCTTGCCTGGACAATCCCATGGACAGAGGAGCCTGGTGGCCACAGTCCATAGGGTCACACAGAGTTGGACATGACTGAAGTGACTTAGCCTGTACACACAGCCTTCCAGCAGGCACAGAGGCAGTGGCCCAGCCTAGGACTTTATTCTTCTCTGTGTGGCTTGGACCATTCTGATTCTCACTGTGCCTCTTGAAGCAAAGGTGTTCAAGATGTTATATCTGCCTTTTTACTTCTTCAAGCCAAGAGACTAAGTAGACTCCCCAGGAGGTCCTGTCTGCTCCCCATCCTTTGCTGCTGTTGTTCAGTTGCTGTCGTGTTGGATTCTTTGTGACCCCGTGGACTGTAGCCCACCAGGCTCCTCTGTCCATGGGACTCTCCAGGCAAGAATACTGGAGTGGGTTGCCATTTCCTTCTTCAGCAGATCTTTCCGACCCAGGGATCAAACTCCTGTCTCCTGCATTGGCAGGAAGATTCTTTGTCTCTGAGCCACCAGGGAAGCCCCCTCCATCCTTTAGCAGGGAACCAAATAAACACTCTGACAAGCACCAACTCCAAAGGCAGAGGTGTTACCATTCTCTTTTGGTTACTTTCCAGCACTCTCTGGTCTGGGCAGCCTCTCCTCCCCTTCCAGCTAGCCACTGGGGCTTGCTTACCTTTTTTTATTTTGCTGCACTGGGAAGCATTTGACACCTTAGTTCCCTGACCAGGAATCAAACCTCCTCCCCGCTCAGTGGAAGCTCAGAGTCTTCAGCCACCAGACCACCAGGGATTCCCAGGTCTGACCTTTGAGAAGGACCTCTCTGCTGTCCTGACCCATGGAGGCCCCAGTTCTGTCCAGGATGGATGAGCATGGCTCCCAGGAATGAGGAATGGAGGCCTGAAAGCCTTGCTGGTTGTGAACTTCCCACTCATTTAAAATCACCTCTTTCTCCATTTTTATTTTTATAACAATATTATAACAATGGCTGCTCTGTGTGTGCATTCTGTCAAAAAAGGAATTGTGGAAAAGTGAAAAGCATGTCCCTCATGTAATTGTAGAGTGAACCCGAGTCAAATATTATACTTACTCATTAATGAGAGAACCAGTAAATTGGTAAACAGGGAACATTGAAGGAAGTGGGTGTTCGTAGGCATTTTGGGGGAGAAAAGTAAAAGGATAGAAGAGAATGATTAGGTAAGTGTGGAGAGAATGGGGAGGTACCATTCAGATCAGCCCTGAGGTACCCCAGCTTCTGAGAGTGCTGCCAACAAAAAGCCTCTCTGTCAGCTCCCCTCAGAGTGCAGGGGAGAGAAGGTTTCCCCGTCTTCTCTTTCAGGTCCTCTGGGTGGTTGGTCTAATGATTACCTTAACATAAACCAGGTTCACAGGAAGAAAAGCAGATTTAACTTTGTATGAACAGGAGCTCACAGAAAATATGAGACTCCAGGAAGCGACCAAGTAAGGGCTTCCCTGGTGGCTCAGCGAATAGGAATCCGCCTGCCAGTGCAGGAGACGTGGGTTCCATCCCTGGTCCAGTAGGGTCCCATGTGCTGAGGAGCCCCTAAGCCCGGGCGCCACAGCTGCTAAGCTCTCGCACCTGGCACCCGGGAGCTGCAGTCATGGAGCCCACAGGCCTCAGGGACTGGAGCCAGGGTGCCCTAGACCCTGTGCGCCCAACAAGAGGTCACCACAGTGAGAAGCCCCCTCACCGCAACCAGAGAAAAATCCATGCAGCAATGAAGACCCAGCAGAGCCAAAAATAAATAAGTAAATACAATTATTCTTTTAAAAAGGAAGTGACTAAGGTAGGCAGCTTTTTTACCTTTTAAACAAAGTGACAATACATTTTGAAGAATTAACGAGACGGAGGGATCTGGACTTGGGGTGGTAAAGTAGCGGAAAAATAACAGGGCTTGTTGACACAGCCTTTTCAGCCTTGCATTCCCTATCTCTGGTGATAAGGATGTCTCTCTCCTTTCTGTTATGGGGAGGGTGCCTTTCATGTGGGAGGTTTATATCCTTCTTTTAGAGAGACAGAGAATATATTTGTTTTTTGCCAGAGCTGTTCCATAAATAACTTTAACTCAAAATAATCAATATGCCCAAGTGTGGTGTATTTGGGGCAGCCTGCCCAGAACCCCATCAAGGGGATGCCTGAGGAAAGTCCCCTGGCCTGCTGGGCACCCCATGTCTGATCCATCTCTGGGTGTAAAGGCCGGATCTCTCACCCGCTGCTTGCATCTCTCCAGGCTTATCCTGTCTTCAGAACTGCCCACAGGGCCAACTGAGGCTTCTGTTGTGACGACGTCCTAGTTCACTTTTTCTCTCTACCCAGAAATCTTCAAGGTAACAAGTAGCTTCACAGTGTCCACACCCTTAATATATGTTGTTGTTCATTCACTAAGTTGCGCCCAGCGCTTTGCAGTCCCATGGACTGCAGCACGCCAGGCTTCCCTGTCCTTCACTATCTGCTGGAGTTTGCTCAAAGTCATGACCATTGAGTCAGTGATGCCATCCAACCATCTCATCCTCTGTCGTCCCCTTCTCCTCCTGCCCTCAATCTTTCCCAGCATCAGGGTCTTTTCAGATGAGTCAGCTCTTTGCATCAGGTGGCCAAAGTACTGGAGTTTCAGCTTCAGCATCAGTCCTTCCAATGAATATTTAGGGTTGATTTCCTTGAGGATTGACTGGTTTGATCTTGCCATCCAAGGGACTGTTAAGGGTCTTCTCCCCTTTCAAACCACAGTTTGAAAGCCTAAAATATTTGCTGTTGACCTTATTTATGGTCAATAGCAAAATCAGACCCAGATATATTCCTCTAGATACCAGGGTTTGGCCGATCTGCAGAGTTAGACAGCAAATATTTCAGGCTTTGCAGGCCCCCTGTCTCTGGTGCTCTCCAACTCTTCAACTTTGCCCTGGGAGCAGGAAAGCAATCATGAAGACTAAACAAAGGGCTGTGTTCCAGCAACACTACTTACAAAACCAGGTGGAGGGTGGGATCTGGCCCACGAACCAGAGTGCCGACCCCTGCCCTAGAGAGTTAGGTCATCTGTGGGCAAGTCTGTTAAACAGTGCCCTAGTGTGAAAGGACAAGCTACCTGCCATCTTTGCTTGACGCTTGTAGGATATAATGTCTGTTTATTTATTTGCCTATTTTTGGCTGCACCCGGTCTCTGTTGCTGTGTGAGGGCTTCTCTATTTGTGATGAAGCGGAGCTCCTCCTTGTTGTGGCGCCTGAGCTTCTCATTGTGGTGGCTTCTCTTGCTGCGGAGCACAGGCTCTAGGGCATGAGCGCTTCAGTAGCGCAGGGCGTGCACTCAGTAGCGGTGGTGCTTGGGCCCTAGAGCACGGACTCAGTAGCTGTGGCGCACAGGCTTAGCTGCTCCTTGGCATGTGGACTCTTCCCAGACCAGGGATCAAGCCTATGTCCCATGCACTGGCGGATGATTCTTAAGCACTGGCCCACCAGGAAAGTCCAGGATGTAATTTCTAAAGCCTACAACTGCCTACCAAGTGCTTGTCTCAACCATTCCACAAATGAGGTACCAGGATTGGTGAGGATTCTCCATGGTCTTAGCGTTTCAGTAGCTGATAGTCTGAAAGTGAGCTTGGTGGATCTAGCCCTGAGCCAGCCCTGCCCCCTTGGACCAGCCTCCTTCAGTCCTGGGAAGTCCTCCTTCTCACTCAGCCACGGGAAGCAGAGGTTTGCGTGACTCTTGGAGAAAAGCACCCCCAAACAGAGCTGACTGCAGGTTCATGGAGCCCAGAGGTATCTGAAGAGGCCGTGCGCAGCATCCCACTCTGCCAGGTGTGCTGGGCTCGGCGCAGAGTAGGTGGATTTCCCTGTGAGTAAGGCAGTTTGAGTGCTGAGAGCCCTTATCCATGAGGGTGTTAAAGGCGTGCCCCTAAACCTTGTTTCCGGGACCTCGTCCCTCTGAAATCAGGATGAGGCGGCAATAGCTTACACACTGAGGCAGAGGTCTTACCTGGCCATGCCCCACACTGCCTATGACGTTGACAAAGCCCCAAGGCTCTGATAGCACCACTGTGAAATGTGCATGGTCTCTCTTCCAGCTGTGCCTTCGCCAAAGTCCATTCAACAGGGCCTGGATTCAAATTCTGACTCCTCAACAGCTGTATGACCATAGGCTACTTTTTAAAATCTCTCTGTACTGTTCAGTATGAGAATGAAGTGAATGTATCTGTGTAAAGCTTGTAGAATAATACTTGTAACATAGTAAGCACTATGAAAGTATTTTCGCTTATATTTTTTGTTACTATTGTTATTATCTTTAAGTGCTGTTATCTTTAGCACTTAGTATGGTATCTTGCTAGTAATTGTTGTGGTTTAGCTGTTCAGTCATGTCCAACTCTTTGCAGCCCGATGGACTGCCGCATGCCAGGCTTCCCTGTCCCTCACCTAAATCCCGAGGTTTGCTCAAACTCATGTCCATTGAGTTGGTGATGCCATCCAACCATCTCATCCTCTGTCGTCCCCTTCTCCTCCTGCCTCCAATCTTTCCCAGTATCAAGGTCTTTTGTAGTGAGTCAGCTCTTCTCATCAGGTGGCCAAAGTCTTGGAGCTTCAGCTCTAGCATTGGTCCTTCCAATGAATATTCAGGGTTGATTTCCTTTAGGATTGACTAGCTTGATCTCCTTGCTGTCCAAGGGACTCCCAAGAGTCTTCTCCAGTATCAGGGCTCAGTAAGTGTCATTCAATACATAAATGAGCCATGTAATAAATTAGATTCATATTCAGTCTGGAGCACTGCTCTCCAGAAGAGCTCCATGTGATGGGAGCATGCTTAACTCCGTGCTGTCCAGTAGGACATCCACTGGCCACATTTGGATAATGAGTACTTGACATGCAGGTATTGTGACTGAGGAACTGCATTTTTATTCAGTCTTAGTTTGAACTTCCAGCCACATGAGCCTGGCTACTGGCTACCATGTTGGACAGCACAGTTCTCCGTACAGTGTAGTGTTCAGAGAGTGTGTTTCAGTGTTTGGCATTTTTCAGACATCTGCAGCTGATTCACCTGCAGCCAGAATTGAGAACCACAGGACTAGAACACTTAGGCCAGTGCTTCTCATCCAGCCCCACATATCCATCAAGAAATAAATTCAAGAAGTCAATATTAAGCTCCCATTGTATGCTAGTTACTCTTTTGGGCACTGGCAATCAGCAAAGAGAGAGAGATCTTGGCTGTCCAAGAATTTGTGGACTAGTGGAAGAGGAGATAAAGGCACAAATAAACAGGCCACTGTTTTTTTTTATTTTTTTATTTTTTTTTAATCACTGGGGAAGACTGGAAAGAGTTTGCACTAGCTGTCTCAGTCGGATTTTGTAGAACTATACATGAATCTACGATGATCTTTGATGTGAATCAACCAGGGTTGGATGTTCTGGTGATCTGGGCCGGTTGTTGTTGCTCAGTTGCTCGGTCGTGTCTGATTCTTTGTGACCCCATGGACGGCAGCACGCCAGGCTTCCCTGCCCTTCACTATCTCCTGGAGCTTGCTCAAACTGACGTGCATTGAGTCGATGATGCCATCCAACCATCTCGTCCCCTGTCACCCGCTTCCCCTTCAGACAAGGTGCTTGAGTACAATCAGGACAAAGAGGGTGTTGCAATGGTGCCTGGCTTGGAGGGAGTTGTGGTGCTTAAGGAAAGCCTCTGTCCGAAGGGAACACCTGAGCTGAGACCTGCGTGGTGAGGAGGAGTGAGCCTTGTCATGATCTGAGGTCAGAGGATTCCGGCAGAGGGAGAAGCAAATGGTCTTGAAATTGGGGCTGTGCTTGGCCTATTTGCCAAACAGGAGGAAGGCCAGTGTGATGGGAATGGCAAACACAAAAGACTGTGAGCACTGGTGAGCTTGGAGAGGAGGGGAGGGTGGAGTTTTTCAGGACCGCGTGGGCCAGGGTCCTGAGTTCGGATTTCGTTCTAAGTGCTGTGGGGGGCTGTAGGGCCACCCTGAGCAATGCCTCCTGGACTCAGTGTCTCTTGTCTCAGTTGTCATGCTGTGCATGGGTGATGGGGACGGGCGTGGTGGTGTGTGGTAGCTCAGGGGAGGGCATACTGGTGCCAGGGCACTGACAGTGGCTGGGTAAACAGACAGGGTCAGCAGACAGGTATCTACCCAGGCAGAGCCAACAGAACACACTGCTGGGTGGACTGGATCCTGAAGGTCACAGAGTTTTTATATGCCCTTCTCCCCAAATATACCTGCTTCCCAGGTGGCTCAGTAGTAAAGAATCCACCTGCCAATGCAGGAGACCCAGATTTGATCCCTGGGTTGGGAAGATCCCCTAAAGAAGGGAATGGCAGCCCACTCCCGTATTCCTGCCTGGGAAATCCCATGGATGGAGGAGACTGGTAGGCTACAGTCCATGGGGCTGCAAAAGAGACATGACTTAGCGACTGAACAACAACAAACAGCAACCCCACATATACCTGTACAGGGAGCCTGAGCATCTGGTATTCCCTCCAAGTTCACCTTCCTCCCCTCTTCCTTCAGGAGGCTGCTGAGAAACTGTGATGCCAGGAAGTGTAGGTTGGGGGATTATAAAGCAGGCAGCCTGAGGCAATGTTCTCTGACTTTAAAGTGCGCATCATCTGGGACCTTCTTAAAAGGCAGAGCCTGACTGTGTTGGTCTGGAGTGTTAGCCTGAGCTTTTGCATTTCTAAAAGGCTCCCGCATGCTGCCAGGACCGCCTGTGCTTGAGCCCCGCTTTACCTAGGGAGGGCTGACTTCCTGCTACACAAGGGCATGAAACTGTGACCCTCCAGAGCCTGTGCGTCTTTGGAGCAGGTTGCAGGTGCCTGGGAAGTTCTCGCAAGAATCACGCAGGAGTCCATTCTTCTAGATCCACGGGAGCATCTTGGACTTGTGGTCGTGAGCCCTCTCTAGAGACCCGAGGAATCTGCTTTGTGCTTAGAGGAACCACGGGCCCCTTTGTTTGTCCTTTGGGAACCAAATTGCTCAACAATTATTTCACAGCCTGTAGCAGTGTAGGGGCAGCTTTTCAAATCCAATCTCCAGAACTACATTTGAGAAGGGATATATTTTACATGAAAAAGAAGCCTTTAAAGCAAAATGACCTGTGGGCAAGAAGGCCTGGGACTCTCTTGTGTTGTGTGCTATTAACACAATGCTTTTAACGTGATGTCTGGGTGGGAGAAATGAGACTTGATTGCAGGAGATACTAACAATGAGGTGATCAGTTTGAACTGAGAGGGAAGTCTGACTCCAAAGTGATGCCTCCGGCTCCAGATCCGTTTCTTAATGGAAAGGGAAAAGGAAGTGTCAAGAAGTTTAATCTGATACATTTTACTGAAGAGCATCCCTATAAGTGAAACCTATTACCAGGCTGCAGGATTTAGGGCTGTTTTGAAATGAATGTGCTTAACTCCATTGTAGAAGGGACTAGTTCAACCATATTGATCATCTGGGGGCCAGGACTGAATGTTTTATTGAGGCAGGGTTTCATATGGAAGCTTTTTGTAAATGAAACTAACATTAGATGACTGGGAGAAAATTACTACGACTTGCCATCTGGTTCCTCAGCCAATACCACTGATTCATGGTGCTTGTAGTGGTTCTTAATAATCTGTCGCATTTCATATTGTGTGAGATAGGGAAGCTATTTTCCTAATTCCTCCAGTCTACACGTTTAGGGTTATTGCACCAAGCTTCCACTCCAGCTTTCTTTGATCGGATGTTTTTGAATTCTCGAGTACTGTCACATTTATCATTATAGGCTATCACATTATCACGTGGTAGTTTGCATTTTTATCATGTTCTTCACTTCTAATATATTCAGATCTTCCTTGTGGAACCCACATAGATTTTTTTTTTTTAACTAGGCGGGGGGAAGGACATTGAACTATCTCAACTCACATCACTCAAAATGATCAATATACTTTCTTATTTCTGAGTGAGAAGCTGTTCAGTAAAGCCCTTTCCTCTGTGTGTGTGGGTTTGCCCCCCATTTCCAGCGTTTTTTTTTTCCTGTTTATTTGTCTTTTCTTTCTGGAATTACTGCTTACCCCAGAGATAGCTGCTTACAAGAAGGGGTCAGGCACAGTCTGAGAGAGTCCTTAATGAAATGTCTTTGGTTCATAATAGAGTCCCAGAATTACGGCAGCAGCTTTTTCTGTGTTTGTAGAAGTGTTGCCAGCATAAGGGCTTCCCGGCTGGCGCTAGTGGTAAAGACCCCTTCTGCCAATGCAGGAGACATAAGAGACGCGGGTTCGATCCCTGGGTCAGAAAGATCCCCTGGAGAAGATGGAATGACAACCCACTCCAGTATTCTTGCTTGGAGAGTCCCATAGACAGAGGAGCCTGGTAGGCTACAGTCTATAGAGTCGCACAGAGTTGGACATGACTGAGCGACTGAGCATGCACACATCTCTGTAAACCAGCATGTTGCTTCCTGGGTGGGGAATCAGAGTGATGGCCCAGATGATCACAAAGCACCCTTATCTGCCAATAAAATAAAAGTCAAATACACGGCATGGCCACAGTTACTCTTCAGGGGTAGAACTCCAGGCAGAAGTGGGGCCTTCCTGGTGGCGCAGTGGATAGGAATCTGCCTGCCAATGCATGGGACGTGGGTTTGATCCCTGGTCCTGGAAGATTACCCCATACTGTGGAGCAACTAAGCACACACCACATCTCCTGAGCCTGTGCTCTGGAGCCCAGAAGTTGCAACTATTGAGCCCGTGTGTTGCAACTGCTGAAGCCCTCGAATCTAGAGCCCCTGTTCTGCCAGAAAGAGTAGCCCAATGAGCAGAGGAAGCCCACACCAAGCAACAAAGACCCAGCACCCCGAAATAAAAATAAATGAATAAACATTTTTTAAGTGGAGCATGGCACTGCTTCTTCTGGAGGGACACTCTTCCCATGGTGAATGAAGGTGTCTGTCATCCTGATACACTGTATCTTGTAAGAGAATGGTCAGAACTGTCTTTAGAGAAGTCTCTGTGATGCCAGCTGTGGCTCTGCCAGGAGATATCGTAGCCTCAGGAGCCCAACAGTCCTGGGTGGAAATCCTGCCTCTGCCACTTTCTAGCTGTATGGTCTTAGGAAAAATAGGTAACTGTTTTGATCCTTAGTCTCCTCTGGAACATAGAAGCCTGCCTTCTTAGCCAGTGGAAAGTTGTAAGAATTTACAATAACTTTCTACCACACCGTGTGCCACTGTTTGTCTGTATTAGCTGTTGCTTTCAAAATGAAGCAAGCATATTAAGGAGTTGGACGTGACTGCTCACCTTTTATCCTGGGTTTTACTTTCTTTGTGCTGTTCTAAGTAACCTCAGTCGTGTCTGACTCTGTGACACTGTGGACTGTAGCCTGCCAGGCTCCTCTGTCCATGGGATTCTCCAGGCAAGAATACTGGAGTGGGTTGCCATTTCTTTCTCCTGGGGATCTTCCTGAACCAGGGATCGAACCCGCATCTCTTATGTCTCCTGCATTGGCAGGCAGGTTCTTTACCACTGGCGCCACCTGGGAAGCCCCTTTACATTGTTTGGATCACCATAAACAATCAACAGCCTTCAACTGGACTGTTCTTTCCTCCTGGCTCTTTAGACTCTGTTGCAAGCAGTTTTCACTGCTGATGCAAATGCTGAGACTGTCATCTTGATAAAGCCTGTCTCCCTGGATACCAGTGGCTGAGTGGATGTTTTTGTTCCCATGTGCCAGGCTGAATCTACCCTGCAGCCCATGCTCTGGCGGCAGGGCGCCCAGGGCAGTGTAGGAACTGGATGTCCAGCGCCTGTGACTGCAAGGCCATCTCCTCTGTTTTCTTACCCGTTGAGGCATCCTGCAGTGGTTGACATGTCAGCTACGGGAGCTTTTTAAACAGCTGGGCAAAGCCAGGTGCATCTGAAGGCACGATTCTTCACTCTAGACACACAGTTTTCTGTGCTGGAGTGGAATGAGAGGCAGAAAGCACATGCTCGTGGTTTGTTTCCAGTGTTCTTGGCTTGCATGCAGGTGTCTCTTTCAACACATCTTATTTTCTAAGCATGAAGTCAGAGGCAGATAATGCGACCCAGTTAACATGACAGGGCTCCCGTGTGTCCCAGGGGGAGGCATCCGCTGACCATCCATCACACACACAGCTCCCTGTGTAAGAACAGGGCTCTGACCCTGGGTCAAGAGTGCACGTAGCCACATACTCTCAGCTCTCTGGTCTCAAGTGAGACAACAGCCACTTTCTTACCAGCTGATGGATGTACTGCCCCGTGTATTGTTCCACTGGAGAGGCAATGCCTCTGTTCTAGAAAGTGGAGATTGCAGTCTTCACAGAATGCCTTTCCTTGTACATTTCATAACGTTTCTAATACCATCTTAGACCTGCTTGTCTCTGTGGTTTCCCAAAACAATAGGTCTCTCCCAGCCTCTAGATTTCGTGAGACAAAAAACATCTCATTTCCATAACTGTTCTCCTTTTGAGTCCTGGCTGTATTATTCTCTGCCCCCTAGAACCATTTGGGTCTCTTCTCAAAGGGCCAAGAAGGCTGTACACACTTGCTCATTTCCAACTGATCTGGAAAAATTGAGCTAAAGGAATCTGACATTTCGATCCACAAGCACTTAGCATTATTCTCAGGGAGCTGGGGTCTTCTTCTCCATGCCTTCATCATGAGACCACCAGCCCATGCATACTCACTGAGAGTGATAACACCCATGTGTGTTTGTGTGTGTGTGTGCACACGCTTGGTCGCTCAGTCATGTCCAACTCTTTGTGACCCCATGGACGGGTAGCCCACCAGATTCCTCCGTCCATGGGATTTCCCAGGCAAGAGTACTGGAGTGGGGTGCCATTTTCCTTCTCTGGAGGATCTTCCCAACCCAGGGATCAAACTGTCATCTCTGGTGTCCCCCTTTGGCAGGTGGATTCTTTACCACTGAGCCACCTGGAAATCCCAATACCACCGCTGCTGCTGCTCCTGCTGCTCCTGCTAAGTCGCTTCAGTCATTTCTGACTCTGTGCGACCCCATACCCCTAGTGGAGGGAAAATTGCATCTTGTGGGTGGGGGAGGGGCACAAAGATTGGACTGTTCTTTTTCTGTATAAACCATAAATGGATACACAGCATATAAGCAGACGTACAGTATGTCTATCAAAATATCACGTGGGCCCAATTAGGAAGAAAGGTCTAAAAAGGTTCTTGGGTGTGTAATAATGAAAGAAGGTTGAAAATTGCTGCTCTAAAATTTTCTCTTGATGCCTCCTATTCCCTACTCACAGTCAGTATTGCTTAAAAGGAGACCCCTTGCTCTCCACTTGGGGGGAAGACATCGCCAGGTGCAGTTCTGGAAGGAAGGAAAAGCTAGTGTATTTCCAGCTGAATATTTGTTCATGACTCTTTACGGAAAAGTCAAGCCCACGTTTTAAAAATAGCACCCCTAATGTACCCTTTTAGAATCTTCTGGAACTCTGGACATCACCTGGGTGATGGTTAAATAGTCACAGCAACACAAGTTCCACAACTACCAATTTAAAAGGAGGAGAGAAAGTGGCTTAGATTGGAAGCTGACCCAGGTCCAAAAAATGGAACCGTTCCATAGGCCTCCTGCTCATCGCCTCTGCTCACCTCTGTGCCTGGCAAACTCGATGGCACAGCCTAATTCAGCTTCTGTACATGGGTACTGAATTGAATCTTGGACACTGAGTTTTGGTCAATATCAATAAAAAAAAAAAAGAATAGTTTTATTGCTTTGCTAGGTAGAAGCTTTATTGCTTTGGCCTAGGTAGAAGGCCACAGTGGGCTAATGCCCTCAAAGCTGTACGTCTCAACCTGCAGGGGGAGGTGAGAAGTTTTATAGTAATCCTAGTGAAAAGTTTTTGGAGAAGGCAACGGCAACCCACTCCAGTGCTCTTGCCTGGAGACTCCCAGGGACGGGGGAGCCTGGTGGGCTGCCGTCTGTGGGGTCACACAGAGTCGGACACGACTGAAGCGACTTAGCAGCAGCAGCAGTGAAAAGTTTTACAGAGGGCATGATCAGCTTGTGGACATTCTTCTGATGGGTTGCTGGTAAGGTAAGGGGGAGTCAGCACTTCTGGTTCCAACCAGCCTGGGGTTTGCATGCCTATGGGCAGCGTACAGTTACCTTCTCCCACCTGGTGGGGGTTTTAGTTCTGCAGAACATCCCTTGAGGAGGAATCAGGACCCTGCCACAAGGCTGCAGTGCGGTTTCTTGACTGTTACTTCCTCGTCTCCCCGTCATCTGCCTTCCCCTGATTAGATCACCTTTGAACCTGTCCTTTGGAGCCCAGGGAAACTCTTGAAGGCTGAGTGAAGCCTATTGACTACAAACAAGAAATGGGGAACACGGAAACCCTTTTGTGGACAGGAGCCCCACAGGATCCTGCTCAGTTTTGATGGCATAGTTCACCAAACCCACTCCAGCCCTTTACACTTCCTTGAATTTGTAAGGAAGGCTCTCTCCACTCAGATTTCCCTGTCTTTCATCTTGTTCTATCAACCTTCTACTGGTTCTATCAGACCTAGCTCCAAAAATTTCTCTTGCAGGAAGTCTTTCATGAACCCCCATATCCACCCCCATTTTCTTACTGCACTTACCACATTCTGCCTTACATTTTGGTTATTTGTACACATTGTCTTATTTTTCCATTTTATTGAGTTATAATTAATATACCATAACATCCATCCATTCTAAGGACACAATTCAGTGATCTTTTAGTGGGTTTCTAACATTGTGCAACCAGCCCCACAGTCCAGGTTTAAAACATGTCTGTCACTCCAAGAAGCTTGCTCATGGCTATTTGCAGTCTGGTTTCACCCCAGCCCCAGCCCCAGGCACCTGCTTTCATTCTCTGCAGGTTGGCCTTTTCTGGATGTTCCGTGTAAATGGAATAGTACAATATATAATCTTTTTCTTCTGGCTTCTTTCAATTAACATAACCTTTTCAAAGCTAATTTATATTGTAACATGTTTTGGTAGTTCCATTTTGTTGCCAAACACTATTCCTTGAAATTATAATTTAGTGTCTATTAGGTAGGAGATCAGTCCTGGGTGTTCATTGGAAGGACTGATGCTAAAGCTGAAACTCCAGTCCTTTGGCCACCTCATGCGAAGAGTTGACTCGTTGGAAAAGACCCTGATGCTGGGAGGGATTGGGGGCAGGAGGAGAAGGGGACAACAGAGGTTGAGATGGCTGGATGGCGTCACTGACTTGATGGACACGAGTTTGAGTGAACTCCGGGAGTTGGTGATGGACAGGGAGGCCTGGCGTGCTGTGATTCATGGGGTCACAAAGAGTCAGACACAACTGAGCAACTGAACTGAACTGAGGTAAACTGGATTGGATTAGTATTTTATTTATGGATATACCACATTTCATTTATTCATTAAACATTGGTTATCATTTGGATTGTTTTCACCTTGGGATTATTATGAATAATGCTATTTGCAATCTTTCTATAGACATATTTTTTTTTTTTAGGAAAAATTGCAAATGGAATGGCTGGGTCATGTGGTAAATTTTTATCTTATGGAAGTACAGTTGATTTACAATGTGGTGTTAGGTATACAGCAAAGTGATTCAATTATACATGTACATATATATATGTATGTATATATCTATATATACTTTTTCAGATTCTTTTCTTTTATAGGTTATTAAAAGACAGTGAGTATAGTTCCCTGTGCTGCATTGTAGATCCTTCTTGTTTATCTCTTTTATGTATGGTAGTTCAGTTCAGTTCAGTCACTCAGTTGTGTCCGACTCCTTGCGCTCCATGAACCGCAGCACACCAGGCCTCCCTGTCCATCACCGACTCCTGGAGTTTACCCAAACTCATGACCATTAGGTGGGTGATGCCATGCAGCCATCTTATCCTCTGTCCTCCCTTTTTCCTCCTGCCCTCAATCTTTCCTAGCATCAGGGTCTTTTCCAATGCGTCAGCTCTTCACATCAGGTGGCCAAAGTATTGGAGTTTCAGCTTCAACATCAGTCCTTCCAATGAACACCCAGGACTGATCGTCTTTAAAATGGACTGGTTGGATCTCCTTGCAGTCCAAGGGACTCTCAAGAGGTTTCTCCAACACCACAGGTCAAAAGCATCAATTCTACGGCACTCAGCTTGCTTTATAGTCCAACTCTCACATCCATACTTGACCACTGGAAAAACCGTAGCCTTGACTAGATGGACCTTTGTTGGCAGTAATGTCTCTGCTTTTGAATATGCTATCTAGGTTGGTCATTACTTTCCTTCCAAAGAGTAAGCGTCTTTTAATTTCATGGCTGCAATCACCATCTGCAGTGATTCTGGAGCCGAAGAAAATAAAGTCAGCCTCTGTTTCCACTGTTTCTCCATGTATTTGCCCTGAACTGATGGGACCGGATGCCATGATCTTCGTTTTCTGAATGTTGAGCTTTAAGCCAACTTTTTCGCTCTCCTCTTTTACTTTCATCAAGAGGCTTTTTAGCTCCTCTTCACTTTCTGCCATAAGGGTGGTGTCATCTGCATAACTGAGGTGATTGATATTTCTCTCAGCAATCTTGATTCCAGCTTATGCTTCTTCCAGCCCAGCGTTTCTCATGATGTACTCTGCATATAAGTTAAATAAGCAGGATGCCGATATACAGCCTTGATGTGCTCCTTTCCCTATTTGGAACCAGTCTGTTGTTCCATATCCAGTTCTAACTGTTGCTTCCTGACCTGCATATAGGTTTCTCAAGAGGCAGGTCAGGTGGTCTGGTATTCCCATCTCTTTCAGAATTTTCCAGTTTATTGTGATCCACACAGTCAAAGGCTTTGGCATAGTCAATAAAGCAGAAATAGATGTTCTTCTGGAACTCTCTTACTTTTTTAGTGTTCCAGTAGATGTTGGCAATTTGATCTCTTGTTCCTCTGCCTTTTCTAAAACCAGCTTGAACATCTGGAAGTTCATGGTTCACGTATTGCTGAAGCCTGGCTTGGAGAATTTTGAGCTTTACTTTACTAGCGTGTGAGATGAGTGCAATTGTGTGGTAGTTTGAGCATTCTTTGGCATTGCCTTTCTTTAGGATTGGAATGAAAACTGACCTTTTCCAGTCCTGTGACCACTGCTGAGTTTTCCAAATTTGCTGGCATACTGAGTGCAGCACTTTCACAGCATCATCTGTTAGGGTTTGAAATAGCTCAAGTGGAATTCCATCACCTCCACTAGCTTTGTTCGTAGTGATGCTTTCTAAGGCCCACTTGACTTCACAGGATGTCTGGCTCTAGATGAGTGATCACACCATCGTGATTATCTTGGTCATGATCTTTTTTGTACAGTCCTTCTGTGTATTCTTGCCACCTCTTCTTAATATCTTCTGCTTCTGTTATGTCCATACCATTTCTGTCCTTTATCGAGCCCATGTTTGCATGAAATGTTCCCTTGGTATCTCTAATTTTCTTGAAGAGATCTCTAGTCTTTCCCATTCTATTGTTTTCCTCTATTTCTTTGCATTGATCACTGGAGGAAGTCTTTCTTATCTCTCCTTGCTATTCTTTGGAACTCTGCATTCAGATGGGTATGTCTTTCCTTTTCTCCTTTGCTTTTTGCTTCTCTTCTTTTCATAGCTATTTGTAAGTCCTCCTCAGACAGCCATTTTGCTTTTTTGCAGTTCTTTTCTGGGGGATGGTCTCGATCCCTGTCTCTTGTACAGTGTAATCAATCTCCGTCCACAGTTCATCAGGCACTCTATCTATCAGATCTAGTTCCTTAAATCTATTTCTCACTTCCACTGTATAATCATAAGGAATTTGATTTAGGTCTCATCTGAATGGTCTAGTGGTTTTCCCACTTTCTTCAATTTAAGTCTGAATTTGGCAATAAGGAGGTCATGATCTGAGCCATAGTCAGCTCCCGGTCTTGGTTTTGCTGACTGTATAGAGCTTCCCCATCTTGACCGCAAAGAATATAATCAATCTGATTTCGGTGTTGACCATCTGATGATGTCCATGTGTAGCGTCTTCTCCTGTGTTGTTGGAAGAGGGTGTTTGCTATGACCAGTGAGTTCTCTTGGCAAAACTCTATTAGCCTTTGCCCTGCTTCATTCTGTACTCCAAGGCCAAATTTGCCTGTTACTCCAGGTGTTTCTTGACTTCCTACTTTTGCATTCCAGTCCCCTAGAATGAAAAGGACATCTTTTTTGGGGTGTTAGTTCTAAAAGGTCTTGTAGGTCTTCATAAAACCATTCAACTTCAGCTTCTTCAGCGTTACTTGTCAGGGCATAGACTTGGGTTACTGTGATATTGAATGGTTTGCCTTGGATATGAACAGAGATCATTCTGTCGTTTTTGAGATTGCATCCAAGTACTGCATTTCGGATTCTTTTGTTGACTATGATGGCTACTCCATTTCCTCTAAGGGATTCCTGCCCTCAGTAGTAGATATAATGGTCATCTGAGTTAAATTCACCCATTCCAGTCCATTTTAGTTCGCTGATTCCTAGAATGTCGACATTCACTGTTGCCATCTCCTGTTTGACCAATTCCAATTTTCCTTGATTCATGAACCTAACATTCCAGGTTCCTATGAAATATTGCTATTTACAGCATCGGACCTCGCCTCTATCACCAGTCTCATCCACAACTGGGTATTGTTTTTGCTTTGTCTCCATCCCTTCATTCTTTCTGGAGTTATTTCTCCACTGATCTCCAGTAGCATATTGGGCACCTACCAACTTGGGCAGTTCATCTTTCAGTGTCCTATCATTTTGCCTTTTCATACTGTTCATGGGGTTCTCAAGACAAGAATACTGAAGTGGTTTACCATTCCCTTCCCCAGTGGACCACATTCTGTCAGACCTCTCCACTATGACCCGCCTGTCTTGGGTGGCCCCATGGGCATGGCTTAGTTTCATTGAGTTAGACAAGGCTGTGGTCTGTGTGATCAGACTGGCTAGTTTTCTGTGATTATGGTTTCAGTGTGTCTGCCCTCTGATGCCTCTTGCAACACCTACCGTCTTACTTGGGTTTCTCTTACCTTGGGCGTGGGGTATCTCTTCATGGCTGCTCCAGCAAAGTGCAGCCACTGCTCCTTAGCTTGAACGTGGGGTATCTCCTCACATCCGCCCCTCCTGACCTTGGATGTGGGGTATCTCCTCTCGGCCTCCAGTCCTGACCTTGGATATAGGGTAGCTCCACTCGTCCACCACTCCTGACCTTGGACGTAGTATTGTAGTGTGTATATGTTAATCCCAAACTCCTGATTTATCCTTTCCCCACCTTTTGTCTTCTGTAACCATAAGTTTGTTTTCTATGCCTGTGGGTCTATTTCTCTTTTGTATATAAATTCATGTATATCATTTTTTTTTAGATTTCACATATGAGTGACCTCATATGATATTTGTCTTCCTCTGTCTTCACTTAGTGTGATAATCTCTAGGTGCATCCATGGTGCACAGATGGCATTGTTTTGCTATTGTTTGTGGCTGAGTAGTCTTCCATTGTATGTATGTATCCAGTCTTCTGCTGATGGACGTCTGGTTGTCTCTATGTCGTGGCTATTGTAACCAGTGCTGCCTGCATCTTTCTGGATTATGGTTTCCTCAGGGTATATGCCCAGGAGTGGAGTTGTTTTAGTTTTTCAAAGAACCTCCATACTGTTCTCTATAGTGGCTGTACCAGTTTACATGCATGGGGTAAATTTATGTACAACTTTTTAAGAAACCACCCAGGTGTTTTTCAAAGTGACTATAAGCATCTCATCTGTTCATTCCTATCAGAATCATGCAGAGGTTTCCAGTTTCTCCATATCCTTGTTAATGCTTCGTATTGTCTGTATATTTTTCATTACACCCATTCTAGTGGGCGAGTAGTGGCACTTTATGATTTTCATTTGCATTTCCCTAAAAACTAAAGATGTTGAGCACCTTTTCAAAGGCTTATTAGGCATTCGTGTTGGTGGAATGTCTGTTTAAATTGCCAATTTTAAAAACTGGGTTGTCTGTTATTTTATTGCTAAGGTGTAGCTTTGGTAGAAAGTGTTGTTCAGATCTCTATTCTTCACTGATTTTCTTTCCAGTTGTTTTATCAGTTATTAAGAGGGATATTAAGGTCTGTATCTATTATCATCGAATTGTTTATTTCTCCTTTCGTTTGTCAATTTCTGCTTCATTTATTTTGGGGCTGTCTTATTAGTTTGATGTCATTAGGTTTACAGCTACCACTTTGTAATTTGTTTTATATCTCATATCTTTTTGGTTTCTTTCATCTTTCTTTAATGCCTT
Source organism: Ovis aries (assembly GCF_016772045.2). Classification (NCBI taxonomy): domain Eukaryota; kingdom Metazoa; phylum Chordata; class Mammalia; order Artiodactyla; family Bovidae; genus Ovis; species Ovis aries. The sequence goes on along the minus strand of NC_056071.1, from coordinate 14,572,559 downwards.
CTTCTGTGTTAAATAGTTATGTTTTGTTTTAATTCCTTCTCTCCTTATGTTTTGAGTTATTTTCCTAGCAATTGCATCTACGATATGCATCTTAGGTTATCACAGTCTACTTCAGATTAGTACTGACTTAATTCCTATAAAATATGGAAGCTTTGCTGCAATACAGCTCAATTTCTTCCTCCTCATTTGTGCCACTGCCATACATATATTACATCTGTATTTGTTGTAAATTAAACATTACATTTATTGTTTAATGTATCCTATACCTTTTATTATTTATTTATTTAATATTTGAGTATCATCAAATCTGAGAAAACTCCTAGCACTCTTTTTACATTTTTTTCATATTTTCTTCATATAGATTGTACACGTCTATTTATTTATTTGTTAATTTGGGGCCACGCTAGGTCTTCATGGCTGTGCATCGGGCTTTCTCTAGCTGCAGCCAGCGAGGCGATTTTTCCTTGTGCTGTGCGGGCTTCTCTCTGGGCAGCTCCTCTGCTGCAGAACAGACTCCAGGTGCACGGGCTTCAGCAGTGTGGGCACCTGGGCTCAGCAGCTGCGACTCTCAGACTCTAGAGCGCAGGCTCAGTAGTTTCAGCCCACGGGCGTTGCTCTGTGGCATGTGAATCTTCTTGGACCAAGGATCAAACCTGTGTCCCCTGCATTAGGGTGGATTCTCATCCACTCTGCCACCAGAGAAGTCCACAATTCTATACCTTTTAAAGAAGTTAAAAGGAAAAATAGAAAGCCTTTTGTGTTTACCCACATATTTAATTTCCCCGATACTCTTTCTTAGTGTATACATTTGCGTTACTCTATGGTGTAATTTCCTTTCCACCTGAAGGAATTCCTTTTTAGTATTCCCTGCAAAGAAGATCTGCTAGCAATGAATTCTTCCAATCTTGTTTATCTCAGAACACCTTTACTTTGCCTTCAGTTTCAAATGATAGTTTTGTTGGTCATGGGATCTGTGATTGACAGTTTCTTCTTTAAGTTCTTCAAGTATGCTGTTCGGCTGCTTTCTGTCTTACCTCGTTTCCAATGGAAAGTCAGCTCGTAATCTTATTGAACATCCCTTCTGTGTGATGGTTTGTTTTTTTTTTTTTTTCCTCATTACTTCTTTGAAGGTCATCTGTTGTTGTTTTTTTGCTGTGTTACTGTGTTACTTATAATGTGTCTGGGCATAGATCTCTTTGCTATTGCCCTATATGGGGTGTATTGAGCTTCTTAAACCTATAATTTTTTTTTTTTAAGTAAATTTTGGATATTTTAGCCTTTTTTTTCCCGAATACTTTTTCAGCCCTTTTCTCTCTTCTTACCTTATGGGACTTCCATTATATATATATTCATTATACTTGCTGGTTCCCCATAGGTCTCTGAGCTTCTGTTCACTTTTCTTCTCAGTTCTTCAGATTGATACTATATTAATTTATCTTCCAGTTCACTGACTATTTCCTCTGTCATCTCACATCTGATATTGAGCCTCTCTAGTGAAATTTTACTTTCAGTCATGCTTTTCAACCGCAAAATTTCCATTTTGTTTCTTCTTGTTGTTATAATAACTGTGCCTTTATTTAGATTCTCCATTCACTGGATTGTTATGATATTGTTATTAAAATTTTAAACATGGGTTTGTTTAGCGTTTTAAACATTTATGTTAGGTACTCTGAATCTTTGTTATGTCCAACAGTGAGGACCCACTTTGCCTCAACTTCTATTGATTACGTTTTTCCCCTGAGAAGGGAAAGACTATGCTTTCCTGGATTTTTTTTCTTTTTCATGACTCTTAATGTTTTATGAAAAATTGAATGTATTAGATAGTATATTCTAGCAACTCTGGATTCAGTTTTCTGTGCACACCCTCCCTCTCCAAGTGAGATGTGTTTTATCGCTGTTTAATGACGTACCTAGACCACATCTGTGGAATCTGTCTCTCTCGTGGTGTATGGGCACGGATATCTTGCCTCTGTTTTTGGTTTTTAATTCTTGTGTGTGTATGTGTATGTTTCATGTTTTAAATTCTTGTTTTATTTTCAAGTCTTTCTTCCTAGGAGTCACCCCTGTGTCTGCATAGTCAATGGCTGGTCATGTCAGATGCCTCAAGCACTACACTTTTATTCAGACTTAAGACAGCTTCTTGTCTTCCCAGCCTTCACTTTCCTCTGGGCCCTCTGGCCTCTCCTCTGACTGTGCGCACAAGCTCACAGGCAGGAGTGAGGAGAGAAGGTGGACCCTCTCTGCCCTCTTCTCCACTTGTGTGTGGGCTTTCAGTCAACCAGAGATCTGTGGGGGGCTTATCCAGGCAGGACTGTATGGTTGGCCCTCCCATTAATTTTCTGTCTAGTCAGCCAGTCTGTTGCTGGGCCCAGCCAGCATCAGGACCTCAGTGTAGCTGAAGTGGACTCCCCTGTCCGTTTGCTGCTGGGATTGTTATTCTTACTTACAGCACCATGGATGTGGGTTTTCGCATCCACTGCAAATCCAGTGGACTCCCTCCAACCACACGGCTGCTGGTTTGCAAGGCCAGTCCACCTGGTAGAACCCCTCGGTCACCGGGAGGGGCATGGGAGCCAGGGAGGGAACCCAGACCCCCGCTGTTCTTACCAGAGGTTCGGAAGTTCTTCTGGAATAAATGCTCCTCAATTTGTTATATGCTTTAGTCAGTTTCTGGAGTCTTGAAACAGTTGTTTTTGATAATTTTATCTGGTTTGAGCATTGTTCTTTGAGGAGAGGATTTTGAAGTTTAATTGGAGGATAATTGCTTTATAATGTTGTGTTAGTTTTTGCTGTACAAAAAGTGAATTGCTATATGTGTACCTACATTCCCTCTCTCTTGAGCCTCCCTCCCAGCCTCCCCTTATCCTACCCCACTGGGTCATCACTGCGCACCGGGCTGACTCCCTGCAGTTTTCGGCAGCTTCCCACTAGCTGTCTATCTCACACACGCCAGTGTACATACGTCGGTGCTACTGTCTCAATTCATCCCACGCTGGAAAGGGATTTTGTTAAGCTGCTCACACGGCTATTCTCACCCCATTATCTTTCCCCATCTTTTAGAGAGGAAAAACCACGTGGCAGAAAAATCTTGCCTCAGTTAAAGGTATGCACCCCGACACCAGACCTCCTGGGCTTTAATTAGCCCTGACCCTTTCTACCTGAAAGAACTTGGGCAAATCACTTAACCTCTGGGCCTCTGCCTCTTTAACCATAAAGTGGGGATAATAATAGTACCTGCCTAGTGGGATTACTGTGAGAATGAAGTGGATTAATAAACAGAGAGTGATAGGAGCAGTGCCTGCTGCACCACAGTGCTATAAGATGTTAGCTTGTGTTATTTCAGGGAGGGTTGGGACTTATGCAGGACTTGAGTTCCCATATCCTTGGCCTAGTACCTTGCCCACAATCAGTCCCTCTGACCCACAGATCATCTTCATTAAGTGATGCTTGAAGTGTGGAGGAAATGAGGGCAACTGTCAGAGAAACCACAGGTGTGAGGAGGAAAGCCTGCGGGGGACCCGAGGAACAGATGGCTCTGTGCCTTGTTGAGGCCAAATGCCATTCAGTCTTTGTCCTGGGCTCATGGGTATTTTTCCTCCCAGCACCAGGAACTGCCTGAGATGTCCAAGTGCTGCCCATGTACTGTATTGAGTTTGAGACCAGGTCTGCACTGTTGCACGAAGCAGTTAATTAGCGCAGTCCCCACATTTCAGAAATCTCCTTGCATCAGGCTCCAGGCGTGGACAGAACAGCTTGGCCAAGCTGCTACTTTTGTTGCTGTTCTGTCACTCGGTCGCTGACCCTTTGGGACCCCACGGACTGCAGCACTCAGGCTCCCCTGTCCTTCACTGTCTCCCGGAGTTTGCTCAAACGCACACGTCCATTGAGTCGGCAATACCATCCAACCACCTCCTGCTCTGTTGCCCACTTCTCCTCGTCCTCTCATCTTTCCCAGGATCACGGTCTTTTCCAGTGAGTCAGCTTTTTGCATCAGGTGGCCAAAATATTGGAACTTTAGCAGCAGTCCTTCCAATGAATATTCAGGGTTGATTTCCTTTAGGATTGAGTGGTTCGATCTCCTTGCTGCCCAAGGAACTCTCAAGGGTCTTCTCCAGCACCATAGTTCAAAAGCATCAGTTCTTTGGCACTCAGCCTTCTTTACGGTCCAACCCTCATATCCATACATGACTACTGGGAAAGCCGCAGCTTTGACTATACACACCTTTGGTCAGCTTCTCTAGGGACTTGCACAGAGGGGAAGACCACTGGGGAACTGCAGGAGGACAGGGGAACTTACAATGTGTGTTTACCAACCCAGGCTGCTGCGTGCCTGTGCAGAGCCATTGCATCTGTGGGGAATTGGTACTGTTGCCGCCAGTGGGCACAAGTTGGGTACGGACTGAATTCTGTCCCTGCTCACCACCTTGGTGGGTCACTGTTGAGCCAGACAGCTGTATGTGGTGACTGGCTTATCCACCCTGGGCCCCACTCAGTGCTCAGAAGCAGGGCTGCAGACATGATAAAAGAACTCTTGCTCTCAAGGAGTTTCATTCTTCATGGGCTACGCCGGGCAAGCCAAAACAGTGTTGGCCAGAGAGAAGGTAAAGACAGGGGATGTTCATGGAGGAGGTGTCATTTGAACTGCCTGCTGTTGGATAAGGAGGAGTTTCTGCAGAGACTGGGTGTGGAATGGATGGTATTTGCTCATTTGCAGACCAGGGTAGGAAAGTGAGAGCAGGGCTTGCTGACCCCTGCTTGTGCAGGAAGCTGACAGAGAAGCAGAATGCAGCTGGATCTCTGCAGGTCTGGCAGCGAGGACAGGGAGCTTGGGCTTTCCTCATTGGCAGTGGGCGTCACTGGAGAGTTTTATGTGGAGAATTAATTGGGGATGGACTGAGCGAGGTGAGACAGCAAAGAACACAGCAGTCCCTGCCAGTGCACTTGGGAGAAGTCAGGGAGGAAGAGGGGATGAACAAGAGGACTGAGACCTTCGAGGACTGGAGGAGGGGGTAGGAGGATGGGAGGGAGAGGAGGAGGAGCAGAGGCCAGTGGGATGAGGGACCAAGGAGGGCCGGGGGGGTTCTGCAGCCTGGGACCGGGCAGATGATGTCCCCGGAGACAGAGGTCAGCGGGGCCGAACCCACTGTGTGATGAGGGGGGCAGAATTCTGTGCTGGGAGCTGCGGAGGCCGGGCGCGGTGACCGTCCCAGGCTGCAGGCAGGGACTGGGGGTCATGAGCACGTGGGAGGTGGGGCATGTGAAGACCCTCCCGTGAGAATACAGCAGTGACTCCAGAACCCTCAGAGGTGACTTGAGAAAGCCCGAACGATGAGGGCAGGAAAATAGCACACCCATTGAAGATGTAGGGGCTCCTTGGGAAGTTTTAGCAGGAGCAGCTTCCACGGCCCTAGCAGAGTTGGAGAGCGCCACTGCTCCATGTTGGCTTGAGTGTGAAGAACAGGGCCATCTACCCTGCAGACATAGACTTTCTTTGGTATTTCTATAAATATTTATTTATTTTGGTGGTGCTGGGTCTTAGCTGCGGCCCACAGGATCTTTAGTTGTGGCACGTAGGATCTAGTTCCCTGACTAGGGATGGAACCTGGGCCCCCTGCATTGGGAGCTCGGGGTCTTAGCCACTGGACCCCCAGGGAAGCCCCAAGCATGGAAGGAAAGATGAACAATGGCAGTGATCAGAAGGTGATTTTAAGTTTGGGTTTTGACATGGATGGGCATTGGGCAAGCTTGGGGAGAGAACGGAGACGCAGCCAGTGGAGGGAAAGAGAGATAAAAGGAGGCAGAGTGGAGGAGGGGGGCCTTCAGGAGGGAAAGAGGGATGGCTGGCAGAGGGAGCTGCGCTGAGTAGGGGAGGCTGGAGCCCCAGTGGGCACCCCTCTCCTAGCTCCGCCCCGAGTCACCTCCCACATCAAGATCCAGCAGGAAGAGACGCTGTTGTTGCCTCCACAGTTACGTCCACTTCTCTAGCTTCTCAGTCAGTTACAGGGGCCCCTTGGGTACTTAGTTCGTATGCTGGCACAGCAGTTTTATCTCCTTGAACAGGGTAAGTTGCATCCAACAAGTCATAGACTGCTTTACTCAGCGAGGAGTGAGGCCAAGTGGTGCTGAGTACTTGTTTCTAACATGGGCTAGGGGACATGGGCTGAGCATCAGGAAGCATTGTTGTCACTTATAGGCATGTGTGTGTGTGTGTGTGTGTGTGTGTGCTAAGTTGCTTCAGTTGTGTCTGCCTCTTTGCAACCCCACTGACTGTGGGGTCCAGCTGGCCAGGCTCCTCTGTCCATGGGATTCTCCAGGCAAGAATCCTGGAGTGGGTTGCCATTCCCTTCTCCTGTAGGCATGTGATCCTGGACTAACTACGTCTCTACTCTGGTCTCCTAGGTCCTCCCAGTAAAGTGCTGGAGGCGGGGCAGGGGGCGGGAGCTAGGTCATCTTCAACATCCATTTGGGCAGGAGCGTCTGTCATTCCCTCCATCCATGAACATGTCTCCCCAGTGAAACCTGAGGGTGTGCTGTGCCTGAAAGTGAAAGGGAAGTTGCTCAGTCATGTCCGACTCTTTGCGACCCCATGGACTGTAGCCTACCAGGCTCCTCTGTCCATGGGATTCTCCAGGCAAGAGTACTGGAGTGGATTGCCATTTCCTTCTCCAGGGGATCTTCCTGACCCAGGGATCGAACCCAGGTCTCCTGCATTCTAGAGAGACGCTTTACCACCTGAGCCACCAGGGAAGTACTGTGCCTGAGATGCCCTGAAATGACAGTAGAAGGATCTGTACCTGGATTTGAGCAGTGAGCTGGTGTGAGCTGGTGTGAGCAGCCTGGGGAAGATGACCTCTTTCCTTCATTGCTCTGACACCAAAACTGGCCTATCGGAGTCTCCTGGAAGCTTTCTTAATGCACACGAGCAAGCGGTGTTTTGTTCTGACCCCTGTTTATCTTACGCCTGGATGCACAGGCTTTGGCAACCGTATTATTTTCTTATCAGCTTATTTGGGTGGTTCATTGCTGAGAGAGAATATAATTAGGTGGAAGTAGATTATCTTGGTATTTAGGACTTAACCTTACCTGTCTGGTGGTTTGCTCTTGAGGAATTTATAAGTAATGGCTTTGTACACAGTCCTGGTAGAAACAGTTTGTGTGTAGCATACTCCTGTGGGATTACAAGTAAAATCAGGAGACCCGGCAGAAAAAGAAATGCTTAAGCATAGCTCTCACATTGTTGTTGTTCCATCACTCAGTCGTGTCTGACTCTTTGCAGCTCCATGGAATGTAGCTCCATGGAATGCAGTACGCTAGGCTTCCCTGTCCTTCACTGTCTCCTGGAGTTTGCTCAAATTCATGTCCACTGAGTCAGTGATGCCATCCAACCATCTCATCCTCTGTCGTCCCCTTCTCCTCTCACCCTCAGTCTTTCTCAGCATCAGGGTCTTTTCCAGTGAGTCAGCTCTTTGCATCAGGTGGGCCACTGTTATTGCTCTAACATGGCTGCAGGCTTGAGTCAAGAGATTCCTGGTATGCAAAGCAAAAAGGGAAATACAGCTATACTCTTTCCTGTTTAATAGTCTTTGGTCGGAGGTGCCTGGGGGGATGGGAATGGGAAACGATAACATTAGTTCCTAGGGAAAACAGAGCTTTTTCTAGTACTTAATGAAAACCATTTCTCATATCAGCTTTATCCTAGTGTTTCTGAAAATACATATATATTTTCTCAAGGGATCCACAGTATTTGATAAAAGGCCTCCACAGTCAGCAGTTTCAGAAACTATATATCTCAATGGATAATTAACAATGAATATTACCTTTGGGAGATCTCTCATAGTTTTGTGAAGAAACCTATCTATCTTTGTTAGCCCAGAATTTTTAAAATTTCTATGACTGCATGATGTTTTTCCTTCCTACATAGCTTTTTAAAAATACATATTTATTTATTTTAACTGGAAGATAGTTACTTTACAGTACTGTGATGGTTTTTGCCATACATCAGTATGAATTGGCTATAGACATACATGCATCCCCTCCCTCCTGAACCCCCCTCCCACCTCCCTTCCGACCCCACCCCTCCAGGTCATCACAGAGCCCCGACTTTGAGTGCCCTGTGTCATATATCAAACTCGCACTGGTTATGTATTTTACATGCTTTTTAGACAATTTTCCTTATTTGGCTGCACCGAGTCTTAGCTGTTGTACTCGGCCTCTTTGACCTCTGTAACAGCATATGGGATCTTTAGTTGCGGCATGGAAACTCTTAGTTGTGGCTTACAGGATCTAGTTCCCTGATTAGGAATCGAACTTAAGCCCCTTGCTTTGGGAGCCTGAAGTCTTAGCCACTGGACTACAGGGGAAGCCCCTTCCTGCACAGCTTTTAACAGTAATTCCATTAGGCTGGGGGTGGCGGGGATGGCTTCCCTGGTGGCTCAGATGGTAAAAAATAAAATCTGCCTGCAATACAGGAGACCCAGGTTTGATCCCTGGGTGGGGAAGATCCTCTGGAAGAGGGAATGGCTACCCACTCCAGTATCCTTGCCTGGAGAATCCCATGGACAGAGGAGCCTGGCAGGCTGCAGTCCATGGGGTCACAAAGGGTCAGACAGCACTCAGCGACTAACACTCACTTCCACATTATTTTTAAACAGCAGGCTTAGCTAACAGAGCCCGGTAGCCTTCTCCACCGAGGTCAGGGGCGCCTCCCCCTGGCAGGGAGCCTAGTGCTCCATCACTCGAGTGTGGAGTCCGTGGGACTGGGCGTCAGTCCTGGCCCCTCTGCTCACCAGCTACATGGCCATCAGTGGGACAGTCGTCTTCTCTAGCCTCAGCTTTCTCATCTGTAAAACTGGATAATAATATGGCCAACCTCCTGGAATCATCATGTATAATCATCATGAATAATCACTATGTCAATAGAGCCTGCAAGACCATCCCTGGATAAGTAAATAATAAGTGTTCCTTGGGTTGTAATAAATCTTCCCCCCATTCCAGAATGTTCCCCGCCTGGAGGCCACATTCCTCCCACATGACTGGGTACAAACTCGAGTGCTTCTTTGGGTACTGACCATGCTTCTCTTTATTCTGGCAGAGAGCAGCTCTATTGGCCCTTTGTGATAGCTATCTTCATAGTTGTCTTGTCTATTATACTATGAGCTGGTTAAGGGCATCTGCAGCCCTGAGATGAGAACCTGGCCCAACTACTCAGTCTGGGGTTCTCAGTCCATCTAACACTAAGCACAGGCCCTCGGCATGTAGTGAGTCTGATTCAGTGAACACGGCTCTGCCTGGGGAGTGTGTGTGTGTACACTGTTAGTGTATCAGATGGAAATCTCTTAAGACTGGTCCTCTGTACTTTTTTGTTGAATGTAATTCTTGTTGAGAAAATCATTTAACTTATATTGTTCTTGAAGTTTCTCTAAAGAGACCTGGCACCACATAAATTGTGAATTCAAAGAATGGTCTCAAGTCCTGTGAAAGGTACTAAACTGTTAATAATAGTCAGGACTGATGCAAAAGATTTCTGATAATATGTTTATAGCTCAGTCACTGAGTGAAAGAAAATTCTATTATCTGTGCCCAGCAGGGATGGAAAACCCTCATTTTTCTGCAGTGGACCACTGAGCTATAGAGAAAAATCAATGGTGAGACTCATAAGTAGGAAGCAAATTTAGAGGGTTTTTTTTTTTTGTTTTTTATTTTAAAGAAGAGGATCATAAAATATGACACATTTAATTCTCTTAGAATTAAATGAACATGAGATTTCACTAAATATAAAGAATACAAAAAAAGAGGCCTCTGTTGTAGTTTAGGGCTCTTTAGGAGAGAATGTAAGCAGAAGAGAGAAAGCAAGAAACAGGGACTAGAGGGGGAAACGGTCTGAGAAAGATGCAAATAATGCAGAAGACAGGAAGTCTTAGAGACGCAGGTGAGTGAGGTCTTTCTAAGGAAAGAGGATCCAGGACTCTGGTCTCAGACAGAGTGATCAGAGGGAAGTGATGGTTTCTCACTAAGCCCCAGGTGCAGAGAGGGCGGGCGGATGCTGCTTCCAGGAAAGGTACGGCTGTGTTGCACATTCGCAACCTCAGGCATCACTGCAGTCACAGTCACGTTGTACAGCGTGTTTCCTTCTCATTTTAACCATGTGGCAAGATTCAAAGGACGAATCATCACCTCTGTGTTACAGACCAGGAAAGGGAGTTGCAGGCGTGTTAAATGCATGGCTAGTGCACGGCTTTCAAAATCCCTCATGTCTTCCATCCACCCCTCTTCTCACCCCTTTCCAAAACACTCTGATGCCTGTGGCATGGGCTGGAGGTCAGAGGCATGTCTGCACCACAGTTTCTCTGTGTAATTCTTATTGTTTTATTTTTTTTTAAAATAATTTTGTTGTTGTAAATTTACACCCATTTATTATGTGGTCATAAAAGGGGCTAATTCATTCCATCAGAAGTAAAGTGACATAGGGCTTCCCTGGTGGCCCAGTGACTAAGACTCCACACTCTCAATGCAAGGGGCCCGAGTTCAATCCCCAGTCAGGGAACTAGATCCTGCATGATGCAAATAAGGGTTTGTGGGCTGCAAGGAAGATCACAGATCCCTTGTGCCACAACTAACACCTGGCACAGCCAAATACATACCTTTTTTAAAGGCAGCATTAAAAAAGAAGTACTAAAGTAACATTGACTGCTTGTCTTCCCTGGCTGACCGTGAGACGGATGGGCAGTCTGTCTGCCATTAGGGGAATTCCAGGGCTTACTGTTGTGCTGTCCTCTGATACCTGGTTCTGCAAACCTCAGATCCTGGAATTCACAAGTGACTACCTTGTGTGTGCTATTTCCCCTGTGCCCTCAATGACTCACTCCAAGGAGCTGCTCTTCAGGTAAAAACAGAACCACACAACGTGCCTCCCTGATGCACTTGCTGCTGCTGCTTTGTCGTAGGCAGACACTGTCTGAGCTTTTGAGGTTGGGCCCCTTCCTGCCTTTGCTGCGAGACCACATCCTGGCCCATCAGACAAGCAATTGATATGGGCTTGAAAATTCCTTCCATGGGCTTAGAAAACAAACTTGCATTGAAGTTGTGCCGAGAATGGCTTTTCCATGTCAGCAGCAGGAGCACTTTGCAAACTTGTTATAAATGGCCAGCCTTGTTATTGCCAGACGCGGGAATAAGGCAGTTTCCCGTACTGGATGGTGGAGAAGCCAGCAGGACTTTGGCAATCTGTGGCCTGAGACCAAGTCCAGCCACGGCTTATTTTCATTAATAAAGTTTTCTTGGAATGCAGTCGTGGCCATCAGTTACGTACTGCCCAGGGATGCTGCTCGGGCACTCAGATGGCAGAGTAGGAGAGTCGCTATAGAGACAGAGTGGTCCACATGCTGAAAATATTTACTACCTGGCTCTTCATGGAAAAAGTGTGCTGATCCCTGTTCAGGAGCTCGGGGCCTTTCTTTGACTGCGGTTTAGCATGAGGCTGACAGCCAGGCTGTTTCTGCGCCTGCTCTCAGCATCGCTGGGCCCCGCTGCTGGGCGTGTGGTTTGCGAGTACAGCTGACATTCCCCGGGGGGCGGGGGTGCTGGACAGTCATGTCCCGTGGCCCTTGGAGTAGAAGGGCTTCCAGGCGTAGCTTCTCTGCACTCGTGGGCTCTCCCCAGCTCTCTCAGCCCTCACGCGGGCTCCAAACTGAGCTGGGGAGACTCCCCAAAGTCCTCCTGGGCCCCATCTTCCTGGGCCCAGGCTGTCAGCCGTGGCTCTGCTGCTCTTTGCTCCCGAGACACCCCACACAGGCACCCTTCTCTGTGGGTTGACAGCGTGTGCCTGCGGAAGCCTCGTTTCTCTCCAGCACCGCTGAAATCGCCGCCGGGGCAGTTTCTCCTCCCTCCATCCCATACCCCGCCACCAGGATAGTGTCTCCGAGGGATGGCTCCTGCTCAAGAACCTCCCTTGGCTCCCCAGTGACCTCCAGATCAACCTCAGCCTGGTCTTCAAGGCTGTTTCATCTCCCCACAGGGCTCTTGTAACTGAAAGTGGGGTCCACCTGATTGTCGCTCAAAAGCCGATAAAGAGGCCGGGTTGGTAGAAAGGAAAGTTTGCTTTATTGTGGATGCCAGCGACTTGGGATAGTGGCAGGGGGTGGATGCCTGTTCAAAGGCCAATTTCCCCCTCCACCCTACCAACAATCAAAGGCTTTTTTATAGGCTGAGGGAGGCAGAAACAGCACAGTCAGTTCTGACAGTCATCTGGCAGTGGGTCATCGGTGGTCTGACCAGCGTCATCTTGATTGTTTTAAGTGCAGTTAGTCTTCATTTCCAGGATCAGCTTGTTCTCATTTCCTCGAGGCCAGTTCTTGGAACTGTGGCAGCTCATAGCTGCAGTGTGGTTATCATGTAGTTAACTCCTTCCATGTGGCGGCGGTTTCAGTATCCGTTAGACAGCTCACAGGATATGGCTCAGAATATTATCTATAGCCCTTGAGGAACTGAAGGCCTTTGCCTTTCCTTCTCCAGGGGATCTTCCCAACCCAGGGATCGAACCCGGGTCTCCTGGATTGCAGGCGGATTCTTTACCATCTGAGCCACCAGGGTATCCCCACTTACGGACTAAGCCATTGTTACGTGGTCTCCTTTGCCTGTTCGTCTTTGCTTCTGCATTTTCTCACTTCTCTGATTGAACTTATTCTTTGGCTAAGCTTTTCTACAGAGAGAGGCAGGCTGAGGATGTGGCGAGGAGGGACCATGGTGTCCTGCTCCCTTTCCCCCAGGCTAGCCTGAGCTCCCCCTCCTCAGTGCCCCCCCCCCCCACCGCACTGATCTTCACTCTCAGAAAACTGTGCCTCCCCACCCCCTGCCCATGTATGAAAGTCCAGCTTATTCTTGCTGCATCCCAGGTCGGGTTCCCTCCACTTGTAGCCAGAGGTGTGTCCTCATTCCCTGAGCCTCCTGCCACTCTAATGCATGACCCCGCAAGACCAGCGGTGTTGTTAGGACCCTTTCTTTCTCCTCTCCCCCAGGTCTTACACCCCCACAGGGCAGGGATTCCTTCTCAGCCTTAGTCATATTCCTTGTACTTCCCACCCCAAGCAGGCCGTCTGTGTGGCTCTATTTGGAAGTCACACGGCGCATGCGCACCGTGGATGTGGGCACCAGCTGCTGTGAATCCTGACCTCATGGTGCTCTTATTGTTAGCCTTGCTGCACAGGTGCAGAGACAGCGCAGAAAGATCCACGTGGCCAAGTGCTGTCAAAGCCAGATTTGAGCTGGAGGCCCCGGTGCTCCACCCCGACAGGACCAGGGTGCGCGGTTGTAAGCACCCTGCACTTGGGCCCTGTGCGTCGACACACACTCCCCCACCTGCCTGTGTATTAGCATCACCTGGGAGCTTTCACAGACTCCCGCCTGGGCCCCCGCCTCACACATTGTATCTCAGTCCCGGTGAGGGTGGGGTGGTGCTGGTGTGTTTTCCAGGTGATTCTAGTCTAGTCCCCACCCCCTACTCCAGAATAAGAAACCCGACAGGTTGGGGGAGGGCTCACGCGGGCCAGCCTGGGCTTCAGCTGCTGGTCCGGGAGCTGGGCTGCCTCTTCCGTGACCCCCTGCCAACCCTGGCCCTTTCAGAGGTGAGAAAAGACCCATCTGTCCATGGTCTCCTGTCTCATGGCATTTCTGACTTTGCCACCCCATGGACTGCAGCCCGCCAGGCTCCTCCGTCCATGGGAAGCTGAAGGTCTCCCTTTGGGGCTGGGTTCCTTGTGCTGGGCAAGTGCCCCCCAGGGTGCACCTCTGACTCCCTAAGAGGTGAGCCTCCCCAGATGCAACCCAGCTTTCCCATAGGAGGAGGAGAGACTGGATGTGAGCCAGAAATGAGGGAGGGCTTTCAATTGGCATCTGTTTAAAAAAAAAAGCGGGGGCTTCCCTGGTGGCTCAGTGGTAAAGAATCCACCTGCCAAACAGGAGATGAGGGTTCGCTCCCTGGGTCGGGAAGATCCCCCAGAGGAGGAAATGGCAACCCACTCCAGTATTCTTGCCTGGAGAATCCCATGGACAGAGGAGTCTGGCAGGCTGCAGTCCATGGGGTCGCAAAGAGTAGGACATGACTTAGAGACTAAACAATAGCAACAAAAAGCAGGCTTTTTAATCTTGAGGGGAGACAGGCTTATTGAGGACAGAGAGCTGAGCGGAGCAGTGGTTCTCAAAGTCTGGTCCATAGATCAGCAGTATCCACATCACCTGGGAGCTTGTTAGAAATGTAAATTCCCAGACGCATCCCAGATGCTCTGAGTCAGAGGAGACTCTGAGCTTGGGCTCCAGCAGTCCCATACCCTCTGGGTGATTTTGCTGCCAATGAAGGTTGAGAACTGTTGCTCTCGATTGATGGTAAGTATGTGGGAAGAACGGAATTTGCCTGCAGTGTGGGAGACACAGGTTCAATCCCTGTGTCGGAAGAAGGAAAATCCCTGGAGAAGGAAATGGCAGCCCACTCCAGTATTCTTGCCTGGAGAACCCCATGGAAGGAGGAACCAATCAGGCTACAGTCCATGGGGTTGCAAAGAGTCGGACTTGACTAAGCAACTAACACTTTCGCTTTCATGTGTGTGGGACACTTGGAGTGTCAGTGGTGTTCATACCTCCCCCCACTGGGCACCAGAGATTCCCCGCCCCCGCCCTCAGCCCAACCCAGGGTTTTTTATAAAACCTCAGACTCCTGGGCCTCATCTCAGGGTTTGGTAATCTGTATTTTTGACCAGTGCTCCAGGATATTCTGAAATTCAAGTGTATTTTTTTGTTTGTTTTTGAACTGGGATAGCAGAAACCTGATAAATATTGCATTCTTTTAATAATCACTTTGTATCTACTTCGGGCAGGGTGAGGACACGTCCTCTTTTCCTCCTGTGGCTTCCTTCATCTCCAATTATCAAGACATGGCCATCAGACCTGTTAGCTGTTGAGTGGAGACAGCCATTGCCACTGGCAGGCACCTTCCTCATTGTTGGATTGCTCATTGCCACCTATGAGCCACAAGTGGGTTTACGGCCTTGTGCATGCTTAATAGTTCAGCTTCTCCAAACTATGGTTTAAATAAGTGAAGACATTGGCCTCTGACATTATTGGGCCACAAAGTGTCTTTTCAGAATATCTGTATAGCTTAACTCTAGATTCAGAGAGGTGTCCATGAGGCTTTGAAGAGGTCACAGGGTCAAGGAGGTCAGGACCCTACTACTCCTCTTCTTGCAGGAGTGGGGGCCCCCTTCCAGGACCGGAGAGCAAGCTCTTGTCTAGCACTTGGAAATGAAGTCTCCGAGGAGACACACGTGCTGACAGAGCAAGAGGCTTTACTGGGAAGGGGCGCCCGGGTGGCGAGCAGGACGGGAAGGGAGCCCAGGAGCACTGTCCTGCCACGCGGCGCCCCCTGTCTGGGTTTCATGGTGGTGGGGTTAGTTTGCAGCTTGTCTCTGGCCCCTCATTCTGACTCGGGGTCCTTCGTGCAGCCCTCAGCCAGGACGGATTCCGGTGAGGAGGATCCTGGAGGTTGGTAGGATGTGTGGGACCTTCCGGAATTCTTCCTCTCGGTAGTGGCTCGTTAGTCCCGTGTTCCTTGCCAGGACCTCCTGTCGCAAGGTACCTCAGGCAGAGGGTCACTGTGGTGCCTGGCCAGGGTGGGCAGTTTCGGTCAGTGTTTCCGCTCCCAATGTCTCCCCTGTGGGTCGCTCTGCAAGGAGCAGGTTTGAGGCAGGACAAGAGTTGTAGGCATGGGCCCCCGCGCTCTCTAGAAGAGCAGGTTCTTTTTGTTTGCCCACCACTGCCTCTGCCTTGCCACCCGTATATCATCGTTATGATCCACACCTGTGTGATGTTTTATGATGGGGCACACCTGCTAGAACGGAGCGGCTGTCACATTTCAGATCTGCTCCCCAGGACGGATGTCATGAAGCCTCGTGGCAGAAATGAAACACACCTTCTGCTCATGCCTGCCTGTCCTTCCTCCCAGCTGCTGTTGCCCTCTCCTCCCCAGATGGGGGTCACCAGGCTGCAGACCCGCCAGCCTGCTCGAGGCCCACCCAGGAGATGCTGCCCACACGTGTCCGCTTCTGTTACTGCCTTGTATTATTTAATTTTTCACATTTTTGGCTGCGCTGGGTCTTCGTTGCCGTGCGGGCTTCTTCTCTAGTTGCGATGCGTGGGGCCTGCTCTCCAGTGGCGGTGCCCCGGCTTCTCACTGCCGTGGCTTCTCGTTGCAGAGCACGGGTTCTAGGGTGCATGGGCTCAGCAGTGGCAGCTCCCAGGTTCTAGAGCAAGGCTCAGTAGTCGTGGTCCACAGGCTTAGTTGCTCTGTGGCACGTGGGATCTTTCCGGATTAGGGATCAAACCTGTGTCTCTTGCATTGGTGGGCAGATTCTTTACCACTGAGCCATCTGGGAAGCCTGTTACAAAGGAAAGAAGGGTCTAAATGAAACCTTCTTTTTCACTTGTCCAGACCTTTGGTCAAGATCTCTGGGAGCATTTGAGAGCCATTTTAATGAGACCAGGAATCATGAAACTTTTCTCGAACATGGCCACTACTTGGTGCTTGAAAAACAATCTAACTTATAGCTCGGGCTGCACGAGTTGTGAGCTGGCCTTGATTTGAGTAGAAAGACAACAGAAACAGGAATCAGAATGGGAATGCTGACGAAGGAGGGTGACACAGCCGTCCAGTCCTTGGTCATGAACAGGGACCTGCACAGCCCTGGGCCCTGCTCTGCAGAGCACACCCCAGGCCCAGGGCTGACAGAAAGGTTGCGGTAGTTTGTGTCATTGCCTTGGTGCTGTGCTAACCCAGGTAGAAGCATCCAGGGCTTTAACAAAATCCCAGCTCCCTGGCTTGGAAACTCAGAGGGACCTGGCATCTAAAATGTCTAAGTGCTTCCTGGGTGCATCCAATCTGAAGGTAGCATTGGAAACCCCTGGGTTAAAGGAGTCTTTTAAAATGTGTGGGGTTGAAAGAAGGCTAACTGGAATTACTGGGCTACTGTTTTTTTTTTTTTAAATAATAAAGGTAAATAGAATAGAGCAGGGGCTCCCCAACCTCTGGGATCTAATGACAGATGATCTGAGGTGGAGCTGATGTAATAATAATAGAAATAAAGTACATAATAAATGTAATGTGCTTGAATCATCATCCTGAAACCATTCCCCCAGCCCTTCCATGGAAAAATTGCCTTCCACAAAACCAGTCCCTGGTGCGGAAAAGGGTGGATGTGGGTGGAATGGAGGTATGTTAATGAGCACAGGTGTGTTTGTGTGGACATTGCAGAGAGGCTGTGCATATGGGATACTGACACCTGTGCCCATGTTTATATGTTTGGAGGAAGGCTAGATCCACTGACTCTTATTACTCCCTTTCCTTAGCAGCACATGTTCAAGTGCTCAGAGGCAGCCCAATCTCCCTAAAGATGTTATATTTGCCTCAGATATTCTTGTTCATTTCCATTGCCACGGTACTGACCTTTTCTGCTCCCTTGTCTCAATAACAAATAGCCCAGCCTCTTTTTCTGCGGGGGTTTACTTCTGTAGCCCCATTCAATCCATCCTCCACATGCTGGCCGTACCTGAGTCACACTCGTATTTTTAGCACTTTGCTGGTCCCAACATGTGCGTGCTGCACACTAAGTCACTCCAGCCGTGTCCAGCTCTTTGCCACCCTATGGACTATAGCCTGCCAGGCTCCTCTGTCCATGGGATTCTCCAGGCAAGACTACTGGAGTAGGTTGCCATGCCCTCCTCCAGAGGATCTTCCCCACCCAGGGATCAAACCCGCATCTCCTGCGTCCTCCTGCATTGGCAGGTGGGTTCTTACCACTAGCGCCACCTGGGCAGCCCCAAGGATAAATGGTGACCATGCTTGCGGATGGCCCTTACCTAGCGTTTACTCATACAAGTGTTTACTCCTGGCACCAGCTCTCAGAGGCATCATCCTTATCCCCATTTTACAGATGGGACAGTGAAAGCATGGAGTGCCTTTGCCCAAGGTGATTGAGAGTCACAGACGGCCCCCGAGCTTTAGTTCTGCACCCCTCTGCTTCCCCACCTCTCCGGACATGTAGGGAAAGGCTACTCTGTGCTAATGGACTTTTCATACTGTTGTGTCTAATCTTCACATCTGTCCTGCCTGATAGGCATTATTATTCCTGTTCCAAAGAAATCAAGGCTTGGAGAAGTTAAGTTGATCAAAGTCCTGAAGCTAATTAAGGAGATCCTAGGTGGGATTCCAGCCAGCAGCCCCCGCCCCAGGCTCTGCGTTCTTTTCACCACACTGCCTGGGATTGTCCGATTCCTCTAGGGCGGCTTCTGAGACTCCGTATAGTCTGTTTACCAACCGACCTTTCCACTCCGTATGTTCCATTCCGCCATGCAGTCATGCCACGTGGCATCCGCTCACCCCATTGCGTTTGCCTGGAGTGCTCTTCCCTGCCCAGCTAGGGCTCCCATCACTGGGAGTCCTCCTACCCAGCTGGAAATGGCACACAGCAGGACAGGGAGGCTATTTGCGTTTTCTCTCCAAGGAACCCTAAAATAATGCATCTCCTCTTCACCCTCCTACGTGATTTTGCATCATGAATGTAGCATGTACCCAGCACACACATCTACCTTCCTGCTAGGGGGGCATCTTGAGGCCAGGGGTCAACCCTCCCTCCTGTTTCCTGTGTTTCTGTTTGTGTTGGCGTATAGTTGCTTTACAACGCTGTGTTAGTCTTGGCTGTACCCAGTGAATCACACATATCCCCTTTTGGGATTCCCTTCCCATTTAGGTCGCCACAGAGCACCTAGATCTGTCCTCCTGTTTCTGTCTTGTGTCCTGGGCATTGTGAAGCCAACAGCAGATATTCAGTAGACATTTGTTAAACAAATGAGGCGCAGACAAGGATGCAAACGTGGGGAAAGTCATCAAACTGTTTGACCCAAGGAAACTCGATACAGCTGGAGTGCACAGACCAGTCAGGAAAATATTTACCTGATGGCCTTGAGAGAAATGTCCAGTGTTTGGAAATTTCCAGAAGGAAGTGAAGAGCTAATGATTATCCTATTGAGCTAATCTGGCTTGTCCATTTTGCTTACCCTAGGTTTTTTTCTCTTTGTAATTTTATTTCCTTCCATATGCTTTGCTAATTACCTCCTGGTAAAAAGCCCAAGAGTCCTATACCTCCAGCATGGACTTGAGAGATAGGATGTAGTTGCGAGACAGTCTGTGAAAGATGTGCCTTTTAAGACTTTCACCAAACTCCTGGAGAAGGGAAAGGCTACCCACTCCAGTATTCTGGCCTGGAGAATTCCATGGACTTTATAGTCTATGGGGTCACAAAGAGTCCGACACGACTGAGCGACTTGCACTTTCACGAGCCCTAAACGGGGCGGCTGTGGGGCAGGGAGGTGGTTCTTATGCGTAGAGGTAGAATCTTGCAGGATGGAAACATGCCAAGGAAAACTTCTTTGCCCGTGGGAAAGTTAATTCTTTAACTGTTTAATTAGGGTTAATGCTAATGTTAGTCACTCAGTCGTATCCGACTCTGCGACGCGCCCCCCACCCCTACCCCCCGGACTGTAGCCTGCCAGGCTCCTCTGTCTATGGAATTCTCCAGGCAAGAATACTGGAGTGGGTAGCCGTTTCCTCCCCCAGGGATCTTCCCGACCCAGGGATTGAACCCAGGTCTCCTGCATAGCAGGCAGATTCTTTACTGTCTGAGCCCCTCAGGAATGAACGGTTAGCATGCCGAGTAAACAGTTTTTGGACTCAAGGTGTAAAGCACTTGGCACAGGTGGTCAAAACAAGGCGAACCAACAGGCTCGGTGGGAGGGTTTAGGATGCGCAGGCGCGCTGCGCGGCGGGAAGGGGGCCTCCCGGGGGGCTTTCCATCAGCACGGGCCTTGAGACTGCCTTCTGCACCCCACAGGTGAGCGTCCTCACCACCCTGGAGCGGAGGTTCAACCTGCAGAGTGCCGACGTGGGCGTGATCGCCAGCAGCTTCGAGATCGGGAACCTGGCGCTCATCCTTTTCGTGAGCTACTTCGGGGCACGCGGGCACCGGCCGCGCCTCATTGGCTGCGGCGGCATCGTCATGGCGCTGGGGGCGCTGCTGTCGGCGCTGCCCGAGTTCCTGACTCACCAGTACAAGTACGAGGCGGGCGAGATCCGCTGGGGCGCCGAGGGCCGCGACGTCTGCGCCGCCAACGGCTCCGGCGGGGACCAGGGCCCCGACCCGGACCTCATCTGCCGCAGCCGGACCGCCACCAACATGATGTACTTGCTGCTCATTGGGGCCCAGGTGCTTCTGGGCATCGGTGCTACCCCCGTGCAGCCCCTGGGCGTCTCCTACATCGACGACCACGTGCGGAGGAAGGACTCCTCGCTCTACATAGGTAGGAGTTGCGCCAGCGCCCGGGGGCCACGGTTCCCCTTGCGGCTGATTCCTGGTGTAGGGAACCAGAGCCAGGGCGTGTGAACAGAGGAAGGAAATTTGGGCCCCAGAACTTTAAGTTTCGTCCGGAGCTTTCATTCTCAGACTAGGGGTGTTTGGGGAAAATGCTGATGCCTGAATTGCACACCCCAGAAAATTCTGGGGGTCTTTGGGGTGCAGCCTGGACTTGTAATTTTTTAAAGAGCTCCCCAGGTAACTCCAGGGTGCAGCAGAATTTGACCTCTGCTGTGCGTGAGCATCAGCAAGCCTGGGAAGGGGGAGGAGGAGATTGAGGGGAGTTTTAAATATATATATATTTATCTGCCTTTGTGTGTGTGTGTTTGGACTTTGGGTGGCCTGGTATTTGCCACCAAGGAATCCTTGGGGGTCTACGCATTAGAAACCCCTGTTATTAATTATCCAAATGACCTTCTGGTCATTGTCTTATTGAAGCTCCAAGATAAAAGTGATTGCATATGCCCAGCATTTGGTATTATTCAAAGTTGGTAACGGTGTGTGTGTGTGTGTGTTATTTTTGTTCCCCTGTAACGGGGTTATTTACTAGAACCGGATATTTGGGAAGAAATAAGGTACGTGTGAGCTTTTGAAAACATTTGTTTTGTGCTTCAATGACTTCTGTTGTTTTATACTGGAAGGATGGAAACCATCTGCCAGCGTTGGGGTTAAGAAACATCCCGGGGTTGAATTACACTTACAGCAAACGAGCTTCTCAGTCACTGCTTCTGGGCACTATCGCATAGTTATTTGTAGGGCAAGGGCTGGCCTGCCGAGCATCTCCATTTGCTTGTTTACTGAGTTTAGTTTTACCTCCCACCATCTGTTAGCTTCTATGATTTGACCCCAGTCACTGAGTGCTTAAACTTTGGGAAGAAAGTGAAATAAATTACCAATACCTGCAGAAGCTCTGTGCCTCCCGAAAGCAGCGTGCCTTGGAGCATAAAGTTAATTACAATATGGAGGTTTAGGTTAAACTAGAACTTGAACAGAATTGGTCAAAAAGCCTCCTACCTGCCAAGTTTCCCCCATACACTGCCCAGGCTGTCTGAGACAGGAGGGTTCAGGGCAGTTACCCCTGAATGCTGGTTGTCCTCGGTGACTTCGTGTCCTACCTGTGAGGTAGATGACTCTATCTAATGCATACGTCATACGTCTTAACCCTCTGTGAACAGGCTCTAGAGTAGAAAGGTAGAGAGTGCATCTCCCCCTCAAAAGGTGGAGAGCTTGTGGGCCTGGTCACAGCCTACCTGTGGAACGCAAAGGACTGATGGCTAGTCCCTCCACCCTGTGCTTAGCCATAATTGTGTCTGAAGGTGGGCGCAGTGGGGAGAGGGGTCTAAGGAAATCATTTGCATTTTGATGCTTTTAAGGCTTCAGTGAAAACCCCTCCAGCATGAGTCTGCTGCAGGCCAGGGAATGGGCCACAGCCTGTAACCAAAACAGTCTCCCCAGGTCCAGCCACGCCACTGGACTCTGACTTGACTGATATCACTCTGGTACCCCAGGATAGAGAGATTTTGGTAGCAGTAACAGCAAGTAGATAAATCAGAGCCCAGAGAAGGAAAAGGGGAGCGAAACGCTGAACTCTTGTGTCTCACAATGAAATCAAGTAGAAAAATGTCTCCCTGGCATCTCTCCTGAAGCCACAGGTGAGGTGGATGACCTCTGCTTAGAGCCCACGCCTGGAGCTTGCATGCTCAGCGTCCTCTTGTGGTCATTTACCCTGATGCTGCTGCTGCTAAGTTGCTTCAGTCGTGTCCGATTCTGTGTGACCACATAGATGGCAGCCCACCAGGCTCCCCCATCCCTGGGATTCTCCAGTCAAGAACACTGGAGTGGGTTGCCATTTCCTTCTCCGATGCATGAAAGTGAAAAGTGAAAGTGAAGTCTCTCAGTCCTGTCCGACTCTTAGCGACCCCATGGACTGCAGCCCACTAGCCTCCTCTGTCCATGGGATTTTCCAGGCAAGAGTACTGGAGTGGGGTGCCATTGCCTTCTCCATTACCCTGATGAGTCAGGCATTTTCCAGCATGGATGGGGCCTCGTTCATAGGTCAAGCTTAGGATATGGACTCATTTTGGCCTTGTGAGAGATGGAAGCTTGGGCTATAGGGCTGACTGTAGCAGGCACAGCCTTTCTCTAGTTCTGAGACTTTTTCTCTGGGATTTACAGTGACTCTCTAGTAGGAGGAATGTCTCAACCAGATTTCTAGCTGGGCCTCCTTTTCTTCTCTGACAGTTTAGTATTCCCAGAGTTGGGAGTGTGTCTGTGTGGTGTGTGGGCAGCGTGGTGGCGTCTGGCCAGATTCCAAGACATGACAGTCCAGGGTTGTGAGCAGGCCTTCCTGAGTGCTTCTGAGCTGGTTTCTTGGGTCTGTGTTTTGAGCAACAGAGAGCAAGCTTCTGCACAGATTGGCCTCCGTAGGTGGCCTTTTGTTCCCCGCATGGTTGGAATTCTCCAGGAACAGTTTAAGAAGGCCATGCATACGCAGAGCATAACTGATCCAATCATATACTGTACAAGTCATAAAACATGTTGGTGACCATGGGGCTGTTTTGGCGTTTATCTCCTGTAAGAGGGAGCTAGTTTCTGAAGCTGTTTAATTTGGCTTTGGAAGTATTTAGGGGAGCCGACCGAATGGAATAGGTATGAATTATGGCATCTTAACTCCCTGCAGCAGGACAGTCTGAAGGGACTGGCCCTGGGAGGTAGGTGTCAATGGATGCCCATCACCTGTTGGGGTGGAGTAGCCTGTGTGCCTCTTGGTTCTGCCCCTGCAGACCAGGTTGAGAGGCCCACGGCCAGCCATCTGATCACAGGCCTGACATGAGTGTGAACTGGGGATTGAAAGGGTTTTAAACCCTGCACGCATGAAGCACAGGCGGTTCACAGCTGCTCCTCCCTCAGGGGTGTCAGCATCGGTCCAGCCACAGGCCACTGGTGACAAGTCCTACCCCTTGAATAATCCCTCTTAGCTTTTGGTTGTACAAAATCCTATGTTTCTGCAGCAGTGTGCTTCTGCATTGGTGACTTACAATGGGTTACCTGTATCGTGAGTCACCAGCTGGGTGCCGTCAGGACATCCCCGGCTATGACCTAGACCCCTACAGCCAGGCGAAAAGGGAAGCGTTCCGTCTCAAATCAAGCTGATAGTTTCTACCCAAGTGACTGTTTGCTCCAGCCTCTTGAGGCTGAATTACTGCCAAACTCCCGGATTCCTTGATGGTCATTCACAAGGGGCTTCTAGGCCTGGCACGATTCTGCAGCCTCTCCTGCCCAGCCTGGGGAGGGAGCCAGGGGAACTCATTACCAGGGGACAAAGCCCGATGAACGGGGACACCGCTCTGCTGGCAGGCTTCTCAGGACCACACAGTGTGGAGCCAAGCCTCATGGCCCAGCCGGAGGAGGACCCAGGGTGGCACGTGGCGCTCTCTCTCCCCAGAGGGACTGATGGAGCAGAGCGGTGGGGGGACTGTGTGGGGTGGGGGCGTGAGTGGGGTCTACCAGCCGACCTCTGGGAGCTGCTCCTACTACTCACCCATGTTCTGACCTTCCACGAGCTCAGCTTTCTTAGCTACTCTGTTTCACCGAGTTCAGACACAGCCTGTTGCATTGTTGGCAACAGTAAGTAGGCTAATGGAATGGACTCGCTGGGTCCTTTCATTAAGTCGCTATGTCAACCAGTTGGTGCCTTGTTTTTTTTCCTCTTTGGGAAGGAAAAGGCTCCTAAGGAGAGTGGTAAGGTTTGGTTTATTTTTTAAGTAACTTTATTTCTAGTTGAAAAGTGTTACATGTTCACTGTGAAAAGTATAGAAAAAGAATCATTTAAGAATAATTACTCTTAGTTTTATGTTTATATAAAATCCTCCTTTTCTGCACTGTTATGCTTTTCTCCACACAAAAGAGGTTTTTATCATGAACATATTTTGCTACTGTATCTCTCTCTCAATATTTCTTGAACATTTCCCTGTGTCATTAAATATTCTTCAATTATGATCTTTCTGTATACATCATATTCCCTTGTGGATCTATACAATAATATTAAATGCCCTCTATCATTGAACATGGATTTTTTTTTTTAAGTTTTGCTCTTATAAAACAAAGCTGACAAGTGAACTGTGATTCTGAAAGGTTAAGTAACTTGCCTGAGATAATAAATGGGCCTGAGCACAGGATCTGAGAGTGATGTTTGTTTTGGTACATCTGGGACAGGGCTGAGGTGGGTAGGGCAGGGGACAGAAGGCTGGGGGATGCTCCAGGGAGTCGGGAGCATGTGAGGGCCTTCCTCAAGACAGCCTGAAGCCTCTCTCAGGGAAAAATCAGAGGTGCCAGAAAGGTGAGAAGAGCGCTGGGTGTCTCAAATCCAAAGGCAGAGATACGGTTGGAATGGGGAACTGGTGCGAAAGCAGAATAGAGAGTTGGGAGGAGAGAGACAGGAGTCCTGACTTACAGTGCACGTCCGGGGTCTGGAGGGACTTTTGCCCTGTTTCATGGTGCTTTGAGTATCGATGGGTGCAGATCAGAGCTGGAGGATTCCGTGTTCCCCTCTCCTCTCTCCAGAACTGTGGACAGTGCACTCTCACTTGGCTGTTCATTCCATCGGAACCACGATCACCATTGGGAAATTGCCCTTACGTCGTGTTGGAAATCCGTCTCCTTACAATGTTCCACGCGCTGGCTCTGGTCTGCCCTATGGGTCCACTTTGGGAAGTGGCGACCCCTCGTCCATGTTTGGTCGCCCCACAGCTACTGAGTGCCAGCCTCGCATGGGCAGGGAAGGGCACCTAAAACGTGGGTCTTCTGTGCTAGGACCTCTGATCCTTACTTGATTCGGTTTCCTCCTATATTCAGCCGCTGTTTCCCTCCTTATGAGGGATGATGCCAAGGCTGGAGGGCTTGTTACTCGGGGGCAGGACCAGGTGAATGGGGCATGCAGGCTTTGGGTGCTGCATTGCTTTGCTGCTAAGTCGCTTCAGTCGTGTCCGGACTGTGTAAGGTAGCACCACAGACTGAGTGGCTTAAACCAGTGGTCCCCAACCTTTTTTTTTTTCTTTTAGCACCAGGGACTGGTTTTGTGGAAGACAATTTTTCTGCCAACCCAGTTGGGGGAGGGTGGTTTCAAAATGATTCAAATACCTTACACTGATTGTGTTCTTTAATAATAGAAATGTTAATAGAATAATCAGTTCAGTTCAGTCACTCAGTCATGTCCAACTCTTTGCGACCCCATGTACTGCAGCACGCCAGGCCTACCTGTCCATCACCAACTCCCAGAGTTTACTCAAACCCATGTCCATTGAGTCAGTGATGCCATCCAACCATCTCATCCTCTGTCGTTCCCTTCTCCTCCTGCCCTCAATCTTTCCCAGCATCAGGGTCTTTCCCAGTGAGTCAGCTCTTCGCGTCAGGTGGCCAAAGTATTGGAGTTTCAGCTTCAACATCAGTCCTTCCAGTGAATAGTCAGGACTGATTTCCTTTAGGGTAGAATAATATATAGATAAAATGATAATAAATACAAATATATAAGTAAGTTAAGTAATATAAATATGATAAATAAGAAATAGAAATATTATAGAAATATGATGATTACATTAGTTCCACCTCAGATCATCAGCACTAGATCCTGGAGGTTGGGGACCCCTGGCGTAAGCAGTGGAAGATTTATTTTGTCACAGTTATGGAAGCTGAAAGCCCAAGACCCCAGTGTCAGCGCCGGCTCCCCCGGAGGCCACCTCACTTGGCCCGCAGATGCCGGCTTCCCCTCCTGGGTCTTCATGTGGTCATCCTCCTGGGTGCGCACAGGTCTGGTGTCTCTGTGTGTGTCCTAATTCCCTCCCCTTACAAGATCACCAGTCAGATTGGGGTGGGATTCACCCATATGATCTCATGTAACCTCAGCTCCCTCTTTAAGGCCCTATTTCCAAATGAGTCACATGCTGAGTAACTGGGGGTTAAGGCTTCAACATATGAACTGCGGGGGGCCTGATTCAACGCATAACAGGAACCAGGGGGACTAGAACCAAACAAGACCTCTACCCCTTTCGTCCTAACTTTTCTATAAAGAACTTCAGTGTTGTGTGTGTTTGTTTGGTTCCCAGTAATCAAGGAATTATTTGAGAATGGAGTTTTTTAAAAAAAAAAACTTTTTATTTTGTAACAATTATAGAATCACAAGCTGTTGCAAAATGCATGGAAGTTCTCTGTACACCCATCCAGTTTCTCCCCATGATAACATCTCGCATCACTGTAGTATAGTATCAAAATGGGGGTGTGAACATGAGCATAATCCATGGGGTTTATTCAGATTTTCAGTATTATGTACAGTGATTTGTGTGTTTCTGTGTGTGCCTGTGTATAGTTCTGTGTGGTTTTATTACATGTGGATGATGATGTCTCAAAGATGCAGAATGGGGGCTCCCCTGGTCCAGTGGATAAGACTCCACCTGCCAGTGCAGGGCACAGGGGTTTGATCCCTGGTTTGGGAAGATCCCACATGCCTCAGAGCAGCTCAGCCTGAGAGCCATAATTTCTGAGCCCATCTGAGTGCTGCAGATATGGAAGCGTGCATGCCTGGAGCCCATGCTCCGCCACAGGAGAAGCCACTGCAAAGAGAAACCCCTACACAGTTAGAGAGTAGCCCCTGCTTGCCACAACTAGAGAAAGCCCGCGCAGAGGAACGAAGACCCAGCGCAGCCAAAAATAAACGCATAAATAATTTTACTAAAAGGAAAAATTGCAGAAAGGGATTAAGATGAAACCAGGTCATTCTGAGTCGTGTGAGTGTTTGACATACACACACACACACACGGGAAGATGCAGAGATAGAGACAAGGCTATACGTAGAGTGGGAGTCGATTGGAGGAAATGGATTCTTTGTGAAGGGCTTGTTCATTCCCAAGAATGGGATCTTTGCAGGGTACCCGAATACACGGAGCGGTTCCTCCAGTTGGGAGGCACGTCTATTAGACACGAATGTGTCACATTTTCTTTGTTTACCACTTCTGTTGAAACTTGCTGGAGCCCTCCACGTTCCAGTTAATGATGCAAAGAGAATTATTCTCAGATTTCATCTGCCAAGTGTTTGTTTAGCACAAAGGTCACTAATATCAGGCAGCAACCAAAGAGAACTAAATTTCTCTTCCGAGCCCTGGGAGTCCAGAGTTATTTTACCTCTGGTGAGTTTTTATTTTAACTTGACATTGGGTAAAATGTGTTTTAACTCTCCAAAGAGTGTGGGTCGGGTATGGATCAAATACACTGTGATTGCAGTTCATCTGAAAAAATAATTAAAAAGCCATCCCTTGTGGGAGCAAGCACAGCTCGTTATATTCTTGCAGCTTCACTGATATTAAAGTTCCCCTTGTTAATTTCTTTTTTTGTAAATAAATGACGCTGTAAAACCAGTCAATTTGTTTTGACTGGGTTCCATCCATTCCTTCTCCCCAGTGACTGGTCACATGCCATTTTTTGTGTGTTTTAGCAACCTGCTAGGAGACGTGTGTGTGGCTCTTATCTGGCATGTCCATATTCCCCGGGCCGGTGGATATTTCTCATTCATTCTCAGCTGCTCATAATTCATGCCCTAGGATTCATGGGATCACTGCTGTGCTCCCTGCCTGGGTGACCTTGGGCAAGACTCCGAGTTTGGGCTCTGATGGTCTTGAGATTCAAATCCTGGCTCCTCCACTGACCTGCCCACCAGGATTTTGGACACATTTTCAGTTCACCTGAGCCTGTTTCCTTATCAATAAAATGAGCTTTGAATCTACCAAGCGAGGCTTTGCTTGGATGTTAAGTATCATGCCACGGTGGAGGCCAGTAACTGCTGCCCTCTTCATCTTTGTGGTCGTATTGTCTCCATTTCCAGGTGTAGGAACAGGAGGCAGGAAAAAGCGATTGACTTGTTTAAATACAAGGGCAGGTCTTTTGATAAGAGTGATTGGATCTTGATTTTCAGTCCCGATATCATCCATCTAGTAGATCTTGGATAAGCAACGTCCTCCCTCCTGAATTGAATCAACAGGGCTCTTTTTTGCCTGCAGACCCCTTCCTGTGGCTCATCTCAAAATACAGAAAGTGCTACAGCTGCCCCAAGCAGCAGGCGATCTGGTTTGTATTAAGTCAGAAGCACCCCAGAGTATGGCCATTGCGCTAATGTGATATATTGATGGCTTTCTGGGTTCCAGCACATTGCTTCTTAATTTGCTTCTTAATATTTGTTCAGTTTTTAAAAGAATGTTTTCTTGTCTCCGTAAATGGGAAAAACAAAATAGAATAAGAAAACATAAATACTTTTTAAGCAGATACCTATAGGAAATTGTCAATGTTTAGATATATTTTCATCCAGCCATTTTCATCTTTTATAATATTTGTTTGGCTGTGCCAGGCCTTAGTTGAGGCGTGTGGGATCCAGTTCCCTGACCAGGGATTGAACTCGGCTCCCCTCCATTGGAAGGCATAGTCTTAACCACTGAACCACCAGGGAAGTCCTCAGGTATTTTTTTTTTCCTATTTAGTTTTACTTCGTTAAGACCATACTCTAAGTAAACTTGCTTTCTGCCAATGAAAGACTGTTTGGTGTCTCATGAACAGTCACCATCATTTGAGATGGCTGCACAGTGTTTTTGTCAGTCTAGAAAATCTGGAATGAGTTGGGGAGACATTTGGGTGATGGGTACTTCTGTGACTGTAGCCTCATCCACATTTGCTGGAGCTCAGGTTGGTTCAGATAGACTCACTGGGAGCTGGAAACCAGCTGTTTGGCCTTGCTGTGGCTCTTTCCAGAAGGTAAGTGAGGGAGGCATAGGGTGTCATGAAGAGACTTCGGGCCACAGTGAGTGTTGGTGCCCTTGTCTTGAGGACCCCCCAACATCTGCTGCATGCACGTGTGTGCGATCACTCATAGCTGATTTCTTGTGACCCCCCCCCCTGCCCCCAGACTGTGGCCCGCCAGGCTCTTCTGTCCATGGAATTTCCCAGGCAAGAATACTGGAGGGGCTTGCAATGCCCTCCTCCAGGGGATCTTCCTGACCCAGGAATCAAACCCGAATCTCTTACGTCTGCTGCACTGGCAGGTGGGTTCTTTACCACTAGCACCACCCTGGAAGGGCTGTAGGTAGAGGAAGAAGAATCCTCTTGAAGGTTCCCTGAAGGGAGCATTGGGAAACCAATCCTATATAGGGCTGGTTGGGGCTTGTGGATGTTGATTCTGTGTGTGAAAGCATCTTTGCTCAGGGATTTTATTTTATTTTTTCAAATTTATTATTATTTTTGGCCATGCCATACAGCATGCTGGATCTCAGTTCCCCGACAAGGAATTGAACCGGTGGAAGTGCAGAGTGTTACAGTGGAAGCTTGGAGTGTTAACCACTGGACCACCGGGGAAGCCCCATACTCAGGGGTTTGGGAACACAGCATCGTAGTGTTTGATAGACAGAAAGGAAGACCAGAGAGGGCCCAGGCTGACCTAGAGAAGATTCCTGGGGACGGTGAAGATGCACGGAAGGGAATTTTCCTTCCGTAAGCACCCGAGTCTCCTGTTCGTTACTTCTTTACCACCAGCCTCTTACGGTGCTTGGTGGTTGACAGCAGACCCCTTTCTAGTATTTTCTTCTTGACTGTAACACAGGTATTACGCTTCAGTGAAAGTTTTGGAGGTGTTGTATTTTCCTGAAGAGCATGCATCTTCTTTTCTTTAGTTTACTTCTGACCTTTTACTTCCCCTTTCTCAGAATAGTCTTGGCTTGACTTCCTTTTTTCCTTTCACCTACAGGAAGCTTTCTGGGAGAGCTAACACCATGAAGGGTTTGGTGTCTGTAGAGGGTTGTGCCTTCCCGTTGTTAGATTTGGGATTATAGATTAATGACCTTCCTCTTCAGTGGGATGTGAGTTCTTCATCGCTAGAGAATTCTTTAGTGTTACAATGCTTCACAGAAGCGTCTGTGTTGTGGATGTTTGTTTTGGTCTGTCTAGAACCTCATTGTTTTCACTCGGAAACTGGATCTCCCCATCCCAGGTGGTTCTTATGGACTGCCAGAGATGAGCAGAGATGGTCCAGGCATGGCCAGACATGACACAGAGAAAGACTCTGGTCTGCAGTGATTGGCCCCAGGAGTGAGACGACCAGAGTCCACCATGAGGTTTGAAAAATGGACTGGAGGGCTGGGTGGGGGGTAGAGAGAGATCTCTTACTTTCCCTTCCAGGACTGAAGCTGTAATACCTCTTTATGCCCACAGATTCCAATGTCCATCTTTGTTTTCACATGAGCTGAACTTGATCTCAAAGGAAAGTAGACCACCGGGAATGAGAGAGGGCACGCAGGCTCCCTGGATCTCGCCTGAAGCTTGAATTCCAACTGGCATTCTCCTGAGACTCCCCTTGAGCGCATAAGTTATCCCTCCCAGCATCTGCAGTCAAATGTTGTAGACTAGGATCCCACGTGAGCTCCTGCTTAGTCGCTTCAGTCGTGTCCAACTCTTTGCGACCCTGTGGACTGCAGCCAGCCAGGCTTCTCTGTCCATGGGATTTTCTAGGCAAGAATACAGGAGTGGGTTGCTGTGCCCTCCTCCAGGGGATCTTCCCGACCCAGAGATTGAACTGGGGTCTCCTGCATTGCAGGCAAGGTCTTTACCACTGAGCCACCAGGGAAGCCCCAGGATCCTGCCTGTGCTGAGTCACTTCAGTCGTGTCCGATTCTTTGCGACCCTCTGGACTGTAGCCCACCAGGCTCCTCTGTCCATGGGATTCTCCAGGCAAGAATACTGGAGTGAGCTGCCGTCTCTTCTTCCAGAGGATCCTGCCTAACGCGGCATTTCATGGCAGGTCAGAGTTGGAGTGGATTGATGTCCTTTTGAGGTCTGACTAAGCACCTTCCCACAGGGTTGGGTGTTTCAGTCCTCATGTAAGACAGCTGGCTGGTGATCAAAACACTGGCTGTTCATAATGTTCTTACTCTAAAGAACTAATGAACGCATGACCCTGTACATCCAATCAATGGGTTAGGTGGAAGGTTCTGGTTTAGTTCTCCTTCTCTTTATTTCATAGACATTTAAGATAAGATGCAGGATAGGGACCCTGAGGCCACAAGTATGCCCCTTCCACTTTTTCCCTACCCACTCCCCACTGCCCTGGAAAAAAAAAAAAGTAGAAGTATTTAAAAATAACCTGGTGGTAGGCTTTGTGCAGGAACAATAAGTATTTAATAGCAAATTGCTTATGTGGGCAGGAGAGTGTTGAGCCCATGAAACTTATTCAGCGGTGCTATTTATTGGACGGAAAAACATAACCAACCCTGGCTGCTTCGCACGGCTCTGCTCGCCAAAGCTACCCTTACTTCCTCTAATGACTTCATAGTGTCAGGAATGAATAAACTAAATGAATATGTTCCAGTCCCAGTTCAGCTTTGCCATTTATTTTTGCCAAGCCATGTGTGTGTGTGGTGTGTGTGTGTGTGTGTAGGCACATGCTTGTTTTTGCCCATGTGGCAGATAGAATCTGAAGATTCTAAAGCTTTCGGTGGCTCAAGGACAGTCATAAGAACTTTTAATTGCTTTTTAATTAAAAAAAAAATGTATTCTATATTGGAGTATAGTTGATGAACCGTGTTGTGTTATAGGGAGCTCAGCTCGGTGCTCTGTGGCAACCGAGATGGGTAGAGGGAGTGGGAGGAAGGTCCGAGAGGGAGGGAATATATGTGGACATGTAGCCAATTCACTTCGTTGCACAGCAGAACCTAACATAACATTGTAAAGCAACTGTACCCCAATAAAAACAAACCCTAACGTATTAGCTTCAGGTGCACAGCAGACCGATTCAGTTGTACATTTATTTACATGTATCTGTTCTCTTTCCAAATGCTTTTCTCCTGTAGGGTGTTATAGACTGTTGAGCAGAGTTCCTTGTGCTATACAGAAGGTCCTTTTCGATTATCTGTTTTGGACACTAATAGAAACTTGCATGTAGTCTTGAGAATTGCGCTTGGTGAATTTGCCTGGAAGATGCCGAGAGAAATTGAATGCTGCCTAAGTCGGCTATTTGATGCCAAAGGTTGTCAGATGTGCTTTAGGGGGAGTTGTCCACGACCTTTTAAGGTGGTATGGAGATACATGTACACACTCTTGGCATGGAGCCTTTCACTGGATTCTCTAAGAGGTTTTTGACCCCAGAAAGATTAAAACCCCTGAAAGTCCATATGTTGAGCAGACCCTGATGACCGGAGACGGGGGATGAGATAAACCAAGAGAGTCGAGGTGATAGGTTGTATGGTGTGACGGATGGCATTTGGGGGCTGGAATGTGGTTCACTGCGAAGTCCTCAACTTGTTGTGTTCCCTGGGGAGACACTATACTTATGACAGGAAGCATTTGGAGCATCACTTAGGCATCTGTGGGTGAAAAGTCAGAATGTGTTCTCAGTGGTACTGGAGACACCCTCTCGGCCCTCATCCTCCTGTTCCTTCCCCTCCAACCCCCCAAAAATAAATTCTTTGGAGGCTGAAATTTTCCATCCCTTCTTTCAGCCTAACCCTGGGTGTTTTGGATAATATTCAGCAAATTTTCTGTGCCAGTTTGATGCACAGATAGGAAAAATCAAAACTTTTCCTTTTTTGCTCTAAAAGCAAAAACATTTTAAAAATGCGCTTGGATCATTAATGGAATCTGCACTGTCAAAGTCAAAACTTTCCATGTGTTCTTACTAAGGAAAATTCTTTGGGGGCAATTAAAAGGAAAACAGGCAAAAAATTGTGAGGGGTCTCCAAAAACTCATCTGAGAATGCTGACTCCCCATCTCCAACTTAAAAAGATGCAAATGAACTTATTTACAAAGCAGAGCCTCACAGACATAGAAAACAAGTTTACAGTTAGCAAAGAGAAAAAGGGAGAGGAGAGATCAATTCGGTTGTAAAGAACATATCCCTCTGCTTGTGCTCAGTAGTATCTGACTTTGCAACGCTATGGACTGTAGCCTGCCAGGCTCCTCTGTCCGTGGGGTTTCCCCAGCAATGATACTGGAGGAAGTTGCCATTTCCTATTCCAGGGGATCTGCCTGACCCAGTGATCAAACCCTCATCTGATTCTTTACCACTGTGCATTGGAGAAGCTCAGTGAGCATAGATGCACTTACTATATATAAAGTAGGTAACCAACAAGGACCTACTGTATAGTGCAGGGAACTATACCAATATGTTATAATAACCTTTAAGGGGGAAGAATCTGGAAAAAATACACATACATGTAAAACGGAATCACTGTGCTATGCATTTGAAACTAACATATTGTGAATCAACTACACTTCAATTAAAAAAAAATCATCTGAGGACATAAATAGACTTGACAGACTTTCTGTGGGTAATATTTTATCCCAGAGTTTTTAGGATAGTTGTTGCATTTGAGAAACCTTACCGTTTTTACCAATTACCATTGCCTCTTATTTCAAGTATGAGAGGTACAGGGGACCTTGGAGTTAAGCTCATCCTAATCTCTCTCCAAGGAAACATGCTTTTCCCCCTTTCTCTTCAAGGTTCTAAGCATGTGATGCGAATGGATGTGATTTCCCACTGCCTCCCTTCCTGGGCAAGGCATTATTACCATAAGCACATTCCCAGCTGCCCACCTGCCTCGTGGGTTGTTAATGGAGTTTACAAAGGGAATTTGGATTCCCAGCAAGAGACCTCATTAACACAGCAAGGATCTAATAGATTCTAAAATTGTGTGTGGACACTGGGAACCTTTCGAAACCCAGTGGTGTTTATTCTTGGATCAAGATCATTTCCCCTACCCTGGCCTCAGTCTGTACATTTTGTATCATGGGGGAAAAATCTTGTCTTGATCCAGCCAGACCAACTGTATTGGTTTAAGTTAAGCATTAATGCTTTGTGATTCTGGGACTAAAGACAAGATTCAAAAGCCATCGGGCTGTATAAAGGACAAAATGTCTCCCACACTGGTGCTTTTGTTTTATTTTTATTTTTAATACTGGCCTTGTTACCGGCTGTGAGCAAGTGTTTAATTTTAGGATCCCTTGTTGTCACCAAGAACACCTAGCAGCTGTCAGTGTGTTTAGACAAGTGTGTTAAGCGCCCACGGGTATGGATAGTGACCACAGAGGCGCTCAGTACACTAGCTCTCACTTGTGGACGGTTTGCTATATGTCAAACGGGAAACAGGAGCTGTGCACGTGGTCACCCTTGCTCCTAGGATTGTTACTCTCAGCGTACCGATGAGGAATCGGAGGCTGAGCAACTTGTCCAGGGCCGAACAGCTGGCAGGTGGCAAGGCCCGGTGGCACAGTGGTAAAGAACTCGCCTGCCAATGCAGGAGATGTAGGTTCTATCCCTGGGTTGGGAAGATTGGAGAAGGAAACGGAAACCCACTCCAGTATGCTTAGTCGGAAAGTTCCAGAAGAGCCTGGCAGGCTACAGTCCCTGAGGCTGCAAAGAGTCAGACATGATTTAGCAACTAAACAACTCCATTACCCTGTATCTTTCCCACCGTAGGCTCCCCTCCCCTGTCCATAGACAGTATAATATGCCACCAGCATAAACAGGACCCCAAGTCTGCTCTGCTGCTAAAAATGGCTTAACTACCTAATTTTTTCTTTCTCTCTTGTCTTTTTTTTTTTTTGCTATACTAAATACCTAAAGCTGTGGGTTGTTTAAGCAGTAAAGTATGAAATGGTGATGAGTTTCCAGGCCAGGAGAGGTCTCATGGGTACAGACCGCTTGGGCCCTGGTTTTCCCCATGGGAATTTTTTAAACTCTCATCAGATAAAGCTTTCTTCCCACCAGAAACCCCACGTGACTTGTTTTCACAATCTCCCTGTAGTAGAACGAGAGAAGCACCCGCTGCAGACGGTTTTATTTACACTGGAGACCTAGCAGCTTTAATTGGTGAACGCTCACCCCTGTTATGCAACTTGGATTTGACTTGTTTCCACTCCCAGGCTTGGCTCCACTGCCTTGCTTTTCTGTGTAAGCTGGAGAGTGATTTTAGAACCTACTAGACCGTAACTGGGACAAAGCTAGTGAGAAGGTACAATGAGAAAGAATTCATGGGCCAGAGATGAACATGGGAGAAAGAAAAAGAGTAGGTGGACATCAACAGGTTGAAAGAAGGTCAGTTCCCAAGGGCCTGTCTTTCTGGGGAAATAATCGGCCTCCACTGTTGTTCAGGCCAGTGGGGTTTGGAAGAACTTTAAGCATAGAACATTTATGGAAATGAACTGCGTTAGCAGGATAAAGTAGTTACAGGATGGATCAGATGGTGACAGAGCCCTCCTTTAGTCAATCTGGGGGACCTGATGTCCAAGTAGATGAACACTCTCCCCTGTACAGGCAGACCTCAGAGAGACTGCAAGTTCTGTTCCAGGCCACTGCAATTAGGCAAATAGGGCAATAAAGTGAGTTATAAGACTTTATTGGTTTCCCAACACATGTAAAAGTTGTGTTTATACTGTTCCATGTGTTGTGCGCATGACCAGTCGCTCAGTCGTGTCTGACTCTTTCAATGCTGTGGCCTCCAGACCACCAGGCTCCTCTGTCCATGGCATTTTTCAGGCAAGAATACTGGAATGGGTTGCCATTTCCTTCTCCAGGGTAACTTCCTGACCCAGGGGTCAAAACCCACGTTTCTGGCATTGACAGGTGGATTCTTTAACTGAGCCACCTGGGAAGCCCTCCTGTTTATACTGTACTATATTGTACTCAATTATTAAGTTTTCAGTAGCATTATGTCTTAAAAAACCAATGTGTATTTAATTAAAAAATATTTTATTGCTGAAAAATGCTAACCATCCTTTGAGCCTTCAGTGAGTTGTAATCTTTTTGCTTGTGAAGGGTTTGAAATTTGGCAAGAATTATCCAAACACGGCAGAGACTCGAGCAAATGGTGCTGGAAAAATGGTTCCGATAGGCTTGCCTGATGCAGGGTTGCCGCTGTGAATTTGTAAAAATTGTGATATCGGAGTTTCCCTGGTGGTCCAGTGGTTAGGCATCTGCCTTGCAATGCAGGGAACAGGAGTTTAATCCCCGTTTGGGGAACTAAAATCCTACATGCTGAGGGGCAACTGAGCTCACATGCCACAGCTACTGAGCCTGAGAGCCACAACTTGAGAGCCCATGTGTCACAGCGAAGGATCTTGCATGATGCAGCAAAAGGTCCTGAGTGCTGCAGCCAAGACCCGGCACAGGCAAGTAGGTAGATATCTAAAAATGCAGTGTCTGCAAAGTGCAATGGCGTGAGGTCGCCAAGCCACACTTTACTAAGGTCTTGGTCGTGGCCTGTGGACAAGTGACCCCTTTTTCACTGGTCTACTTGGGGGAGTAGAGAGAGGGTTCAGAGGGCAGAAATAGGTGTGAGTGACCAAGTGTTCAACCTACAAATCAATCAGGAATAGAGTTGGAAATTTGGGCAAGGGAACTCTTCCAGTTCATAACTCTGGATCCATATGTCTAGCTTTTTTTTTTTTTTTTTAAGATTTATTTGTGGCTAAAAAAGTCACAACATAAAATTTACAGTGGTAACCATTTCCAAATGTGCTGTTCAGTAGTGTTAAGCATACTCACATTATTCTGCATCAGATCATGATCTTGCAAAACCGAAAACATGTATCCACTAAACAGCTCCCAGCCTCTGACAGCCACCCTGCTACTTCTGTCTTTATGGGACTGACTGTTTAGCTCTTGTAAGAGGAATCATTGCTTCTGTCTTTATGGGACTGACTGTTGGTTGCCTCATATAAGTGGAATCTCTGCTTCTGTCTTTATGGGACTGACTGTTGGTTAACTCATGTAAGTGGAATCATTGCTTCTGACTTTATGGGACTGACTGTTGGTTGGCGCATGTAAGTGGAATCATTGCTTCTGTCTTTATGGGATTGACTGTTGGTTGGCTCATGTAAGTGGAATCATTGCTTCCGTCTTTACGGGATTGACTGTTGGTTGGCGCATGTAAGTGGAATCATTGCTTCTGTCTTTATGGGATTGACTGTTGGTTGGCGCATGTAAGTGGAATCATTGCTTCTGTCTTTATGGGACTGACTGTTGGTTGCTGCATGTAAGTGGAATCATGGCTTCTGTCTTTATGGGATTGACTGTTGGTTGGCTCATGTACGTGGAATCATGGCTTCTGTCTTTATGAGACTGACTATTGCTTGGCTCATGTAAGTGGAGTCACTGCTTCTGTCTTTATGGGACTGACTTGGTTGGCGCATGTTGAGTGGAATCTCTGCTTCTGTCTTTATGGGACTGACTGCTGGTTGGCTCATGTACGTGGAATCATAGGGCCTCTGTCTCTTTGTTCACTTTGTATTATGTCCTCAAGGTGCATCCATGTTGTAACATGTGTCATAATTTCCTCTTTAAAGGCTGAGTCATATCCCTTTGTATGCATAGTCCCACGTTTGGCTTAGCCATTCATTC
Organism: Ovis aries; assembly: GCF_016772045.2. Classification (NCBI taxonomy): domain Eukaryota; kingdom Metazoa; phylum Chordata; class Mammalia; order Artiodactyla; family Bovidae; genus Ovis; species Ovis aries. Next base: position 14,534,692 of record NC_056071.1, on the reverse strand, counting down.
CCTGATGAACGTTTGGACTGCTTCCTCTTCTTGGCTACTGTGAATAATGCTGCTGTGAACATCTGTGTGCAACCTATTTCTGGCTTGTTGAATGACATCTACTTGGGTGTCAAGCTCAGCTTAAGTCCAGAATTCAACTCCTTCATTTCCTCCCAAGTTTGCTTTGTCATTGACCTACCATCTTCTTTCCTCCATCCCCCGCACCCCACATTTAAAAGCCACCACCTCTTACTCCTGGAGAAGAGAACACCTACCCACTCTAGTACTCTGGCCTGGCAGGCTAAGTCCGTGGGATCGAAAAGAGTTGGACATGATTGAGTGACTTTCACACACTTCTTACTGGGGTCTTCCCTGGTGGCTCACACGGTAAAGAATCTGCCTTCAGTGTGGGAGACCCAGGTTCCATCCCTAGGTTGGGAAGATCCCCTCGGGGGAGGGAATGGCAACCCACTCCAGTATTCTTGCCTGGAGAATCCCATGACAGAGGAGCCTGGTGGGTTACAGTCCATGGCGTCGCAAAGAGTCGGGCATGACAGGGCAACTAACACTTTCACTTTCACCTCTTACTGGTCAGGACTCCTGGAGATCCCTTGTGTCTGGCTCCCAGTTCCCTCTACATTCCCTGCCCCAGACCAGGTTCTCAGCCCCTCTCAGGTAGACGGTCGTGTCAACCTCCGATGGGTCTTGCTGCTCCCAATCTGGTGTGTCTCCAAGTTCTTTCCATGGTGCTACCACGCCAAAGCACATTCTGCAGTTCTTAAGAATCTGGAGAGAATTTTCTGGAGACTTTGTTACAAAAGTTCCAGGGCATCTGCATGGAATTTATTTGAAGTTTCTTACATGCCCAGTGAAGGATAATAATATGCTTGTATGTATTAATATAGTTCAAGTGTTTTAAATAATAGTACTGTAATTTTTGAGATACTAAAAGTAATTTGACCCTTTTTCACAAGTGGAGGCAGGTTAAATTCAATTGTCTACATTTTATTCATTCACTCATTGATTTAAAAGATACTGATTGAGAACTTGAAAGTGTTAGTTGGTAGGTTGTGTCCGATTCTTTGCGACCCCATGGACTATAGCCCACCAGGTTCCTCTGTCCATGGAATTCTCAAAGCAACAATACTGGAGTGGGTAGCCATCACTTTCTCCTGGGGATCTTCCCAGCTCGGGATTGAACCTGGGTCTCCTGCATTGCAGGTAGGTTGTTACTGTCTGAGACACCAGGGAAGCCCCGGAGAGCTTGCCATGTGTCAGGGCACTGGGGATCCCTGGAGGAGTCAGACCCACTGCTCCACCCACCTGTAAAAGTCATGGTGACATTGGCAGAGGTTTACATGCACTTTCCGTGTGCCAGAGACTATACACACATCTTTAGTATATTATCTGGTGTGGTTTCCAAAACAATCCTTTGAGTTAGATTTCATTGTCCATGTTTTATGGAAGGCAGTCAACACAGATTGAATAACTAGTCCAATAGGGGACAACGTGGGGATTTGAGCCCGATGGTTCTCTCTCCAGTGAAAATGTTCCCAGCAAACTCTATCAGCAACTGTCACATAAAGCAAGAACTCAGAAGATAAGGCAGAATGAAACGCCAGGCTAATAGCGACCAGCCACCGCATTTGTCTATGTGGATTGGGAACCATTGACCAAACGTGCTCAGGAATATTTTACAAGCATAAGTAGTGACTGAGTGCCTTGCAGAAACACAGGCCAGACCACAGCTGCTGTTAGAGAAAAGAAACAGCGTTCAGCTTGTTAAAGCAAGGACGTGTGTAAACTGCACGTCTGAGGTGTCAGATGCTGTTCCCTGAAGTGATGCACTATCCAGGCAAGAAAATAACATGGCAAAGCCTCTCGCCCAGGCTCAGAAAGGAAGGAGATGTCTGAGCTGGCTGTCTGGATGTCTGGGAGAAATGGTTTCAGAACTTGGGAATGTTTACAGCTGGGGAGGTGGTGTTGATTTCCTGTGAATCATGGAGGCAGCCCAAGAGGCAGCCCCTCGCTTTGTGAGTGTGTAGGTGAAGGGAGAAAGCAGAGATTGTTATTCATCACTACCTGAGACAGAGCGTGTTCTTTTTCTTCTGGCCTGAGCATCATGAGGGATCTTAGCTCCAGAATCAGGGATTGAACCTGCACCCTCTTTGTTGGAAGCATGAGTCTTAACCACTGGACCTTCAGGGAAGTCCCAGGCGTGTCCTTTTAAAAAATCATTTCACTCCTGTTGGAGATAGTCAAGCAAATAATCTGTGAGCATTACACTTTCTAATTTCAAGTCAGGATGGAAGATTAGGCTCCCCAGCTTGCCATCTGCGGTGGTGAGCACTTAGAAAGCTGTGAGGGGTGGGCGGCTCCACTGGGCCCCTGTGCTGGGCCCTGAGCTCAGCGTTGCCCTTATGTTTCCTCATTTTATCTTTTCATGACCATTTTACAGCATAGGAAACTGAGGTGCCACAGAATAAAGCACCTTGTCCAAAGTCATCTCTTTTGATATGTGAGTGATAAGATTTGGACATAATGTCTGCTGTTTGTGTCTGGCCCCAGAATTGAGATTTTGTAAAATAACCAATTTCTTTTTATTATTAAGGGAAATTAGAGGCATATCCAAAAGGAGATAGGATAGTTGAATGAACCTGTGTGCCGATGGCCCAGTCTTTATAAAAACGTGACCTTTCTTCTTTCATTGCTACTGTCACCGAGTCTCCCCTCTCCTTGATTATTTCAGGTGTACTGTTTCAGAAATTTTCAGAGGTATGTGTCATTTTGGGGTAACTAGTATTTCTCAAAGATGAGAACTCTCTAAACACCTAATCACAACATCATTGTCATGCCTTAGGAATTAAAACCAGTTGCTTAATATCAATAGATACGACTCAGTGTTCAAGCTTCTTCACTCCTCTCGGATAAAACTGTTGAATCAGATCCGCAAAGCTCTGTGGTTTGCAGTTTTTTTGCCTTGTCTCTTAAGTGTCTGCTTATCTCTAGGTTTTGCTCTTTCCTCTTGCCAGATAGAGAAACTGTACCATTTCTCCTACAGTTTTGTGCAGTCTGGGTGGTGCTTTTTAACACCTTCTTCTGAACTCTCCCACTTGCACTTCTTGTCAGTTGATTGTGTTAGAGCTAGAGGGCTGATCAGATTCAGGTTAATTTTTTTTTTTTTTTTTTTTGGTGACAAAAATACTTCTCAGTGGTGATGTGCACTTCCTTTCTAAGACATACCATCTGGTCCCCTCTATGGTATTGACAGCTAGAGTTGATCATGGTCTCAATTGTAGTAACATTCGAATTCTAGCATTGCTTCTTCATTTTCTATTAAAAGAAACTTCCTTATTTCCACTATTTTATTATCCTGAAATGAAAGTGAAAGTGTTAGTTGCTCAGTCCTGTCTGACTCTTCGCGATCCCATGGACTGTATCCCACCTGGCTCCTCTGTCCTGGAATTCTCCAGACAAAAATACTGAAATGGGTTGCTAGTCCCTTCTCCAGGGGATCTTCCCGACCTAGGGATCAAACCCAGGTCTCCCGCATTGTAGGCAGATTCTTTACCTTCTGACCCACCAGGGAAGCCCTGAGATAGTATTACAATAAGAAAAAGCAGGAACTTTTTGGCCCTAGTTCTAAGGTAGTTCCTGTGGAGGCTTCCCCACACCAGCAAGCCTTTCTGGTGTCCACAAGATCGACTCACCTCTGACCCTGTCTGTCTGGAGATAGAATGAGGTTCCCAGGTAAAGGGCTCAGTCCTGCAAAACCTCCTTCCATTTCAGATGTCATTTGTAAGCCCAGATTGTTACCTGGGCTTCTAACTGAAGCATATAAATCGTAGGTTCCTATGACCCTATGGTTAGGTTGGATTCATTTGCTGGAGTGGCTCACAGAGCTCAGGAAAAACCATTTACTCACTAGATTACTGATGTTTTATACAAGGACATTAAAGGCTATGCATCAGCAACCAGGTGAAGAGATGCACAGGACGAGGTCTGACAGAGGAGCTTGGGGCCCCGCACAGGGAAGCCTTGCGGGTCTCAGACTCAGGAGCTCTCTGAAACAAGGGACCAAAATGCTGTCTTGCGGGGCTTTGATGGAGGCTTCATTACGTAGTCATAATTGACTAAATCATTTGCCAGTGTCACTGATTCAGCCTCAAGCCCCTCTCTTTGCCCCAGAAGTCAGGGGGTGGGATTGCAAGTTTTAACCTTCTAATTGGGACTGAAAGTTTCAACCTTCTGATCACACATCACAGGGTTGGTTCTCCTGGCCCCACCTGTGGTGGGATGAGTAGTCATTGACATAAACCCATTGTGATGGAATAGGGCTCCTTCCTCTGTCCATGGGACTTTCCAGGCAAGAGTACAGGAGTGGGTTGCCATTGACTTCTCCGCTTATGAATAACAAGACACCTATTTTCACCTTTGTGGCCCTATATATGGGGTTAGCCAAAAAGTAAGTTCCTTTGGGTTTTTCTGTAACATCTTATAGAAAACCCAAACGAAAATTTTGGTTAACCCAATATAAGAAAAAACACACCCACACACACCCACCTACCTTCCCAGGTGGTACAGCTGAAGAATCTTCCTGCCAGTGCACGAAACTCAGGAGACTGGTTCAATCCCTGGGTCAGGAAGATCCCCTGGAGAAGGAAATGGCAACCCATTCCATTGTTCTTGCCTGGAAACTTCCATGGACAGAGGAGCCTGGCAGGCTACAGTCCATGGGGTCACAAAGAGTTGGACATGGCTGAGGACACGTGCATGTATACTTCTTACAAATCATAACACTGATGATAAACATTTCACTAATCAGATTTTTTTCTAGCTCTTCTTGTCCTTAAAGCATGTCCTTTGAGGGTATACAGTTATATTCCTATGTTTAAAAATCATTAACAATGGTGCCTCTCTGTGTGGTTAGGACTCTAATTCAGTGAGCAGTTAAGCTTATCCCAGGTTGCTTTTGATTTTTATAGATTACTTCTTAACATTTAAATTTTTATAATTATGTAAACTACATGATTTCAAAGTCAAATCTACAAAATAGGAATATTCTGAGAATTCTATCTTCTAAACCAGTCACTGCTATCTGTATCTTACCTTTATAGTAGCCATTTATTTGTTTGTTTGGAGTTTTTATTTTTCTGTATTAAAAAGGTTACCAAATGCGCTTACATATTAATATATCCCTTTTCTTAAATAAAAGGTAGCTATTATATATATTTTCCTCCACCTGACTTTCCTTGACAATATAGGTTGTAAATAAAGGAATATGGCATTAGATGAAGAATTAGGGTAATTAACATTGTATAGAGACATAGAATCATTGAATTTTGCGAGCTGATGGGAATAGCAAATACCCCTGTGGCACTTACTCTGTATTATGCCCTGTTCTAAGTGCTTCACATAAATTCACTCAATAATTCTCATAATAGTCATCCTCTGGAGTATGTACTGGTGCTGTCCCCATTCTACAGATGAAGAAACTGAGGCGTGGGAGGGGAGTTAGATGACTTGTTCAAAGTCTCAGAGCTGGTGTCTGGCAGATTTGAATGCTGGTGTCTGCTTTCGTAAACCACACTTTGCTTTAGAATTCTGAGGCTGGTTTTGTGGGTTTTATGAGTAAGGAAGTTATAATCCCCGGGCAATTAACAGTCTGCCTGCCCATGTGTCCTGTCCCTAGATTTCTTTCTTTCTTTTTCAAACGGTCACTACTTTGCCTTGAGCTCCTTTTTGAGTCTAGAATTTGCTTTTATTAATATCTGAATGTTATAGTGTTATAAGCTAAAACTCGGCCTGTTGTTACTTCATGGATGCTCAGAAGACATGGGCTGCATGAGTCAGAAACATTTATCACTCCTGGTACAATAATCCACGTGTTGTTACCGTTCCTTTTGTCTTGTGAGTAGCACATGGGTGATTTGGAGGGCATGATGGATAGGTGGATGTCTGCTCCTGCGGGGAGTTGTGTTCCAGGAGAGGAATGCTCCATTTGAGGTATCCACTGCTTTTCTAGCAGACAGTAAGCAAGCCTGTTCTCTGTCTGAAGGGGCAGTTCTCTTCTTTGTCAAGATTGCTTGCTGGACAGTGGCAGGGTGAGAAACGGCCTTGGCTTCATCTCACACACAGAAGTTGTGCAGGAGCTCAGAGAGTATCAAGGGCTGCTTCTTTCACTACTGGTTTTTTAATATTCATTTATTTTGGCTGCCTTGGGTCTTAGTTGAGGCGTGCTGGCTCTCTAATTGTGGTGCTCAGGCTTAGTTGCTCCCTGGCATGTGAGAACCTAGTTTCCTGACCGGGGATCTGACCTGCATCCCTGGCATTACAAGGCAAATTCTTAATCACTGGTCAGGGAAGTCCCCTTGCTATTTCTTCATACCTGTCTTATTGGCTTTAAAATGGTCAAATGGGCACCCTGTACCATTTCTTTGACAAACTACTGCTTTTTAAGACATCTGCCAATACTCCCTGACATAGTAACTCCAGGTTTTGTAGTTATCAGACTCTCACTATAGTAAAAACAAGAACCCAGGGAGATCTCTTTGGAAAGCTGCCCTGAACGAATTACCAACGCTTGCCACATTGCAGACCTATGGCTTTTCTCTTTTATTTGTAACATAACGTTTTGAAACCAGCCAGAGGCATGAGGTTGACAAGCATTGATCAGCTTCATTGCTGTATCATAGGTTTCTTTATTTCTTTTTTCCTGGTTGAACTTCTTTCCAGTGTTGAGCCAAGTTTTTCTCAGCCGCGATTTTTATAATTCTGTACATTACGGCTCTGTCCAAGGCTGTGATTATAACTTCACCTTTTCCTAGTAATACCTTGAGCTTTGAATGAGAGCTCTCTTGGGGGGTGGGGGGTGGTCCTCTCCAGCAGGTTGGCATCCTTGGGGAATCTCCTGATTGAGGTGCTTATATTAAGGAATATTGAGGGTCTAAGCCTTGTACCTTTGAGGGAGAGAAGTGATCTGATTAGTTAGAAGAAAAGGCAATGTAATGAACTTTTTGCCAATGTGGTTATCAACTCTGATCCACTGAGGGATCAGAGACCTGAGAACATTAAAACAAAAAAAACAGGTCCTGGGTTGCTGGCAGGGGAGAGATGAAGCCAGTAAGGCCACGGTCATTCTTGCACAGTAGCCCTTACCTTCACATGAGCCCACTCTTATTAGCTATGAGGATGGGATCTCTTCAACCAGCTAGACTATTAAGTCAAATATGTGAGCTGTGGGTAATCCTTAGCCTCCTCTCTCCTGGATTTTAATTCAGTCTCAAGTGTAGGGGTGAAGAAAGGGTGATTTGGGGGTTGCTGGTATGGGGGAGAGGGAGAGGGCTTGCCACTCCCTTCCTGATGGTGCCAAGGGAGTGTTTCGCATGACGGTGCCCTGGGCCTGCTACTGAATGGCGGTCAGTGCCCGTACCTAGCATGCCTTTTAGGAGCTTTCATGCTTCTTGTTGGAAGGATCTGTCGTTTGACCAGCCGCTGTGGGTTATTTCAGAACCTTCAAACTGTTTCAGGGACGTCCCACCACAATTAGCCTTGGGAACATATGCTAATTGGGAATATAAAGCTCATTATTAAAGTCTTCGCAGGTCTGAATGGAGAGGATAAAGCCCTGCTACTTAGCAAACCGCTGAGCACAGGATGCAGGTGGCTGAGTGACCGCACTGCCAGCGCTCCGTCCTGGCTCTCTGTTGCTCCCAAGCTCCGTGACTCAGTTTCCCCCATGGTGCAAGGGGAGCGATAATACCATTTCTCTTAATTGCAGTGTTGCGATGATCATGGAACTGATGTGAAAATTCACCATTCCTAGCAGGTGGTGAGTACTCAGTGCATTACTAAGTGGAGGACAGAATGTCTGCACAAGCCCAATCTCCCAATTTTTACCTGGCTTCTAAGTTTACACTGCAGCCGATTTTTTTCTAAATGTGACCTGCAGCTGCACTGTCCAATATGGCACCCACTAGCCAGACATGGCTATTTATCTTTTTGTTTTTATTTCTTTTCAAATTATTTTTCAATATGTGTATTTATTTGGCTATTCTGGGTCTTGGCTGCAGGATCTTCAGTCTTTGCTGTGACGAGTGGGAGCCTACAGTTGACCTGGGAACTCTTAGCTGAGGCATGTGGGATCTAGTTCCCCGACGAGGGATCGAACCCCGGTCCCCTGCATTGGGAGTGTGGAGTCTCAGCCACTGGGAAGTCCCCACATATAGCTATTTAAATGAATTCAAGCCAACTAAAATTAAAGATACGACTGTTCAGTTGCACTGGCTGGATTTGTTTTCTTATTTTTTGGCTACACCATGTGACATGAAGGATCTTAGTTCCTCCTACCAGGGATCAAACCTGTGCCTGCTGCATCGGGAGTGTGAAGTCTTAACCTCAGAACCAACGGGAAAGTCCCACCATCTGAATTTCAAGATGCAAGAGCCACATGTGGCTCCTGGCTCCTGTTTGGGAACATGTAGGCTATTGAACATTTCTTCTATGGCAGCAGGTTCTGTCAGACAGCTCTGGGCTGGAGGGTTGAAACCCCTGAGGGGTTTGATGACATTGTAATGACTGTTTAGTTTTGGAACTTTTTTCCTGGCACTGTTCCTCCTTCTGTGTCCTTTTCTGCAGATAGAGAAGAATGTAGGCAGTGCCAATATAGGACTGTGCAGGCTATTTCCGTGCCTGCTGGGATGAAGACCACCTTGCAGATCAAGTTGAGGAGGAGGAAGTTTCTCCGAGGTGCAGGCTAGGGCTGTCCTCAGAGGTGGCTGAGGGCCGCTAACTGCCTTTCAGTCCCTGTGATATCACAGAGGCTGCATTTCCCCCTTTGGCCACAGTCCCCAAGATGTTCTCGAGTTTCCACGTTCCATTCTGTTTCCCTCATGGGCACTTTGTGTCCCAATTTGTGTCCCTAAAATAAGGTCACTGTGATTGTGGGACACCAAAGGCCTTTCATTCATTTGCTGAGTATGGATAATTAATATTGACCCAACTTTGCTCTCAGAGTCCACATAGAAGGAAAGTCAGTCCTGGAAAGGGGTTGGAGAGTCGGGACGCCTTTATGTCTGTTTCCCCTGGGTTTCATCTCCGTGAGAAGAGTATGGCTGCATTTTGTAGCTAAATAACCTACTATCATCCCAGCTGATGATGTAAATGGAAACCCCCCCACTTACATTACAGTATGTTTTCTGCTTATGAGCTCCTGAGGGCTCATTAGAGGTGGCATTAATAAGGACTCTGCTCTACTGACATCTCTCTGCCTTTCCTAGGAGCATAGAGCACAAGGAAAGCACTCTCTAGGTGCTGGCCCTGTGGGAACAAGGGCTGGAGCTGGAAACTGTGACTGTACCCTGCTCTTGGAGGAAGATGGTCTCTGTGAAGGGAGCCTAGTGAAGGGGATTTCCGAGCTGCATTGTTAAGAAGAGGGAAGCTGGTAAACTGGGGGAAAGGGAAGAAGGGAAGGGGGCATTTGGGAAGAACAGATTGTACAAAGTTTTAATTTGAGATGGTGAGTAACTTATCAGAACAATTCCACTTCCAAGATAGGCAGTCCTGGGTAAGTTACTTGACCTCAGTTTTCACATCTGTAAAATGGGAGTGCAGTTAATAATAGTACCACTTCATCAGGCTGTTCTAAGGATGAGTAGGTTAATGCATGTGAAGCATTCAGAGTGTCACTTGGCTCAGAGTAAGCACTTGGTGAAAATCAGCTGTCACCGTAATTATCTTTCTTCCTCTTCTTAGTATTTTTATCATTATTAAAAGAGAAATAGGCTTTGGTGTTGGATTCAGATGTTTCACCACTGATCCTGTGCAAACCACTGCCACTTTCTGAGCTTAAATTTATTCATCTTTAAAATGTGGAGAATACCATCTGTGTTATGAGACTTCTTGCAAAGGTTAAATGAAATACTGAAGTTTAAATGAAATACTGTCTATAAATTGTGAGAACATGGCCAGGAAAAACAGCAGGCCCTCAATCACCTTCCTTTCCTCCTGTCCTCTTCCTGCCAGCTTTCCTGGTAGTCATGGGGTAACCCATTTAGTTGAAACGTGATGGGAGGATACGGCGTTTGAGGAAAATTAGTCCAGCAGCTCACGTGCAACACTGCAGCTTAAATAGAAAATGAACACATGGCTTTTTGGTATCTAGGTATCTGAGTCATAGTTACAGGAAGGCTTCTTCTATGATTCCAGGAGTTCTTTCTTGGTGCCAAGGTGCTTTAGATGTTTGACGTATATTTACTGATTTAACCCTTAAGACAAACATAAGAAGTAGGAGTATTGTTCCCATGTTACAGGTAAGGAAACTGAGGCCAGAGTGATTAACTTGCCCACTATCACCCAGCGAGTATGTGGTGTTGCGGGCATTTGCACTCTCATCCGCAGACCCCAGAATCTAACTACACAGCCTCAGTGGTTGGCAGTTCTAGATTTGGTCAGGGACTGCCGTTTTCAATTTAGCAATCTTACGGTTAGGCACAGAGGGATAGATGAGAGAGTTAGCAGAGAAAGAAAGCAGAGGTAGGTCACCGGTAGCTTTTAGCCTTCTCTGGAGGAGCTGAGCAAAGAGGGCAGGCCTGGAGGTTTCCTAAACTTAGACCATGGTGCTCTCCCACCTCTAGGTGAAAACTTGGCCTGGCGCCTGCGCTCTTCCGGGAAGTGCCTTGAGCGCTGCAGAGGGGAACGTGGCCCTGCAGAGGGACTCCCCGCTGCCCGGCTCTGCAGGCCACACGGTCTCCCCCGCAGCTCTGCAGAGGGCCAGCCCTCCTGCTCCCCAGTTCTCTGGCCCTTGGTGAAAGGAGCCTTTCGTGGGACCTGCACGTGGACATGTGAGCTGGTGGAACCAGAGAAGACGCCAGGCTGCTGCCCCTTCTCCCCCTTCCAGCGTCCTAGCCCGGACCTGCTACTCCTAGGCCTCCTGCCTGCTTCCTCCATCCACCTCTGCCCAGGACCTCTCCCCAGCTGTAAAGGCAGCTCCCACAGTCCACAGGGTGCTGCCCAGAGCCTTGCCACCCTCCCGCTGGTGTGTTACTGAGCCCTCCCGTGGGCCACTGATTTAAGCACAGAGAGGTCAAGTCACTTGCCAGAGTCACATAGCTGGAGAGTAGCAGCAGCAGGCCTTGAGCCTCAGTAGTCTGGCCCTGGGGCGCATGTTCCAGCCCTCAGGAATGTAGAGTACTTTTCGGGGTTCAGGAAATTGCAACAGGGTTATTCAGGAGCGTCGCTCTGGTGCCTCTCGTCCCGGCAGATGCCTGGACGCACACTCACATGGTCTCGTGAGCCTCCTCAGCCTTCCTGGCTGTGTTTGCATTGGTGCAGCTGCGGGTATTCTTCAAAGCTCAGGGTCTCCTTTGGCAACCCAGAGAGCCTTCTGTGCCCAGACACCCCCATGCCAGCCAGTGTTTTGTACTGAGTAAACCTCATTTTCTATGGGTGACCTGGGTAAATATCCTGACTGCCACCTCTGAGGCTTGTTTGTGCCACTTTCTGACTGGCCCAGGCCCCCTCCCTCCCTGCCTCCGGCAGCTCCTGAACATCTGGGCAGGCCTGCTAGATGTTAATGAGGCATCTGGCTCCGGAGGGCCCCCTGGACCTCTGGCCTCCGGCTTTGCCATCCTGCCATTTTACCAGAGTGATTTATTGACAGGGAGGCAGAGGTGGAGGGTGGGAGGAAAACGCCCTTTTAAACTGAGGGCTGGTTTTGCCTGCATTAATGTGCAAGCCTACAGCCCCGCAATTAAAGGTCGTTAGGCAGCTACAATGCGAAATTAATTCTGCAGGCTCACCCCCCGCCCCTCCTTCCCTTGCATGACTATGGGCAAAATTGCTCCAGGGCAGGGAGAAAGCAGGCGGGTTCCACTGGCCTGGTGAGGAGGTTGAAGTGCTCTCTTGGGAAGACGCTGAGAGCTTGCTGTGGGTTGTGTGTGTGTCTGTGTGCGTGCGTGTGTGTGAGGGGGGTGTTATTTAGTCACTAAGTCCTGTTGGGCTCTTCTGTGGCCCCCCACGCGCTGCAGCCTGCCAGGCTCCTCTGCCAGTGAGATTTCCCAGGCGAGAATACTTGTGGGAAAATAGGTTGCCGCTTCCTTCTCCAGGGTATCTTCCCAAGCCAGGAGTCGAACCTGGGTCTTCTGTATCAGCTTATGTTTTCTGTAGCGGTTGCATGATTCCCCTGCTTGATTAATGATGAAATGGAGGCCCACTGGGAGGCTTTAGCAGGACATCAGAGCCCTGATGGAGGAGGAGATGGCAGCCCACTCCAGGATTCTTGCCTGGGAAATCCCATGGACAGAGGAGCCTGGTGGGCCACAGTCCATGGGGTTGCAAAGAGTTGGACATGACTGAGAGATGGAGCACATACATATAGAGCACCCTGAGTGAGAAAGAGATGACTCGGATTGTGTCATCTATCTCCACCCCCACCCCTCCTTAGGGGGGTTCTGCCTTCCCCCTCCTAGGCCAGCTCTGGCTGGGCACCCATGGCAGGGTTCTCTCCGCTTGCCTCTCTAGGTCTAAGGGCTGGGGACACTCTCGCACCATCACTCGTCCTGGGTGGGGGCACCCCTTGGTGGGCCCTTGGCTGTGGCCTCACACTGCAAATCGCCATTCATTGTGTTCTCTTCAGTGCAAACCTGGGCGTGTAACCATCTGCAACACTCACACACTCTCTGACCACCCACTTCTCTGCACGGTGGCCTCGGGCATGTTGTACAACCTTACTGTGCCTCAGTTTCCCTCATCCGCAAAATGCCTCCTTAGGGTTGCTGATAAGCCATGTTGATATACCTGAGGGACTTAGAAGAGCCGCTGGCACTTAGGAAGCCCTATGTAAGCATTGCTATTATCTTTATGATTTCCGTATCTTCTGAAAGGCCCCTCTTCAGACTCTAAAGCTGGCTTAGGCCTCTGGGGCCCTTCTATTCCCATGTGAGCCCCGTGGGGTTTCAGCAGCTCTAGGTTTCTGAGCTGCGGAGCAAGAAGGCCAACAAGGGGGAGCTGTATTATCCGGGAGGCTTGAGAGATGTCCCCTGAAGAGATGAAGTGCTGGGCGTGCTGGCTGCCCCGGCTTCTGGTGAGCCCTCCTCTCGGTATAGCAGCTGCCGGGCTGGGCTCCGGGTGGCTTTGGCTTCAGTGCTCACCTACTCGTGACCTTCCTGAGTCAATAGATATTGATAAGAGGCCAGTTAAGAAATTTAGGCAAAGCCTTCTTGGGGCGCCTGCTGCACCTAGGGGAAGTGAAAACAAGTAGCAGGTTCCCTTGCCGACTCCCTCCCCAAGCAGGGGGTGAGCTGGTTCCTAACATGGGGTGAGGGTAGGTGTGTGCCCAGGGGTCTGGCCAGAGGGCTGGCTCATGGTGTTTGCCCACCCTTTGATGAGGGGGTGTGTCAGTTCAGTTCAGTCGCTCAGTTGTGTCCGACTCTTTGTGACCCCATGAATCGCAGCACGCCAGGCCTCCCTGTCCATCACCAGCTCCCAGAGTTCACTCAGACTCACGTCCATCGAGTCGGTGATGCCATCCAGCCATCTCATCCTCTGTCGTCCCCTTCTCCTCCTGCCCCCAATCCCTCCCAGCATCAGAGTCTTTTCCAATGAGTCAACTCTTCGCATGAGGTGGCCAAAGTACTGGGTGTAGTACCCCGTTTTTGCTCCGAACACCCTGTTTGCTCCTGGCTCCTTGGAAGGGGCGCTTGGATTTCCGGTCTTTTCGTATCTTGCCCGTAAGTTGCCCCACGTGCACGTGCACACAGTTGCGCTTATTTTTGGTTCCTTATAGTTTCTTTGCGTTTTGTTGCTCCATTTCGTTTTTCCAGGTGCAAGCACGGCAGCCCAGCGTCGCAGGTCCCCGAGGTTAGATCCCAGCCTCTCTCACTACCGGGTCCCTTTGGAGCCTTATCCCTCTGTCTGGCCCTTGGCAAGTAGACAGGACACAGTGAAGTCCTGGGGGGTCTGAATATCTGAAGCAGGGGATTTGGCGACAGCTTCTTTACCAATGAGGTGTCCTTTGCAGGGAAGCCCTCCTTGAGATCTGGACACTTGAGTCACTTCTGAAGCAATGTGAGGGGTGGGGGGGCTGTCCGGCCAAGCAGAACTGATGATGGCCATCCTGAGACGAGGTATACACACACACACGTGTACAAAGAAACATCACACTTGCCTGAAACTTTCTAAATTCTCATTTTAATATGTGAATGATAAATATCTCCTTCCTGCATTCCTATTTTAACCATTCTCCTACATTTTCTATTAGAGAAAGTGAAAATGTTACTCACTCAGGCCTGTTGGATTCTTTGAGACCCCTTGGACCATAGCCCACCAGGGCTCCTCTGTCCATGGGATTCTCCAGGCAAGAATACTGGAGTGGGTAGCCGTTGCCTTCTCCAGGAGATCTTCCCAACCCAGGGATAGAACCCGAGTCTGGATTGGGAAGATCCCCTGCAGAGGGGAAGAGCAAGTACTCAGGCCCTTATTGAATTATCTGGACAGTTTATATTCTGCCATAGGCTTTGTCCTTTCTTTATTCATGCATCGATATTTTCTATGTGGTTGGCTCTGGACTCGGTGCTGGGAACAAAAGCCACAGGGCCCTGGAATTGTGGCATTGACGTTTTCGTAAGGAGGAGCTCACAGTGGTTGAATGCATCAGTAAGTAGGCGGATAGTGATCACAAGCTGTGGCGACCGCCGTGGGAGGGTCGCGGTGGCCCTGCAGGAAGAGTGTGTGCAAAGGCCCTGTTACTGCGTATGAGAAAGGGGAGTAAAGCCGGCGTGGCAGGGTGAGCGGGAGGCATATGAGCCGACACTGAGGCGGGTGGGGAGAGGGCGGCAGGGCCCTGCAGGAGACAGCGAGGCCTTCGAGGGCTGCTTTCATCCTCAGGGTTTGCATCAGAGCGATGTGATCTGCTGATGTTTCGCTGATGAGTGAGCGGGTGACAGTAGTGATTAGGAGACTGTTGCAGCAGCTGGGGTAAAAGGTCATCATCACCTGGATGACCAGGCTGTGCTGTGGGGGCAGTGATAGACTCAGATGGACTTGGGAGGGTTTTTTTTTTAGTATAGTTGATTTACAACGTCATGTTAGTTTCAGGTGTTTGAAAGTGATTTGGATATGTGTGTGTGTGTGTGTTTCCTATTACACGTCTTTATAAAATACTGCATATTGTTCCTTATGCTGAACAGCAGGTCCTTGTTTACCTATTTTATTTATAGTAGTGTGTATCTGTTAACCCCAAACTCCTAATTTATCCCTCCTGCTCCCTTTTCCCCTGTGGGTAACTGTAAGTTTGTTTTCTGTGTCCATGAGTCTTGTTTCTATTTTGTAAATAAATTCATTTGCATCACTTTTTTTTTTTAGATTCCACCTAGAAGAGATATCATATGATACTTATCTTCCTCTGACTCCAGTTCAGTTCAGTTGCTCAGTCGTGTCCTACTCTTTGCGACCCCATGAATCACAGCACGCCAGGCCTCCCTGTCCATCACCATCTCCTGGAGTTCACTCAGACTCGCGTCCATCGAGTCCGTGATGCCATCCAGCCATCTCATCCTCGGTCGTCCCCTTCTCCTCCTGCCCTCAATCCCTCCCAGCATCAGAGTCTTTTCCAGTGAGTCAACTCTTCGCATGAGGTGGCCAAAGTACTAGAGTTTCAGCTTTAGCATCAGTCCTTCCAATGAACACCCAGGACTGATCTCCTTCAGAATGGACTGGTTGGATCTCCTTGCAGTCCAAGGGACTCTCAAGAGTCTTCTCCAATACCACAGTTCAAAAGCATCAATTCTTTAGCACTCAGCCTTCTTCACAGTCCAACTCTCACATCCATACATGACCACTGGAACAACCATAGCCTTGACTAGATAGACCTTAGTTGGCAAAGTAATGTCTCTGCTATTGAATATGCTGTCTAGTTTGGTCATAACTTTTCTTCCAAGGAGTAAGCGTCTTTTAATTTCATGGCTGCAGTCACCATCTGCAGTGATTTTGGAGACCCCCAAAAATAAAGTCTGACACTGTTTCCACTGTTTCCCCATCTATTTCCCATGAAGTGATGGGACTGGATGCCATGATCTTCGTTTTCTGAATGTTGAGCTTTAGGCCAACTTTTTCGCTCTCCTCTTTCACTTTCATCAAGAGGCTTTTAGTTCCTCTTCACTTTCTGCCATAAGGGTGGTGTCATCTGCATATCTGAGGTTCTTGATATTTCTCCTGGCAATCTTGATTCTAGCTTGTGTTTCTTCCAGCCCAGTGTTTTTCATGATGTACTCTGCATAGAAGTTAAATAAGCAGGGTGACAATATACAGCCTTGACGTACTCCTTTTCCTATTTGGAACCAGTCTGTTGTTCCATGTCCAGTTCTAACTGTTGCTTCCTGATCTGCATACAGATTTCTCAAGAGGCAGGTCAGGTGGTCTGGTATTCCCATCTCTCTCAGAATTTTCCACAGTTTTCTTTGGGTCTATGACAGAGATTTTTGAAGATGAGTTGTTAGGAGTTCCTGATGGATTGTGGTGAGGAGGAGGGAAAGATTGCGGAGAGAAAGAGAAAACTCCAGGGTAACTCTAGAGTTTCTGGCTTCCTGAAACACCTCATCTCGTTCTCCTATAATCCTGGTTGAGAATCATCTGACATACTCTTTAAATGTGTAAATGTCCCTCAGTGATGGAAAGGCAGGGGTCAGGCAGTGCTGTGTGCTACTCATGGTCACGGGTCCACTGTGGGCCTCTTTCTCCAGATGCAGGTCCCTGGGTCACCCTGGGTCCCTGGCCCATGAGGACAGGCCTTTTGTCATTTAAGAACTGAGAAGACTTTGAGATCACTCGTTCAACTTCTTCTTTGTAAAGTTAGAGGTGCTTCCCTGGTGGTTCAGTGGTAAAGAATCCACTTGCAATGCAGGAGGCATGGGCTTAGTCCCTGGGTTAGGCTGATCCCCTCCAGAAGGAAATGGCAACCCACTCCAGTGTTCCTGCCTGGAGAATCTCATGGACAGTGGAGCCTGGCGGGCTATAGTCAATGGGGTCGCAAAGAGTCAGACATGACTTAGCGACTGAACAGTAACGTTCAGACTGAAGCAGCTTGTCTGGTGTCGTACAGCTGGTCAGTCTACATTCTCGCCAGAGGTATCAGTCCCGGGCAGCCGGTGGGACCAGTTACATCCCTGCTGGTAGTTCCCAGATACCCTTGGTTCCGGGCAGCGCGGTAGCATCATTGAGGAGCACTCAAGGTCACACTGGACAAACTCCTTTTGGGATTCATGGCTAATGGGAGAGGTTGGAAAGTCATTGGTGCTGGTGACGCACTAAGACACATTCATCTCTACCCAGGTCTGAGGGGAAGAAGCCTTATGTATGTTTATGTATGGAAACTTCTGGGCACGTCTGGCCCTCTCCAGAGGCAAACCAAGGCTTTATAGCAAAATCTGTGCATTCCCTGTCTTGTGTCTTCCTCTAATGAGAAAGCTTCCTCTGTTATATTAAAATAATAAC
This sequence comes from Ovis aries, assembly GCF_016772045.2. Taxonomy (NCBI): domain Eukaryota; kingdom Metazoa; phylum Chordata; class Mammalia; order Artiodactyla; family Bovidae; genus Ovis; species Ovis aries. The sequence goes on along the minus strand of NC_056071.1, from coordinate 14,517,226 downwards.
TTAGGAAATAAAAGTGTCTTCTACCTGGTAGACCTATTCAAGAGAAAGGTCATATAAGGAACTTTAAAAAAAAAAACAACAACAAAAATGAAAAGACAGTGAGCGGCCTCCATTTACATGGACAGAGAAAGAGGACAAATTATGTGGGCCCAAGGGCTCTTGCTGACGAAGAACCTTTCAAATGGGCCTGAGATGACAAAGCAAAGGTACAAATTCACCGGTAGGGTCAAGAACTGAGATGTCGAATCACTTTGCCCTGCAGCAGAAAATAACACATTGTAAGTCAGCTATACTTCAATAAAAAAAATTGAAAGAGCTGACATGTCAAATGGCCCAGTCAATTATGATACATGAAAAGGATGGAATATTTTACAGGTATTAAAGATTGTAGTCTGAAAACTATAGTGTTACATTCAAATGCGTATGTTGGATGATCAAGTGAAATAAAGACTCCAAAACTGTTGTACAGGGTGACTACCTAGTGTACTTAAGGAAAAGGACTTAAAAGCATTATACCGTTTCCTGCCCCTCCCCATGCCCGAATGTCTCTAATGGGGTTTTTTGGTTTTTTTTTTTTTTACATTAAAAAGAGAGAAAGCAACCAGGACCCATTTTTCCTAGTTTAGTTTTAATGCTCAAACGCCAAGGAGAGAAAGACAACGACCTGAGTTGTCAAAATTCTCCTCTAGGGGAGGATTGGTAGCCATCCTTTGGGAAACATTCAGCAGTTGATGGGAACTTGTCACCATGGAGTGGCAAAGCCGGGGGATGACAGGTGACTTCAGGGTGGGATCTGCCAGTGGGTGTCCATGTGGGGTGCTCGCTCCCTAGTGCCGTACTCCAGGATAGCGGCACTAAGGAAGCTCGCCGGTGGGCCTCTGAGGGGTGGGACAACCCATAGGATGTCACACCAGGCGCAGTGCTGTGCACGTTGACCTTTGGTCTTATGCATTTCCTCTCTGGACCTCTGCTGGGGCCGTGGAGGGCCGCATGACAGAGCTCAGGAAGCTTGGCTCTTCAGAAATAGCCATGCTTACCCCTCCCGGGACCTTCCTTGTGGTGCACGAGGATAAGACCCCCTCTTTGCCAAGCCTGGCCATTTCAGAAGGCCCAGTGGCAGAACGGGATGCTTGCCCCTCCTGACCAAGAGCGGCTTGTCTTTTACCTGGAAGTCCAATTAGTACGCAGGCCTTTCTGTGAAAACTTGAGGATTCTCACAGGCCTCACCTCTCCTGAATGCGTTTCTGTAGCTTTGGTGTGGCTGAGACTGGCTGAGTTAGCATCCTTCAGCCTCTTACCCATGGGGAGCCGTGTTGCCTGGACCCCCTGTATCTCTTCTTCCCTTTCTTCTCTGCTGCCTGCGGTGGCCCTTTGTAAGGATATACATATGTTGTTCTTCATCCATCAGTCAATAGATATTTGAATTGTTGCTAGTTTTTGGCTACTACAATGCTGCTCTGAACACATGTATAATTTCCAGGTTCACTTCAGTCGCTCAGTCGTGTCTGACTCTTTGCGACCCCATGGACTGTGGCACACCAAGCTTCCCTGTTCATCACCAACTCTCAGAGCCTACTCAAACTCATGTCCATTGAGTCAGTGATGCCATCCAACCATCTCATCCTCTGTCGTCCCTTCCTCCTCCTGCCTTCAATCTTTCCCAGCATCAGGGTCTTTTCCGATAAGTCAGTTCTTCACATCAGGTGACCAAAGCATTGGAGTTTCAGCTTCATCAGTCCTTCCAGTGAATATTCAGGACTGATTTCCTTTAAGATGGGCTGGTTGGATCTCCTTGCAGTCCAGTGGAGTCTCAAGAGTGTTCTCCAGCACCGCAGTTCAAAAGCATCAATTCTTCTGCACTCAGCTTTCTTTATAGTCCAACTCTCACATCCATACATGACCACTGGAAAAAACATAGCTTTGACTAGACAGACCTTTGTTGGCAAAGTACTGTCTCTGCTTTTTAATATGCTGTCTAGGTTGCTCATAACTTTTCTTCCAAGGAGCAAGCATCATTTTTAATTTCATGGCTACAATCACCATCTGCAGTGATTTTGGAGCCCCCCAAAATAGGCTGTCACTGTTTCCATTGTTTCCCCATCTTTTTGCCATGAAGTGATTGGACTAGATGCCATGATCTTAGTTTTCTGAATGTTGAGCTTTAAGCCAACTTTTTCACTCTTCTTTCACTTTCATCAAGAGGCTCTTTAGTTCTTCTTTACTTTCTGCCATAAAGGTGGTGTCATCTGCATATCTGAGGTTATTGATATTTCTCCCAGCAATCTTGATTCCAGCTTGTCCTTCATCCAGCAGCATTTTGTATGATGTACTGAGTTCAGTTCAGTTCAGTCGCTCAGTCGTGTCCACATATAAGTTAAACAAGCAAGGTGACAATATACAGCCTTGACGTACTCCTTTCCCTATTTGGAACCTGCCTGTTGTTCTATGTCCATTTCTAACTGTTGCTTCTTGACCTGCATTCAGATTTCTCAGGAGAACACAAATTTTCTTTTATTTATTATTTTGACTGCACTGGGTCTTTGTTGTGGAGCATGGGCTTTCTCTGTATTTGCGGCTCATGGGCTTAATTGCCCTGCACCATGTGGGGTCTTAGTTGCCCGACCAGAGATCGAACCCGTGTCCCCTGCATTGGCAGGTGGTTCTTAACTACTGGGCCACCAGGAAAGTCCCTGAACTACTGGATTATATAATTGTGTATAGCATTGTGAGGAATTGCCAAACACTCTTCCAAAGCCATTGCACCATTGTACAGTTCTACCAAGGTTCCAGTTTCTTGACAACTTTACAAACGCTTGTTACAATCTTTTTGATTGTAGCCATGCTAGTGAAGTGGTGTGAAGTGATTTTGATTTGCATTACCCTATTGCCTAATGATGTAGAGCTTCCTTTTCATGTGCTTATTGGTCATTTGTGTATATTCTTTGGAGATATGTCTGTTCAGATCCTGTGCCTGTTTTTAAATTGTTATCGATCTTTTTATCGCTGAGTCGTTAAGAGTTCTTTATATTTTCTGCTTACTAGGCCCTGACCAGATACGTACTTTGCAAGTATTTTCTCTCATTCTCTGGTTGTCTTAAGCATACATTTGTACTAGTGCCTTTCACCAGAATTTTGAGCTGTTGATCGCCACAAAGGCTAGTGCTCAGACACTTTAGCAGCAAACAATTACGTCTTTGTTTCGCTAGCATTTTACCCAGCGCTTGGCATGAAATAAGTACCAGTGATTCGAGTAAATAAATGCATGGTTTTCCTTTGCCACTTTCCGAGGATAAGAATGGATCTGGGTAAGGCAGGCTGAAATGGATAATAAATTGCCGAGCAAAACCACAGAAGCGAGAGATGTACGTTTGCACACTCAGGCCTCTAGTATGTGGATATCATTTTCAAGATCAATGAAGGGGAAGGATGGACTGCAGCGCTGGGCTTGCACCTGCATTTCTGATGCAGTAAATATACTTATCTGAGATCAATAGGGCAGCTCTGCACAGCTCTGTAAACGTGGTGTAATTATCGCACTGAGAATTATAGTTGTCACCTATTGATTGCATCCTCTCGGCAAGTATTTGCACATTTCCTCCTGCCTCCACACCGCTCCACCCCAGCTCCAAAATCTAATCCTCTGTGATCTCCTCCCAAATTACTGGGTTCAGTGAAGAAGGGGTGAAATCCAGCAAGGCAGGTGCCAGCTCTCTTGTTACCATCACCTTGGTGAGGGAAGAGGCAGCTGGGAGGGTCTCAGATTTAGGGGGAAAGGGGACCAGTGTCACACAGAGAAATGGAATCAAAGAATCCAAAGAAATGGGTAGGCGTCAGCCATGGGCGGCGGGGGGCTGTGTCTAGAATCAGCCGGGGAGAGAGGGATTTCTCATTCTGCAGATAAGACCTGGAGGGAGATCTAATCCTAGAAAGAGATCACATTCCGTAATCCTAGAAAGAGGTCCCAGGCCATCCCTGTAAAGGAAGACATCTATTTATAAAGTTGCTAAATGTCAGATAAACTGTCATCTTAAAAAGTATAAGTCACTCACTCATTCACTAATTCTTTCATGCATTGAGTGAACACTTGTTGAGCTCCAGGAAGGCCCTTGCCAGGGCTGCCGAGAAGAGTCAGGGACAAACTGTCCTCCTGGAGCTTGTCTCCTTCTGCGAAACCCAGGCAAGGAGGCAGATGAATGCAAAGGAGACTTAGAGGTGGTGAATGGGGTGGGGTCCCCATCCCAGAGGTGGTATGGGGTCGGTCCTCCCCCAGGGGCTCAGTGAGGGGCTCCAGGGAGCAGGTGGAGTCTGCAGGGAGGAGCCGGTATCTGTCAGATAGACTGGGGCGTTGCCAACAGAGAGGGAGGTTCCTGTTGGGGCCTGCACCCATGAAACCACAGGGCAGGGTGTGGATGGGAACCACAGGGAGTATGCTGAGATGGTGGCCTCAGCTTGTCATTGGGAATGGGGACAGGGAGGTTGGCAGTGGAAATTTCCCACCCTGTGTTCAGCTCTGCAGGGTGGGAGTTGGGGGGTTGGGTGGCAGGAGATCTGGGAGGGAGGGATTGGGACTCTGCTGGGTTGGTCTCAGGGTGGGGTGGCGGCATCCTGCCTGTGCGGCTTGGTGAGTCTGTGTGGGGCACTGCCTCTGTCCCTGGAACACCCAGTCTCATCTCTGAGGCTGACTAGTCCATGAAACAGCATCTTCCTGGGGATAGGGGGTTGGAAGGGCGAGTGGATTGATTGCAACAGTAAGCAAGTCTCACACTTTTTGTCCTCAGGACTCTTAACACTTTTCAGAATTACTGAGAATCCCAGTGAGCTTGTGTTTACCTGGGTTATATCTTTGGATGTAGACTGTATGAGAAATTAAAACTGAGAACACATAGGCACACATCCATCAGCCATCACGTGATAGTGTCTTCAGACATCATGTGGAAGCCTCCACTATACACTCGAAAGGGGATGACAGTGAAGAAGGCAAATAAGGTCTAGGTATTATTCTGGGAAGTTTTGACTTCATAGACCCTCCTAAGAGGGTGTTGGGAGCACCAGGAGTTCCAGACCACACTTCAGGGTCCTGTTGGATTATAAGCTATACACGTAGGTCCGTATTCTGCTTGGTCCCTGAGCCCCTAGTGTGGCTCAGAATTATACTATATATACATATAATATAATAGTATAATATAGTATACTATTATATATATATTATATATATAGTATAATATAGTATATTATAGTATAATATAGTATAGTATACTATATATATATAATATGTCCACCCACTGAGTGGGCAGGCCTTGGATGCTCTCTGGGGGCCAGGTCTCGCTGCCTGTATGCTCAGTCAGGTCTAACTCTTTGTGTCCCCATGGACTGTAACTCACCAAGCTTCCTCTGTCCATGGAATTTTCCAGGGAAGAATATTGGAGTGGGTTGCCATTTCCTACTCCAGGGCATCTTCCTGACCCAGGGACTGAACGCCTCTCTCTTGCAAATCTCCTGCACCGGCAGGCAGGACTCTACTAACTGTGCCACCTGGGAAGCACTGGGGGACCAGGGTTGGGGGGGGGAGTGTTTATGGGGGAGGAATATCAAGCCAAGTAAGAAATTCCTGCCCACTGCAGTTCCTAGGGAGCTAGAGTTCAGTGTGGAATTGTCTGTGGAATTCTCCAGGCAAGAATACTGGAGTGGGTAGACATTCCTTTCTCCGGAGGAATCTTCCCAACCCAGGGATCAAACCCAGGTCCTCCTATATTGCAAGCAGATGCTTTACTGTCTGAGCCACAAAGGAAGCCTCAGAGTTCAGTGTGGAACTGCAGAAGCAGATATTTCTATTATGACTGTGATGAGCCTGTCAGGGGGGGTGATGAGCCGAGCCCGCGGGCTTCCCCAGGGAAGTGAATCCAGACTCCTAGCAGAAGAGGAAGTTGGCCGATGGAGAGTACTGCAGGCTGAGAAAGTGGTCCTGTCGGAATTTGATCAGGATGGAAGAGGCCCTTTGGTCAGAAGCCCAGTGACTCAGGGAGAAAGGGGGCATATTGGAGGAGGTCAACCCCAAAACCCTCCCCTTCCCTCCCCACTGGAGGATGCCAGCTGGAGTCCATTGCCAGCCTGAACTGCCTCTGGGTGGTGCTGAGTGCAGCCTCCTTTGTGTTGCCTGCCCGGGGCTACTACACGTTGGGGGGTGGGGGCAACTCCCGGCCACGCCCTTCCTCACCTTTGTCTTGAGCCACATTGTTCTGCGCCTGTGGACCCTCATCAGCTGTTCCTGGCCCTCACACCCCAGTTCCGTTGTTTCTTCCCCACATTTTCCCACTATGCCCCAGTTGCCTTGCGCACCTCTGCTTCTTCCTATAGCTCATGCCTAAGAATGATCACAGCTCACTTTCACAGGCTAAGCCACAGTTTCACAACCCTGTGGAGTGGGTCTAATGTTATCCCCATTTCACAGGTGAGGAAACCAAGGCCAAGAGATTAAGTATGTAGCATAAGGCCACAGTGGGGAAGGAAATGGCAATCCATTCCAGTATTCTTCCCTGGAAAATCCCATGGACAGAGGACCCTGGTGGGCTACAGTCCATGGGGTCACAAGAGTCGGGCACGACTTACCGACTAAACCGCCACCACCATAAGGCCACAGAGCTAGGAGGTGATGGGCCTGGGGTTGAACCCGGGCAGTCTGGTTCCAGTCTGTCCTAGTAACCACTGCACTAGGTTGACCTCTTAACCCGTCATTTTCTTTCCAGCTCTCAAACCACGTGTTCATTCCCAGGCTTCCACACAGTAGGTGCCCATTAGAGGTTTGACAGATGAGTTTCGTCTTCCTATCCTGCCTGCCTCGGCGTCACGCCTTGTACATTTGCCATTAATAAAGAAATGAATACGTGGGCTGACGAACAGACGAATAGATGATGCCACCTGTTGGTGTGTGTGGAAGCTGTAGTTACCAGCATTCTTCAGGGCAGAGGTGCAAGTTCGTAATGACTGGACAGGTTCTGAAATCATCCCCGTCGTTGGTGAATGCAGTTTTGAAATAACGTTGTCACTATAATGTCCCTAGCCAACAGGAGGTAGTGTTTTTACTCTTCTATCAAAAGCCAAAGCCTCTTGGGGCATGGGACCTCCAAGGCTTGGGCTGGGGCTCTTATTTAAAAGCGAGGAGGAGAGTGCTTCCCCAGGCAGGTAGTTAGGAAGCCCATCCAGGGGTACTTGGAGATCAGAGCCAGCTTTTGGAGGATGAAAATGAGTTAAAAGTCTGGCCATGATAATTCCCTTATCTCTGACTTCCTGCCAGCACTCCTGACGTCTGAGCTGCTCAGAATCTGGGTGGCCTCTCTGCAGGGCTCTTGATGCAAAATGAGCCCCAGGTGTTGGGGATAAAAAACCCACTGTTGGTCATTACCACGCCCCCTCTTCTGGGCCACCCTGGGTGCCCTGGCTTTGTGGGGTTTTCCCCTCCAGCTCTGCTGATCTGCAGGCATATTTATTTGTAAGTGGAATTTTTCAAAGGGAAGCACTTTACAAATGATGAAAAGAAAACAACTTGGGGTAAATGGCTCATCTGGCAATGGGAAACAGCCCCTGGCATCCAGAGCTCTTTAACCTTGTCTGAACAGGCAGCAGGGAACTTGGCTTCTGTATCATCTTACAGAAAATTTTTCTGTCTCCCTACTGAGGCCAGACCCTGGGGAGAAAGAGCGGAAAACCCAACCCAGGACCCTTGGAAAATTTGATAGGTGGGTGTCTCTCTACCCCATACGGTCAACCTGAGTGCCCTTCCTATCCAAGCCTCTGTGACTTCTGTCCCCAGATGATTCCATAGTTCTCTGCTTGTCTCCTGACTTCTGCCCCAGTCACTTCTGATGCTGCGGCCCACAGAAAGATCTAAAAATCAGAGTGGATCTGCTCCATTCCATCTGTGAACGAGGCCTCTGGTGCCCCGTGCACCCGCATAGAAGCCGCAGAATTAAAGCTGGTCTTACCAAGGCCTGCAGAGCCCCATGTGATCGGGCCCTTCTGTCTTTCTGGCCCCATCTCCTGCTGCAGCCACACTGGCCTCTTTGCAGTTCTCAGTTCTTCAAGCCTGTTCCTACCCCAGGGCCTTTGCATCTGCCATCCCCTCTGCCTGCCTCCCCACATCCTCCTGGTTCTCCCTCATTTGGCTCTGGGCTGTGCTCAGATAGCATCTTATCAATTGGGCCCTCCCTGTGGCCTTCTATAAAGTATCCCCCCTTCTCTCTTGCCTGCACTCCCTGCCCCACCACCGTCAGCTTTAGGCTTGCTCCACAGTTATGGAGAAGGCACTGGCACCCCACTCCAGTACTCTTGCCTGGAAAACCCCATGGATGGAGGAGCCTGGTAGGCTGCAGTCCATGGGTTCGCTGAGCATTGGATACGACTGAGCGACTTCCCTTTCACTTTTCACTTTCATGCACTGGAGAAGGAAATGGCAACCCACTCCAGTGTTCTTGCCTGGAGAATCCCACGGATGGAGGAGCCTGGTGGGCTGCCGTCTATGGGGTCGCACAGAGTCGGACACGACTGAAGCGACTTAGCAGCAGCAGCACAGTTATTATATATGTTATTTCTATGTTCAGCTTTTTATAGTTATTTATATGTTCAGTTTCTGTCCTGTTACATCAAAATATACATCCGAATGTAAATGCCTTAAGGACAAGGACTTTATTTACTTTTGCTTTAGATACTTCTTTTTAGGGGGCACATCACATATGGTCTATCCATTCATCCTTTGATGGACATTTGGATGTTTTCCACCTTTTCACTGTTACAAATAATGCTGCTGCAAACTTTTGTGTACAAGTGTCATGTGAATGAGGAAAGCTTTGGTTGGACATCTTCAAGTCAGTTCACAGATGCTGTCTTTGAGGGGTATTCATGCCTGGAGCCATGTCCCAAATCTCCCAGTGGCTCCTGAACTCATTGGTTTCAAATTATGATTGTATTTTTAGAGAGCTGTGTTACTTATCCCAGCAGGCATTCTTTTGCTATAAGACTGATGTATTATTACTGTTTCCACTCTCTGTGTGATTGGCTGGGTATCCCTTTAATGCTGCCACCTGCAATTCCTTTCTTTGTACAGACTAGTTAACATCTTATTTGTTTGTTTATTTTTATTTTGACTGTGCTGGGTCTTTGTCCTAAAGCTCAGTCTTCTCTAGTTGTGGCCCTTGGGCTTAGTTGTAGGATCTTATTTCCCTGACCAGGGATTGAACCTGAGTCCCCTGCATTGGCAGGTGAATTCTTGACCACTGGACCACAGAGAAGTCCCCTAGTTACCCACCTGATGTCTCTTCCAGTTTTACTCTGCTCAGCTATGTGGCTTCATTTGACTCCATCCTCAGAACTGATTGTGTTCCTTTCTCCCTAGAGCTTCTCTTTTCTGAATGAAATTTGCCATCCTGCACCAAGAACCCTCGACTCTAAGTGGATTTGTCTGAAACGTGATCTTTGAGTTCGTCTCATTCCAGTCAACTTCTTTATCTCCTAATTGCATTACCCACGACCCCAGTAGAATTCCAAAAAGCATTTATAGAAGATGCATTAAGTTTGGATTGCTGGTGAGGTTGTGATGACAAAGGCAGCCTCAGGGCTGCTCTGCCAAGTGCCAGGGTTTGAACTCAGGGTAGCTTTTTTCCTTTGCCCGAAGGAAAGCATGTGCAGGTTTGCTCTGCAGGGCATCTGTAGCAGCAGCCAATCTTCTTGGAAAGGAGAACTGAGGTGCAAAAGGCCAGCTCTTTCATTCTGCTGTGAGGACACAAAGGAGGGTTTGTTGAAAATATCTGTCAAAGGTGGGTGGGATTCCAGAGATCATCCATGTCTCACGTGATCAGAGCACCTTTTTAAAGATGAATGAATGAATTGATGCTTTTCTTTTTGGCTGCACTGGGTCTAAGTTACTGCATGTGAGCTTTCTCCAGTTACGGCAAACGAGGGCTACTGGCTAGTTGCAGTGTGCGGGCTGCTGCTTACAGTGGCTTCTCTTGCTGAGGAGCACGGGCGCTAGGCATGAGGAGCATGAGGAGCTAGGCACACTGGCTTTGGGAGTTGTGGCTCACAGGCTCAGTTAGCTGCCTGCAGGCAAGTGGGGTCTTCCACAATCAGGGATCAAACAAGTAGTGTCCCCTGCCTTGCAAGGTGAATTCTTAACCACTGACCCACTAGAGAAGCCCCTGTCCAGAGCACTTTTGAGTGCGTTTTCCTGCGTGTAGATCAAACCTCAGGGCCTTTGCACGTGCGCTTCCGTGTCACTCAGGACTCTGTTCCTCTGTCGCCACATTGGGAAGGTCTTCCCTGTACAGCCTGCCCCCACCACTCACCTCCCACCTTCGCTCTTGGCCTCCTTCCCGGGCTTTCTTTTTCTTTACAGCACTTATCTTCACTTTGTATATTATCTATTTCTTTGTCTCTCGCTGTTCCTCAACAGAACGCAAGCCCCGTGAGAGTGCATCAGCCAGTGTTACATCTTTAAAACTTAACACGGTTCTCGGAACACAGGAGGGACTCAGTAAGTGTGTGTTGAGTGAATGCATGAATGCATTTGCTTTTTATGAAAACCCTTGGGGCAAAGGTACTGTTAATGCCGTCATGTGGGAGTAGGAACCAGAGTCAGATGACTGAAGACAATTACTCAAGGTCACAAGCTGGGATGTGACTGAGCCCTGAATTGAGTTGGCTCTTCTGGGTCCCTGGACAGCCACCTCCCAGGCTTACAGAGCCCAAGAGAGCCTCTGTAGGTCCTTTGGAAATTCTCAGAAAAGGCCACAGTCTTCAGCAGGAAGTGGCACACGAGGTGCACAGAATGGAGTGGAAATTTTAAGAGCTATGGAGCAAGGATTTCCTGTGACCTGAGATGGAAAACAGGAAATAAATGAAACCTGGAAAAACAGTGGTGGAAGAGACTTGCAGTGATCAGGGAGGGCGGCAGTGGAGGGAGGGAGGGTGACGCAATGGAAGTGGCTGCAGGAGGTCGTAAACCCGGAGGAATCCCTCCACAGGATGTCTTAGGAGCCTGTGATGGACGCAGAGCCCACTGGTCCCCTCAGGCTGTTCCGTGCATTTCCCCCCACCCCTAGTATGCCCAGATGTCTCTCTGCAGAGGATTTAGCAGTCCAGAGGAGGAGGGGCAGTACCCTGCGACCATGAACTCTTGAGTGCTGTGCTCAGGAGAAACCACAGATACCCCAGGTCCCACTGGATCTGACTGTGGGGTGCGTGCTGCGACTTTTCTGTGGGAGGCAGTACTTGTATGGATGGGGAATCAGGGTGTCTTCCATTTGTGAAAACAAGTTGGCAGAAAAAGGAAGCCGGTGGTGGCGCCAGAAACCTCACTCAGGATTATCAACTTGGCTAGTGCTGGTGGTCACAGAGCATCAGGTGCTGATGTGAGGAGGTCAGGACTGGAATCCAGAGGCTCCCGGGCCACCTCCTGTTCCTGATCCTGGGCTTGCTTTCCGTGCATGTTTTAACGCAGCCTCAAGTCCTGCCTGTAGACTTTCCTACCTGTTCCGTGCCGGCTCTCCAGAGACCCACAGCCAGAACCTCCTCCGAGAGGCTCCGGGGGACTTGTCCTTGGCAACAGCACACAGACCACATGTGCTGTGGGGCTGAGGGCTTTCAGAAATTTCGGGGGAGAGAGAGGTGACTGCTAAGCCCAGTGCATCAGAGCACAGGAGGGGGAGAGTGGCCTGGGGATTGAAGAGAAAGCATGTGAGGACCCCCGCCCCCATCTCTGCACCTGGGGCCCCAAGCCAGGCCTCGCCCTCAGGGTCCTCAGAAAGAGGCCCTTAGCCCCATGGGTGGGTGGACGCCCCAGGGTGAGTTAGAAGCCCGGGATGCCGCTCGAATTCCCAGACTCTGCGTGGGACTGAAGAAGGACTTTTAAAACTAGAGCTGACAGGTCAAAATAAACGCCCTCCATCGTGAGGAGCAGCCGCATTTGGGCCTCTGCGGCTGCCTCTCTAACAACACCCTTCATTCAGTGTCCGCTTCATGACCCACGCCTGGCTCCACGCAGCTCTCCTCACCGTGCTCCCCCGCTCTTGCCAGCGGCCTCCTTCCTGTCTCACCGGCCTGGCCTTGTGACTGGAGTGGCCAAGACTCGCCTTAGGGTGCGCCCTGCGGAGACGCAGCAAGGGAGACAGGGTTCTTGTCTGAAGGCGCCCTCGGGCTGGGGGAGTTAGTGGGAGCATGTGTGAGTGTGTGTGTGAGTCTGTATGTGAGTGTAAGTCTGTGTGTGAGTGTGTACATGATTGTGTATGTGAGTCTGTGTCCGAGTCTGTGTGTGGATGTCTGTGTGTATTTCTGTGTGAGTCTGTGGATGAGTGTGTGTATGTGTGTGCCTGAGTCTGTGTGTGTTTGTGTGTATTGCTGTGTGAGTCTATGTATGTCTGTGTGTATGAGTGTATATGTGTGTGTGTCTTTGTGTGAATGTGTGAGTGAGTCTGTGAGTCTGTGTGTGGATGTCTGTGTATTTCTGTGGGAAGCTGTGTGTGAGTGTATGAGTCTGTGTGTGGGTATGTGTCTGTGCGTATTTCTGTGTGAGTCTGTGTGTGTGAGTGTATGTATGTGTATGTCTTAGTGTGTGTGTCTGTGTGACTCTTTATGTCTGTGAGCATATGTGTATATCTTTGTATGACTGTGTCTATGTATGTCTTTGTGTGAGTGTAGGTATGTGTGGGTCTTTGTATGAATGTGTTTCTGTGTGAGTCTGTGCATATGTTTGTGTGAGGGTGTGTGTGTGTCTGTGTGAGTCTATGTATGACTGTGTGTGTGTATGTATGCGTATCTCTTTCTATGGGTGTGTGTGTCTGTGAGTCTATGTACGTCTGTGTGTGAGCATATGTGTATTTCTGCATGTCTGTTTTTGAGTATATGTGTGTGTCTGTGAGTATATGTTTGTGTGAATGTTTCTTTGTATGTCTGTGTGAGTGTGTCTTTGTATGTCTGTGTGAGTGTATGTCTGTGTGTGTCTGTGAGTATATGTTTGTGTAAGTGTGTCTTTGTATGTTTGTGTGAGTGTGTCTTTGTATGTCTGTGTGAGTGTATGTCTGTGTGTGTCTGTGAGTATATGTTTGTGTGAGTGTGTCTTTGTATGTTTGTGTGAGTGTGTCTTTGTATGTCTGTGTGAGTGTATGTGTGTGTCTGTGAGTATGTTTGTGTGTGTCTTTGTATGTCTGTGTGAGTGTGTCTTTGTATGTCTGTGTGAGTGTATCTTTGTATGTCTGTGTGAGTGTGTCTTTGTATGTCTGTGTGAGTGTGTCTTTGTATGTCTGTGTGAGTGTGTGTATGTGTGTCTGTGAGTATATGTTTGTGTGAGTGTGTCTTTGTATGTCTGTGTGAGTGTGTCTTTGTATGTCTGTGTGAGTGTATCTTTGTATGTCTGTGTGAGTGTGTCTTTGTATGTCTGTGTGAGTGTATCTTTGTATGTCTGTGTGAGTGTGTCTTTGTATGTCTGTGTGAGTGTGTGTTTGTATGTCTGTGTGTGTGTGTGTGTCTGTGAGTATGTATGTCTGTGTGAGTGTGTCTTTGTATGTCTGTGTGAGTGTGTGTATGTGTATGTCTGTGAGTATATGTTTGTGTGAGTGTATCTTTGTATGTCTGTGTGAGTGTGTCTTTGTATGTCTGTGTGAGTGTGTCTTTGTATGTCTGTGTGAGTGTGTCTTTGTATGTCTGTGTGAGTGTGTCTTTGTATGTCTGTGTGAGTGTGTGTATGTGTGTGTCTGTGAGTATATGTTTGTGTGAGTGTGTCTTTGTATGTCTGTGTGAGTGTGTCTTTGTCTGTGTGAGTGTATGTATGTGTGTGTCTGTGAGTATATGTCTGTGTGAGTGTGTCTTTGTATGTCTGTGTGAGTGTGTGTATGTGTGTGTACCTGTGTGTGTGCATGCACACGTGCCCTCAGGGCAGTTCTTAGGCCTGAGTGTGGACACTCTGCTCTAAATGGCTTCCACTCCCAGAATGGGCTGCTGGAGGCCTCTGGCCAGAGAGAGGCAAAAACTTCTGCACTGGTCTAGCCTGAGGAGGACATGGTCCCAGACCCCAGCTGTGTGGAAGGGAGCGGGAGCTCAAAGGGGAGCGCAGAATGGGCTCTCAGGAAGCTCGAAGCTGCCCGCCGTCAGCATCCGCTTGGGGCAGCTGTGCTGAGAGTCAGTGTGGCTCTCCCTAGCCAGGCTCGCTCGGTGAATCACCCAGAGGGCACCCGTGCCTCTCACTCTGGTGGCTGCAGGGTGCTGCTGCCCGGCAGATTACGGGCCGCTCTGAACTGGAGCAACGCGGCTGAGTGGAGGCAGGTGGAGAAACGACCCAGACAGTGACGGGGGCCACCCCAGCCGCACAGTGCCCGCGCTCGTGGTGGCGATGAGGTCAGGGCAGTCTGCTCCGTGACAGATTTGGGCCGCCGAGGAGAGAGGAGTCCAGGCTTGGTGCTGACCGAGACCAGTACAGATGGAGTGGGCCACAGTCAGGGAGTGTGGATGGCACGGAGTTTAAGCCAAGGAGGACTCTGAAGACCGAGTTTCCTCTGCTGTATCATGCACACCTCTCAGTGACAGTCTTCCCTCTGAACACAACGTGACATCACTGTGTCCCCACGCTGCCTTGGGCAGAAAGCCCCCTCTTGGATCTGGGCACAGAGTTGCAGTTCTGAGCAGTTAAGGCTATGACGTATTGAGTCCAGCACCTGAATTTTGTGGACTCAGGTTTGTGTTAAGACGGTAGGCAGTGATGTGCTTTTCAAATGCAAATTTTAGGAACATTTATTTCCATAGGTCCCTTAGCATTAGCATTCTCCAGGTCCCAATTAGCAGGGGAAGAAAGCCATGCCTGGGCCTTGTTGACTCTTCTCAGAGCCAGCAGCTGGCAAGACTCATGTAAAGATGTGGTTTCAACCCAAGGCTGAGTGATAAGGTGGTACTTTGCAGAATGTAAAAAATGTGAACCCTTGCTTCTGCAAAGAGCTTGGCTGCTCTACCACAAATCACATTTGTATGGCATTTTACTTCCAAAGGGCAGCTTTAGTCATGGAGAAGACAAAAGCTCTAAGTTGTTTTTTTTGGACAGCAAGAGAGATGAGACATAATTTGTGTTTTTGAACTCTGCTTTCAAATCACTTTATAAATGGCTTTAAAACTGTCATAGTGTGTGTTCAGGCTGTTACAACATAAATACCACAGACTGGGTGGCTCAAACAACAAACATTTGTTTCTCACGGTTTTGGAGGCTGGGAAGTCCAAGATCAAGGCCCTGGCAGATTCGGTGTCTGGTGCGCGCTTACTTTCTGGTTCCTATAGATGGCTGTCTGCTCACCATGGCCTCACATTGCAGACGGGACATGGTTGCTCTCTGGGGTCTCTCTTATAAAGCACTAACCGCTTGGACTGCAAGGAGATCAAACCAGTCCATTCTAAAGGAAATCAGTCTTGAATGTTCACTGGAAGGACTGATGCTGAAGCTGAAACTCCAATACTTTGGCCACCTGATGCGAAGAACTGACTCATTGGAAAAGACCCTGATATTGGGAAAGATTGAAGACGGGAGGTGAAGGGGACGACAGAGGATGAGATGGTTGGATGGTGTCACTGACTCAATGGACATGAATTAGGGTAGGCTCCAGGAGTTGGTGATGGACAGGGAGACCTGGCATGCTACAGTCCATGGGGTCGCAAAGAGTCAGACACGACTGAGTGACAGAACTGAACTGAATCCCACTGATGACAGTTCTAACCCTCATGGCCCAGTCACCTCTCAAAAACCCCATCTCCTAATATGAGAACACTGAGAATTCGGATTCCAACATACAAATTCAGTATACAACATACACATTCAACCCCTTCCAAAAACTCTTTGTAAATGATCCAGAAGAGCTGCCTCTGAAGTTGTTTTTTTTTTTTTTTTAATGTCTGTTTATGTATTTATTTTTGGCTGTGCTGGGTCTTCATTGCTGTGTGTGGGCTTTCTCTAGTTGCGATGAGTCAGGGTGACTCTCTAGTGGGGGTGCTTGGACTTCTCACTGTGGTGGCTTCTCTTGTTGTGGAGCACGGGCTCTGGGGGCACAGGCTTAGTTGCTCTGTGGCATATGGGATCCTAGCAGACCAGGGATCAAACCTGTGTCCCCTGCATTGGCAGGAGGATTCTTAACCACCGGACCACCAGGGCTGTTCTCTCTGAGCTAGTTTTGAAATGCCTTAATCCATTTGCATTGCTAATGGATTTCTTTATAAAGAGGCACAGACATGATTAGATGATAGGAATCTATGTCTAAATAAATGCAATAGTTCTTTTATATTTCTTTTAAATAAAAATTCTACATGATGAAAGAGCTTTTTAATTGTCAGAGCATACCGGGGAGGTTTAAGGAAGGGAGGTTTAAGGAAGCACAGAATGCAGTTCTCTAGTTTGATTACACAAAAGTGGACTGGGGTCTAGATTAATCTATAAATACAAATAACTCCTTGGTAGCTCAGCTGGTAAAGAATACACCTGCAATGCAGGTGATCCCTGGGTTTGATCCCTGGGTTGGGAAGATCCCCTGAAGAAGGGAAAAGCTGCCCACTCCAGTATTCTGGCCTGAAGAATTCCATGGACTGTATAATCCATGGGGTCGCAAAGAGTTGGACATGACTGAGCGACTTTCACTTTCACAAATCCCATCTTGAAGCTTCTGTGGTGTCCTGTGGTAGAATAGCTACCCTAGTTATGCTTTTCTTTGGTTAATAATGTTGTTTGCCTCTTTCGCTCCCCTTCTTGTACACAGGAGCTGATATGGGAACATAACCCCAAAGCATTGCCACAAGGTGGGGACAGATAGCACTTGACATACAATAATACTCCAGGCTTGGATGAATCCCATGGCATACCATTAACCCCAGGTGAAATGAATTAATTAAACCCATTTTACAGATGGACTCACCATTTGATCCTGGTCCTGTTGACTGCCAGCTCCTGTTTTCTGTCCTATTTTCCTGGATCCTGTTCAGTTCAGTTCAGTCACTCAGTCGTGTCCAACTCTTTGCAAACCCATGAACCGCAGCATGCCAGGCCTCCCTGTCCATCACCAACTCCTGGAGTCCACCCAAACCCATGTCTATCGAGTCGGTGATGCCATCCAGCCATCTCATCCTCTCTCGTCCCCTTCTCCTCCTGCCCTCAATCTTTCCTAGCACCAGGGTCTTTTCAAATGAGTCAGCTCTTCGCATCAGGTAGCCAAAGGATTGGTGTTTCAGCTTCAACATCAGTCCTTCTAATGAACACCCAGGACTGATTTCCTTTACGATGGACTGGTTGGATCTCCTTGCAGTCCAAGGGACTCTCAAGAGTCTTCTCCAACACCACAGTTCAAAAGCATCAATTCTTCCATGCCCAGGTTTCTTTACAGTCCAACTCTCACATCGATACATGACCACTGGAAAAATTGTGGGCCTTGACTAGATGGACCTTTGACTAGATGGACCTTTGTTGGCAAAGTAATGCCTCTGCTTTTTAATATGCTGTCTAGATTGTTCATGACTTTCCTTCCAAGGAGTAACCGTCTTTTAATTTCATGGCTGCAATCACCATCTGCAGTGATTTTGGAGCCCAGAAAAATAAAATTTGACATTGTTTTCCCATGTATTTGCCATGAAGTGAGGGGACCGGATGGATCCTGTTACCTATCAAATATTAAATATCCAGATCCTAGAAGCTGTTATATCAAGTATCAAAAGCACAGTTTGAGGCTGTGGTTACTTTCAACAATGCAGCCATCTGAGAGGCACTTGAACATACCACAGGAATAAAGGTCAAGGTCACTGCCTTAGCAGTCTCCCAAATCCCATGGGCATGAGCTCTCTTCCTGTCTACGTTGTCTGCAAGATTCAATGCCAAGAGTTCTCAAGGGCAGATCTTCAGGCAGCCGGACCAAGAGGAAGGCTTTGCCCCCTGCTCTGTCTTGCCTCTTCCTCAAAGATGCAAGGTGGGTTTGCAATGCCTGTATTGTATCTTCTCCACCCTCTTTTCTCTTCCCTTATTTGTTTAGATGCTTCCATTCTGGTTATTTGCTCAATTCCTCTCCCTCGTCACCTCAGAAAGTACCCAGGCAGGCAGCCCATCCATCAAAACGCAGCGCGTGTCCACTTTCTCAGACAGAGCAAGTGATCATAAAGGCTGCGGAGGAAGGCACATGCACCCCGTTTCAGTGTGGGATCAGAGACTGGGAAAGTTGTCTGCAGGATGCCCCGCAGCCTGCTCCGGGCTCCCTCCACCTCTCTTGGGAAATGGAGGGGAAGGAGTGGGAAGAGAGTTCAGCTGATACTGTCAGATGATGCTTTCTAGCCTCCCGAGAGCTCTCTTTCAAGTAAACTCTGCAGAGTTGTGCTGGGATCATTGGAGACAGAGTGTGAGTCATAGACTGGCCTTCTAGAACTCTCTGGACTCTTGTTTATTATGCAGCATGAAAGCGGTCCCACTAGAACAGAACAGTGCCACTCGCTGATCACATCTGGTCATTAGGGGAGATGATTAAGGCATCACAAACCACCATGGGGACAAATTGTACCAAAGTCTGGTCCTAACGCAAGGAAGTTCCGGTTCAGACAGGGAGTGAGAAGGAGCTGGGATGGAGACACGTGACACCCCTCCACTACTGTGTGCACATGTGTGCAGAGCACCTACACGCTTGCACACGCACTATCACGCCCATCATCTTTATGCCCTAATGACAGGCACTGCACTGCTATTAGTCACCTTAGGGTGGCCCTGGGTACTGGTACCTTTGTGCTTTGCATGCATACCAACACCTCTGCATGGAAACCTCTTTCTTTTTCCTCCACCCCGTGGATCTGGCAAACCATGGTGCTTCATGTAGAGGCAGCTCAAGGGTCTCCTTCTTTGGAAGCCTTCTCTGACCCCCCCTATCCCCACATACATACACAGGGGCTCCCTTCCAATGATGCACGTGGCACGGCCATCCTTCATCATCAGTCTGTGATATGGCATCTGTTGCCCATGAGCCTGTCTCCCCATTCTACCCCGAAGAGTGAGCCATGTTTTTTCATTGTAAAAATGGATGTTGTGTGCATCAGCATGCCTGGCACATACAGGCCATTAGTAGATCTTTGTTAAATGAATGAATGAGCAAATGAACAAGTGGAGGAGGAGGAGGATTGCTTTGGAATATCTGGCCATCGTATGTGGCCGCTTAGAACTCGTTCTTACGCAGTACCGTTTCTTACACTTGTCTGTCTCTCTAGTTATTATTCTCTTTCAATTAGGAACACTACCAAAATCTGCTTTGGACTTGGTAATCCTCAACCTATATATATTGGGTTAGTCAAAAAATCAGTATGGGCTTTTCCATGAAATGGATGGAGAAGCCTACTAGGTTACAGTCCATGGGGTCGCAAAGAGTCGGACACGACTGAGCGACTTCACCTTCACCTTCAGTGATTTCTTTTCTGGTAGACATGTTAGAAACGTCCCTGCTGTTGCCAAGGCTGGCCTCTGTGTTCTCACCTGAGACATCTCTGTTCTCCCATGCAAGGGATCAAGCTCCCTCTCCAGGCCCTCCTGATGGTGGAAACTGGGCTCGGTTCCAGCCTGAGTGGTGGGAAGTTGGCCAGAGTTAGCCGCTTGGATTGCTGGCTAGAAGGAAATTGGAGCTGGAAGCAGTGGTCGATTTCCTGGCTTTATGGGCCGGAACTCCCTAGCATTACGTTTGCCATGGCGACCGAGGTAGTGTAGCGTTTTCCCCTCTCAGCTAAGTGCTAAAAGGCGAAAAGACTTTCCTTGCTCACATGGAAAAACTTTTAACTCCAATCAGGAAAAAAAAAAAGTCTAGGGGCCATTAAAAAAAAAAAAAAAACAACGAAAGGCATTGGCGTTGAAATATAGCACCTTTGCCCAGGCTGTTCAGAACATTCATAAGGAATGTCCTGGCTGCACGTGGAGGAGAGAGGTAGAGTTTGTTCCGAGCTGCACTTCAGTGTATGATTTAAAATGTGGCCACAGTGCCGGGTATTTGCATACTTGTCTTGGGCCCTGATTTTAAAACAAGGAGAGATGTGATGAAATCCGCAGCTGGTGAGCTAGCCCCAAGCCTGGGCAGCTGGGGCTCCAGCAAGGCTGTGGAATCGCTTGTGTGAGGTGCCTGTAGGGTAGGGAGAGGTCTGCATGCAGTCCCGTGCCTGCAGCCAGCACAGCCAGGTTGACGTGGAATCCTAGGTCTGTGACCGTTCCCCGCGACGCTCCTGCAATATGAAAGCAAGGAGGTAGGGGAAGAGCTGTCACTGGTTCGCAGGGACCCAGAAGGAGCCCTGGTGAAGCTTATTTATTTATTGTTGTTTAGTCACTCAGTTGTGTCTGACTCTTTGGGACCCCAGGGACTGTAGCACGCCCAGCCTCCCTGTCCTTCACCATCTCCCAGAGCTTGCTCAAACTCATGTCCATTAAATCGGTGATGCCATCCAACCATCTTGTCCTCTGTCCTCGCCTTCTCCTCCTGCCTTCAATCTTTCCCAGCATCAGGGTCTTTTCCAATGAGTCGTTGTTCACATCAGGTGGCCAAAGTACTTGAGCTTCAGCATCAGTCCTTCCAATAAATATTCAGGGTTGATTTCCTTTAGGATGGACTGGTTGGATCTCCTTGCAGTCCAAGGGACTCTCAAGTGTCTTCTCCAGCACCACAGTTCAAAAGCATCAGTTCTTCAGCTCTCAGTCTTCTTTATGGTCCAGCTCTAACATCCATACATGACTACTGGAAAAACCATAGCTTTGACTCTATGGACCTTTGTTGGCAAAGTGATGGTCTCTGCTTTTTAATACGCTGTCTAGGTTGGTCACAGCTTTCCTTCCAAGGAACAAATGTCTTTTAATTTCATGGTTACAGTCATCATCTGTGCTAGATGGTTCTTTTTTTTTAAAAAAATAAATGAATGGACCCATTTTCCCCAACACCGTCATACCTCCAGGTCTCTCCTGACCAAAAATAGCTAGTGAGCGTGGATCCCACTGCCATGCAGCGTCTTGCCTTGCAAGACATGCCTGCGCAGACATGAAGCTTCCCTCTCACAACCAGCAGCCTCCCCCAACCAGAAGAGCAGACGAGGCTGATACCCGTTTGGCACACAGGGAGTGTGTGTACAGATCCTTAGGTAGTTATAGGCTTATATGCTAGAGTCTCACTATTGGCGAATTGTATATTTGCAAACTCACCTACTCAATACTTTATTTGAAACCTCAGGATCAATCCTGGTAACACTTTTGTGATCATCTGTCACGTATGCAGAGCACCGAGATGCCCGCCCACCCCCCCCCCCAACACACACACATCCCCAGCGAAGGTCACCTGAGGCCATACTCTGCCTGCTTGTTTCAGCTCTGCTACCGTAAACAAGTGTCCTTTCTGTGGTCTAGTTCATGCTGCATTTCTGTCCTTTCTGTTGGTGATTTTGCTGTTTGAATATATTCTTGCCTGGAGAATCCCATGGACAGAGGAGCCTGGCGGGCCACAGTCCAGGAGGTCGCCAAGAGTCAGACATGGCGAGCGACTAACACGTTTCACCTTCACTTTGCTCTTTGAAATGACCCCCGGGCACAGTGCTGAAGTGCTGTCTAGTGTCCCTAAGTGCGGGAAGACTGTGATATGCCTGACGGGGAAAAGAAGTGTGTGATAAGCTTGGTCCAGGCATGAGTGACAGAGCTCATGTTGGGCTGCAAGTTCAATGTTAATGAATCAGGAACTTATTAAATAAGGTGTCTTGAGCCTGGCATGCTCATGGGATCACAAAGAGTTGGACATGACTGAGCAACTGAACTGAACTGAAGCAGAAACATACTAAACAAGGTTATACATGGATCTGTTGATGGAACTGCTGCCTCCAGAGGCTGGCAGGTGCTAACTAACCATGTAGTTCCCCTGGGAGCAGTGGTTCAGTGTTCACTAATTCAGTCTTTGCAGCACCTACATGAAGCAGAATCACGTGATTCATGAGTACTGAGAATGAATTGAATAAAGTGCTTCGTGCAAGAGTTTTACATAGACTTTTGTATCTGCGGTGCCACATTTGGAAACATTTGGCTGTGGTTGTGTGGAGAAACCTCTCGGACACAGATTGTGGACTCACATGGGTCTGGTGCTGGGGTAGGGGTGGGAATGGAGAGGAGGCAGCTGCTGTGAACAGGACCCCAGGAAGATGCTGTGTACTGACCTGTACTCTGGGTAAGAACCGAGGCCCAGGGAGCATCCTAACATTGCCCCCAGTTTGCTTCCTGTTACTCCCTGGTCCTCTGCGGATCTTGGCTATGAGATGAACTGTGCCCCCATCCACACAAACCCTGGAAAGCGTAGGGGGTGTGCCCTGGGGTAGGGGACTGAGATGGAAGGGTGAGGACTTTCAGCTCTCGGCTCCCTCAGTCCCCAGAAAAGAAATGGTAATGGATATCCAGGAACAAACAAGTTCCTGCAGGCCCACTGCAGCCAGGTGCTGCGCATTTGATCTCATCTGAACTTGACAGTGATTATCTCCTTCTGGTGACTCGGAGCAGTTGCACAGAGGTTACCGGAATAGTCAGAGGACACAGCTAATAAGGGATCAAAATTAGATTCAAGCCTCAGTTAACTAATGATGCAATGAATGGGCATCAGTGGGTGACTGGAAGAACAGCAGGAGGAAGCTAGGATTTTTGTCTGAGTGTATAAAATAAGGGCCTACCTGGTGGCTCAGCAGTAAAAAATCCACCTGCAGTGCAGGAGACGTAAGAGACCTGGGTTCAGTCCGTGAGTTAGGAAGATCCCCTAGAGTAGGACATGGCAACCCACTCCAGTTCTTGCCTGGGGAATCCCATAGACAGAAGAGCTTGGTGGGCTGCAGCCCAAAGGGTCGCAAAGAGATGGACATGGCTGAGTGACTTAGCACGCAGCATGCATGTCTAAAATAATGGTTCCTTTGAGGAAGATGGAGTTGCCTGAGTGACCGCATTGGGACGACAATGAGTTAAGACCATGGTTCTCAGTCTGGGATGATTTTTCCCTTCGAGAATGTTTGGCGATGTCTCGATTCATGTTAGGTTGTTGAGGATGGGAGGATGCAATGGGCATCTAGTGGACGGAGGCCAGGTGTGCTGCTCAATATCCTGAGATACACAGTGCTGCCCACAACCAAGAATTACTCAGCACTAAATGTCACTAGTGCTAAGGCTGGGAAGACCTGAATTAAGATGAAAGCAGGTTCTTACAGGAGGTGTGTTGCTCAGATATCTGGGGTCTGAATGTGGAGACCCCCGAGGTGCCTGCAGACAGGCCACAGGGAGACAGCCGTGTTGTGGCCACAAAGGGATAGCGTTTTTATTACACTGGGGGTTTCCCGTTACGTTTCCTCTGTTGACAGATTAGAGACTGTAATCCGGAAACTTCAGCAAAAGTATTTCCTTCAGACCTGGCATCATTCCTGGCTCAAAGCTGACTTTTTCTTTGTACATTCTCTGTATTAAATAAGACATACTCTGTCTGTGAGCCCTGCGGTCCCATGGTGGCAGACGAGGTCAGTGACAAGTGAGAGAGACAGTGTCCCCGGACCTGGGAGGCCAGGCTGGGGGCCTTTTGCCGTCTGTAACGACCACGGGTGTGGGCACCGCTTGGGGCCTTCACTGGGATCTGACACTAAGGACAAGTCCAGGGGCAGCAGTGGGTCCCAGAAAACAAGGTCCCAAGGGTTTAGACTGACCTAAGTTTAGGGACGTCCCTGGTGGCTCAGACAGTAAAGAGACTGCCTGCAATACAGGAGACCCAGGTTTGATCCCTGGGTCAAGAAGATTCCTAATGCAGGCAGTGGCTAGCCACTCCAGAATTCCTGCCTGGAGAATTCCCTAGACAGAAGAGCCTGGCAGACTACAGCCCATATGGTCGCAAACAGTCAGATACAACTGAGCGACTCACACTTTCACACACAAGTTTAGGGACACCATTGACTTTTTATTTCTCGGACTCTTCTTACTGTTTGCGAGGTTTGTTTGTTGGGTGTCTGCAGGCCTATTTGCAGTGTATATTTGCGGTGTGTCCTGGAGGAGCTGGTGAAGTTTTCAGAGACAGACTCATGAATAAAAATGAATTGTGCAAATTCCTTCCTGTGCTGGGAGTATTTGCCAATGTTGGGGAGGGGGGCTCTAAGCTGGGGGCATGTGTCTTAGCCTAGAGGGGCCTGAGGAGAGTGAGGGATGTCTCAGCTGAGTCACTGTCAGGACCAGAAGGTGGAGGAGGAGTCCAGGAAGAGGCAGGAAGATGCTGGAAGGTGGAAGCAGCCAGGCAGAGGGGGAACTTGGCTGTGGGAAGTCAGCTTAGCCTGGAGCAGATGGATAGACCCAAGGCCATGGAGAAATAGGTGCCTCTGGAAGAGGGATCACTGAAGCTTCAAGGGATTTATCTTTAATTTTTTTTTTTACTTTGTATTTTTTATACAATTTCTGAAGGTTACTTTTCATTTACTGTCCATTAGAAAATGTCAGCTGTATTCCCCAGGTTGTTCAATACATCCTCGAAGCTCTCTCACACCCAGTAGTTTGTGCTTCCTGTTCCCTGCTCCCTGCGCCGTCACGGCTAGTTTATCTGTGAGTTTGCTCCGTTTCTGTTACATTCAAGAGTGTGTTGCATTTTTTAGATTCCCCTTATATGAGATCCCATACAGTATTTGTCTTTCTCTGACTTATTTCACTTAGCATAATGCCCTCCGAGTCCATTCATCTTGCTGTAAGTGGGAAAATGTACTTCTTTTGTGTATATGTATCATATATGTAGGGCTTACCTTGTAGCTCAGCTGGTATGCAGGGGACCCCAGTTCAGTTCCTGGGTCGGGAAGATCCCCTGCAGAAGGGATAGGCTACTCACTCCAGTGTTCCTGGGCTTCCCTGGTGATAAAGAGTCCACCTGCAGTGCGGGAGACCTGGGTTCAATCCCTAGGTCGGGAAGATCCCCTGGAGGAGGGCATGGCAACCCACTCCAGTATTCTTGCCTGGAGACTCCCATGGACAGAGAAGCCTGGCAGGCTTCAGTCCATGGGTTCGCAAATCAGCCGTGATTGAGCAACTAAGCACAGCCCCGCACATCATAGATAGATAGATAACGTATACACACACACACAAAGAAACACACATATGTGTACACCGCACCTTCTTTATCCATCTGTCGGTGAACACATAGGTTGTCCTCATATCTTGCATTGTGAATAATGCTGCTGTGAACATTGGGGTGCATACATTTATTGAGTTAGTGCTTTTTTAAATAAACCCAGGAGTGGAATTGTTAATACCAGGTCCTGTCGTAACTCTAGTGTTTTGAGAGACTTCCATGCTGCTGTCCACAGTGGCTGTACCAATTTTCATCCCCGCCAACAGAGTAGCAGGGTTCCCTTTTCTCCACGTCCTTACCAACACTTGTTATTTGTATTCTTTTGATGACAGCCTCTCTGACAAGTCTGAGGTGATATCTCACTGTGGTTTTGATTTGCATTTCCCTGATGATTAGCAATGTTGGTCATATTTTCAGATGCCTCTTGGCCACCTGCATTTCCTTTCTCTCGAAGAGGCAGGATCCCTCCAAGAAGGCAGACTCGCTTCCAGCCTCTCTACAGTGGGCAAGTGCAAGGTCTCTCCAAGTGTCATGATAAAGCTAGTGTCCCATTTTGCATCAAAAGAGAAGACGATTTCTTCATCGAAAAGCTGGACACCTTGCTGGGCACTAGATACCCTTCCCAGAAGATGGGAGCCTGGGTGTCTGGCTGCCTGGGTTCCCACCCAGCATCTCTGCCTGCTCACTGTGCACTGTGGGTCATTCACTTGATTTCTCTGTGTCGCAGTTTCTTGTCTGTAAAATGAGTAGATACATCATTGTTGTTGTTTTTTTTTAATGAGATGAAATGACTTAGCACAAATAAGTGAAAGTGTTAGTCATTCAGTCATGTCTGATTCTTCAGGACCCCATAGACTGTAGCCCTCCAGGCTCTTCTGTCCATGGGATTCTCCTGGCAAGAACACTGGAGTGGGTTGCCATTTCCTTCTCCAGGGGATCTCCCCAACCAGGGATCAAACCCATGTCTCCTGCTTTCCAGGTGGATTCTTTACCATCTGAGCCACCAGGGAAGCCCAGTGCAAATAAGGTAAATCCTCAGTTAACATCTGCTAGCATGTGCCCTCTTTACTGTTTAAGGGAGGCAGTGGAAAAGAACTTGGAGAGAGTGTCAAGCCCCAGGCTGAGCTTGAGAACTGGCAGCCTGATGTGCTGCAATTGGCTGTCAGAAGTGCACTGTTTTTAATTGAATTTGAACGCCTTTGCCTGGGGCTGGCAGGATCCACATTCTATCCTGCACCCCACCCCCCTTCCCCAAACCTGTCCAGCCTCACACACTTAGTAACCCCTGATCTTGGCTCGCTGGACACAGGGGTAGAGAACAAGGAAGCTGTGGTCCATAGGGAGAAGATACGAGGAAAACTGCAGGATTAGCCCTGAACTGAGCCAGCTGTCACACCCGCAGACATGGGTGTGAGCCCTTTTGATAAAGTGGAGTTTTCAAAGGCCGGATTCTGCCCAGATGCTCACTGATGATCAGTTTCCATGGCAGCAGGTTCCCAGGCCAGGAGGGCGCCCCGCAAACCCAGATGGTGGTTGTGGGCCTGTGTCCAGCTTGACCCTTCCTTGCAAACATGGCTCCCTCCTCCCACTCCCTTTTTTTACCCCACTCTCTCCTTGCACTCCCACCACAGCACCCAGGGGGCGCTCCAGGCAAGAGCCTCCCCTGGCATACAGCAGCGCTTGCGACAGAGCCCGGTAGGACCTTGCACCCTGGAGAAGGTGGACCTTAGGCTGAAGTGTGACCTTGGGCAGCTTCCTCGAGCCTCACAGTGGGTGTGACATTCTGCCTGTGACATTGGGGTACTGGTTTGGCTTGCAGCAACTCTCTGTGATTGTTAGGATGCCAGAGACAGGCGGTGCGTACAGAAGGGACTGAAAAAACGGTCGGTATTTACTCTGCAAGGAATAGGCATTCAAAATCATTCAGTTAGTATTATTTCTCAAAGCATGGCCAGGCAGTCCACAGCCTAGGACTGCAAGGATGCATGTGTGTGCTGATTGCGATAAGGGACCCAGACTGCCCTGGGGAGAGGGTGGTTGGAAACAAAGGTATTCTATAGGCAAAGAATTTTTTTTTTAAGTTTTAACCATGCATAGCTTATTTTTAATTTATTTTTTAATTGTTCTAGCTTTATTGAGATATAATTGATATGTAAGTGTGCTGGGCTGTGTCTTCAGAGTAGGAGAGGAGTAATGTCCTGATTTGGGACTGCTCTCAGGCGGATTTTGTAGCCTGGCGAAGGGTCCTCAGGCTCACTGGGACTCTGCTCTCCCAGATCCAGGCTCAGCTTGTTTCCCTGCAGGTGGGAAGTTGGGCTGCTTCTGGTACAAGGCGCTCTTCTTAGCATCCTCTCTGGCCTCCATTGCCTTGAGGAAGACAACAAAAGCTCCTACTGTATCTTATGCATCTAGGAGGGGAGGTTCTGTACCAAAAAGGAGTTTGAATCTCTGCTCTCTGCTCCTTGTCCTGTGATGGGGAAGCAAAAGTATTTTGCCTCAAGCTCTTTATCCTTTAAAATGGAAATACTGGAGTACAGAGCCTGCCTCTAAAAACTGTAGGGACTATTGGATGTGCTAACCCTGGTGAATGCTTACAACACAGAGCACTCCATGAATATTCACTATCATGATGAAAAATAATCTGATATCTGCTATTATCATCATCTTTAGCCACTCTGAGTCCCATTCTGTCCGAGAGTAGAAATATAATGGGAAGGACTTCCCTGGTGGTCCAGTGATTATGTCTCTGAGTTCCCAGTGTCGAGGGCCTGGGTTCAGTCTCTGGTCAGGGAACTTAAGATGTTTCATGCTGTAAGGTGGAACCAGAAAGAAAAAAGAAATATGATGGGAGCCACAAATGCAAGCTGTAATTGTAAATTTTCTACTACCTTACAAAGTAAAGTAGCTACAGTAAAAAAAAAAAAAAAAAAAAGGAACAGGTGAAACTAATTTTGATGCTATATTTAGTCCAAAATATCTACAATATCATTTTGACACTTGATTAATACAAGGCTATTTCACAATTGATACATTAGCTATTTCACAATTGTCCTTGGATACTAACTTTTTGAGACCAGTGTGAGTTACCCTTTAAGTGCATCTTCGTTTGGACCAGCTACATTTTAATAGTCCTGTGTGGGTAGTGGGTACCTTATTGGATAGCATTGCTGTAACCATATATATGATCTGCTTCCAGAATGTGCCATCATCCCTCGAGACTTCTGCTCATCATACTCTTCCTCATCAGCTCCATTGTCTTTATTGGATAATTCCTACTTATCCCTCAGAGTGAGGTCTGGCATCAGATTCTCCTGGGAGAATTTTGTGACCCCCTAGTCTGAGATAGGGCCTCTCTGCCCACAGGTCCGGACCGTTGCCTGTATCCCGTGGGCTTTGGTGGATCACAGGAGCAGTGGGGAGGGATGAAGTGGAAGGGGTGACTATGCACAGTTATGAATGGCAACCCAAAGGAACATTGGCAGGCATATTCATATTCACTTTCTATTCTACCTTTGTGTGTGTTTGGACGTGGTTTACAAGCAGTGGTATTTCTCTACACTCATTGCTTAATACAGTCTTGGATTTATGTGATTTAAGGTGTAGGTTTTAGGTGTATCAGATCATGTGATTTGGCTGAAGTTGGACTCCAGAACCTTAGATGGACAAACAAATTCCACAAAAATTTGCTTTGCTCTTTGTTGTACAGTGGCAGAACAGAAATGAGAAGAGACGTAAGGAAATGCTACGTTCTACATTTAATAGTTGACAGACTTACAAATAGTATCTGATTGGCCAAAAAGTTTGTTCAGGTTTTCCACGCCATCTTACAGTAAAAGCCAAAGGAACTTTTTGGCCAGCCCACTATTATTAGGATTGGCTACTGTCACATTCGTGACAACTAACCCGTGTTTTTTTCTTAAACATTTTGTTTTGTATTGAGGTATAGCCAATGAACAAACAGTGCTGTGAATGGGCACAATGTAGTTTCAGGTGCCCAGCAAAGGGGCTCTACACATGTATCCGTTCTTCTGACTCCCCTCCCAAGGGAACATAGGTGTGCCTATGGCTGATCCATGTTGATGTTTGGCAAAAAACAACACAATACTGTAAAGCAATTACCCTGCAATTAAAAATCAATTCATTTAACTGAAAAAAACTCCCCCTCCTATCCAGGCTGCCACCTAACACTGAGCAGAGTTCCCTGTACTATAGTCGGTCCTTGTTGGTTATCCACTTTAAATATAGTATATGCACATGTCCATGCCTAACTATCCCTTCCCCGCCATCCTGTGCCCCAACAACTGTAAGTCAGCTGATCTGGTTTTGAGCCCTTTTCCATTCCCTGTGAGGCCTGTGCCATATTGCCTAGTCGTTACCTGTCTCAGTTTCCGTGCCTGCCAGCTGGGCATAATGACCATCTGAGAGAACTGTGATAAATGGAAAATACGTAAGTAGAGACTATTAATTTCCATCTGGTAGAGTTTGCTATTGTTTGCTTTTTAGTTATTCACATGTAATTTTGATAAGTCATGATTCTCTGTTTTTCTCTTGAAAAAAAAAATTATTGATCCAAGACTGAAAAAGGAGTACTACGCTCATTCACGTGATGCTGTTCTTTTCAATGTCTCCTTGTTGCTAATTTTCTGATGCTGAAGTACAAGGTACTTTCTTCATACCATCTATCTTATATGAAATGACCTTGTTTATTATTTTTCTTTTCTTTTTTAAAAGTCAGATTTTTTGAGATATTACCTCTGATAAAATGTACTCTTTCAAGTGTACAGTCTGAGTTTTGACAATTGTGTATAGTTGTGTGAGCACCCTTGTAATCCAGGTATAGAGGTTCCATCACTGCTGAAAGTTGTCTCTGCCCTCTTCCCAGACCACCCCCTCCTGCCTCTCCTGGTCCCTGGCAGCTACTGGTCTGAATACTACCCTTATTGACTTGTCTTTCTCGAATGTCTTGTGAATGGAACCATTGTGTATGAAGCCTTTTGTGTCTGACTTCTTTCATTCAGCTCAATGCTTCTGAGATTCAGCAGTGTTGGGACACTACCTGTAGTTGATTCCTTTTTATTGCTGAATAATATTTCATTGTATAGACATATCAATTTGTTTATCCATATGCCATTCAAGGGACATTGGGCTGTTTCAGTTTTTGACTATTATGAATAATGCTCCTGTGAACACTTGCCCACAGTTCTGTGTTTTCATTTCTCTCTGTTAAATACATAGATGTGGGATTGTTGAATTTTATATATGTCAGTTCAGTTCAGTTGCTCAGTTGTGTCCAACTCTTTGTGACCCCATGAATTGCAGCCCGCCAGGCCTCCCTGTCCATCACCAGCTCCCGGAGTTCACTCAGATTCACATCCATCGAGTCCGTGATGCCATCCAGCCATCTCATCCTCTGTCGTCCCCTTTTCCTCCTGCCCCCAATCTCTCCCAGCATCAGAGTCTTTTCCAATGAGTCAACTCTTCGCATGAGGTGGCCAAAGTACTGGAGTTTCAGCTTTAGCATCATTCCTTCCAAAGAAATCCCAGGACTGATCTCCTTTAGGATGGACTGGTTGGATCTCCTTGCAGTCCAAGGGACTCTGAAGAGTCTTCTCCAACACCATAGTTCAAAAGCATCAATTCTTTGGCGCTCAGCTTTCTTCACAGTCCAACTCTCACATCCATACTTGACCACTGGAAAAACCATAGCCTTGACTAGATGGACCTTTGTTGGAAAAGTAATGTCTCTGCTTTTGAATATGCTGTCTAGGTTGGTCATAACTTTCGTTCCAAGGAGTAAGCGTCTTTTAATTTCATGGCTGCAATCACCATCTGCAGTGATTTTGGAGCCCCAAAAAATAAAGTCTCACACGGTATATCTCATTTTAATATTGTTCTTTCTATTTATGTTGCCTGATATTTTTCTGTCCATTCTTATATTTTTATGCTTTCTAGGGCTTATATTTTACGTGCTTTGTCAAACAGAATATATTTGGATTATGGTTTATCTCTTTAAAACTCATTCTGGCTTTTTTTGAATTTCTCTCCTTTTTTATGGATTTTGTGTTTTGTGTTTGCTTATTTATATATTTTATCTTTCCCTTTATTAATTACTGGTGTGAATTGGAAGATTGTTTTTAATCCTAGTAATGCTTTTCATTAGATTGTAGACCTGTATTTCTCTAATCATTATAGATAAGGGGAAAAAAGCTAGGAGTAAGACCTTCCTTCCCATTGAAAAAATTAGAAATTCCTTGACTTGCTTCCTTTGTTGTTCAGCCAGCCCTCAGCCCATTTCCAATTGTTAATATAGTCTAAGGCTATAGTCTCTGATTCTGTATAGACTCAGGTTCTCACTGCATAATTATTTCTACCATAAAATAGGTCTTCAAGCTCAGTTTTTGGCTTTCACACTCAATTTTTAAACCAAAATTTTAGCCACCATTTATACTTCATTCTTTACTTTTAGATGATGTTATTGCTCTTTGCCTTTCCTAGTATCCTGGGACTTTCTCATTCTTGAGTTCTTGATTTTAGTTCTTGAGTATGTGTTTGAAATGTTTTCTCAGTAAAAGCATGTGGATGATATATTGGATTGGCCAAGAAGTTGGTTCAGATTATCCATAATGTCCTATGGACGAACCCGAACAAATTTTTTGCCAACCCGATCTGAGTTCCTGAGTATCAGGAAGGCTTTGTGTTTCTTTTGACCTCAGTAATGAATTGCCCAGGTAGAAAACTTACTTGTCGCAGTCATTTTTCCTATCACTATGGAGCTGTTGTCTTCTGGTGGAAGAGTAAGCTAAGATCAGCCTGACCTCTGTTCCTTTGTATGCAGATAACATGCTGCTTTACCTGCAAGCCTGTAACCAACCAGCCATGTCCTCATGGTGCATGGCGAGAAGTGAACCTTCTGTCCAAGGATATCCTGATACATTTCCTGTTGTCAGTGAGACACTGAGAGGAAGCGTCTCCTGGCAGCTCTAGAAATGGTTTTCATTAGGTTGTAAACCAGATAATAGCTCAGTACATTCTGGTTTAATTAGAGAGGAAAGAAAAAATGTTGGGAATGTACCCCAGGGAAATGGGGTCCTAAGACATCGCAGGAAAGAAGGGCCAGAGGCAGATCTTTTCTTTGCAAGCACACCTTACTAAAAATGCTTTTAATGGTTGAGGTTAAAAATATTTTTTATTGTTTTTAATATTACCAATACTTTTAAAAGCTGTATTCACTTGTGTTGGCCGTGCTGGGTCTTCACTGCAGCGCGGGTGTTTCTCATTGCAGCGAGCGGGGGCTGCTCTCTAGCTTTGGTGTGTGGGCTTCCCCTTGCAGTGGCGTCTCTTGCTGCGGAACCTGGACTCTAGGGCACTCGGGCTTCAGTAGTTGTGGCACACAGGTGTAGCTGCTCCACGGCATGTGGGGTCTTCCTAGGTCAGGGACAGAACCGGTGTCTCCTGTATTGGTAGATGGGTTCTTTACCACTGAGCCACCAAGGAAGCCCCCAAATAACATCTTCCAAATGGTCCCCCCCAGTGGACTCTAAACGCAACAAGGACAAGGACATTGGCCATCTTGTGTTTTACTCACTGTTGTCTCCTCAGAACTTGCATGGGACCAGGCACAGGAAAGACCCTCACTCAGTAAATGTTGACTATTGACTCACATATTGAAAATGGAAATATTGATTATTGAATCAGATGTTGGACCAGATAATCTCCTACATAAACATAAACAGCATGCCTTTTGCTTCTAGTTGGTTTCCTCCCATCAGCACTTCGGGGGAGATTTTTAGATTTCTCAGATGCACCAGGGCTAGGAAGGATGTCTGCTGGAGGTCATTGGTCAAAGTCAAATCCATAAATCAGTTACCAGAGGGTTTTTCTCACCCGTAAATTATAGCCTCAGTCCTGCACAGCGCTGTCCTCCCATTATGGTTTATGAAGACGGATTATTTCTGATGTCGATATTTCCAATCCTTTAATTCTTTCTTTCCTCAGTGAACTAAGCTCCCTCATTCTTCAGTAAAAATGGAGCTGTGCATCAGTGCCTGGCATCAGCACAAGGGAAAAGCTTTCTGTGTGAGCATATGGCCTTTAGAATGAAAGCCAGTGATCTTTAGTTCTTAATTACCCAAACCACTGACTCATCTAAGCTCTGGTCCATATTCCAAAGAGGAGCAAAGGATTTGGATGTCAGTTTAAGTCTTAGCATCTGTTCGGTATTCAGGGCTCAGAGTATGGGAATGTGCCCTTTTTTTTTTCTCTCTCTCTCTTCTCAGTGGAAAGTACTCCTTTTTCTGTTCCCACTAGAAAATTTGTACATGTATTAGAGTTTTCCCACCAGAGTAGATTTAATAATTACCCAGGTGTTTACCTTTTGACAGCATATGCTAATGATTTTAGATTCACAGAACAAATTCAAGTCATGATTCATTCAAATCATGAATGAATTCAAATATGAAAGCTGCCGTTGAAAACAGGAGTTCAGGGGCCAGCAAACTATGGCCCACAGGCCAAATCCTGTTTTTATCAGTAGAGCCTAAATTAGTGACTCTGGCCTGTTACAGGAAAACTTTTTGCCAACTTCTAATCTAGTTCAGTGCTTATAGTAAGCTACCACCCTCATCTACCCCATCTGCTCCTCTATCTCTACGCCATCTCTCCCATTGGTTCCCTAAATCGATGACCAGCCTCAGTACTCTTCAGTACAGTTGCTTGTTTGTGTCTGACTCTCTGTGACCCCATAGACTGAAGCACACCAGGCCTCTCTGTCCATCACCAACTCCCAGACCTTGCTCAAACTCATGTCCATCAAGTCGGTGATGCCATCCTACCATCTCATCCTCTGTTGTCCCCTTCTTCTCCTACTCCTCACTTGGGCTAATTACCACTTATGAGTTCAGACCCGCAATTTCACCTCTGACGTACAGATGCTTCATCTGCGCAAAGATAAGAGTAATATATTTCTTGGTGTTAAGCCTTGTACCACGTTCGTTTACATGCATTAAGCACCTAGCATGGTACTTAGCAGTTAGGAGACCCTCAATCTATATTCCCCTTCCTTCTTTTTACCTCTTTGCCAACACATGTGACCGTCTATCCATGCTAGGAAAAAAGTTAATGGCCCCAGAGTGCGCAGAAGTGAATTTGCAGTCAGACAGCCTAGGTTTAAATCACTGCTTTGCCCCTTCCTTACCAGCTATGTGACCTTGACCCAGACATTTAATCTCATTAAACCTGCTTCCCAAACAGTGATAATAATAGTGTCTATTTCCTAGTCATATTGTGACTACTCAGTGAATAATGCATGATAAGCGCTTAGCAAAATATTTTGCACCCAGTATTACTACGTGGTCCCATGTATCATTTTCATCATCCTTTTATTACTGAGGTGCAGGCTGCTGGTGAGGATGGTGACTTTCACCAGCTCTGCTCCCGTTCGTCGGCCTCACCTCTGCCCCTGAGCTCTACTTCCGCAACAAAGAAAGCAGGCGTCCTCCTGGGGGGAAGTGAAACTCAGTTTCACCTTCTGAAATGGGGCATCACTAAAAATAAAGGGGGCGCAGTGGAGAGGCTGGGTTTGCACATTTTGGTTTTTATTCTGTTTAGATGTTTTTGTTGTTGTTTTTGCTGTGGGCCATTTTTTTAAAGTCTCTGTAAAATTTGTTACAGTATTGCTTCTGTTTTTTGTGCTGGGTCTTCACTGTGGTCAGTGGACTCTGTCGCCCCACACAGGGGCTTCTCTCCTGTTGTGGCGCTTGGGCTCGGTAGTTGTCAAGCTTGGGCTCTCTACTTGCGGTCCGTGGGCTTAGTTGCCCCACGGCATGAAGGATCTTAGTTCCTTGATCAGGGATCGAACCCGTGTCCTCTGCACTGGAAGGTGGATACTTTACCACTGGACCGCCAAGGAAGACCCAGCACATTTCTCTCAGGTGCACTGCCTGTTTGCCTTCAGAGTTCTTGCATCCTTCGCGGGTCCCCTCCATCTTCACTGTGCACTTGCAGCTTTATGTCCCTTCCCAGCTCTCAGGGGACTGCTGGGGTGGGAAGAGGACACCATCCTCAGATGGAGCTCCCCCCACCAAGTCACGTTCGTTCATTCATTTGTTCATCCATTCACTTTTTCACTCAACATTCATGTTACTCTTCTGCGCACAGAGGGATCAAGGGAGATGAATCCTTAGCTCTGCCGTTAAAGAGCCCAGCATCTTGGGCCCCGATGTTGAGGATGTGTTGGAAATGCAAGAACTCGAGGACTGGGGAAGTAGGGGGTTTTAAGTAATCGAAGTGAAAGATGGTGAGTGAATGAACAGAGTGATGGAGGGGTCTAGGCTAGGATGAAGCTCTCATCCTTACGAAGTTTCTCGTCTTGTTTCCAGTGGGCCCCTTCAAAACACAGCCCCTCGACTATAAATCCCCCTTGCCCAGGGATCATTCTGCAGGGCTCATGCGTCCCTGCCTCCCTTGGGAGCACTCTCCCTTGCACGTTTCAGCTGCGGGTGATCAGCGGGCAGGCTGGAGTCACTGCAGTGTGAGCGAGTGTCTCTTCCTGTCCTGGGATCCGTGAGCAGACCCAGCCCCCAGGAACACCTGCTGTCAATGTTTGGTGCGTGCTGAACAGAGGCCATTGGCTGACTTTCCCCAGACCCAGGACGCGGTGACTCCAGGAAGGACAGCACCTACCCACCCTCCTTGTGCCCTAGGGGCCGGGAGACCATATGTCAAGCCCCTTACGAACAGTGAGTCCCCCTGGGGTGGAAGTGCCCTGCAGCTGTGCCTTTCTTGTCAAGCACAGGCCTGGGAGAGCCAAAAATAGCCTGCCCTGGGACCAGAGCCGTCCAGGAAGTGGTGAGAGCGAGTTTCCTCCCTCCCCGGAGAGCCAGCCAGCATTCCTCATCCCAGGCAGCCTGGGAGGGTAGCATCCTGGGCTGGGGAGAGGTGACTGGGATCCTCGGGTTCCTGTCGCATCAGCCAGGCCCACCTTCCTCTCCCAGCTCCCTGCACCCTTTGTGCCAGAGATGTCCTCAGAACCCCCTGCTCCTGCTCAGAAAGCCTCGTCAGATGCCATCACCAGCCAAAGGAAAGCGTGACCCAGCCTGCAAGGTCGCTTGGAGTGTGCCAGGTTCTCTCATCTCCCATTTCGCTCCCCCCTGCCCCCCGCCCCCACCCCCGCCCCATTCCCTTTAGCTCCCGCTGAAGTTACTCCTCAGCGTTTCCCAGACAAGCCCATGTTCCTGCCTCGTGGCTTTTTGCTCTGGCCATTCCCACTGTGACTACTTCCTGCCTGTGGACATCCTACAGGTCCTTCAAGGATCGGCTCAGGTGCCAGGTCCTCCTGGCATCATAGGCGTTATCGTTCACCTTGGACTCTTCGGAACAAAATTCCCAAACCAGAACTGCCTGGGCAGACCTGGCCGTGAATCTCTCCAAGAAGCTGCTGTGAAAAGGAGTGGGTCCCTCCCTTTCCTAGTCCGCTCACTTCTTTCTTGGTAAAACCCTTGGAACAGATGCCAGGCTGAATATGAACATCAGCGTAACGAATATGGACATCAGCGTAAACGTTCAGTTCCTGTCCCGGCGTCTCAGCTCCGTGGACTGCTCTCCCTTCCCCAGCCTCCAGCACGACCGTGTGCTTGAAGGTCCATTCATAGAATCAGCCTGTGGGGGAGCGGGTTTGCCTGGGGAGTGCCAGGTTCCACGCATGTTCCTCTGCACCACAGCACTGCTCAACCAGGTTACCCACATCAGCCCCAGAGGGGGCAGGCCTCTGCCATGAAACCCTGGCACCCTGTTTCAGCTGGCAGGCCAGACTCTCCCGACTTCAGGCAGCTGCCCCAGGAGGTCCTGCCAAATTTGTGACAGGAAGAGTTAGCTGATGGTTGCCAGGAAAGGACCGCCTACGGGTCATGCCAACCACACACTCCTGGAGGTGGGAAACGTGGCGTGGCTTCTTGTTTTGCATCAGTAGATCACTAAGCAATCGGAGCAAGGCCCCCAACTCTAAAGTGGCTTAGTCCGCGCACAGGAGTACCTGTTGAATTAACTTCACAGCCTGGCCTCAGATTTGAGGGGTGGGCTCTGGTGGTGCCATGGTAAAGAAGCTGCCTGCCAGTGCAGGAAATACAGGAGATTCGGGTTCGATCCCTGGGTTGGGAAGGTCCTCCTCCCTGGAGGAAGAAATGACAACCCCCTCCAGCATTCTTGCCTGGAAAATTCCATGGACAGAGGAGCCTGGGAGGCTGCAGTCCTTGGGGTCACAAAGAGTTGAACACAACTGAGCGCGCACGCTCACTCTCTCTGTATGAGAAATAGTTGTAGGAAGGAAACGACACTTTAAGAGCCCTGTTGAAGTT
The DNA here is from genome assembly GCF_016772045.2 of Ovis aries. Taxonomy (NCBI): domain Eukaryota; kingdom Metazoa; phylum Chordata; class Mammalia; order Artiodactyla; family Bovidae; genus Ovis; species Ovis aries. The sequence goes on along the minus strand of NC_056071.1, from coordinate 14,479,770 downwards.
TCCTTTAAGAATTCATGAGATTAATTGCACCCAGAGGAATAATTCCCAAACTGGGTTTTTTTCCCCCTTTTTTTAGCTAGGGAATTCTTTATTCAAACAAATTCTTAGGCAGACATCCAAAATGGAAAATGACGAAATAGAGCTTTTCTGGGTGAAGGAGATGATGGGGCTTGAAGGTCCATGCATCCCCCAGCCAGCCCCTTCTCCTGAGTATCTGAGAAAACAGCATTTAGGGAGGAAGACCTCTGCGCTGGAATCACAGATGACTTGGGTGGCTAACGGGGGAGGCACAGGACAAGTGTGGCAGAAGAACAGGTGCTGCCCACCAGTCTTGCAGGAGGTGTGCTGTGAATACTGGGGCGGCCTGGATTTGCCCAGAACCAGCCAGCTCATTCGTGAAGGCACCCCAGTGAGTCCCAAGGCCCAGGCTGCCCACACCACAGCCAGCAGGGGCACGAGAACCCATCCGAGTGTGACTTAACTGCACACCCCAGGAACTGCATGACTGATGCCTTCCCAGAATGGCATCCCTGCTCGAGTCCATGGGAACCGCAGAAAGATACAGCTCCATCCCCAGGAGAGTGCCCTCTCCCCGTGGCTGCTCTTTAGTCGCTCAGTCCTGTCTGACTCTCTTGCGACCCCACAGAGTATAGCCCGCCAGGCTCTTCTGTCCATGGGATTTCCCAGGCAAGAATACTGGAGTGGGTTGCCATTTCCTTTTTCTCCAGGAGATCTTCCCAATCCAGGGACTGAACCCACGTCTCCTGCATTGTAGACCGATTCTTTACCACTGAGCCACCAGGGAGATCCCATCTCTCTATGTATCCCCTTAATTATTCCACGCTGCCAGGGGTGAGGCTCATCAGAAGCAGCAGTCACGTTTTAACAAGTCACCGCTTACAAGATACACTTGACTTCTTGCTGTAGCAGTCGATGGTAACTGAACAGGCATGGTCCTGTGTGCTGAGCGTTTCATTTCATTTTTACAACACTCCCATGAATATTGCCCGGTTAAGAATTTTAATAATGAGAGCTAGGTACCTTTTCCCCCACATTTTTCTCAGAGCACAGCCTTGAGAGTCATTGGGCAAGAGGAGAGAGTTGCTGCTTATTTCTAGAGCAATCCTCAGGTTGCCCCTGCCCTTTATCCTCGTTCTTTGTCTGATCTAATGGGCATGCTGTCCAGCTGAGGCAACCCAGCTGGTTTCTCTCTAATTCCAGCTTAATCTTTAATTGACTCCCCTGGACGGACTGAGAGTTAAAATCTATCAGGAAGAAACACAAGGCTGAATTTCACCCCAGTGCTCAGCACACTTTTGAAAGTAAATTATTTATTTCCTTCTCGAGGCAGTAAAAGCACATTTGTTTGGCTGCAACATGGGGAGGCCGTGGGGCCTGATTTTTCACTCGGTGAAAATCAAGATTTAATACTTGTGACCAAAAGCAGTAAAATAGTATTGATGGACAGAAGCTTGATATCAACATGAAATTTGCCATGGGAGCAGAAACAGGGTGGAGGGCAGTTGGAATTCCCCAACACGTGTATAGATCTGATTGTAGAAGTCCTGATGCAAGGTACTCCACCAGGGGTACATCCCTGAATCCTAGCAGCGCTCTAATTTGGGTCTAGATGCTGCCGTGTGTTGTAGCATGAATCTGTCTATAGTAACTAGGCTCATCAATCAAGGAGGGAAATGAAGACAGTTTCTAGGGAAGAGGTGAGACACTCGGTGGAGGCGGACGCGGTTCCCACTCACGTGGTTTTCCAGCTCAGCCACTGCACCTCTGCCCCACTCCCAACCAAACAAGGATTCTGTTTATCCAGACGGGGAGCTGCAGGGTCAGGTTTGCTCTTGTTTCGTCACCCTCTGAAAAGAAGGGTCTGTGCCTTCATCAAGGTTTGCTTGCTTGCCAGGCCTATCCAATTTGTTGACTTTTCTCAAGGGCCAGTGGTGGGAACCCAGTGCTGAGACCTAAATCTTCTTTCCAGACTATTTCTGAAGCTTCAAAGGGAGATAAAGGTCTGTCTGATAACCTCTCTCTTCAGCTGTGTTTCCACAAGTAAAGAAAAAATGAGAATTTAAAGAAGATTCCCTGGAGGATTCAACTGTCCTTCTTATTGGAGATTTATGAATAATTTTAAAAGTGCAAAATGTTCACAAAGTCTGGTTACCTTGGTGCCCTTTTCCTGAGAGATAAGATGGTATATTTATGTGAACGCATCTAGATAAGGGTGTCCGAACGCTTTGGGTTAGTGAAACTTTGATCAGAAAGTTTCTGTAAGTGCCAAGAATAATAATCTTTATTTATATATAAATTATGCACTTGTATTACTTTGTTAACATAAAAGTTAAGTTATGGAACAGACCAACACATAAAAAGAGGAGACATGAAATAAGCAGTATTTTTAAATGTCATCTAGCTAATCCTGATGGCTTCATACTATCAGTTCACGATGAAAATAGTGATGTTTATTATATTATAAATGATTTTGAGTATAAATCTATATTTCATATTATTTTCTCCATGATTTCACATTTGTTGCTGATCTTTTTTGCCATTGCTTTTAACCTTGTAATATGTCTGACAAAAGTTTTGCTTAGGGAAATATGAGGCCTTAATATGAATTTTCATAAAATGTTCACACTACATTCCCACCACCCATATCAGGTAATGCAGCATACAGAAGCTTCCAGCATGGCTTCCCTTGCCGCTACCCACCCACTTTCCCCCAAAGTAATCAATCCTCTGATATCTATTAATGTGGATAACCTTTACCTGTCTTTGAGTTTTATATTCAGGTGACCCAGCAACATGGGTTTGAATCGCATGGGTCACCTTACATGTGAATACTTTTCAATAGTAAATACTACAGTGGTATATGGTCTGTGGTTGGTTGAATCTGTGGTTACAGAAGGCCAGCTCTAAGTGTGCAACAATCCCCATGTTGTTCAAGTCGTCCAAGGTGACAGTCGCTCAATCGTGTCTTTGTGACCCCATGGACTATATAGTCCATGGAATTCTCCAGGCCAGAATACTGGTGTGGGTAGCCTTTCCCTTCTCCAGGGGATCTTCCCAACCCAGGGATCAAACCCAGGTCTTCTACAATGCAGGCAGATTCTTTACCAGCTGAGTCACAAGGGAAGCCCAAGAATACTGGAGTGGGTAGCTTATCCCTTCTCCAGCGGATCTTCCCGACTCAGGAACTGAACCGGGGTCTCGGTTGCAGATTCCTTACCGAGGGAGCTATCAGGGAAGCCTACTGAAATTATATTGTACGTGATCCAATGTGTATGGCCCCTTTTGCTCTGCACCGCTTGTCAGATTCACCTTGTTGGGTGTGGGGGTAGGGAGTTTGTTCTCCTGCACCCCATGGCATGATGGGTACCACCGTTTCTTCATCTACTTCATCCACCATGCTCTTGGTGGACGTGTGTACAGTTGACCAGTTAGGGGCTGTCATGATTGCTGCCCTCTGTGGGCGTTACAATGCTTAAGTTTTGGTCTGCATGTGTTTCTGTTGGATGTGTACCTGGGGGTGAAAGTCCTGGGTCATCAGTATCTTCATCTTTAATAGTTCTACTCAGAGGTTGTCCAACATAGTTGGACCAATTGCATTTCCAAGTGAGCAGACTTGGAAGACATTTTCATGTCTTCACAAACCCTTGGTATTTTTCATTTTTTTTTCATTTTTTTTTTTCAAATCTTTTTCATTTTTTTTTATATCCTTTTTAAAGGTTACTTTCCATGAACAGTTATTGCAAAATACTGGCTATTTTCCCTGTGTTGTACAATCCATCCTTGAGCCTGTTGTATATCCAGTAGTTTGCACCTTCCACTCCACCGCCATCACCCCTCCCCACTGGTAACCACTTGTTTGTTCTCTCCATCTGTGTCTGCTTCCCTTTGAATATATTCACTAGAGCTTCCCTCGTGAGTCAGTGGTAAACAACCCGCCTGCCAGTGCAGGAGACACAAGAGAGGTGTGTTTGATCCCTGGGTCGGGAAGATCCCCTGGAGGGGAGGGCATGGCAACCCACTCTGGTATTCTTGCCCAGAGAATCCCATGGACAGAGGAACCCGGCAGGCTACAGGCCATGGGGTCGCAGAGTCAGACGTGACTGACATACAGTCACTAGTTTGTTGTATTTTCTAGGTTCTGCACGTGAGTGATAGCGTACAGTATATGCGTTTCTCTGTCTGACTTATCTCACTTAGCACAGTTCTCTCCAAGTCTATCCATGTTGCTGCAAAAGGCAAAATTTCATTCTATTTTATGGCTGGGTATATTCCTGTGTGTGTGTCTGTAAATATATAGAGAGCACCTCATTTTTTGTCTTTTAACTTGAGCCCTTCTGGTGATACACAGTCCTTTGGTCAGACAAGGGGTACCCTAAGCCCTGGGCTTTACATGGCTCCCCTCCAGTGTGCCTCAGAAGGTGGAGGGGTGAAAGGGTTACCCCCTAGAGTACTAGTTGCAAGGGGCCCTGGAGTTCCCTCTGCCAAGGACCGCCAGACCACTTCTAGAGCCTGCATGTCCTGCAGAGAGTGACCCCCAAGGTGTGGCCAGAAGGTGCTGTCGGCAGTGGTGGGATGGAGCAGGAGTGAGTATGTGGAGCTTGGACCTGTGGGCTCTGGGATCTCCATGCCAGAGATGGAGAGAGAATGGAGCCCAGGGCGGGAGGGAGGACCAGCAGGACCCACGGGCCAGTTCTCCGCTCACCACAAGCTCTCCCCATCACCAGCTCTCCCCCCATCACCAGCTCTCCCCCCATCACCAGCTCTCCCCCATCACCAGCTCTCCCCCCATCACCAGCTCTCCCCCATCACCAGCTCTCCCCCCATCACCAGCTCTCCCCCCATCACCAGCTCTCCCCCCATCACCAGCTCTCCCTGCATCACCAGCTCTACCCCCATCACTGGCTCTCCATCACCAGCTCTGAGAATTCCATGTTTGGTCCTGTCTTCCAAGTTCAGGTTCTCTTGAGGAGCATGGAAGGCAAAGCCAGTGGAGGTGGGCCCGGGGCACACCTGTGGGCAGGGTCTGTGTGGGTGAGGGGCTGCTCAGCTACTGTGCCCTATGTTTGCTGGGTGTCCAGGTAGTAGGGGCTTGGGGGTGGGTGATGGCATGCAGGCAGCCGAGCCTTGGCTGGGAGATGAAGAAAGTCCCCGAGTCCGCCAGTAAAAAGGACCAGAAAGTGGGCCTTAATCCTGAGGGTTTCCTGAGCCATCAGCGTAAGCAGCAGCTGGATGCTGGGGGCAGTGTTCCTCCCCCATCCTGCTGTGGCCTCCTCAGCTGCATCTTCTGGGCACTGTCAAGTCCCCCAGAAATAGAATGTCGGCCCCAGATGTAGCTTTAATTCTTTGGTGACCAAAAAAAAAAAAAAAGATTAAAGAGAAATAGGTGGAATTAATTAACGTATTTTAACCCAGTATAGCCAAGATATTTTCATTTCAGCAAGTGATCAACATACCGCTGTTATTGGCACGATATTTACACTGCTTTGTGTGCTAAGTTGTGAAATCCGGCGGGTAGACATGCCTGTAGTGCACCTCAGGTCACGCCAGAGACTTCGTCTCCCCTGCTAAATAGTGCAGCCCTGTGGTGAAAAGTGAAATCAGTTTGCTTTTGTCCCGCCCATGGTATTTGATGGAAGCTGTTGCTTCTGTACAGTTGGTTGTTATAAAGGTATAATTTAAAATGAGGCTATGAACATGTTTTACTTAATAATTAACTTGTTCTAAACCCTTTAAAAATGGACAGTCGATTTACAATCCTGTGTTAATTTTGCTATACAGCAGAGAGATTCAGTTACACGTACATGCATCTTTCCCGTGTTCTTTTGTATTATGGTTTGTCACAAGACGTTGAATATAGTTCCCTGTGCTCTAAGCAGGACCTTGTTGTTTATCATTCTATATATACAATTGCATCAGCTAGTCTCAAACTCCCGATCCACCCTTCCCTCACCTCTCGCTTCCCCTTGGCAACCATGAGTCTATTTTCTATGTCTGTGAGTTTAACATTTAATGTTAAGACATGTGATGAGTGTGTCTCCATTTGCACTTTTCCTGTAGATGCCTGAGGTGGTAAGTGTAAGGGATGGGTGTGACTCGAGCAGCTGTGGTCAGCTAGAGAGACTGTGGTCAGCGCTGTCCAGGCCTGTGTGTCCACGCCCAGGCGCAAGCAGGGGCCATTCTTACTCCTCTGTGGGGCCGCTCAGCATCTAGGTCTTTGCCTTTTGCGCGCAGGTAGGTGTTTTACTAAGAAGGAGATCAGAGCTGCCTTGTTCTTCTTTTGTATTCCTAGAAATGCTAATGTAATCCCTCATTCACTCAGCTTGTGTTAACTGAGCGCTCATTATGTACTGGGTGCTAGGAAGCTGTTCTAGACTCTGGGGATGCAGTGGTGAAAAGACAGAGTTCCTGCTCTCTTCAAATTTGTGTCGTTGATGAAAAGCCTGCTTGGTGGTTGTTGCTAGTAATAATAATAGTGCCACCACCAGTAGTCGACATGGCTCAAATGACACTCTGACATGTGACTTAATTTGAAGGCACTCAAGAAAAAAAAATAGCAATTATCTTGAGCCTTAGCAGATATAAGTAGTCAGCAGACACACCAGATATTCAAAGCGTCTATTAGAGGTGTTCCACTGGCTACGCTAGCGGGATGTGAGGTTTGGCTGGAAGACATGAAGAGGACTCCTTTAAGAACACCTGCTGTGAATCAGCTTTGGCCCATAAGCCAGTTTCTGGGCTGTTATCTGTGACCTGACAAATAGTCGTTTCTTGTTTACAGATGGGGGCTGGTTTCTGGGGCCTGATGGTGTTACCGACCAGGGTTCTTGCCTAGAGGCCAGACAAGAAATTTAGGCTAGGCTTTCTTGGGGCCCCTGCTCCTGCAGGGGGAAGCGAGAACAGGTAACAGGTTCCTTTGGTTGCCCCCTCCGGGAGTGTGGGTGAGCTTCCGCCCACTTACACGAGTTCCTTATGTGCGGTGAGGGTAGGGGTGTGTCCAGGGTGTTTTGCCCACCCCTTGGGTGATGTGGTGTGCAGGGGGCTCTCGCAGTATCTTTTGCTCCTGACACTCTGTTTTAGCTCCAGGCTCTTCAAAAGTGGCAGTTGGATTTTTTGTCTCTTTGTATCTTTGGGGTCCAGAATTTGCCCCAGCTGAGCATGCACGCAGTTATTTTTAGCCCCATATAGTTGCTTTGTATGTTGTTGCTGGAGGAGGGGTGTGTCCAGGTACAAGCACTGCAGCCTAGGGTCCCAGCCTGTCTCAATGGGAAGGAGATATACACTTAATAGACAACACAGATCAGAAGTCTGCTATCATCTGCCAAATGACAAGTAAAAAAAACTGACTTAATAAATTTACATGGAAAATGTAGTACTTAAAAAGTCAAAAATCAAGTGAACTATAGAAACATTTTGTTCCATGGGGTGGTTCTACACAAGGAGTTAAAAGGAGATGAAAACTTGGAGCTCAGTTAGGAAAATAACTAGAACCTTTATGTCTGTGTCGATGGCTTTCAGATGTGCGTGAATTCAGAGTCACCTGGAGGACTCACTACAACACACATCGCTGGTCCCCACCTCCAGAGTTTGTACTTTGTAGTTCTGGGGTGAGGCCTGGAAATCTGTATTTCTGATAGGTCCCCAGGTGCTAGTGATCAGGTCCCAGAATCACACTGAGTCTAGTCTATTTCTTTACATTGCTGTTAGACACCGGAGCTTCCCTGGTGGCTCAGATGGTGAAGAATCTGCCTGCAATGCAGGAGACCAGCGTTAGATCCCCTGGTCGGGAATGTCCCTTGGAGGAGGACATGGCAACCCACTCCAATATCCTTGCCTGGAGAATCCCACGGGCAGAGGAGCCTGGTGGGCTGGAGTCCATGGGGATGCAGAAGAGTCGGATACGACTGAGCGACTAACACTTAGACACACACGGTACCTCGTGCTTTAGGTTCACGTGGTTGATGCAAGCTTGGGCCACACACCCTATTATGCAGAACAAGGCAGGATACCATCTAATGGTGGGGGCAACAAATGCTAAGGGAAAAGCACAGCAGCTTCTGTCCGTGTTTTCATCACTGCCTTAGGCTGACCTTCGTGTGTTTGACTGAGTCACTCAGATGATCTGTGTTTCCCTGTAAGGATATTAAAATTAGGCTCTCAGTAATCTGGCCCTTCCCTTCAGCTAAAATCCTGACACACTGACCTTCTGCAAAGTCTGCTAGAAACCAGACCCACTGTGTAGCTGTTCATCCAGCTATGTGTGTTGGTTGCGCACTCGTGTCCGGCTCTTTGTGACCCCATGGACTGTAGCCCTCCAGGCTAGTCTATCCATGGAATTCTCCAGGCAAGAATACTGGGGAAGGTAGCCATTCCCTTTTCTAGGGGATCTTCCCGACCGAGGGGTCCAACCTGAGTCTCTTGAACTGCAGGCAGATTCTTTACCGTCTAAACCACCAGGGAAGCCCATGGCCTTGCATAAATTGCTCCTCTCCTGCCTTAACCCACTGCGAGGTTCGCTCTTCCACAGTGGCCCCCGTGCAGCCGCCACCTGGTGAATAAGCTCCTGGTTTTCCTGTCTTTCTCCCTCCAGACTCTTTCTTATATGTGCTTTGCGTGGACTGCTGCTGCAGCACTTGTTATATTATACTTTGTAACACACGTTGCCTGCTTACTTGGTAGACTCTTCCTGGGCATCAGACCCAGCTTCTTCAGTGTTGTAACCCCCCTTTCCCAGCTGATGGACTGCACAATTCGATGCTTTAGTGACAGCATCCCAGATTTCTCAGTCTATGCAAGTAAGTAGCGTGAAATCACAACCAATAAAGGGAATGCAGAGTGTTCAAAGAACTGATATTTGGAAAAGAGTTGCAGAGTCATGGTGCAAATAAGATAATAATGAGGATTCCTGAGATTTCCACTACATTACTCTGCATCCCAGTCAAGCCCAAATCTAACTCTGCTGACATTAATTGTTTCATGGAGGAACCAAAGTGTTATTCATCTGCGAATAGAAAGCAATTTGCTGATACCAGCCCAGGGGTATGAGTGAGTGTTATAAAATCGTTATCCATAAGCATCCGTAATCTCCTTTATATTTTGGCCACAGTTGATAGGTTATCAAGAGAGTCAGAGGACTGGTGTCTGAAGCCTCAGCTCCAACAGAATCACTTGGGAAAATATTTGATGAGACAGTAAAAAGATTACGAGAATGAAAATTTCTACCATTTACCTAGAAAAAAGTAGCTGCAGAACTGTAATCATCTAGAATATTTCAAAATCCATTATCAGAGGGTCTGTGATCTCTTATGTGTATTTTCAATTACAGTGCTTATCACTTCTATGCTACACATACAAAAATGTAAAAAATCATACGGGATGGGGAGGACAGAGATTTAAGCCGAAGGAAAGCGGGGCTGGGGGGTGGTGAGGGGTGTTTGTTTTTTTCTTTTTAAGAGACAAGCGTTGGCCAGGGCACTATTTACAGTGTTGACAGGAGAAAGCAGAGTTTGTTTTGAAGAAATTGTGGTGTGCTACAGTTTTGTGAAATGCTTGGCTATGTTTTGTCTTTTTCTCTAATTCATTGCCTGAGATAAAACGATAGCTATTATTAAAAGAGGAGGATGTCCAGGGGAAAGAATGAAGGGAAGGGACAGTTAGGGAGTTAACTGCTGTACACACTGCTGTGTTTAAAATGGATAAGCAACAAGGACCTACCGTGTAGCACAGGGGACTCTGCTCAGTGTTGTGTGCAAGCCTGGATGGGAGGGAAGTTTGGGGGAGAATGGATACATGTATATGTATGGCTGAGACCCTTTGCTATCTACCAGAAACTATCACAACATTGTTAATTGGCTATACCCCAATACAAAACATAAAGGTTTAAAAAAATTTTTTTTTAAAAAGAGGATGGCAGGGTTATTCATCACTGTCTGTCCTAGGACTGGGCACATTAGTGCCCCCTGCCAGCAGCCCCATGGCAAACTTGGTTTCCTGGTGCCCCCTTCTTGACTCACCTGTTCTTCTCAAACTCCGGATCCAGTTATACTTCATCTGCCTCTGGGAGTCCCTGAGGCACCGTTCTTACCTCTGGCTCTTTCCTACATGTATTCAGTTGTACTTCCCCAGTGGCTTAGACGGTAAAGCATCTGTCTACAATGCGGGAGACCTGGGTTTGATCCCTGGGTCGGGAAGATCCCCTGGAGAAGGAAATGGCAATCCACTCCAGGACTATTGCCTGGAAAATCCCATGGACAGAGGAGCCTGGTAGGCTACAGTCCATGGGGTCGCAAAGAGTCGGACACGACTGAGTGACTTCATTTTCACTTTCACTTTCATACATTTACAAACGCCAATGGGACCTCTCCACTTGGACGGCAGCCTTAAAAGAAGAGAAAAAGACAAAGATCCCTCAACTAAACACGTGTGCTTTAACCCACCTCTCTTTCTGGATCTTTCCTCTTATGCACACATGCCTTGATCAGCCCCTTCCCACTGCTTTTGCTCTTGCTTGCAATGCCTCCCAACCCCACTCTGGAATGGGGCTCTCAAATGCCAGTGCCTATAGAAACCAGGGAGAGAATTTGAGTGTGTGATGCTGGCGGGGGGGTGGGGGTGACAATGGCAGCTGACAGTTCGCTTCGGTGTTAGGGAGCGGTAGGGCCTGGAGCGGACAGGTGCCCTGGCTGAAGCAGGGCAGCTCCCGTCCACCCTTGTGGTTGTTGTTGGGTCACTCAGTCATGTCAGGCCCTCTGCGACCCCATGGACTCTAGCCTGCCAGCCTCCTCTGTCCGTGGAATTCTCCAGGTAGGAACACTGGGGTGGGTAGCCATTAGCTTCTCCAGTGGATCTTCCCGACTCAGAGATTGCACCTGTGACTCTTGGATTGCAGATGCATTCTTTATCACTGAGCCACCAGGGAAGTCCCCTGGCCATTGGCCATCCTTACCATCTAAGAATGTGCAATCCCCGACCCAGGGTTACCGGATTGCTTTGTTTTTAAAGATAATGTAGAATCTATTTCTGTGTTTTGAATCACCTGATTTTATAAGTGATAATGTTGTTTGAAATGAAAAGCATCAGCATCCTTGGGATTGTATGAACACACTGCTGTATTTAAAATATATAACCAACAAAGGCCTACTGTATAGCACAAGGAACTCTGCTCAGTGTTCCGTAGTAACCTACATGGGAAAAGAATCGGAAAAAGAATAGATGCGTGTGTACGTGTAACTGAATCCCATTGCTGTACACCTGAAACTAACACAACATGGTTAATCAAGTATGTTCCAACATAAAATAAAAATTTTTTAAATTCCAAGAAAAGCATCCTTTGGCCTAACATTGAATAGCTCAGTATCTGTCAGTCCTTTGTGAACCTCAGCTGCCAGTTTGCAATCTCTGATTTAGAGATACCCAGTGCTATCTGGCGCAGAAGGCAATGGCACCCCACTCCAGTACTCTTGCCGGGAAAATCCCATGGATGGAGGAGCCTGGTAGGCTGCAGACCATGGGGTCTCAAAGAGTCAGACACGACTGAGAGACTTCACTTTCACTTTTCACTTTCATGCATTGGAGAAGGAAATGGCAACCCACTCCAGTGTTCTTGCCTGGAGAATCCCAGGGATGGGGGAGCCTGGTAGGCTGCCATCTATGGGGTCACACAGAGTCGGACACGACTGAAGTGACTTAGCTTAGCTTAGCTTAGCACTATCTGGTAAACCAAAGGTAGGGTCTAAAATTGTCTGATAGCTATATTATAAAAAATAAAAAGGAAGAGGAGCAGTTCATTTTAATTTGTTTAATTTAACCCAGTATTTCTCAAATATTTCAACATGGAATCAATAGGAAACAAAATGCTAGTGAGATACTTTGCATTCTGTTTTTGCACACTGAGTCGTTGAAGTCTGGTGTGTGCTTTATACTTTTGATGCATCTCAACTGCATGAACCCCATGTGACTACTGGCTATTGATCATCAGAGCTCTGGTGGTGAAGGACAAGAATTAATTACATACATACAAAATAAGGTGAGAGTTTATTCATTATGCTTGTGTTATTGTTCAGTCGCTGAGTCATGTTGGCCTCTTTGCAACCCCACAGACTCTAGCACACCAGGCTTCCCTGTCCTTCACCATCTTCCAGAGTTTGCTCAAACTCATGTCCATTGAGTCACTGGGTGATGCCGTCTAACCATCTCATCCGCTGTTTCCCCCTTCTCCTCCTGCCTCTAGTCTTTCCCAGCATCAGGGTCTTTTCCAATGAGTCAGCTCTTCACATCAGGTGGCCAAAGTGTTGGAGTTTTAGCATCAGTCCTCCCATTGAATATTCAGGACTGATTTCCCAAGCTTAGAGCTATGCTTGCTTGCATAGAGCTAGATAATTTGAATCTTAGGATAAACCAAAGTAGAAGAAGAACTCTTGAGAATGATGAGTCTAAAAATGACAAAGAACTGTGTGGAAAAATTCTGGGTGGCACCAGAGTGATCAATTACAGACTTTCAAAGGCCCCTCATGCCTGGCTGATGGGATTTTTTTATAGGACTTTCCTACTCAGAGCTCTGCTTGTCACACAAGAGTTCACAGCTGATGTTTGAATTCACACTTCAGGGTGGGGTTACACTTTGGATTGTTACAATGCTGTTGCCCTTCCGAAATGTCAGGGTGAGCATTTGTCCTTAAGCAAATTTAAAACAAAGCGAATGTCACAGAAGTCAGTGTAAAATGGGGATGAATATTCTGAATTCAGTGATGACTTTGTCATTCAATCAAGATTTAGCAAATATACTCACTGCTAAAGAGGAACATTTCCATTCAATATTTACTTTCACTGTAGTTTCCTGTTGGGGAGCAGAGCCCAGCAGCTGTTGTCAGCTTTGGCCTAGAGAAGATGGTGACCACTAGTGAACCCTTTCTGAGCCCCAGCTCCATGTTTTTTAGGTTTTCTTATGTCTCCATCCATGGGACATTCGAGAATATACTGAGGCTGCAAATACGGAGGTCATGATGGTCAGACATTGGCATCTTCCGAAAGTAAAGACAGTGACAGGGCACAGAGTGAAACGTTCTGGACACACTGTGCTTTCCTCGGGCCTCTGTCCTCCTAGTAAAGACCCAGGTCTGGTCATTTTTGCTCCTTTGCTACTGGAGAAAACCAGGGACAGTCTGGCAGTGTCTCTTTATTTTTAATGTTGATTTGGTAATTTGCTTGCACCAGGTCTCAGGAGTGGCCCGCAGGGTCTGTAGTTGCGGCATGAAAACTCTTACTATGGCATGTGGGGTCTAGTTCCCTGCCCAGGGAGTGAACTCAGGCCTCCTGCATTGGGAGCTTCGAGTCCCTGTGCTTGGAAACCACCAGGGAAGTCCCAGTATGAGTTTCTCAGTACTGTCTGCCGTACCTGTTTATCTTGCGTGTAATAACCTTATACACATAAGTAACATAAACGATACTCACCATCAGAAGACACTTACCATCAGTGCTTTCCAGGGGCCTTTGGTTGCATCTCTGGTAAGTCAGGGCAGTGGCAAAGTCAAGAATATCATTCTGGGTTGAACTGACAACGCTGTTGGAACGGCCATCCTGGCGGTTGGTGGGGGCAGCTGCCATTGCTGTGCCAAGTCCCCGTGTCTTAAACCCAGGGCATGGCTCTGACTTTCCCACGTTCTCTCAGCTGATAAGAAGCGGGAGTCAGGGAACTTGAAGTCACCCCAGACCCTCAGAGAGGTGGTGTTTCCCCGTCTTTGCGCCATCTGTCCCTTCTCCTGGGCCCCTCTAGGTTTCAGCCTGGCTCATCTCCTGTGCGTGGCGCTGGTGGGAAGAGGAGGAATCAGGTACTCTGCTCTTGTGGGGGGAGGCCCTTTCCCGCTATCATCCCGGGACACACGCTGGTCTCCGCGATCGCGTTAGTGCAGGCATGTCCGTCAAGGCGAACAGTTTCAGCTGGCTTTGAGCCTTATGAGTTGTGGTGATGATTCAGTTGCTAAGTTGTGTCCGACTCTTGTGACCCCACGGACTGTAGCCCGCCAGGCTCCTCTGTCCGTGGGATTTCCCAGGCAAGAATACTGGAGTGGGTTGCCATTTCCTTCTCCAGGGGATCTTCCCAACCCAGGAATCGAACCCAGGTCTCCTGCATTGCAGGCAGAATTCTGAATTCTAGAGGAAGTATTTCATAGTGATACACTTGGTGAAGGAGAAAGTTGCAGGGCACTTGGAGTTTGAGGTTACCCCTCTGAACATTTTTATAGAATGATTAAAATTTGAAAACTAATTTATAGAGAAAATGATTTCGAGTGGAAATTGAGACCTAATAGTTGCTTCCTTGGAAATGGCTTAGAAAGTGGATAGTAAAACAACAGAGAGCAACAGTGGAACTTGACTGCATCTGGTCTCCTGATAAATGCGTGTTGATTATCTCACCAAATGCCAGATGCTTAAAAGGCAAGGCCTTTCTTCATTTAGCTGACCTGGTGCTATGGTAAGCAGCCTGCTAGGTTGGCCTCCAATAAGCCCTGCCTCCTGGTATTCATGCCCTCCCATGGTGAGGGTGAGTAGTGATGACCTGTGACTTATAAGGTCAGGTCATAAAAGATGCTGCTGCTTCTGCCTTGCTTTCTGGAATCACTTGCTCTGGGGCAAAGCTGGCCACGTGTTGGGAGGACTTGTCTATGCGGAGAACTGAGGCCTCCTCCTAGCTGCAGTGTGCCCTTGCCAGCCATAATGAGTGAACTATCCTGGAAGCAGATCTTGCAGCTACCGTCAAGCCTTCATATACTTGCAGCCCTGGCTAATGTCTCTTTTTTTTTTATTTTTAAATTATTTATTTATTTATTTGGTTGTATCCAGTCTCAGTTGCCAGGCATTATCTTAAGACCTTTGCAAATATGAACCTCTTAACCCTCATAACAATCCTTTGAAGTAGGTACTGTTGCTGTACCCATTTTATCCATGTGGAAACTGAGGCCCAGAGATGCCTTGCTCAAAGTCACAAAATTTGTAAAAGGCTGAAGTAGGATTTGAATTAAGCAGTCTGAGCAGAGTCTGTGTTCTCAACAAGTACGTTGTATTGTCCTTTTAAAGGAACCACCTTCTTTCCAACTGTTTTTCCAAAACAGTTTTAGGAAATCAGTTCTGAGATCAGGTGGTTGATGAAGGGCAGGATTAAGATCTAGGATGGGGAGGAACTGGATGCTGAACTCACCCAGGATTGGGGGTGGGGGGAGGCATGGCGTTTGGGTGGAGTGGCTTCGATAAATCCTTCTCTAAGCCTCTGTCCACTCTACTGTAAAGCTAATAGCAGTTCCTATTGGGGACTTTTCTTAGGGTTAAATAAGATAAAGCATGGAGGGCCTCTAGCTGGGGGTGGCGGGGATCAGCCCACCTGAGTTGCTGTCTCTCGCCCAGCACCTTCTGTTTGCCATTGCCAAAGTGAGACTCGCTCACCTGACTGCTGTCTGCCCTGGTCCCTGCAGCTTTGCTCTTGGCCTGGATGCCGCCTGCTCTCTGAGCCCACGTGACCCCAGCTCTCCCATCTGGTACACTGCCCTGAATTCCCACATAGGAGAAATCAACTTCCTGATCATCCGCTGACCTTCATTGCTAGGATGCAGACTAATAACAGCGAACCATTTCCTGTGCTTAATTACATTATTCACAGTGCTCTGCAGAGTGGGTGGTTTGGAACCCCAACCACTAATTACAGAGTAGTTGGGAAGACAAAAATGAAACAGAGGAGAAGGGCTTTGGTGGCTCTGTGAGTTGGGCATTCTGAAGCCAGAGGTAGTTCTGTTGGGTGTACAGCTATTCCTGGTCTTTGTGGGAAATTGGGTCCAGAACCCCCTATGGATACTAAATTCTGAAGGTCCCCAGGTCCCTTGGATGACCCCTGGATCCAGGGTCCCACGTCTGCAGACTCAGCCATCAGCAGATTGTAAACGTAGTACACGATCAATACACGGCTGATTGAGGCTGGTTGAGGTATGGGATTGGCAGGTATAGAAGAGTGAAAGTGTTAGCCCCTCAGTCACGTCTGACCCTTTGCAACACCATGGACTGTAGCCTGCCAGGCTCCTCTGTCCATGGGATTCTCCAGGCAAGAATACTGGAGTGGGGAACCTATCCCTTCTCCAGGAGATCTTCCTGACCCAGGAATGGAAGTGGGGTCTCCCACATTGCAGGCAGATTCCTTAACGTCTGAGCCACCAGAGAAGCCCAGGGCCCATCATATTTGGAGATTCAGGGACAGTGCCACAAGCAGTGGAAAGTGCCGGGCGTGGAAGCCACACAGATGACATCCCAGTTCCATCACCTTATGATATGAGACTTTGGACAAGTTGTGTAACTTCCCCAAGTAGAATCATGACGCTGACCTCATTCATTCCTTGTGAGGTTCCCTTTCTCTTTATGATGACTGTATATGAGCTAGTGTCATAAACAGCTAATGGTTGGGCGTTAAAAGCTCACATAAGAAACCCCCCTACCTCACAAAGGAAATAAAGGATAATTTCAGATCAAAACAGTATTGCCCAAGGCATTCCAACAGGCAGCTCTAGAAATGCTGCTGACCTGTGCGGTCCATGGAGGTACCTAGTGGGAGGTCAGCCTTGGATACTTAGACCAGCCTAGCTGGGGGCGTAGAGGTTTACTCTCTTCTTGTCTGTTTCTGACCCTGAATAAGAAAAGTAGTTATGCACCCTACCAGCTTTTCTTTAAAAATCTTGTACATCTTTTATATAAGGTAGGTGGGAAAAAATGTTTTGCAAAGAATATAGTACGCATTCACAATTAAAAACACAAAATAAGAAAAATCAGAAAAATCTGAACAAGTTAGAAAAAGTAGGGAGCTTCTTGTTCTGATTTTTAAAAAGTCTTAAAAGCTATGGTGAGCATGACACTTCACTGAGGAACCTCAGGAAAAATTTCAGGATGCTTTTGTTTCTTCCGTTCATTATCACATTGGATGTTCTAGCTACTTAGTAAGACAAGAAAAAACGGGAGTGTAAAATCAGGAAAGAACAAAGAAAATTGCCCATATTTGCAGATGATATGACTGTCAATGTCAAAATAGAGAATCTGTAAACTATTAATAAGTTTGATAGATATAAGATCTTTGTACAAAAATCAATAATGTTCCTGTAGATTAACCCAAACCAAGTAGAAAAAGTTTTTTGTTGTTGTTTTAAAAGGACATTTACACCAGCAACAAAAGCCAAAAAGTACATTAGGAAAAAAATTGACAAAAATAAGCGAGACCATAATGGACAATATTATTAAAAAAAAAAAAAAAACCATTGAAGGGCTTCCCTGGTGGCTCAGTGGTACAGAATCCACACGGGGTCCATCCCTGATCTGAGAAGATCCCACCTGCCAAGGAGCAACTAAACCCACGGCCCACAACTATTGAGCCTGTGCTCGAGAGCCCAGGAATCGGAACTACGGAGCCCGCGTGCCGCAACTGCTGAAGCCCACCTGCCCCCAAGCCTGGGCTCGAGAGCCCAGGAATCGGAACTACGGAGCCCACGTGCCCTGAAGCCTCTGCTCTGCAACAGGAGAAGCCACCCCAATGAGAAGCCTGTGCACCCCAAGCAGAGAGCATCCCCCACTCTTTACAACTGGAGAAAAGCCCACACAGCAAGGGAGACTCAGCACAGCTAAAAACTCAAAACCCCAAATTTAGACCTTTGAGGAAGAAAAGAACAAACCTTTAAATAGAAGTTGATTACATTAAAATTAAAACCTTCTTAATAATATACACTGAATTAAAAGGCATCATGTGAGATGATTATAATAGTCATCTGCATAATTAGTCAGGAATTAATATGCAAAATATGTAAAGAATTTCTACAAATCAGTAAGTAAAAGGTTATGCCATAGAAAAATGGGTACAGAATGAGAGCGTGGAGAAATCAGAGGCAGGAAAACTGAATGGACAGTAAGCATTAAAAATGGTCCGACTCACCAGTACGAGGCTTCCCTCATAGCTCAGTCGGTACAGAACCTGCCTGCAGTGCAGGAGACCCAGGTTCGATTCCTAGGTTGGGAAGATCCCCTGGAGAAGGAAATAGCATCCACTCAAGTATCCTTGCCTGGAGAATCCCATGGACAGAGGAGCCTGGCAGGCTATAGTCCTTGGACATGACTTAACAACTAAACCACCAAAACTCACCAGTAGTCAGGGACATGTAAATTAATAACACAGTGAGATATAATCCCACACATCTCAAATTTTGAATTTAAAATCTGGCAAAAGTTAAAATCTCAAAATACCAGGAGCTGCCAAAAGAAAAAAAGTTTTTCATACAATGCTGCTGGGAATGAAAATTGGGTAAAGTCACTTTGGAGAGTAAGTAGCAGTTTCTACTACAAATAACCAATTCCACATTTATAGGTACACTCCAGAGAAAGTCCATCTACAGACTGATTTCAGGAGAAATCCAGCATGTGTACATGAGGAAATATATTTGTGTAACGGTGTTTGCTATAACATTCCTCGTGAGAGTTAAAAATTGAAACTGATCAAATATGCATCATTTAGGAAATGGATAAAGTATTTTGTACGTATAATATAGAATTAGTCTATAGCAATTAACTCAATGAGTTAGCTAAATCTGTATATCTTATTGCTGAGTCAGAAAAGTTGCAGTCAAGTAGTATTATGTTTATGTAAATTTTTAAAAATAGCACTTTTGTAAGAGAGAAGGAGAAATATTGTGTGACATGCCTTATATGCATAATCTAAAAAGAAATGATACAAATGAATTTATTTACACAACAGAAACAGACTCACAGACCTAGAGAACTTATGGTTACCAGAGGGGAAGGGGAAGGGATAGTTAGAGAGTTTGGGGTGGACATGTACACACTGCTCTAAATAAAGTGGATAACCAACAAGGACCGTAGTGTGCGGCACAGGGAACTCTGCTCAGTGTCATGTGGCAGCCTGGATAGGAGAGGGGGTTGGGGGAGAGTGGATACATGTATATGTATGGCTGAGTCCCTTCTTGTTCACCTGAAACTGTCATAACATTGTTAATCGGCTCTACTCCAATTTTTTAAAAAGTGCAAAATTTAAAAAAATGTGTGAAATAGTAGGGTTAGGGTTAGGGAAGCCTGGTGCTGCAGTCCATGGGGTCACAAAGAGTCGGACATGACTGAGCAACTGAACTGAATAACATAAGTACCAAAATTATAAAATTATACGTGGGAAAGTCATGTAGGAGATTATAAAAGCAGTCTTCCCTGGGAAGGAAAGGTGAGAGGTTTGGACTGAGCTGAAGTAAAAAGGAGGCTTCAACTCTGTCAAGTTTTCTTTAAGAAAAATAGAATGAAAAGGAGAGGCCTGAGAGCAGTAGTAGAAAATATTATCAGCATTTGTTAGATTTAACCTCGCTTGTGTCTTGGTAACTGTGTGCCGTATTTATATGTTCAAAATCCTTGTGGAAGCAGGAGCCATCAGCACCCTTCAGGTCTGCCCAAAGGAGCAGTGTGGAAATGAGTCCCTTGCTTCGGGGCGTGTCCCTGCTCACAGGGAGCTGTTATGCACGGGACGGCTGCCTGTGCCCACATGTGTACAGGCTTGTATTTGTTGATCAGCTGGTGTTGCCTTGGCAACTTGGCATGCCCTGTCATCTGCTGAACTGAGGGCAGGTGAATGACTTTGCATATCAGCTGTTTATTTCCTTCTGAGGGATTCAGTCTAAAGCAAGGGCAATCAGCCTGTCTTTGTCCCTGAGCCTTCTAAATAGGCAGAGTTTCCCTGGTGGCTCAGATGGTGAAGAATCCACCTGCAATGCAAGAGGCTCGGGTTCAATCCCTTGGTCGGGAAGATCCCCTGGAGAAGGGAATGGCTACCCACTCCAGTATTCTTGCCTGGAAAATTCCATGGACAGAGGAGCCTGGCAGGCTACAATCCATGGGGTCACAAAGTGTCGGACACAACTGACTAAGCAACAACAATAACATGCTTTAGAGACTGCAGGGGTGAGATGCTGTGTTTGCATTGTAGACCCTCTTTTCCCAACACTGGGGGCGCCACAGGGAGAGGAGGGGTGTGGGGCTCAACCCCTGCAAATGTCACAGGATGCTGCCTCGTTACTGCTATAGGGTAGATTCCTATCTCTGGTTGCGGTGGTCCGTGAGAACCTCCTGGCTTGACTTGCTCCTTATCCAGCACGGACTTCCGTGGGGAGATACCAGTCCTTGCCGCTCAGCCTCCTGGGCCCACTGGCCTGCTGTGTGCCCAGTTCTTCCTGCCTGTCCTTGTAGTGATTGAGCCCCATGCTAGGAGCTGAAGGACAGAAACTGTTGTGAGAAGGATTGAATGAATGCTGGTTAGGCTCTTGATCTCAGGTAAACCTCCCCGGAAACATCTTGGTGGGTTCAAGGCTGCATAAAGTGCCACTACATAAAAATGTGTACTTTAAAATATATATATTTATTTTTAATTGGAGGATAATTGCTTTACAATCTTGTGTTGGTTTCCGCCATACATCAACATGAATCAGCCATAGGTATACACATTTCCCCTCCCTCCTGAACCTTCCTCCCGCGTCCCACCCCATCCCACCCTCTAGGTTGTCACAGAGCACTTAGCTGGGCTCCCTGTGTGATACAGCAACTTCCTCTTGGATATCTGTTTTACACGTGGTGATGTATATATTTCAATACTACTATCTCAATTCGTCCCACCCACTCACTCCTTCCCCTGCTGTGTTCACAATCTGTTCTCTGTCTTCCTTTCTATTTCTGCCCGGCAAATAGTTTCATCAGTATCATTTTTCTAGATTTTATATATATATATGCGCATTAATATATTTGTTTTTACATGTGTACTTTTTATTAAAACAGAAGGGTTCAAATTCTTAGATTGTAAAAGCTGGTCATGTGAAGGATTTCTGGCTAACCTGACCATCCTTCCAACCAATGGTTACCGAGTTCTTTCTATCTGCCTTTAAAAATGGGAAGGTCCGAGTCCAGGGTGGTGCATGAATCCTTTTCTGTTAGCCAGGTTGGCACTTCACTCCACCCCGAGAGGCACTCAGTCAGTATAGCCCCTCTATCCCGCTTATAAGGGTCATCAGAGTGTCCCCTTTTCCAGCCACACTTCTGAGACCATCCCACAGCGCCCTTGGGTAATTGATGAGTCAGTCTTGAGCCCTTAGCTGCTAGGACTTGGGATCTTAAGCCAGTGAGGACATGGAGATTCTTAACCCGTGGGGCAGACCTGTGGTTTTCCCATCAGTATTAACCCGGATGCACATTCCCAGGGCAAGAAGGTACTGCCCTGTCACCACTGCAGACCTCAGTCCTGGTGCAAGACACCAAGAGTCGAGAGGCTTCCGATGCACTCTGCCCAGTGCCACTCTGCAAAGGCGCGTGAACAGAGCACTTGCTCCCTGTCTGGGCAGAGGGATGCATTTTATGCATCTGGTAACAGGTCTTAAAATTCTTTCAAGTCAAGTATTGGGAGCAGCATAGCGTGAACATATTTAATTCCTTTTCTCTTTTTATTAAGGAAAACCACTATTAACATGTAACTGGAGTCTCTTGGTCCCTATCTGACATTCTGAGAGTGTCCCTTCTTACTGGTTATAGCCTTTCAAGCAATCTTATGTGCGTGACGCACGCTTGGTAAGTGAAGAGCTGCATAGAATAGCTCCTCCCAGAAATTGATAATAGCGATTGTCTCTCTGGAAGGGTCAGGACTGGGCAGGAGACTCAGTTTTTTATTGAATATCTTGCTTGCATTTGAATTAAATTTTCCCGAAGGTGTACCGTTTTCAATTAAGTGAACTTGGTTAATTAAAAAGCTCTTTTGTTGTAAGAATGCAAGGGGTGCCTATGCTGAGAATACTGCATGTACTAAATAGAGACTCTGCACTGCCATCTGCGCTCCCGTGCCCCTGTTCCTATACTAACCAGCTTTGTGGCGGAAACAGCTACTGAAACATCTGGAGTCTAAGTTCTTGAATCTGTAAAGAGGGGGTGGGGCACTTGCCTATCCTCACAGTGTGTCCTAAAGGTGGGATGAGATATGTTTATCCCTCTTTCCGCGTTTAAATTGCACTGGTAGCCTTCCTCCAGATCGCGTGTCCTTGGAGAGTGGGAAATGCTTCGTGTGCACCTTTGCATCCTTCCAGCCCCACTGCATGCTGTGTAACTTCCTGATGGGAAGGGGCCTTGTGTCGCGTTCTTTCCTGATACACCTCTGTGCCTGGAACAGTGCCTGGCGTGGGCGTGGCGTCAGTGTTTATTCAGTGAATGCATGCATGCGTGCATGCTCCATAGGGATTCAACTCATGGTGCTTGAGGCTTGAACACCGATTTGCTGACATAATTTCCACACAGC
Source organism: Ovis aries (assembly GCF_016772045.2). NCBI lineage: Eukaryota > Metazoa > Chordata > Mammalia > Artiodactyla > Bovidae > Ovis > Ovis aries. Next base: position 14,457,413 of record NC_056071.1, on the reverse strand, counting down.
CTGTCTCGTCTGCAGAGTTTAGCATCAATAGATGTCCTTGGCTCCAGAGAATATACAGTCCTTTTGCTTAGTTTCCATCACCTGGCCCATCATACATTAATCTTAAGTGAAGTTGCTCAGTCGTGTCCGACTCTTTGCAACCCCATGGACTGTAGCCTACCAGGTTCCTCCGTCCATGGGATTTTCCAGGCAAGAGTACTGGAGTGGGGTGCCATTTCCTTCTCCAGAGGATCTTCCCAACCCAGGGATCGAACCTGGGTCTCCTGCATTGCGGGCAGACGCTTTACCCTCTGAGCCACCAGGGAGCCACACTGATCTTGGCATCACCTAGCCCTTCTGCCTGCCAGCATTAAGCGCTGTTGGTCATGGTTTCCCTCTCATCATTCCTTCAGCAGTTGCTCTGTTATTTTCTCTGCTCTACTGATGAGGAATCCCAGAGCTTGTGGGAAGGGCTAGGGGTTGGTGAGTGAGAGCAAGACCAAACCCAGTACTGACAAGCAGCGTGAGCACCCCAGGTCCCCTGGGATTCACAGAGACAGGGCCAGAGGGTAGCATCTAGTCAGATCACAGCCCTTGCCAGTTGGCTCTGGCAGAGCGGCGCCGCGGTTGGCATCCCCTGGCAGTGCCACCCATTATCATTGCACAGCTGGGCCGGGGACCAGCCAGCTGCACGGTTCCTGTGAGAGTCATGTTCTCACCTGCTCCACAGCTGGAGCTGTCAGCCTCTATCTCAGATTCCTGACGATCATCCATATTAACTGAAATGTGCTGGATGGGCAAGTGCATTGCAGTGTGGTACCTGGGCCGCCTCGGGCACTTCATGTGAATGCAGATTCCTGGACCCTTCTAGGAGAAGCTCTAGGGGAGCAGGGTAGAGAGGCTTGGGAAGCACCAGATTTGACAAGCTCCAGATTCTGACTCATGGGAGAGGTTGACAGTTATGCTGGAGAAGAGGAGAGTCTGGCATTCAGAGCTGGCCCGACCCGAGTGTGAGTCAAAACTCTGCCACCCGCCAGCTGGGTGGCTCCGGGCATGCAACTCTGCTGGCACCTCTGTGTCCTCCTCCGTATGAGAGGGATGGTGATGCTGGTGTCTGTCTCACAGAACTTCTAGGATTAAGTGAGTGAGTGTGTGTGAGGTGCCATCCGTGTATCTGCCCTGCAGCAGGCACTTATGAGTGTTAGTTGGTGACGCAGTGGTGATGTGCTGATGCTGACCACCCTGGGGGCAGAGTTTCCGTAACTCTGCTCCAGCGCATCCCCAGCTCAGATGCCTGAGCGGGGATGAACTCTGGATGAATTGTGGGCCACTTTCTGACAACCTGAACAATAAAGACTAGAGACATAGCTCCTTGGATTAGCTGTCACTGTTGTCTGTGTGCCACAAACTCCCCAAAGCGATTTTCAGGGAAGCCTTGACTGTAGCAGAGGATGGATGCTTTTGATTTGGAGGGAAAAAAATAAGGTTTTTTTTTTTTTATGTGGACCCTTTTTTTTTAAGTCTTTATTGAATTTGTTACATTATTGCTTCTGTTCTGTGTTTTGATTTTTTTCTGCCATGAGGCATGTGGGATGCTAGCTCCCCAGCTAGGGATCAAACCTGCACCCCCTGCATTGGAAGGCGAAGTCTTAACCACTGGATCACCAGGGAAGTCCCTGATTTGGGAATATAAAGCAGCTGCAGCTGCAAAAGCATTCGCAGGAGTGTCCTCTCCTTTGCCTGTTAAATGCATTAGTCCCAGCTGAACCGTGATGATTTTTCTTATGTTAAAACATCTTTCTTTTATTTTGTGCTCTGGGAAAATCAGATTCTAGATGCATCCAAGGCTTGCATTTGAGTGCTTCCCTAAAGCAGGGGTATCTGGCAATAGGTAAAATAACATGGAAAGCGTGATACATGGTTCTGAGCCCAAAAATGTTGGAAATTTCTTTTTTGACCCCAAGTAAACAGTGATGCCTTAATTTGCTACAACTCACTAAGGTGCAGCATATTAAAGGCCAAGTTCATGAGGTTTGCATTCTGTTTATTTTAGATACAGCCTAGTTCAGTAACTAGCCCAGTTTTCTTCTGGCAATTTGGAGAGAGGAGTATACAAAATTCCAAAGAGTGATTTGCTCATTTGGAGAAGGGAGCCTCCAAAATGTGATTGGTCTTTGAAAAATTAATAGAAAGCCACCAAGGTCACTCTGCAGGTTGGTCATTTGCAGGTTGGTAAAGAATCCACCTGCAGTGCAGGAGACCCAGGTTCCACCCCTGGGTCAGGAAGATCTCCTGGAGAAGAAAATGGCAACCCACTCCAGTATCCTTGCCTGGTGAATCCCATGGACAGAGGAGCCTGGCAGGCTACAGTCCGTGGGTCCGCACAGAGTCCGACATGACTGAGCGACTATAGCACCACCCCCACGTGGAAATGAACCCATCTGTGTGTTAATGCCCCTGGCTTGGAACTGCCACTAGCCCAGAGCTCAGGACTTGGGTTTGGCAGTGCAGGAATTACCACGTGTGGTCAGTTCGGGGGCAGCCAGAAATCGATGGCCCACCTGTCCCTGTCCTGAGCAGGTGCATGGGCCCATCATCACGACATCCTGCGTGGCTGCGTGTGAGTATGTTTGAACTCGTGGTGGGTCTGGGGTATAGCCCGGAGCCCGGCCTCCAGTTGTCCTCATGTTTCAAGGCAAGCCTGAGAGTGACCTGCGTGGAGGAACACGCATTAGGCTCAAGCACCTGTCTGAGCTTTGGTGCTACCTATTTAAAGGAGCGGCTTTCCAGGTGATGCTGGTATTAAAGAACCTGCCTGCCAATGCAGGAAACAGGAGAGATTCAGGTTTAGTCCCTGGGCAGGGAAGATCCCCTGGAGGAGGAAATGGTAGTCCACTCCAATATTCTTGCCTGGAGAATTCCGTGGACTGAGGAGCCTGGCAGGCTATAGTTCATAGGGTTGCACAGAGTCGGACACGACTGAAGTGACTTAGTGCATGTGCGCACACACACGCATTTAAAGTAATCCTCAGAAATGCCATCTGCCCTGCACCTGGAGATTTGGGGGAGCTCCCACCCTGTGAAGAGTGGAGTTTGGGCTCAGTCTTGCCCACTGGGGAGCCAGTTACTAGCTAGCCCGTTTCCAGGCAACCCTGAGGGAGTTCCCAGCCTCACTTGCTGGATAATCCTCTTGTGTCTCTGTTACCCTTGCCTGTTTAAGGGTAGCCTGTCCATGTGGGGGAAAGAACACGAGCCATTGTGGTCCAGTGGTTAAAACTCCAAACGTTCAAGGCAATGGTCGGGGAACTGAGATCCCACATTCCACACAGTGCAACCTAAAAGGCAAAACAGATCTGGGTGAATCTGAATTCCACTCCTGCATGTCCTGCAGACGGAGCTGGGGACTCAGTGAAAGCCTCTCTCAGCCTCAGTTCCTCTAAGTGTCCCCTGAGAAATAAGCTGGTTAATTGGCCCTGGTGAAGATTGAAGACAATGTGTTGTATGTGAAGGCTGGTACCATGATAACGGAAATGCCCAGTGCATCCTGGTTTGCTGCTGAGTGCTCTGTGACATGCTTGGGCATGCGATGGGATAATCTGCTAATGTATTTTTTTATAAAGCCTAGAAAGCAACAATGAGAAAATGTTCAATTCAGAGGTTAATTAGGTCTGTGCTGGACCCGAGGCAGGAGATAGATGGGCCCCAGGCTGAACAGCTAGAGTTTTTCCCATGTAGACAGATGCTCCAAGATGAAGAGGAGGAGAAGCTCAGCCCTGCCCAGAAAAGGGCTAAAGAGACCTCATGTTTCTCCTTGTCAAAGTCAAGGAGACCTTCTTGACTACACAAGCGCAGAATGACTCCTTGGCGGCCAAAATGGGAGAGAGCACTACTCTGTAGTAGCTGGAGTCCGCCTACCGGTAGACCTCTTTGCTAGAATCCATCTTGCCCAAGGTATGCGCCCATACAGGGTAGGGCCTTGAGATAAACCAAATATGGATTTGTCCATATCCATCTTGCCAGGCAAAGCAAGATGACTGGCCAAAGGAGACCCAGAAGAAGTGGCCCGTATGAGTGATTCACACTCCTGTGAGGGTGTGATTCTCTCTCTGAGCTCACCTGTGTGTGTCTATTCACACGTACCGTTTTCCTCCTAATCAACACTTTGCTTGTTTCACCACTTTCCATCTCTGTGGAAATGCATTTCTACAAAGCCCGCAGGCGAAGGCATTGTCACTGACCGCTGGTTTCAGTGGCTAGGATTCCGTGCTCTCCCTGCCGTAGTCTGACTTCAGCCTCTGCACGGGAGTGAAACCCTGCTTCAAGCTGCTACAGGCCAAGGCTGCCTGAGATCGGAGTTGCATAAGAGAGTTGCCATCCTCTATTTCTTCTGCATCTGGAGGAAAGGCAGGGCTTCTCCCTATCCTAGTTATAAGAGTTGGTGGTCTTGCCGTACCAAGATCAGTGAAGAGATAACAGGAGCTTAAGATCTGTGGTATGAGCTAAGACTTCCACGCAAGCCGGATAACACAGTTTCCTTGTCAGACACAGTACATACGTGTGTGCTCAGCCATGCCTGACTCTTTGTGACCCCATGGACTGCAGACTCCTCTGCCCCTGGAATTCTCCAGGCAAGAAGACTGGAGTGGGTTGCCATTTCCTTCTCCAGGGGATCTTCCAGATGGGGATGAAACCCCCATCTCTTGTGTCTCCTGCATTAGCAGCTGGATATTTTACCACTGCGCCACCTGGGAACACATGAATGAGGTTTACTGGACTTAGTACAGCTGCTGAGTTAGGTCAAGAGGAAAGATGCTTTTCTGTTAAAGAAAAGCAGTTCTGAGTTCTTGCTGTCAACTGTCTACTGTTCAGATCAGACATATTTCTGCCCAATCCTGCCTTTCATGCTCCCAACACTCCTGTCTGTCAAGTGTTTTAAAGTACACTGACTTTTTTTTAATCCAGCTGGAAAAAAAAAAAAAAACACCTAAAATCAATTTTCTATTTGTTTGAAATGACTGCAGTCGTTGCTAAAGACTCAAAACGTGAGTCCCAGAGCCCCAAAAGACGAAACGCAGTAAACTTAATAAACAGGATGGATGAATTCTGTGGTGAGTCACTCATCTCTTTACTGACTAAGTGTTCATTAAGCACCACATCCAGAAATGGAGTTCCCCTCTAGAGAAAATGCTAATTAAGATGCCTCTTTGAGCCCCCACGTTTATCCTCTTAGCAGTCTCTCCCTTTATTTGATCTCCGTTTCAGAAGGATGGGGCCCTTTATTTAGACGAAGTAATTTCTAAAGGAAGGAGCAGAAAGGCCAATTAAATGATAGTTGGGGAATTGTGTCACCTCGAGTTATATAACTTTCCGTGTTAGATCATACTGATTAAGCACTCAAGCACGTTGTCCAAGAGTTTATAGATGAAATAAGCCACTTTCCAGCCATACCCTGGAGAGCTCAAGTGTGTGTGTGCTGAAATGTGCGGGCCAACGTCATTACCCATGAATCCTTTTCTAAGTAAAGGCCTGATTCCTGTCAAAAAATTAGGAAGAGACTGCTGCTTCCCCTCAAACCTGTCTGGTTCATGTTAAAGCTGGTTGGATAACATGCAAACCCTAATTAGGTAGGCGTTGTTCTGTAGCAGAAAGTCAACAGCTTTCAAGCGTTGGGACTCGGAGCTTGAGTTGACAGCATGCAGGGCACATGGCTGGGATATGAGGCCGGGGGAGCCTCTCTTACACTGAGCCCCTGAAGCCCCCAAGTAGGAGGTATGTGAGAGAGGAAGAAAGGGTGTCAGATGTAGTTTAAGGCCAACACAAAGGAAGGGGCGTTGTTTTGAATAGGGAGACTGTGGTGGGGGATTGCCTGGGAATGAGTCACAGAACCTCTTCAGGGAGGTGCAAGGAAAGCAGATTATTTTCTTTTTTTTCATTATTTATTTATTTCCCTGGTGGCTCAGACAATAAAGAATCTGCCTGCAAAGCAGGAGACCTGACTTCGATCCCTGGGTTGGGAAGACCCCCCTGGAGAAGGGAATGGCTACTCACTCTAGTATTCTTGCCTGGAGAATCCCATGGACAGAGAAGCCTGGTAGGCTACAGTCCATGGGGTTGGAAAGAGTCAGACACCACTGAGTAACTAACATTTTCACCTTCATCTGTTTAATTAATTAATTTTATTTTTGGTTGTGCCGGATCTTCATTGCTACACGAGTGCTTTCTCCAGTTGCATCGAGTGGGGGCTACTCTCTAGTTGGCTTCTCATTGCATTGTCTTCTCTTGTGAAATGTGGGCTCTAGGGTGTGGTTGCAGGCTTAGTTGCCCTGCGGCATATGGAATCTTCCCAGACCAGTGATCAAACCCGTGTCCTCTGCCTTAGCAGGCAGATTCTTATCCACTGGGCCACTGGGGAAATCTGAGAAGTGGATTATTTTAATTGGTGGTAAGAACCTCTCACAGATTTTTTGGAAGCCTTGGGGTCAGCAGGATCTTCTGAAAATCAGAACTGATTGGAGTGGGGATGGAGGGGTGGAGGAAGGAAGGTGATACATTAGTTTTTCCTGTTCTGTAATTTTTGAGGTATCACAAGTTAAATGTACTAAAATAAGCCCTGAAATATAAAACAAGGCTATTCTGAGGTCAATATGAATATTTTACCCAAATGATGGAGATTCAAGCTCTCCTGGTATGCAATGTACTAGTTCATAAAGAGTGCAAGGTTATTTATTTTCTAAATCTTTGAAAGAATCTCTCTAAGAAGTAGGTTGGTGGCTTTATTTTAAAAAATGAGCTGCTGTGCATTTTTAAAATGTTCGCCTGTTTTGCTGTCAGGCCTTAGTTGCAGGGTCTTTGCTGCCCTGACTCTGTGGCTGTCGCACGAGCTCAGCAGTTGCAGCAAAGTTTAGTTAGTTGCTCCACAGTGTGTGGGATCTTAGTTCCTGGGCCAGAGATCAAACCCCCGACCCTGTGTTGTAAGGTGGATTCTTGACCACTCAGCCAGCAGGGAAGTCCTGAAGTTGGTGCCTTTAGGAGAGAAGCCAGATTGACAGCCGTTAGGGGTTTACCATTCCTGAACTACTGGGCCATGTATCCAGTCTCCAGCGGGACCACAGAGGTTGCCTTTGATAAAGAAATCAGCTCACTGAACCAGACCACCCCATTGCTGATACCATTTTTTGAATGAACTGGGCAACCCCATGCTTGGTCCACAAATGGCTCGTGTACAAAATCTTGAAGGATTTTTCCGTCACTGCAAATGCATGTGCGCTCACACGCACACACACACACTTTGGAGCCTTGGAATTAGAAATGGGTCCAGCTGAACCCGGGCCCAACAACAGAGAACTCCTTGGAGCTCATCTTTCCAGAGGAACACAGAGTGGGATTTACATCCTGGCTTCCCCACCTGCGGGTGCAGCACCCCGAGAGCAAGTCAAGTTTTCTTTCTGAATTCCAGTTTGCTCTTCTTTAAAATCACGATGCTAGACTCATTTTGTATGAGTTTGTGATGATAAAGTAATATTTATGGAGTACCTAGCTGAGTGGCATGGGCATGTGTGCTGAGTCTCTTCAGTCATGTCCGACTCTTTGCAACTCCATGAACTGTAGCCCACTAAGTTTCTCTGTGCCTGAAATTCTCCAGGCAAGAGTACTGGAGTGGGGTGCCATGACCTCCTCCAGGGGATCTTCCCAACCACATACAGTAAGCTAAAAAACTATAGTTAACATTTTTCATTTTAAATACTTTGACCCATGACCTCCTTTCTAAGCTAGTTCATTAAAATGATCTAAAATGGACAGGTTTGGAGAGTCAACATTGATAGGAAAATAATGAGTTAGGTTTAAAATTCTATGTTCAAGTTGGTAGAACATAGAGTGTATATATATATATATACACACACACACATATATATATATACACACACACAGAAACACATATGTAACATTTGTAATAAGTACCAATTGTTTTCTCAATGATACTTTTCAATGAAAATTGACAAATGTGATTATTATGCATAGAAAACAGCTAATATGAACATTTATATGCTAAGTGCAGGTGTAAAATTGAAACTAAAAGTGAATATTTTTGTAAAACCAATCTGCTTTGGATAGCACCACTTATGGTCAAGGAAGGCCAGTAAATTCCCTGCCTATCTGAAAGAGAAATGCTGTAGCTGTAGAGACTCTATTTGGAGAGATTTTATGGATTTCTGGATTTCTGATGTGTAAAATGAGTTTGTACCATGTCATAGATGGAGTCATTTGTAGGGAGAATGAAAAATGTATTCCTTCTGATATCTCTCTTTTTTTTGCAGTGACATTTGTATACCATGACATTTCTCTGCTCCAACTTATTTTCCTTCTCAGTGACCCCAACCATCATCCGAGGGCAAGTCAAGGGCTGCCCATTGCCCCAAATTTTGTGCTCTACTGAACCATCTGCTGAGTTACAGTTGGGAAGTCTGTGAACCTTTAAGTCTCGCCATCAGTGTTTTCAAGAGAGACAGCTCTGGAATTGAAAGAAACAAGAGCCCGTTCTCCAGGGCTGTATGTGGGGGCCCACAGTTCCATCTTGGAGAGCGCGTGCAAGATGCCCTGGGCCCTGCCCCGTCTCCATCTGTCTACCACTTTGGGGTCTGGTTAGGCAGCTCGGGCTCTGAACAGTGCCCTGAGTTAAATTCTTCCAGTTTACTCCATCTCTGGGCCTTGCTGGCCCATTTGATATAGTTTCCAGCAGGGCTTTCTGCCTCTTGGGCAGCTGTGCAGTGAGTTAACCAGGCACTGGAGTATCAGGAAGAGAGCGTATTTTGACCCAGACCCCGCTGTGAGTTGGGCTCTGCCACCATGAGCCGTGTGATCTGGGGCAGGTCTCAGAATATCTACAGGGCTCTCTTTTTCTCCAGTTTGAGTAACAGTACCCACCTCCTTCAAAGGGATCTTCTGAACTCCAAACGGATGGTACAGGGAAAGGCTTCCCAAAAGACTCCTCAAAGTTTCCTTAATGTTAGCTCCTTGGAAGCTGTAATGAAGACTTGGAGGCTTTTGCTAAGTTGTGCCCAACTTTTTGCAATCCCGTGGACTGCAGCACGCCAGGCTCTGCCCTTCACCATCTCCGGGAACTTGCTCAAACTCATGTCCACTGAGTCGTTGATACCATCCTACCACCTCATCTGCCGCCCTCCTCTGCTTCTGCCCTCAGTCTTTCCCAGCATCAGGGTCTTTTCCAATGAGTCAGCTCTTCGCATCAGGTGGCCAAAGTATTGGAGCTTCAGCATCAGTAATTCCAGTGAGTATTCAGGGCTAGGGACCTATGCCAAAATGGCCCCAGAAACTTATTCTACATGTGCTTAGTGCAGGTAGGCAAGTGATGAGAGAAGAGGAATGTGCTTTAAAAACATGTGCAAGGACTTCCCTGACTGTCCAGTGATTAAAAACTCCATGTTCCCAATGCAGGAGGATATGGGTTCAATCCCTGGTTGGGGAACTATGATCCTGCATGCTACAAGGCATGGCAAGATATTGAATGAATGAATAAAGAGACATGCATTCCACAGAGGCCTTTTCCACATTCCTGTTCTCATGGAGAAGGGTACAGGACCAAGGTGACTTGTGGAAAAGAGGCACCCTGCAGGCTGGATTCCTCCAGGCTTTGGTCTCTCCTTGCCACCTCCCCCTCCTCCTGGCAGCCTAGAGGGCAGAGAGGTGGTAGATGAGGGAGGAGGTTCCCCCTGAGCCTATAAAACCACCACCTGATGCTTGATGTCCTTACTTCTCTTTGTTACCCCAACACTCAGCTCAGGACCCCAGAAAACGTTTGTGAGTTATGGGGGATTAGTGTACAGAGCAGATGCTCAAATGATTTGATCTATCTATCCCGGGTTGCTCTAAAGTGTTTCAAATAATACTTCTCTAGGAAGGGACTTCATTAAAACAAAAACAACAAATAAGCTTGATAAAGGTTGCTTTTGGAAACTAAGGATGTGCATGAACGTGGTAAAGGTCCTGACAAGTTCTATGCCAAAAAACCAGCTCAGTGCCATTTAACCCAGAGTTTCCCAGCTTCACTGTGATCTGGGAAACTTTTTTTCCCTTGTTCGCATGCATGTTGGGAACCAGTCATCAATGGCATATTGATTGGAATTCATGTACAATCCTCAGTCCTCATACAGTTACATATAATTGCTAGGCTTCTGTGTAGACATTTGCTTCCATTATGGTCTATTGTCCTCCCTGGCTGCAAAATGAACTTCACGTAACTTGTCGCCGCATGCTTTGTTGCTGATGTCAGTGGGGACTGAGTGTTTAGCTAGGGTCATTTCTCCACTTCAGAAGCCCTGCTGATCTCTTTGCGTGATGACCTGTTAGCTGCCTTGAGCCTCAAGTCAGTTGTAAATGATGGGACAAGACCCCCTGGGCAGTCCCAGAGAGGCCCTGATGACTTTAATAGCTGTTCCTGTAACTTTGTTGTGAAGATGCATCCAGGATGGGCCCCTACCTCTTCCCAGCCCCCTTACCTGTCCCCCTGCTCCTACTCACTCTGTCTCACTTGGACCATCTCAGTAGCTGCCTAACCAGACTGTTCCCAGCACAGCAGCCCGGGGGTCCTGCAAACACGCAAGTCAGATCAAGTCACCCCAATACAGTATCCTAGAAACACGAGTGTCCTAATGATGAGCGGAGTCCCTGCCACCCTCCCAGTCCCCCATCCTGCTACGATTTCCCCCAGACTCCTCACTCTTAGAATGCTCCCAGCAGGGTCCAACCGTGTGAGCTTTGCATTTTCTCTCCCTTCTGCCCGAAGACAAATGGCTTGCCTCCTCTCCTACTTCCAATGTCTGTCTGATGCCATCTTAGTGGTAGGGCCTGCCTGTGCTGCCCTGGTTTATTCACCGCAGCAGTGGCTCTTGTTGGACAAGTGAGTTTTTAGAAAGAAACACATTCCTAGTAACTCCTTGCTAGGAGCTCTCTGACCTCAGCCTAACCAGGTAATAACAGGAATGCCCTCACCACATGCCTCACTGTGGTTAAAACAGCAGCCCTCCCCCACCCCACCCCCTTCCCCCATAGTTAAACTCTACCCTCCTCCCTGCATCTTCCCCCTCTCAACACCCATCAACACGTGCTGTCTTTATCCATTGATGGTTTATTGTCCCCTCTCCCCGCGGGGGTGTCTGCCGACGCAGGACCTGGTTCCCCAGCTCTAGCACTGTGCTTGTCGCCATGTCGCCTAGGCAGACCTTGGGATCTGGCAGTTCAATGGATGAATAAGAGCCACCCCCCATCCTTCATGAGTGACGCTACTGGGACGAGTTACATGCACGGGGTTTTGAGCATCAGGGCACTTTCCAGGCTGTGCGCTGCTCCTCCTGGTGGCTTTTCCCAGGTTCAGAGGCTGCTGCTTCTGAGTCAGGTTGTTCCAGCTGCAGCCTGGTGAGAGCCGCAGCCTCAGAAGCGCGTGGGTAGGGACCGGGGGGAGGCTGGTGAGCAGAGACCATCCAGGGGAGAGGAGGCTCAGAGCAGAGTCCACAGAACTGCTGGCCTCTCCCCATCCCTTTCAGTGGTTTTCCTTTCATAATATGGTTTCTGCAGGCATGCTTTTTGGCCAGAGTCTGTCCTTGTTGCCTCTTAACACATACCATCGCACTTTAATCTTCTCCTTTACAAACCTGAGATTGCAGTGGTTTGCACCTAAGCAAACAGCTCACCACTGAGGGGGCCACTTTGATAAACAGAGCAGAAAAGGGCTTAGTCTTTCCAGGCCTCAATTGCCTTGCAGTGAAATGAGCAAAACTGACGTGAAAGCTGGAGACTTCCCTGGTGGTCCAGTGGCTCCTCCGATGCAGGAGGCCTGGGTTCGATCCCTGGTCAGGAAACTAGATCCCACGTGCCATAACAAAGATTTCACAGGCCACAACAAAGATCAGAGATTGTACAAAGATCAAAGATCCTGCTTGCCACAACTGAGACTCAGCACAGCCAAATAATTTTTTTTTTTTAAAGTAACGGCTGCCAAGGGCCCCTCATGTCCTGGACATTCCATTATTCTAGGAATCAATTATCTCTAAAGCTTGGGACTGCCTGTCATTCATTCCATGCTCAGCCTAGTAAATGGCAACTATGTCCTAGTAAATGCCTAAGAAATGGCAACTATGTCCAAAGATGCTGGTGGTCTTGGGGAGAGGACTTGCCACCACCTGTTTGGCTCTAGAAATGGTTCAGTTCCGAGACTAGGGCTGCAGTGAAGGACCTCATCCAGGTAGAAGGGACCTCCTGTGATGGAGACACTTCTGAGTTCAGGCTGTGGAGTTGTTTCTACTCTTGGCCCCGCCAGATTGAAGTGCAAGCAAATTCAGAGAAGCCCCAGGTGGTCAGAGAAAGTACAGAAGAATCACAGATGAATACAAGCCTGAAGAATTTTGGAGAAAGCCGTTATGAGAAAGAAGATGCATTTGTTGGACTTAAAGGTACAGCTCTGGTAGCAGCTCATTGCCCAAAGCTGTCACAGACAGTAAGCGGAGGCTGGGCCATTCTGGGTCCCACAACCTGTGGCCCCACAGTTCTGACAACTCAGCTTCCATGGCTGGCCAAAATTTTGTCTTTCTCTGCCCGCCGAAGATGAATAAAAATTACGGAGAGAGAGTTGAGAGGAAATAGAAAGGTGGCTGTAATTCTTGGCTGGCAGAGAGGGAAACAGAGTAGGCTTATGCCTCAAGAACTGCGCCCTCCCCGCTCCATGAGGATTCCAGGGGCTGATACAAGATGAGGGGTTGCAGTCAGGAGTCAGCGATGAGGAGCAAAGGTGTCCGCATCTTGATTTCTTCCTCTTGCACGGTTTCAAAGGCAGTCATAGGCTGTATCAGTAACCCAGTAGTCGAGGCTGGCAGTTCGTGGCTCTGTGGCCTTCGTTCTGATACGTAACTGCAAGGGGAAGGCTGTTGTCAGGGTCAACACCAGATATGGGATGTATTAGCACAGAGTCCCTGGTGACTCAGGTGGTAAAGAATCTTCCTGCAATGCAGGAGACCAGGGTTCCATCCCTGGGTTGGGAGGATCCCCTGGAGAAGGGAATGGCAACCCACTCCAGATTTCTTGCCTGGAGAATCCCGTGGACAGGGGAGCCTGGTGGGTTACAGTCCATGGGGTCGCACAGAGTCGGACACGACTGAGCGACTAACACACCGAAAAATGGGTGAGAAGTGTGGCTCCTGCAGTTATGGGGCAGAAAAGCAAGCTTCGTTACAGACATGCGGCGTGAAGAGCAGTTAAAAAAAAAAAAAAAGCTAGGAGTGTTCAGGCCTGCCCACTGTTCTCTTTGTTCTCAGGAAAAGGAAAGAAAAAAAAACCTCATTTTTTTTTTCTTTCCTTTTCACCGCAACACTTCCAGAAGGACTAGTGTCCCTGCCAGGCTGGAGAAAAAGAGGGAGCCTCTCTGTACGGGGTTCCTGCCCAACAGAGCTTCAAGCTAGAGGAGAGAGCAGCTCTTCCAGACTCCCTGAGGAGGGCCAGAAGGGGCCTGGCTCAGAACAAAGGGACTGTGAATTCCAATGTCAGATTCCACCATTGACCTCGGTGTAAACTGAGGCAAGACCCAAAAGATGAGCTGCTTCAGGATTTGTGGAGGAATTGGAGCTCGGGACAAGCAAATGGAAGCAAGCGACAGGCCTGTCCCTGAGGTTTTGGGACACAGGTTGTGTTTATGGGCAGGGACCATAAAGACAGGGGAGTTCAGGTTCGAGTCAGTTAAAGTTGAAAACAGAAACCAGTCTTGAAAATATCCAAAGCTGATCAGACCAGTCCCACCACACAAAGGAAACTCAGTTCAGCCTGCTTGATGAGACTGGCCCGCCCTGGGTCATCTCTCATTTATGACTCCGGCAGGACTTCCCAAGGTTGATAAGAAGGTTGATTGCAAGGTTGATTGCGGATCGTCCAGAAAATTCCGCAACTATCATTTCTCTGTAAACCAGGCATTTACTTGAAATCAGTCTGAGTCCTTCAGTTTTGTTTTCCTGAGGACACAAGAATGAGGTTCTGCATTTTATATTCTCTGGGTCTACGTTAAGTTGAAATTCTTTCTCATTTTTAACTCATCAGCTCTCTCGGCAGTGCAGGGTATTTGGTATGCTTGTCCCCATTTCACAGATGGGAATGTGGAGACTCCCGGATGTGAATCTTGCCTTACACAAATGCTACTGCTAGCGAGCATGAGTATTTCACCCCTCTGATATTTCCAAGATGCATGGCCTGTACTTTGGCCAGGTGCTATGTTGGCTGCTGCCTTGATGGAAGGGGGAGTGAGATGTGATCCCAAGCCTGAATGCCATCTATGACAGAGACCTCACTGTGGCAAAAGGCCGGATGGTGGATGGTGTGAGTTTTGTTCCTGTGATCTGATATGCTCCAGCGAGCCCTTAACTGGTGAGGCAAGCCCAGGTCACCACCTGAGTGGGACTGTACTTGTCAGCTAAGGACCTAAACTATTAAGAATAAGCAAAAGGTCATTTCCAGTGAGACAGAAATTGCCACTTAAAATCAAACTTCATTGCTGTTGTTCAGTCGCTCAGTCCTGTCTGACTCCTTGCAACCCCACCAACTGCAGCACACCAGGCTTCCCTGTCCTTCACCACCTCCTGGAGTTTGCTAAAACTCATGTCCATCGAGTCGGTGATGCCATCCAACCATCTCATCCTCTGTCATTCCCTTCTCCTCCTGCCTTCAACCTTTCCCAGGATTGGGGTCTTTTCCAATGAGTCAGCTTTTCACATCAGGTGGCCAAAGTATTGGAGCATCTGTCTTGGTTTCAAATCCCACCAAGACATGGACCCATCATACAATTATGGCATCTGAAAAGCTCTTCAAAGATCCCCCTTGGCAGGAGGATGTTGGGGGAGGGTTTGGACTGGACCTGCCCCCACACAGCGCTGTGACCTTGGACAGGACGCTGAGCCTCTCTGAGGCTTCGTTTCTCACCTTGTCGAATGGCATAAGAATAGTGCTTTCCTGGGACTTCCCTGGTGGCCCACTGCTTAAGACTCTGCCTTCCAGTGCAGGGGATATGGGTTCACTTCCTGGTCAGGGAAGTAAGACCCCACGTGCTATGTGATGTGGCCAAAATTTAAAAAAAAAAAAAAATAGTGCTCTTAGTGTTTCCTGATGGATGACAGAGACTGGGCCGGGATTGAGGTGGATACTGTACTAAAAGATTAGGCCTGCTGGAGGTGCACCCTCCAAATAGAAACAGAGACGGAGAGGCCTCATTGGGTCCCCTGCTGTGTTTTCAATACCTGCTCCCAAGAGTCCAGCTGAGGCCTCCTCATCTCCCCCCACACCCAGGCAGAAGTTTCAGCATGCTGCCCTTTGAGCCTGCCAGGGTAGACACATATGGAGGAAGGTCAGTGCCTTTGTTACCTCCTCATTAGAAAACACCCTGATGCTGGGAAAGATTGAAGGCAGGAGGAGAAGGGGATGACAGAAGATGAGACGGTTGGATGGCATCACCGACTCGATGGATATGAGTTTGAGCAAGCTCCGAGAGATGGTGAGGGACAGGGAAGCCTGGCGTGCTGCAGTCCATGGGGTCACAAAGAGTCAGAGACGACTGAGCGACTGAATAACAACAAAGCAAAAGGAGGGGACATAGGAGCTGTTGGGCAGCTCTCCCCAGGCTCCTGCAGTTCGCAGGCTGTGTGTGTGGGCAGCTGGCTGCCCACTGATTCTGCTAAGTGCTGCCCGGGTATGAGCCAAACACCTGGGCCCGGATGTGAAGCGTGGGTGCAGAGAAGCTGGGAAGGTGCTGGAGTGAAACCTGGTTCTCTTTGGAGGCCTTCGGGTTAGGGTTTCTTTCCAGGGCGGAAGTTTCAATTACAGCCATAATTGATTGCTATTATGGGCACTGAACTGTATTTGCCCTGGGCCCTGGAAACAGGAAATCAGCCAGGCCTATTAGAAGTGGTGTGCAAACAGCTCTCCGAAGAAAAAGAGACTTCATGGTTCAAGAGCAGTGGGCGAGAGCCAACCTGCCCTCTCCTCCATCCTGGGTATGGAAGCATCCGCTTCCTTTGCTGCGTTCACCCTCAGACACTTCCTTCAGAAATCTGTAAAACTTACTGAACGCATAGTGTGCCGGGCTCTGAGCTGGAGGCAGAGGGGGAAATGGAAACTTACCGAACACTGACCTTCTTTGTAGAGGGATCCGGGTGGGGGGCGGGGCCCAGGCCCAAAACATGCTGGGAACTCAGCAGCATGGCCTGATGGAGGACAGCAACGGGAGGATGGAGAGGGGAGGAGGGGGAACAGGCGGCCAGGAGCTGACGTGCAGGAAACAGACCTGGCTGATGGGTAGGTTCCGGGAGGAAGAGGTCCACAGTCCAGGGGGCAGGCCCCCCCAAAGGCCTGATGCGCTCTGATTCGGTTCCGTGTTTAAGAAGACACAGCAGACAGATGCCTCAGAAAGTGGGAAATATTTGAAGTCAGGGGAGCAGCAATGTCTAGATCCAGGTGGAGAACCATCTGGAGTGGCATATGACAAGCTAGGTCCGTCCTCTGGGGGCCAGGCCACGCAGAAGCTAGGCCAGGGGGTGAGCGCTTGGGTGGATGTCCTGCTACTAGATGGAGTCTTGCACACATCCCGCGAGTAGGCTGGGGTCCAGGGCAGCTTCTATCCCCGAGGGAGAGCTGGAATGCTAAGCTAGCAGAAAGTTGAAGCAGAAGCCAACTACTGCTTGATTCTACTCCTCTGTGAGATAGCAGGTGAATGGGGTGCCCCATGACATTGGGGCACTGCTCCTGTATTCCAGCTTTAAGTCTAAGTCTTGTCCCTGCTTGCTGGTCAGGCTGGCATGCCTGACCACTTCTGCTCATGAGCCAGGGAGGGCCTGAGCTTGTAGGGAAAGTGAAAGAAAGTGTTAGTCGCTCAGTCCTTTGTGACCCTATGGACTATAGCCCTCCAGTCTCCTCTGTCCATGGGATTCTCCAGGCAAGAATACTGGAGTGGGTTGCCATTTCCTTCTCCAGGGATCTTCCCAACCCAGGGATCAAACCCAGGTCTCTTGTATTGTGGGAAGATTCTTTACTGTCTGAGACACCAGAGAAGCCCCTTGGGTGGAAATGGCTTCTGAAACAGTGGCCAGGAGACCTCATGAAGGCAGGAGCTGAAAGTTTACTGGGAAAAATAAGACGTAAGCAAAGGGCAACTGGAAGAACTCTGATGAGTTGGCACATGAGTAATGACCAAGTGAATTGAGAAGCCCTTGCTTGTTGGAGGGTTGAAGGACAGCAGGAAAGGATTTCTGGCAGGGATAGTTCCAGGAAGGGCTGAAGTTTCAGCTGGGCCTTAGAGGAGGGAGGGGAACATTCTAGACAGGAATGCAGTGTGGAAGAGGCCCAGGTGCGGAAGGTTGGGAGATAGCAAACCACGTTCGGATGTTGCAGGTTTGTGGGATGTGATGTGGAGAGGCTCTGAAGGTCAAGGGAAGGACGTGGTCCTGACCCCATGGGACTCTGGCGTTTATAGGTGGATGTGATAATAGCATCAAGCATGCTACACTGTGGGGCACTAGGTGGAGAGCAGCCCAATGGGAAGAGCTGCTACGTGGGCCAGAGAATGAATCAGCAAGGGTCTGGATGAGGAGAGAGGAGTAGAAACGGAGAAGGGATGGACTCCAGAGATTTATCAAAGCGAGAGAGGAGGAGACTGGGGGCAAAGTCCATGCAGACTGAGCGGCAAGTGGTCACAGTCATAAGAGGAGGAGGAGATTAGGAGAAAGCAGTGAGGAGCTCTGAGCAGGTGGATTGACGGTGGCCACAGGCATCTGAATGTTGATATCTCAAGGTGAGTTAAATGAGGTTAAGCGGCAGGAAAGGTTAGACCAGGTTGTATATTTGAAAATCTCTACTATGGCATAGATCTCACATAGATGCAGCAGAGACTGCTTGCTTTGAAGAGTATAGAAGGAGACTACAGCCACTCGATACCAGGTGTGATGGGCCAAAGAAGGAAAGTGAAAAGTGAAAGTGTCAGTCCCTCAGTCATGTCCAACTCTCCAGCTAGAGCCCACCAGGCCCCTCTGTCCATGGGATTCTCCAGGCAGAATAAGAAGCAGCTAACGGAAAAATCCAGAGTTAAGAGGGAGCCATGCAAAGCAACGAGGTGCCATTTGCAAAGAGGGACAGTGTCCAAAGAAGAAAACATCAAGCGTGAGCAGTTTCAGCTGCTGCTGGGGGATTAGAGGAAATGAAAATCCATTTCTAGTTATTAGAACTGACACCTCAAAGGTCTAGATCAGCAGTCTCCAACCTTTTTGGCATCAAGAACCAGTTTTGTGAAGACAGCTTTTCCAAGGACAAGGAGAGAGAGGCAGTGGTTTGGAGTGATTCAAACACATTACACTTATTGTGCACTTTATTTCTATCACCATTACATCAGCTCCACCTCAGATCATCAGGCATTAGGTCCCCGAGGTTGGGACTCTTGGTCTAGAGGATGTTTGAGTATGTTGTTTCCATGGAGTCAGAGGAGCTGGGGGTTAAGGAGGTGGTAGTAACCTTAAGGATAGTGGGGGGAAAGAGTGGGTGGTATTGAGAATAGCCTAGGAAAGGATGCAGAAGGGTCACTAAATTTGCAAAGCTGAAAGTGAGACCAAATTATGTTCCCTGATGCAGAGGAAGATGAGTTGAACAGGTTGGAGAGAAAGGAGTCCTGCAGGAAGCGTGTTCTGAAGATGCTGTGAGCAGGGAGTTTATCCTTTGAAGGGCAAAGACATTGGCATTCTTAGAGGCTGGGCAGTAGAGGAAATGGGATCCAAGTGAATATTTGGGGGTGCAGAGGGCTGAAAAGGGGGTTCTTGCACCAAATAGCCACTGCCTTCTTAGAAACAGGCAAGGAGAGAGTGGTGGCTGTGGGTGGTGGGGGAGGGTGAGAGAAGGCAAGAGGGGGATTGGCTCAGGAATCCGTGAGGGGAGAGAGAAGGGGGAAGCAAGCCCCAGGGATGCATGAAGCTCATCGTGATGGATGGTCAGGAGAAAGTCCACAAGGGATGGTGAGCTGAGTTCTTGTTCCACCAGACCAGGCTGGAGGCTTCCAGAGGGCTAGGTGAGCCTGGGATGCACATGAACCAGCTGAAGCCCAGGGAGAGACCCCAGACGATGCAAGGTTTGGAGAAACTGGAAGGAGCTTCTTGAAGGAGGGAAGCTAAGCAGATGATGGGAAGAGCAGCCAAAGGGGAGGAGAAGGGGGATGCAGGGGAGAGGACCACAGAGATGGAGCAGAGAGGGTGGTGGTGTGGGTCAGGGCTGTGCAGGGGCCGACACAGAGCCAGGTGGGAGGGACCAAGGCTGAGGGGGCTGAGACCCACAGGCAGAGCTGAGAGGTGCGAGGCCAGGCCTGGGGAGGGGGTGTGTGTGTGGGGTGTAGTTAGGAAGGCGTTGACTGGGGGTCATTGCTTCCATTTTACCAGCTCTGCTGCTAAGTAGCTGTGTGGCCTTGGGCAGGCTGCTTGCATTTGCTGGATAAGAGGCTCCTGTCAGCATCATTCCTTACATCTCTCGGGCCCAGAGGTACCCTGGAGGGGCTTCAGAGTGGCGGCCAGGGATGCTCTTCACAGCCAGGGCCGCACCCCTTACAGCCTGGCTCCCATCCCGTCCCTGCCCTCACAAGCCTTGCTCATGGTGTCGGGAGCAACAGCAGGCAGGCAGCACCTCGCAACGTGGCCCCTCACCTGCTGCAGGAATCGGTGGCTCTAGATTTCACAGCTGGGTTTAAATTAGTGCCCTTCATCAACCTTCCCCTGGCAGGTAAGCCAAGGACCCCAGAGTGAGTCAGGAAAAGTGAGGCAGGAGTGAGGGTGATGGCGAGGAGTCCCAGGGCAGGGGTGCCCCCGGCATCCTCCAGCTCTGAGCCCGCCAGTCTCTGATCCTATGCGCTCAGACCCTGCGGCTGTCGGGTGCCCCCCACACGCCCCTCAGTGACAGCAATGTGACTGCAGCATCCCGGCCTGGAGACAAGGCACCATGTGGGGACGTTTTTTCCCGGGAGGCTATATTTAGAGTGCTTCAGCTGAACCGCCGCTGTGAACTGTACGTCTTAAGTAGTGGTGTGTGCGTCATTAACAAGGCTGCAGGTGTGCGCATCCTGGGAGGGCTGACGCTGTTCCTAACAGGATGGGCGTCTATGGGCTGCTTCCTTTAGGAGTGCGTGCTACCTTCATGTATTATATCTAACTCAATAAATGGAAGCTGTATCCCTGGATGTGAGAGTCAAACCTTCAAACCTGGGCTCTGCTACTTAACAACTGTGTGACCTTGGGCAAGCTCTGTACTTGACCTCTTTCTCAAACCTCAGTCTACTCATCTGTAAGTTGGGATGAAGGGCCAATTCATTGGGAAAGAGGCTGATGCTGAGGAAGATTGAGGGCAGGAGGAGAAGGGGGCAACTGAGGATGAGATGGTTGGATGGGTCCATCGACTCAATTGACACAAGTCTGAACAAACTCCGGGAGATGGTGAAGGACAGGGAAGCCTGTCCCTGGGGCTGCATGCAGTCCATGGGGTCGCGAAGAGTCAGACATGACTGAGAAGCTGAACAACAAAGCTGGGATCCTGACAGGGATGATTTCCTGAGATTCGTGGGAGAGTCAGATCCGGGGAGGCATCAAGGTCTTCAGTGGTCAATAAACGTGAGGCCCAACCCTCTCCCCACCATTTTCTTTTCCTTAGACGCTTCTTTTCATTTATCAACTTGGTTAATCACTTCTATGGCCAAGCCCGCCCAAGGGCCATGTGTGCTGTTGGAGGCTGACAGGCTCAGGGAGCAGCAGGAAGACTTTTGAGCTGAGCCTTAAGGGGTGGTCAAGAGTTTGTTGGCAGAGATTCAGGGGTTGGGGTCAGAGAGAGCATCTTCCTCTTATCATGGGCAGGCAGGAAAGAGAGGCCTTTGACCCTTTCCGTGAGGGTCGCCTCCAGTCCCCGAGTCAGCTCCACACACAGCCCATCAGCAGCCCTTGGAGAGCCTGCCCTCCTTGTCCGGGAAGACGCACCCCTGGTGCTCACGGGCTGGCTCTGCTCTGCCTGGCTCTTCGATCGGGCACCCTGTAGGGCAGGCTTAAGGTTTCCGTGGGTCACAGTGGCCTTCATGGCGGGGCAGTGAGGACTGCATGTGTGCCCAAGTGCTCACTCAGGCATGTCCGACTCTTGCAACCCCACGCACTGTAGCCCGCCACGCTCCTCTGTCCATGGGATTCTCCAGACAAGAAGACTGGAGCGGGTTGCAATTTCCTCCTCCAGGGGATCTTCCGCACTCAGGGGTCGAACCTGGGTCTCCTGCACTGCAGGCAGATTCTTTACTGCTGAGCCACCTGGGAAGCCCACCCAAAGAGCAGCTGCCCAGTTATTATCCTTTCCCTAAGAGTATGCCTCCAGCTCCAAGGCGAGGACTGTTGTGTGTCCAGTACAGGAGCTCCTCTTTAATTACGTCAAGTTTTTTACCAGTCATGTAGATTTATAGAAAAGACAGTATTTCTTCTGCAGCCCCCCACCGCCCACCCCCCGCCCCGCCCTGGCACATACCTTTGTTATGTCCTAAAAGTTCCGGTTGGAAGCAATGTTGAAATCTGTCAGCTCCATGAGTGAACACTCCGTCTCAGCACAGTGATTTGACAGAAATACTAAATTCCAAAAACCACGTGGGCTGGCCCGCATGAGCCTTGCCCTGGGAGAGTTTAAAAACAAAAATACACTGCAGGTTTTGGGGGCTAACTAGCATTGAAAAGCTGTTGTTTTATTTTTATTTTGTTGTCTCTGTGCCATGACCACATTAGCTCTCCTGTTGCGTTCTGTGGGGCCAGAATTAACAAAGGATAAGAACAAGGTCAACAGCATGAAGGAGAGACACCCAGTTCATGCTCTACCCAGTCCCTGGCCCAGAAGAGAAGACTGACCCGACAGGCCGGGGACGCAAGCCCAGCTGCCTCCTTTTTGACATCAGTGCTCAAAGAGACCTGTTCACCCGCCTTATCACTGTAATCAACAGGGGAGAATTTAGCAAATGCCGAAGGTAGTATCGTGTACAGGGCAGCGTTTTCCGAAAATATAACCTCTCTCAAGCCACCTAGAATCATATTTAATGATTTTATTATTTCCGACATATATAATCAGAAGTGATAAAAAAAAAATTTTTGGCCGTGCTGTGTGGCATGTGGGATCTTAGTTCTCCGAGCAGGGATTGCACTCGAATCCCCTGCATTGGAAGCATGTAGTCTTAACCGCTAAACCGCCAGGAAGTCCCCAGAAGTGACCTTTTTTTTTTTTTTTTTTTTTTTAAAATTCTACTGACTGATTCACTTTGGGCCGTGGTGGATACTCATTGCTGGGTGGGCTTTCTCTGTTTGTGGTCGGGGGGGGGGGCCTCTCCAGTTGCGGGCTTCCCACTGTGGTGGCCTCTCTTGTTGCAGAGCGCAGGCTCTGGGTGCACAGACTTCAGCAGCTGCGGCTGAGGAGCTGCGCTCCCAGGCCCTGGAGCACTGACTCAGTAGTTGTGGCGCACAGGCTTAGCTGTCTCGAGGCAGCTGGGATCTTCCCAGATCAGGGACCAAACCCGTGTCTCCTGCATTGGCAGGCAGATTCTTTACCGCTGAGCCACCAGGGAGGCTCCCCTGAGAAGTAATTTTAATGACAGGTTAAAAAAAAAAAAAAACCCTGGCTCCACTGGTGTGTGATGTCACCTCAATTGCCTATTCTTTCTAAGAATAGTCCTTATCTATTCAAGGGATGTTAAAAATGGGGTACCTACCCCAGAGAATAATTTGTGAGGATTACATGAGATAATATGTGGGTTTTCCTAGACATATAGCAAGCACTTAACAAATGACAGCCACGTGTTTGTCACCATGATTGGGGTGCCTGTTGTCCTCGTCGTATCCTCACATTTTAGGGTGGCCCAGGTATACTGTGGGCTTCCAGGTGGCTCAGTGGTAAAGCATCCACCTGCCAAAGCAGGAGACTCAAGTTCGATCGTTGGGTCAGGAAGATCCCCTGGAGGGGAAAATGGCACCCCACTCCAGTATCCTTGCCTGGAAAATCCCATGGACAGAGGAGCTTGGTGGGCTACAGTCTGGGGGGGTCACAAAAAGACAGACATGGCTTGGCAACTAAACATCCACGAAAAGGCATATTTTACCTTGAATGGCGTAGCATCGAAGACGTGGTCCTCATTCATTCATTCTTTCATCAGAGAGTTAACGAACTCCTACATGCGCCAAGGATTAAGACCACAGAAATGAGTGAGACACAGCCCTGCCCTGAGGCAGTTTCCCCTCCAGAGAGATGCTCGCAGAAGCAGACACATCATTTTTCCGCTCTAATGATGACTCCAAGGGAAGCAGGCAGTAGGGGCACTGGGAACCTAGGGAGAGGAAAGAAGTCGGAGGGAGCAGAGTGTCCGGGTCCCCTTTCCTCGCCACGCCATGCCATTTACTAGAGCAGCGCCTGGATTTTAGAAAACAAAAGCCAAAACTGATTTGTAATGAGGGTCTCATGTTTGCTGGGAGTGGCAGGAAGGCAAAGTCAATACATTTTATTGCTTTGGGACTCGACTGAAGGTGTAGAGATGAGGCAGGAAATCCTGTCTGAAGCCAAGCTTCCCCATCCATTGGCATAAAATCCTAATGAGCTCTTAAGGGGAAGGGAAATAAAGTTTTCCTGAGAAATCCCTGACTTTAAAAGGGTGAGATTTTTAGCAAAGGAAGTTGGATATTCAGAGGTGCTTTCTTTCCCCAAAATTATTTTTAGCCCCTAGAATGTAGTTTCTCTTGCCCACTTAGGTTCAGCATGCAGATCAGGCCAATTGTGTTTGGGAACAAAAACAAGCCACCTCCTCCTGTTAAAGGTCGGAATAGTTTAAGGTATGTGCATGCGGTTGTTGCAAAAGGGCAGCACTGGAGTGAGGAGGGGCGGGGCAAGGTAACAGTCCAGGGTAAGTCTTATTTTAGATGCTAAGTCATGTCCGAATCTTTACAAACCCATGGACTGTAGCCTGCTAGGCTCCTTTGTCCATGGGATTTTTCAGGCAAAAATACTGGAGTGGGTTGCCATTTCCTCCTCCAGAGGATCTTCCTAACCCGGGGTTCAAACCCACATCTCTTGCATTGGGGGGTGGATTCTTTACCACTGAGCCACCAGGGAAGTCTTGCCCAGGGGAATAGTCACCCTTAAATAGTTACCTGTAAAACTCTTAAGAGCATCAGTGGCCTTAGCCCACTTGCTCTAAAGCGTGGGGAGTTCTGGGATGGAAGAAAAAGCTCATGCCGTGTCGAAGTGATGATTTTATAAAAATGCATCATTTTTGCCTTATTATTAAGTGCTTGTGTGAAAAGACATAAAATGAAATGTTCTTTTGTTTCTGAATTCATCCATCGAGGTTTGCCCAGCTCATCTCTCTCTGAACCGGGTCTCTTGCTCTTGGGGGCACAACCAGAACTGCAAATACACAGTTAAAAGTGGCTTTGACGAACAGCATAGTAAGTGCATGAAAAGTTGAGACAGGATGGGGGAGACTTAACTGCGTGGTCCACCAGGGAGTATATCTTTGAAATGACTGATGACATGGGCACCGGGACTTCCAGAATTGCCAGGAGGTTGCCAAGGAAAGGATGCTGGTCAGTGGGAACCGTGCGGTACTGACGTGCCTTCAAGGGAAACTTGGGGGTGTGGACCCTGGAATAGAGCTGCCAGAGAGGATCTGATTCCTGGAAGCAGAAATTATGGGCTCACTGAGCAGATGGTTATCTTGGCAAAAAGAAAGTAAAAGTGAAGCATTCAGTTGTGTCCATCTCTTTGCCACCCCATGGACTGTAGCCCACCAAGCTCCTCCATCCATGGGATTCTCCAGGCAAGGATACTGGAGTGGGTTGCCATTCTCTTCTCCAGGGGATCTTCCCAACCCAGGGATCAAACCTGAGTCTCCAGCACTACAGGTAGATTTTTTACCATTTGAGCCACCAGGAAAGCCCTGTCTCAGCAAACCCGTTCATTTTATAGGAGATGGAACTCGGAGCCAGTGGGTGGCTGGCCCAGGTTCCCACAACTACAGGGAAGAATCTGAGACAGAATCGGGATGAACCCTTTGGGGCTCGGTTTCTTCAAGTGTGATGTGAGGGCTTGGGTGGTAAGTGTGCTCAGGCCTCTGAAGGGTTTCTTGATGCTTCTCTGCAGCCTCCCAAGGATAAGACTCAACTTGAAGGGAATCCACTGTTCTTTACAGAATATACAAGAAAAAAAAGTCAAGTAGCCATTTATATCCTCAGTGGCCACATTTGTGCCAAACAGCCAAGCCAGTCCTGTTTTCAAGATGAGGGGATTGAAATTCACTGCATTAAAAAAAATGTTTCTTCTTTCTCATCTTTTGTTAATGGCTCCTCTGTCCAAGGGATTCTCCAGGCAAGAATATTTTGAAAGGGGTTGGTTCTTTCTCCATTGGGGATCATCGTCCTGGATTCTGATCAAAATGGCTTTGAGCTCTGTCCTGAAATCATTGACAGGCAGATTCTTTGAGCTGTGTGCAGTATTTGGAACAATCTAGTGAATCAGCTGGGCAGTCTGTTAGGTACTCTTTTAAGGCCACGGCCTGGTTACTTCATGGGGTTAAGGTTCTTGTGAAGAATAGAGTGGTGGGCAGGGTGGGGGTTGCCATTTTTAGGCACCTAGGGACCGAACTGGAGTCTCCTGCATTGACAGGCAGATTCTTTAGTGTCTGAGCCACCAGGGAAGCCCACTTACATTTTAGGCTCTTTTTTTAAGGCCACGGATGATACTTCGTAGGGTTCTTGTGAAGAATAGAGTGGTGGGCAGGGTGGGGGGCCTTGTAGGCACTGGGCCGGGCCCTGTAAATCCTTGGTTTCTAATTGGTGACCTAATTCTGAAAGGCAGGTTCATCCTGTTTCACCTGGAAGGGACATAAGGCCACAGTTCCGGCCACTGTCCAGTCTCCTTTTTCCCTGCCCATCCTCGCACAGGCTTCTGTTCCTGTTGCCCTAACCTGGGTGACCAGATCATCTTCTCAGTCCCGGAGGAGGGAGGTTGTCCTGGTGATCCCATCTGTGAGTGGTTGCTAGCCACGTTGCCAACGCCGTGTGATTGATCACAGGAGCTAAAGTTTCCCAGGGGCCCTTTAGCAGCAGCAAAGACTTAAAAGAGTGGGACAGAGGTTGCTAAGTGACCTAAGAGATTTTCTGAGCCACTAATTACTTCATAAAAGCGTTTTACTGGGCTAGCGTGCTCAGTTATTGGCACTGTCTGTCTGTGTGTCTCAGTCCTCCTGCCCCAGCCAGTGCATTGCTGGGAAGCTCTGCTCATGTCCTGCAAAGGAGGCTTTGATGTAGTTCTCTGCCATGCTTACACATAAGCCAGTGTCTGCCACTGGTCACCATCTGTGGGGACAGGGGCTCTGGCTCTGTGCTCAGTGAGTTACTTGAGTTACTGTCAGTAGGACATTCCAGCAAGGGAACTATAGCCTGGGCGGGTGTACCTCTCGACCCAATTGATTTCACTGATTTGCCAGTGGACAAGAGCCTTGGTTTTTACATCTGCAAAATGGGGTTAAGGAGGAGGAAGAGGGGCTGGCTACGTTTTCTTTGTTGGTTGGTTCTCTGACTGGGTTCTTCTCCCTCTGAGTATTTAAGGCATTTCTAAGGGCACAGAAATGACCAAAGTAGGCAGTAGGTTTAACATCCAGCAGAGAGAAAAATGGAACTAGCCTGATCCTGTTTCATTTTTGTTTTCCCACTGACGAGAACAGTTTCACAGGAACAGGGTGGGGCAGGCAGGTGCACAGAGCCACTGGCGTCCATGGTGATTACAAAAAAGGCAACAGGCTCCTTGGGGCCCTCTGAGTCCTGTTTTCTCTTTCCTTTTAGAGGATTTGGAGATGTGAGCACAGAGATCCACTGCCTGGTTCTTTAAAAAGAGGAGAAATGAGGAGAAGGGGGTGGGAAAGTTGTCATGGTTTTATTAAGCAGAGGATGGATCTTAGAAGCAGACAATACACACAGAGAATGGCAGGCAGCGCTGCTCTCAGATGTCTGGAGTGGATCAGCAAACAGATGGGAGCATTGATAGATTACTGGGAATTGTCATGAGCGCTCTGAAAACAAGCAAAGCCAAATAAATGCTTTAAAAAATAATAAATGCTTTACATTTTTGATCTGGTTGCTGTTATGTCAAATAGAATGTTGTCTCCTGGAGACGTCTAACAAATGTTCCCCTAGTAACCTTATGAAGTTGTTAAACAATAGTACTGTGTTTCGATTTCTTGAGAGAGAAGTTGTCAGAGGCAGGCTAAGACCCTTTGATGGCACTTGTCCCCCAGAATCCTCAGGTCGCACGTCTAAAGAAGGCACTGTCATTGTTTTCCCTGTATTGTGGATGATCAGTTTGAGGCTCAGAGAGATGAAGCAACTTGTCCAAGGTTGCACAGCCTGTGAGGGCAGAGGTGATGTCTTACCCCGGATTCTCTGCTTCCTCTACCCCTGCTCTTGACACTACGCTGCCTCTCAGGGACTGCTGAAGCTACACAATTTACCCTCCAAGCATTCACTAATGGATTGGCATTGGTCTGGAAAGTGTATCGTGCCATCAGTTCAGTTCAGTCGCTCAGTCATGTCCGACTCTTTGTGACGCCATGAATCGCAGCACGCCAGGCCTCCCTGCCCATCACCAACTCCCAGAGTTCACTCAGACTCATGTCCATCGAGTCAGTGATGCCATCCAGCCATCTCATCCTTGGTCGTCCCCTTCTCCTGCCCCCAGTCCCTCCCAGCATCAGAGTCTTCTCCAATGAGTCAACTCTTCACATGAGATGGCCAAAGTACTGGAGTTTCAGCTTTAGCATCATTCCCTCCAAAGAAATCCCAGGTTTGATCTCCTTCAGAATGGACTGGTTGGATCTCCTTGCAGTCCAAGGGACTCTCAAGAGTCTTCTCCAACACCACAGTTCAAAAGCATCGACGTAGAAAGCCCTAAATTTCTTAATTCAAGAGACCTGGGTTTCCTTACTTAACCATAATCTTTTGATGCTCAGACTACCCGCCCCTTATTGCAAACTTCCATATAACCTGACTCCTCCACCATCACCCCTGCCCCCAACCTGGCCTCCCAGGAGCAATTCTCTCAGAGCTACTTGAGGTGCTGTCCCCTGGGCTTAGTCCTAAAACACTTCCCCCGAATAAAACATAACTCAATTTTTAGATTTTGAGTATTTTTTAAGTCAACAGAATCTTCCCCAGTATTTATGCTAAGGATTAACAGTGGGCAGAAGACTAGTCCATTCTGTGGATGCATTGCCTTTGATACTAGATACCTCCAAGGAAAGGCTGATCCAGAGTGCCCAGTGGAAAGAGAAAATGAATCACCGAGTGTGGGAAGCTGATCAGTCTTACGTCGGGTGATGATGGAGCCAGAAGGCAAGGAAAACAGTGCAGGCGTGCAGGCATGCAGGCAGCCTCGGCAATTTTGCTTTCTCTGAGGAGAGAGTGGTATAGTCAGACAATCCCAGGCCCCTGGCCCCTGGGGAAAGCTGTAGCTAGGAAATCTGATTCTTCAACCTGGCCTCGAAATTCTAGCCCTGGGGATGGAGACGTTTATCTGTTTCTTGACACTCACAGGACTCTTCCCACCATGCTTCAGTCAGCAAATGCATTTATTCAGTAAATACTGGGTTGGCCAAAATGTTCATTTGAGTTTTTCCATTAGATGGTGCAGGAAAACCCGACCGAAGTTTTTGACCAACTCAATGTTTATTGGCGGCCGACAGCACCAGACAATGTTCTAGGGCCTGGGGACGTTTCTAATAAAATAAAAATAGAGAAGAGGAAAGAAAAACACACAAGTACCAGCCCTCAAAATTGGGAAGTGTTCTAACCCAGAAGGAAGATGGCTGGGGTATTAGACGTAATGTAATATTCTAACAGCTCCAGTAGACGATACATTTTTTAGGTGAGAATGCAGGACTTGGGCTTTTTCTTTTTTTTTCCTTAAGTGGTTTGTGTTCCACAAAGAAATCAGTGCTTCTCATTTTCATGAAGAACATGCGGCACCTGGGCCTTTGTCCATCTCTTCCCAGGCCAAGTGCAAAAATGCCAGAAGTTCGGCATTCTCAGGGGTTTTTGCAGGATCTAGACATGAGAGTTTTGCCTTTTACTGGCATATCAGTTAGAAGATCTGGACTTCTTGCTTCAGGGATATGTGTGTGTGCGCGCGCAGGCATGTGCCCACCTCTCTGTGTGTGTTTAAACTTCAAAGCCTGACCCACTATAAAACAACCCCCCAAACTGTCCATTGCTTAAAAAAAAAAAAAAATCCTTCATTTCCTTCAGGCTCAGAGGGCATACATTTAAGTAAATAATTAAATTACATCCTCCTGCCAAGTAATTTCTTAAAGAAGAGGCAGTAAATGGCATCCCTTCTGGGAAAGCTATGCTGTAATCACGGAATGGCTTTCTTCAAGAGGAAAATGTTTACTTGAAAACTCTCGACAGCCTAAAGTATTTCCATCTCAGTTCTCTGACCCAGGAGAAAGAAAGAAGCTGCGTTCACTTTCAGAGGATGCCAAATTTAGGATTTGTCTCTGGCGACGTGGGAACAGCTGTTGGGGATTGTTTAGCCTTCCGGCCAGGCCCTTCCACTGCAGTGAGCAAGAGCCACAGGGCCCCTGTGTTTGGGGATTAAAGATAATTGCGTTGGACCAAAGCACAGATTATACCTGGCTTTGTAAGTGTTCTATACAAATGTTCCGTTTTGCATCTTTTACCTGCTTGTATTGCATGCTCAGGCGCTTCAGTCGTGTCCAACGCTTTGCAGCCCCATGAACTAGAGCCTACCAGGCTCCTCCCTCCATGGAATTCTCCAGGCAGGAATACTAGAGTGGGTAGTCATTCCCTTCTCCAGGGGCTCTTCCAACCCAGGGATCGAATCTTAGTCTCCTGTATTCCAGGTATATTCTTTACCTTGGAGCCACTAGGAAAGTCCTTTACGTGCTTAAATGTGGTCATTTGCCTGAACAAAGACCTGTATGACTACTTGTTATTGAAAAACGTTTATATTTTCTCACAAAGGAACACATACCTCCCCCCCACTGACAATTTGAAAACATAATAAAGGCTAAGAAGGAAAATAAGAATCATTCATTTTCCCACATCCCAGGGATAAAGTCCTTTTTTGTCTGTTTCTTTCCAGTATCTTTTTTTCCCCTTCAACCACATATATGCAATCGAACCAACACTATGTAAATGAATTATTCTCTGGGATTTTGTTAAAAGGGAAGGTGACTGCCCTCCACCCCAAGGAGCTGGGTCCCTCTTCTAGCTGAGGTCTGCTCACTTGCCTTCATGCCATTTTAATAGAGCTCTTCCATCTGCCATTATGAAACGTAAAAAGAGCTACGGTTCAATTAGGCACAGTTGTGGCTCAAGTGAAGAGTCTGTGAGCCGAAAGGCCACAGGTCAGTCTCCCTGGAGCGGTTCAAAATTGCAGCGCGCCCGCCCAGTCATACTTCTCAAGGTGCATTATTGCTCTAATAAAGTGTTCTTGGCTATAATTTTGTAACAGTTGGTAATAGGAGTCCCAGAGGAACTGGGCATTTATCTAAAACACAGACTGTGCCCAGGCCCCCACCCGCAAAGCAAAGTTTGCTTTAATGATGTTCCTTTGAATAATTTAAATACTATCCTCCTGTTGATTGGTTTTTGTATATTTTATGCTGTAAAATGCCCCAAAGGGTTAGCTGGTTTTCAAAAGCGGAATGTTAGACACAGTTGGATTTTTTTTTTTTTTTCTGTCTCTGGCCTTGAGATTTATGCCTGGAGGCTCTTCTTAGAAAAATACCAGAGGGAAAGACCTTTGTGAAATACAAAGTTTCATCCTGGGAACCCACAGTGGAGGGTTTCTCGCCTTCTAAGCAGTCCATGGAGTCGCTAAGAGTCGGGCACGACTGAGCAACTTCACTTTCACTTTTCACTTTCATGCATTGGAGAAGGAAATGGCAACCCACTCCAGTGTTCTTGCCTGGAGAATCCCAGGGACAGGGGAGCCTAGTGGGCTGCTGTCTATGGGGTCGCACAGATTCGGACACTACTGAAGCGACTTAGCAGCAGCAGCAGCAGCAAAGCCCCTCTGGCAGGAGCTTCTCCATGGGAGGGGAGGGGTTGTGGTGATGGGCAGGGCTTTTCCACCACCACCCCCCCCCCCCGCCCCAGTGGTATGTACCCATTCTTTACTGACTGAGCCCCCAGGGAAGCCCAAGAATACTGGAGTGGGTTCCCATGCCCTCCTCCAGGGAATCTTCCCAACCCAGGGATCAAACCCAGGTCACCCACATTGCAGGCAGATTCTTTACCATCTGAGCCACCAGGGAAGTCCAAGAATACTCGAGAGGGTTGCCATGCCCTCCTCCAGGGGATCTTCCCAACCCAGGGATCAAACCCAGGTCACCCACATTGCAGGCAGATTCTTTACCATCTGAGCCCCCAGAGAAGTCCAAGAATACCAGAGTGGGCAGCCTATACCTCCTCCAGGGGATCTTCTCGACCCTAGAATTGAACTGCAGGCGGATTCTTTACCAGCTGAGCTACAAACCTAGAGAGCGTTTGAAAAAGCAGAGACATCATTTTGCCAACAAAGGCCCATATAAAAGGTATAGTTTTTCCAGTAGCCATGTAAGGATGTGAGAGTTGGACCATAAAGAAGTCTTAGCACCAAAGAATTGGTGCTTTGGAATTGTGGTGCCGGAGAAGACTGCTGAGAGCCCCTTGGACTGCAAGGGAATCAAACCAGTCCATCCTAAAGGAAATCAGTCCTGAATATTCACTGGAAGAAGGACTGATGCTGAAGCTGAAGCTCCCTGATGTTGGGAAAGATTGAAGGCAAGAGGAGAAGGCAGCGACAGAGAGTATGATGGCTAGATAGCATCGTCAACTCATTGCATGTGAATTTGAGCAGACTCCAGGATATGGAGGACAGAGGAGCCTGCAGTCCATGGGGTCTCAAAGAGCTGAAGGTAACTTAGCAACTGAACAACAACAATACCATCCCCCTTAAAAATGATTTAACAAGGGCCCACTGTATAGCACTGGGATATGTACTCAATACCTTTTAATAACCAATAATGGAAAAGAATCTGAAAAAGAATGGAAAACAATCTGAATAACTTTGTACACTAGAAATTAAGACAGCATTGTACATTACTTCAATTAAAAAAAAAAAAAAAGATTTAGCAACCTCAACTGCTGATTCAACCTGGGAACCCTGTGTGAACTTTGAAGAGCTCTGCCCTCCGGGATAAAAAATTTAGGAAAATTTAGAAATTTAGATCTAACAGGGTCTGTGAGGCTGTCTCTTCTAAGACCTAGGATTTACAGATGAGGAAACAGCTTCTGCCAGGGTTAAGGACCATGTGGTAAGCCATCACCATCATGCCAGAGGAGGGTGAGAACTCACATCTCCTGAAACCCAAGCTAAGCCTCTCCTGTGCCTCCAGGGGACCCCTCCATGCCCAAGTTCCAAGGACACCAGAGATGTATCACCAGGGTACCATGGAAACGAGAAACACCCTTTGCTCAGGGATCAGATTACTTGAAATAGAGATTCCAACCTATGGAATTCCTGCTTTGTGACCAATTGGAGTGAGTGCGTGTGGAATGGGGTACATTTCATGAACGTCATCTTTTAGCCTTTCAAAGCAAGGTTCTGCTCAGAGGATTCCCAGGGTCTGCTGGGGCCTCATTTACAAGTGCAAGGGGCAAAGAAGAAAAAGACAAAGGAAATCGATGGAGCCTTGAATGAGACAAAAATTAAAGTAACTAAACACGATGGGGGGTGCTTTCAAAGAGATGAGTCAGTGGAAAAATAATAGCGGTATAAAAAGAATTTGAAAAGCTTGTAAAGAGTGTTAATTATGTTAACCTTTAAGAACTCGTGCAGCGTCGGATCGGGAGCCTGTTTTGTTTGGTTGGAAGCGGCCATCTGATGATAAATACTTTCCATGACCCAAAATAAGGAGGCTGCCTTGGCTGCTCAGTTGCTCTAAGAAACCCTCATGCTCCCGAAGACCTCCAAAGGTAGGAGGTGCATCCCTCACCCGTTTTGCAGTTTCATCGTGCAGAATATAGAGGTCTGGTGTGTCTGTGGTCGGTCCCTCCATGTGCCTTTGCCACTTTCACTCTTGGGGAGGGGTCAAATGTTGTGAGGAGAACACAGTCTTGGGAGCAAGACTGAGAAGGTTCACCCTGGGTGCTGCCCCTTACCAGCTATCTATCTGATGCTGGCCGAGTGGTTAAGACTTCTGTGCCCCAGGGGAGCAGCCATAACTGCAAAGTCAGCTGTGTCCTCTCAAAGGATGGGCGTGGATCTTGGTGCTGAAGGAGTTCAAACCTCCAGCTCAGTCTCACCAAGAACATGTGGGGTACTCCTGGAGAAAGCAGGACCCCAGAGTTCTAAAGCCAGAGGAGGCTTTGGTGTGGTAGCCTTGGTGGAGGGAACAGTCAGTCCTAAAGGAAATCAACCCTGAATATGCGTTGGAAGGACTGATGCTGAAGCTGAAGCGCCAATACTTTGGCTACCTAATGCCAAGAGTCAACTCATTGAAAAAGACCCTGATGCTGGGAAAGATTGAGGGCAGGAGGGGAAGGGGATGACAGAAGATGAGATGGTTGGATGGCATCACCGATGAAATGGACATGAGTTTGAGCAAACTCTGGGAGATAGTGAAGGACAGGGAAGCCTGGCGTGCTGAGTCCATGGGATCACAAAGAGTCAGACACCACTGAGCGACTGAACAACAAGCTGATCCATGGGCATCATGATGGTGGTGATAGACTGCTCTCACCCTTGGGCCCTTGCCCATGTGGTTTTCGTTTTGTGTTAAGTCTCTGCAGTAGTGATCATTGGCCAAGAGGGAGACCAGGAGATGTGGTTCCGTAACAAAGGGTTGGTGTTAAACTTTATCCAAAATTGCCTCAAAGCCAGAGGATCATGGTGCATGCAGACATGTGACCAGGTCAGAAAATGGGGAGCGGCAGGGGTCAGGTGTGAGGACAAAAGCTGAGTGTCACCAATAGCATGTGGGGTCCTCCTGGAGAATGCAGCACCTCAGAGTCCTAAAGCCAGAGGGGGCTTCCACGAGATGGCCTCGGTGGAGAGAACAACCACAGGGAGGGCTGGAAGGCTGAGGTTGAGAGTCTTGGGTCTGTGCTGAGCTCCCACCACCGTGGAGTAAATAAAGGGGCAATGAGTTGAAGGGGCATAAACAGAGTTGAAGCTGGAAGGGAGGGATTTGGGAGAAGGCCATGGGTTTTCAGATTTTTCTATGGATGCGATGGGTGAACCACGGAAGCTGTTTACTAGCAGAGATGCTCTAGGTTTTTGGCAAAAAGCTCTGGCTGTCGTGACTGAGTGAGCTGGAGTGGGAAACCGCTGCAGATGTGGGGCCTGCAGATGTGATTCTCCTGGCAAGCCATCAGGAGGATGGGGACCCACTCAGAGAGGCAAGGCGGTGAGGAGACAGCTTTGAGGAACATCACAGCAGCAGTGTGAGAGAGACTGGGAGTCTGCTTGGATTGGGTTTCTAGGGGACAGGGAAGTCATGCCAATTACTGTGCGATTTCAAGTCTGTGTAGCTGGTGGGCTGTGATAGGAAGTCAGGGTGGGGAAAGAGGGCAAGGCAAGAGAGAAAAACAAGTCATGCCTGAGCATTTTGCCTTTGAGATGTCAGGGGAAGTGTCCTGGAGGCATCTCATACTTTAGCAAGTCCACACCGAAGCGCCTGACCCCCGCCCCCAAACTTGCTTTCCCTGCAGGCGCACCCATCCTGTTACTAGGGGCCCCCACCTTGATGTCTCCCATCCCCAACTCTTTAGAAAGACATTAGCAGGAGACTTGGTCAGTGTTCCCTTTACACTATGCGGCCTGCCCCCTCTCCCAGCCCCCAGGGATCTCTGCATCCGTACACGGAGTACCCCCACCCTCCTCCTTGTACCTTCACAGCCCACTGTCAATTGGGTACCTGGGAGCCATCAGATCCCATCACCTCTCTGCTCAGGGCCTGCTGTGGCTCTCCATCCTTCTGTGTAAAAGCCAAGATCATGCCAACAGTCGGCAGGACTCTCTGTGATTGCCATGTCCCCACTGACTCTGCACTTCTCCCTGTCTCTCAGTGTGTCCGAGCCAGGCCAGCCACTCTGCTGCCCCAGCAAAGCGGGAGTGCTCCCAGGTGTGCTCCCAGGCCTGGGCCCTGGATGCCCTGTCTGGAATGCTCATCACCGGACAACCTCATGACTTGTCCCCTCTCCCTGGAAGTCCTTACTCAGATGTCCCCATGCCAACGAGTCCCAATCTCCATCTACCCCCAAACTCGCCCTGCCCGGCACTGTTATGTTCTCCCCATTTTTTTCCGCCATCAGTTTAGGAATCACTGGTGTAGAGATGGTACTTAAAACTCTGAGGCTGGATGAGGTGGCCCAGGGAGAGGGTGTGGCTTAGAAAGGGAGCCTGGAGCACTCCCTTGCTGAGTGGGCACAGGAGGCCAGCCTGGGCCACAGACCAGAGAGAGCAGCGGGGAGGCTGGAATAGGCAGGATCCTGGCAGCCAGGGGGAGAAGCGCTTCCAGGAGGAGGAGGGTCACCTCTGTCCAAGGCAGGGTGACAGTGGCCGTCGGATTCCTCCATTTTCAGACCGGAGGAGGCCTCCTTCCCATGGCCCCTCCAGCAGTGACACAGAGCTGTCGTTAAAGACCCAGGAAGAAGAATGCCTCCCTTGGTCAGTTACACGCCCGCTTTTGTGCCCAGGGCCCTAACTCTCACTTCTGGATGTGCTGTGGGGTGTCACGTGGTCTATATCGAGTCTCTCCCTGATTCTCCGTCACAGTGCAGTGAGGTCACCGCCTTTTACAGCCCGGGAACTGAGGTTCAGTGGCCTGTCCACGGTCTAAGTTAAAGGGGCAGAACAGAACAAAAGATCCAGGATAGGCTCCCAGGTTGGACTGAAAATATGGGTTTTCAGGCTGGGCCGGTTAATCCTGAAGGAAGGGAACAGCTCCAGAGAGAGCCGCTCACTAAACTCCCACACCAGAGCCGGCCACACAGGAGACCTTGGAAGTCCCTGGAGGCCCTTTGATGAATCTATATAAAGAAGTAAGACCAGCTCGGTAACGATGCCAATAAAACTCCCTCCGTGTCCATAGCGATGCAGAGGTAAACACTGCCAGAGGGAAATGTCACTCTTTGCTCTTTCTCTTGCCAGAACCGTGTTAGGTAACAATCCCTGTTGTAAGGCCTGAAGGGATCTCGAAACCCAGATCTGTTTAAATATAAAAACTTAAGTAAATATGCACACAGAGAACTGTGAATTTTAAGAAGACTCTGTCAAGGGCAGTGATGTGCAAGAGAACTAGGAACCAGTCTGCCCACTGCCTGATTGCAGTTACTACCAGCACCTGGCGGAGGCAGAGGGCTGGGTTCTGCCAGCCCCCAGGAAGCTCACTCCAGGACAGCCTGGAATTACTACCAGGAGTGAGTTCTCACTCCCAGCGACCCCTCACTTGCAGAGGCGCATCCATCCACGAGCGGTCCCTGAGAACCTGAGTGTCTGCTCATCCAAGGGCCCTTCCTGACCCACGAAAGCTTCTGGTCTGCTTCCTTCCTCCCCCTGGGGTGGTGGGTACAGCTTGCTGCTGTCAGCAGTGCCTTTGGGGTGTGGGGGCTGATGGTAGGAGAGGACGGGAGTTTCCAGTGACATCCCAGTTTGGGATCCTGGAGGCTGGTCCCCATGCTGAGCTCGTTGTCAGGGACGGATGGTTACGCAGGGCTTTGTTCCAACTGTGGATTCCACCAGGGGTAGCCAAGGACTCCACTGAAACGGAGATCTCCTCAGGTGTAACTGGGCAGGGCCACCGCCCAGGCTGGGACCAGCACCACCAGGAGACTCTCCAACTGCAGAACCTTCCCCGGGCCATTTTGCAATTAGAGGAAGATGCCCATCTGTTTTCTGGATTCCTCCTGCGTGTCTGACAGTCCTAGCCAGCTGGGTTTCATGAAACCCCAAAAGGGTCTTGCCTGAAGCACAGTTTTCTCTCATTTTTAAAGCTGGTCTGAGAGTTTGTTCCGGGAAATCTCATCTGTGCACTTTTTTTGCCAGCCTTTTGTTGAAGAAGGGCTGTTTAGTATCTGAGAAACCTCCTGGGACGTTTTAATGATTCTGTTCAAGTTTTTCTTCTTTCCCTGAAAATTTCATTGCACCAAGAATTAAGAGGCTTCAGCTCCTGAGAACTGTCCTTGGGTTGAGAAAATGACAGGCCTGTGTCCATCTCACCTGGGCAAAGGCATTAATTACCATTTTTAAATTGTATTTATTTATTTGTTCTTGGCTGTGCTGAGTCTTTGTTGCTGCGTGTGGGCTTTCTCTTGTTGCGGCGCTGGGGCATCTCATTGCGGTGGCTTCCCTGCTTGTGGACCGTGGGTTCTGAGGCATGCCGGCTTCCATAGTTGTGTTGCACAGGCTTAGTTGCTCCATAGCATGTGGGGTCTTTCTGGACCAGGGATCAAACCCATTGTCCCCTGCATTGGCAAGTGAATTCTTAACCACTGGCTCACCAGGGAAGTCTCAGGGACATTAAGTAATCCAGCCTTCTCACTTACCTTGATAGGGAGCCATATGCCTCTTTCAAAGCCAAAGTTTTGTTTTGCCTTTTTTTTTTAATTAAAAAAGTAACATTGCTTCTGTTACCACTCCCTGGTTCTAAGTACTAGCTTTGCTGGTAAACAGTTACATTACTAGGAATTCACCTCCCTGACCTCATCTTCTCTCTGAAAGGGAGAAATCAGGCAGCATGTGAAATTTTCCCCAGCTCTTGTGGCTGTGTGAAATCACAACTCCGCATCCTGTGCTGTGCCAGAAAGCCCCCAGATTTCTTGGTGAAATGACAATCTTCATTCACCAGAGCATTAGAACTTAGACAAGTCTAGGGGAGGTAGGCTGCGGCTGTTATGGTTAACATTTCTTGAAGCCCTGTTCCCTGGGGGAACTCCAGGTATTTGTTCCTTTTTCCCAATAAATAGTGACTGAATGCCTTCTAGGGGCCACCCACTGTTCTGAGTGCTGAGGACACAGCAGTAAACAAAACCAAAAAAGTCAGTACCCAGGGAGCTTGTACTGCAGCAACACGCCCTGGATGCTTGATTGCATCCTGTAAGCCTTGGGGCCTTGACCCTCTGTGACCTATCCACTGCTTACAACCATCCTTTTTAAGATCCACAGACATTTTCACCCACCTGATGTTTTGGTAATCATGTCCATGCCAAATGATGTGTTTTATGGCCAAACTGTCTCTTTTATTTTTTCGACCTGACTTTTTGCACTAAAATTCATGCATTATTCATTTGAGCCTGCAAACAACTCATTAGTGAATAGATAGAAACCCAGAGTCTCAGAGGCTGGTGCATGGTGACAATTTTAAGAAACGGTCAAGCTAGCTGGCCAACCCAGAGTTTTAAAAATTCTAAGTCCAGGCTTCTTTCGATGAAGATCTCAATAATAAAGTCATGTGTTCACATGTAGGGAGTCAGTTTCTAGAATACCAGACCTAGAACTTGCTGCACAGGTCCTGTTTGCCAGCTTTGCCCCTCCACCCCTAGCATCATTCAAATTCCTCACAGATTTGAAGCTGTCCTGACAGTGCTATGACACCTGTTTTGAGTTGCCAAAATCCCTGCCATCATGTCACTTCATTCTCATTCGGTGTGAAACTGACTGCAGGATCCCCTGGAAGACACAGCCTGAGACCCGAACTTCTCAGCAGCTCACCCTGCCTTGTTCCATCAGTTCATTCAGTTGCTAGAGCGTTATCCGGCTCCTGGGACCTACTTAGGCACACGGTTTCCTTTCTCTCAGCTTTTGTTTTTTATTCCCCTCCCACCCACATCACTTTCCAGCATAGCAGCCTTGTGGTGAGTATTTCAGCAGTCTTGACTTCAACACCGTCACCTGGGTCTCTGTTTAACTATAGGCTGCCTGCTTCGAAGTCGTGTCAGTTGTATCCGACTCTTTGCGACCCCACAGACTGTAGCCCACCAGGTTCCTCTGTCCATAGGATTCTCCAGGGAAGAATATTGGAGTGGCTTGCCATTTCTTCTCCAGGGGATCTTCCCAACCCAGGGATGGAATGCTGGTCTCCTGCATTGGCAGGCAGTTTCTTTACCACTAACGCCACCTGATAGGGTGGTCTGTCCTTAACCACTAGTGTCTGTCCTGGACCATTAGTGTCCCATGTAATGGGAAAAGTAGTTAGCCTCACACATGCAGTAATGGGACCTGAAGGCATTCTCTACTAACTGCAAAAATTATTTGGAGGTGAGTGTAAGCCTCCTATGAGGGTCAGACACAGCAAAGTGCGCTGGACCTAGAAGACCTGTGTTCAGGTGCTGCTTTCTCTCTGCAAACAGGTAGAGCTGGGTGCATGGACGTGCTGCTTTATGTCTCTGGTCCAGTGTCCTCTCTAAAGTGCAAATAAAGACCCCAATCTGAACAACCTCCCCTATTTTATCTCTCCGGTCTGAGGTCCTCTCTAATATGCAGATAAAGATACCAGTCTGAATTAGCCTCCTCAGCTAGCCAGGAGAGCATGTATGAGCACTGTGAATAAAAGTACTTGGCAAATGGGGAAGTTTTTTACAAATGTGAGAGATCATTAGTCATCTTCTGCGAACAGAAAAAGTGATCTGTGGAAGAAGGCCTGGGGATGTAGAAGCTCGAAGGACGTTTGCAGTTTTGATACCCAACTTCACTGATACTGGTATTACATCTCCACATGCCGTAATCTTTGCCAAAATAATAATTATAGTCTCAAGGAAAAAAAAAAAAAAGAGTTTCTCATGAAAGCAAACAGGTCAACTATTCAGGTTCC